>NC_047033.1:17391375-18024000 GCF_902652985.1 Pecten maximus | reverse complement strand
GTCTCTGATAAGTTGATACAGGTAATTTAATTTTGCATACCAACGGAATTTTTGAGTTTATCAATGTGAATAAATTGATGTGAAGTGAACAGCTGTGGATTAGAATACTGCTTGGCCCGACTTGATGTGAAGTGTCATCAGTCATCAGCTCTCTGACATTTCTCAGTTGCAGACACTGAACGATTGGAGACAAATGGAATCTTCGTACGGATCTGTCGATCCAGCTGATGTAAAAACTCGCATCAATGGAGAGGCAAATGGCCATCCTTCCCCAAAGACGACGGTATCAGGTAGTGTGACATTTGATTAGAAATCCGAATACCATACTTAACAATACTTATATATTGGTCTAATAGTAATATTGTAATATAACTGTACTTGCTTTTACATAAACGTGTAACAATAACATGTCACGCGCTACATATACTGTTAGTCAACACATACCTGCTGCAAAGATTAAATAGTATGCTTGATATACAGCTGTTTAAAGTTTTAATTTACAGACCCTGCTCGGTAATAAGCCCATCCCATGAATGAAGTTTTTACAGGTCGTACAGATGAAGGTCATACATAGAGAATACATGGTCAGTGTCTTAAAATATAAGCTGTGTTTTGGCGAGGGTTAAGAAAGACAAAAGTGGCGAGCCTTGACGAGCCACTTTTGTCTTTCTGTCCCGAGCCAAAAATACAGCTGATATTTTAAGACACTGACCATGTATTCTATTTATCCTGCAACAGACATAAAAATAATCATTTTGAAGTGAAACGGTGACAAAAATGACAGAAATATGTTCGCCTTTTATACGTAGTTTCACTTTGAAGTAGATCAGTCGAACTGACGCACGTGCCAAGATTCCAAAATACAGCTGTTTTCCGTCACTGCCGTATACAGCAAAAATATATACGGTGTGTGTATTCCGACAATGCGGTGGCAGTTGCAGGATAAATGGGTATATTCGGATGATCCAAGTGTAAACGTAGAGAATATAATGTCACCTTACTAGCTCAGACTAGTGGGAATTTCCCTTTAGCCTAGTGGTAGGATGTTTGCCTTGAGAGCGAATGGTCGCTTGTTCGAGCCCCAGCGCGGGCAGGGTATTTTCATTACTTCTTCCTATTACACATGTAAATTTTGCTCTCTAATTTTAATTCTGGTTATCTTAATGGTTTATCACAAGTTCAAATGGTTTTAAGTTTACAAGTTCTGCATAAGCATGCAACTGTGTAATGTAGCTTTTCTAAGTTTCACTGTTAAAAATTGAAGTCTGGAAGTCCATCTATAGGTATAACAAAATAGAATTCCCATTACATGCAGAGTCAGAAATTTTATGTTCGAGATGATTCTGTTTCACCATTGTGGCGATTCTTTTAAAAAGTAAACTGAATATTTCAAACTAAAAAGTGTCATTTAAACATTATGTCATGAAGGCTAATAAATTGTACAAAGTGTACATAATATTAACATTATGCATTCATTCTGATATCTACTTTGAAAGAAACACATTGCCTGGGATTAATGAATAATATTTCCAGATTTCCAGATATTGCTATTGCTATTGTTTTTTTCTAATACTGAGATTGACTTAATATTTTATATATACATGTATATCACTATATGTAATTGGTACCATATACAGTGTATTATATACTAAGATATAATTTGATATACCTTCTACCAGCCTTATATATGTGGCAGTACATTGATCATCACATAATCAAATAATAAAATTATGATAGAGTTATTAGTTTTAGCAAACAAGTAGAGCTTTGACATTTTTTTCCATGTATCCAATGTGTGGCTCTTTAATTCTCTTCTATAGGAGCACCCTGGGTTTAGTGTCCGAGTAAATTAACGACTAGAATTAACCTCAGTATGAGTAGAAAGCTCATGCCAGAGTCAGAGTCTGAGGATGAGCTATATACTCAGCTCTCTGGGGAAGGTAAGGTCCCTGTATACTCACATCTTGATGTTGTCTTTTATAATGCTTGGCCGCTGCATAATGTTGTCGGTAGAATAGCATCCCATTTATCTGTATACAGTAAGTGTTGTAAAATTGAGTGTTGTCATATGATAAGTGTTTAAACTTTCACTTTTAAATTTATAAGTCTGAGTTTAGTTTGACCTCTGTCCAGTATTGTCATGAGAGTTTGGTCTCTGTACACTGTTGACCTCTATACTGTGTTTTCTAATGAGTTCATAACCTCTGTGCATTTTTGCCTGATGAGTTTGACCTTTATACAGTGTTGTCTGTTGATTTAGACCTCTATACAGTGTTGTCTGTTGATTTAGACCTCTATACAGTGTTGTCTGTTGAGTTTGACCTCAATGCCTATTGTCAGTTTAGTTTGACTTTTGTCCAATATTAACTGATGAGTTTGACCTTTATACAATGTTGTTTGATGATTTAGACCTGTATTCTGTGCTTTGTTGCCTGATGAGTTTGACCTCTATACAGTGTTGACTGATGAGTTTGACCTCAATGCCTATTGTCAGTTTAATTTGACTTTTGTCCAATATTAACTGGTGAGTTTGACCTTTATACAATGTTGACTGAGTCAGATGAGTTTGACCTCTATACAGTGTTGTCTGTTGAGTTTAACCTCAATGCATATTGTCAATTTAGTTTGCCCTCTGTCCAATATTGTCATGCGAGTTTGACCTTTATACAATGTTGCCTGATGAGTTTGACCTCTATACAGTCTTGTCTGATGAGTTTGACCTCCACAGTCTGATGAGTTTGACCTCAATAAAACAGTGTCGGATGTGTTTGACTTTTATTCATTTTATTTGAGTTTGACCTTAGTGTCAGTTTAGTTTGACCTCTGTCCAATATTGTCTGGTGAGTCAACCTTTATACATGTTGTCTGTTGAGTTTAACCTCTTAACAATGTTGTCTTATGTGTTTGGCCTCTACACAATGTTGTTTGTCTTCTATACATTGCTATTATGATCTGTTGAGTTTGACCTATTTACAGTGTTATCTTATGAGTTTGGCCTCTTCACAATGCTGTCTTTTGAGTTTCACTTTTGTACAATGTTGTTTGTCTTCTTAACAATGCTTTATGATCTGTTGAGTTTGACCTCTATACAGTGTTGTGTAATGAGTTTGACCTCAATGCCTATTGTCAGTTTAGTTTGACTTTTGTCCAATATCAACAGGTGAGTTTGACCTTTATACAATGTTGACTGAGTGATGACTTTGACCTCTATACAGTGTTGTCTGTTGAGTTTAAGCTCAATGCATATTGTCAGTTTAGTTTGACCTCTGTCCAATATTGTCTGGTGAGTCAATCTTTATACATGTTGTCTGTTGAGTTTGACCTCTTTACAGTGTTATCTTATGTGTTTGACCTCTTTACAGTGTTATCTTATGAGTTTGACCTCTTTACAGTGTTATCTTATGAGTTTGACCTCTTTACAGTGTTATCTTATGAGTTTGACCTCTTTACAGTGTTACCTTAAGAGTTTGGCCTCTTTACAGTGTTATCTTGTGAGTTTGGCCTCTTTACAGTGTTATCTTATGAGTTTGACCTCTTTACAGTGTTATCTTATGAGTTTGGCCTCTTTACAGTGTTGTCTGATGAGTTTGACCTCTTTACAGTGTTATCTTATGAGTTTGACCTCTTTACAGTGTTACCTTAAGAGTTTGACCTCTTTACAGTGTTATCTTGTGAGTTTGGCCTCTTTACAGTGTTATCTTATGAGTTTGACCTCTTTACAGTGTTACCTTAAGAGTTTGACCTCTTTACAGTGTTATCTTGTGAGTTTGGCCTCTTTACAGTGTTATCTTATGAGTTTGACCTCTTTACAGTGTTGTCTGATGAGTTTGACCTCTTTACAGTGTTACCTTAAGAGTTTGACCTCTTTACAGTGTTATCTTATGAGTTTGGCCTCTTTACAGTGTTGTCTGATGAGTTTGACCTCTTTACAGTGTTATCTTATGAGTTTGACCTCTTTACAGTGTTACCTTAAGAGTTTGACCTCTTTACAGTGTTATCTTGTGAGTTTGGCCTCTTTACAGTGTTATCTTATGAGTTTGACCTCTTTACAGTGTTATCTTATGAGTTTGACCTCTATACAGTATTATCTTATGAGTTTGGCCTCTTTACAGTGTTATCTTATGAGTTTGACCTCTTTACAGTGTTATCTTATGAGTTTGACCTCTTTACAGTGTTATCTTATGAGTTTGGCCTCTTTACAGTGTTATCTTATGAGTTTGACCTCTTTACAGTGTTATCTTATGAGTTTGACCTCTTTACAGTGTTATCTTATGAGTTTGACCTCTTTACAGTGTTATCTTATGAGTTTGACCTCTTTACAGTGTTACCTTAAGAGTTTGACCTCTTTACAGTGTTATCTTGTGAGTTTGGCCTCTTTACAGTGTTATCTTATGAGTTTGACCTCTTTACAGTGTTACCTTAAGAGTTTGACCTCTTTACAGTGTTATCTTATGAGTTTGGCCTCTTTACAGTGTTATCTTATGAGTTTGACCTCTTTACAGTGTTATCTTATGAGTTTGACCTCTATACAGTATTATCTTATGAGTTTGGCCTCTTTACAGTGTTATCTTATGAGTTTGACCTCTTTACAGTGTTATCTTATGAGTTTGACCTCTTTACAGTGTTATCTTATGAGTTTGGCCTCTTTACAGTGTTATCTTATGAGTTTGACCTCTTTACAGTGTTATCTTATGAGTTTGACCTCTTTACAGTGTTACCTTAAGAGTTTGACCTCTTTACAGTGTTATCTTGTGAGTTTGGCCTCTTTACAGTGTTATCTTATGAGTTTGACCTCTTTACAGTGTTATCTTGTGAGTTTGGCCTCTTTACAGTGTTATCTTATGAGTTTGACCTCTTTACAGTATTATCTTATGAGTTTGGCCTCTTTACAGTGTTATCTTGTGAGTTTGGCCTCTTCACAATGCTGTCTTTTGATTTTGCCTTTTGCACAATGTTGTTTGTCTTCTATACAATGCTTTTAATATATATGATCTGTTGAGTTTGACCTCTGTATTTTGTCACATGATTTTGACCTCTACAGTTTGTTAAGTTTGACCTCTGTACATTGTTGTCAGATGATTTTGACCTCTACAGTCTGTTAAGTTTGACCTCTGTACATTGTTGTCAGATGATTTTGACCTCTACAGTCTGTTGAGTTTGACCCCTGTACATTGTTTTTTATGAGTTTTACCTCTACACAGTGTTGCCTTTTGAGTTTCGCTTTTGCACAATGTTGTTTGTCTTCTATACAATGCTGTTATGATCTGTTGAGATTGACCTCTGTACATTGTTGTCAGATGAGTTTGACCTCAGTACATTGTTGTCAGATGAGTTTGACCTATAATTACAACACTGTCAGTTTGACCTTTAAGTTTGACCTTACACTTCCTCCTTACCTCCCCATCACTATGAAATAACAGCCTTTCTCACTTTCCTTTAACTCTAACTCTAAACTGAGTTATAGCCTTCCATATACATATGTAATCGTGTTTGCTTTAATTCCAATTCAACCTGCAAATTATTTCAATTGCTGCTTCAACTCGATCCCCATATTTTAAACTTCAATTTTAACCTCCAATCATATAGCTTTCACTGCCAATAGCATTTCACTTTACTTTTAGCCACCAGATATATTTAAAGATGCTACATCATCGACAGTGTATACACTGTTTATCACAAAAATATATAAAATGGTACCCATGGTACCGAAGTATATCTAATTATGGATGTAAACAAGTGATAACAATCATTTAAACATGCACAGCGTCCTACGATTGATCGCTTTAGGCCTAAAAAATAATGACTGTTTCCGCGAACATACCAGAAAAAAAATAGGGTAGTTAGGTAGGGAAATCTGTTTATCTTTAAAAACTTTGGTGTTAGGCACACAAATTGAAGGTTGATAGGGTTAGCGGAAACAAAGTAATTATTTTTAGGCCTTATAGGACTTAGAAGAGGTGGTACACAATATATATTGTTTAGGTCATGCAATTATTTATTCACGTTAGAATAAAAGATTGGAAGAAGCTCAAAGGAATAAGTGTAAAGTGTGTAACAATTTGTAATGTCTAAAAATATACAACAGCCAAATCTTTCAATTGATCATAATTACTGACTTTGTTTGGTCAGAGATGTAGCATCTTTTAACTTCTATTCCCGATTGAACTAACCTTAAAGCTAACTATGTGTATTTATTTTCACCCTTTACATTCACATAATATATATAAATCACCACCTTAATGCTACGTTGGTGTTTCTGCTTTCAGATATCAAAAATGTTATAAATAATAATTATTAGTAGGTATTTTGTACAAATCTTTTTAGCACCTGATCGGAACACGTGTGATTTCTAAACAACTTGCTGTAGTGCAAACTACTAATTGTCACACAATTTTGGTGTAGGGTGTAGGGTGTGGGTTCAAAAGGAACTTTCTGCATGGGCATATGTTAATATCTCTACAAACCTTTTGGATTCAAAATGTTCCTTTGACAATTTATCAAGTTTGTTCTAATGAATGACCTTGATGATATCCAATGTCATGTCTATAAATAGCTTTAGGGTCCTGATGTCGACATAATTATCAAATTTACATGATTACATTTGTTTACTGACAAAAAAAAGCCACATGAACTATATGTGAAGTAAATTTAGTTTAAAATAAATTTGGTCTTGAACTGCTTTGAAAGCTAGCTATTACAGATTGTATTACTAACAGCCTATTTAATACATATTACTGGTAGGTGAATTAATATAGGGCTATACTGTAGATATGTATCTTATTCTTTGTATCTTTTTATTCATTATTACATTCAGTCCGATAAGAAAACTTTTTTTAACACCGCTACTTAGCTTCAGTTAAAATCACATGATACAGCTGTGTTTATGGTTGTCTTATTAGTAGTCCCTGCATGTACAGAATTCTGATGTATATAAAAACTATATGACTCAGAGAGAGTTTTGATCCTGCCATAAACTATTCAGTAAAAAACATGTATACCATTACAGATTCACATGGAATGGAGAGAAGATCGAGTACTGATCCAGGCTAAAACATTTTAAAGTCTGTTCAGGGTCTGTTGGTCACATTATAAATGTGTGACTTGAAGTAAAAGTTTGAATGGATATTTTATATATATACATGTTGTGTACACCTAGCCCAGATGTTTGGAAGCTTTAGGCTATATACTTATAAATATGCTGACAATTAGTATTAGATTGTATTTCAATTGTAATATTGAAACTATTGTATTTCATTTTAAATAAGCACAGCTGTCATTTTACCAAAGAAAGAGGATGTGTGCTAAATTAAACTCCATATAGATATGTGTGTCTGAAAATTCTGCAAAAAGACGGAACTGTAGATTCAAGTGATATCTGCAACTCTGTGCTTCTAAAATGTGTATCTTTTTTTTTTTTTATCTAACACTGAATTGACATGGAAACATAAAAAAATTTTGAACCTGGAAATGTTTCTTTTATTGTGCACATAATGGTCTGAATTACAGTGTACACTATATCTATAGACGATCTAGTTATTGTAACTGATGTCAAAACTTGTTTGAATTGTTAATTTTAAATGTTTCAGTTATAAACATGTCACTTTCATTATACTTTAGACACTGATAATCCTGGTCACGTGGTAATATTTAATTGTTCTGTTTTTAGCCTCCATGAGATGATAAACGTATCTTGTCAGCCAATTTAAATACACCACAGTTTATTTCTAATGTACATGTGAAGAGTGAAAAATATGGTAAATATTTTACTGGGCAACATCATCTGTCATGCTCTAAAGTCCAGTTGTGAGTTCAAAAATAACATTTGTGTATAGAGTATTTTATTTATTTCATTCGAAGCAAATTTAAAAACTTGGTTTGAATTAAAACAATATGTACATTTTTATCATGATACAGAAACTCTTTGGTCACTAACCTAAAGAAGGCCATGAGGTTGGAGTCCGATGAGATATATGAATGACCGAAATTTTACCATCTTCATCCTCAGGCATAGATAAGCTATAGAGCCAAACATTCTGCAGCGTTTAATTACATTAATGTTATACAGTTTGGCCTGTAGTATTATAACACATATGTTTTTATGTGTTCTATCGTCATTTTGTTGGCAAAATAAACAGTTGGTCTATTTGCATTACTGAGAGGTGACCTAGATGTGCTGACATAAAGGGGGCCGTGGTGGCCCCGTGGTTAAGGTGACCCGACACTTCGAAACCCATGTGGGGCAGTTGCCAGGTACTGGCCGTAGGCTGGTGGTTTTTCTCCTGGTACTCTGGCTTTCCTCCACCTCCAAAAACGAGGCATGATTATTTTCGCTTTTTGTAAAATTTTGATGCTCACTTCTGCCCCTTGTAATCCTGCTGGGGGAGGTCCACTAGACCCCCATTTTGTTTTTTTTTCTTTCCTATGCAATCATGTCTGATAATTATGATTTGCATGTCCGGTGTCATGCATGATATGTACCCCCCTACCAAAAGGTATCCGGATACTTTTTATTCCTGCATAAACTGTACCCCCCCTTGCATAAAAAATTAATCCCCCATCTCACAACAACCATATAAACAAAATTTCATCTGGCTGATTAAATTAACTCTAAAATGGTGATTATCTTGGCACTATACTGCATACTAGTTTTTGTGATGTAAAAATTGAAACAAATATAGAAAAAAAATACAACCAATCACAGCTGTTGGTGTTTTAGAAGATTTTGTATTCAAATGTTTTATTTTGTTATGCTTTTTTTTTTGGTGACACAGATGATAGTTTACTGAACTCAAATGCAGATCATGATCAGAAAGTCAGTGGCAAAGCCTGGGGGCGGGTGAAGGTTAGTACTAACAAGACACTGATTACCATGTTATATCAACTTTTGTCAATTTGAAGACGAATACATGTACGTATATTGAGGAATCATCCTCGATACTTAATTGGAAATGATCACATATTGAGGAATGATGAAAAAAAAGCTAATTTGATTTTCAAAATTTACAAATTTATAACCTCTCATGAAAATTGAGGATACAAATGGTTATGTATCTGCAATGATGAGTCAGATATTTCAGTTTTTATTAGCTTGTTTTTATTTTATACAAGTACATGTAGCATTATGACTTTTATGTTTATTAACATATTGATAAGCTCATGCACTGTCAGATGTGTTGAGATATTATCTTGTGTGATGATGTCAGTTTGTGATATGGAGTTGATGGTTTACATGTATGTGAATTTAACAATTTCAGAATGTGTTCACAAGAAGAAGGAAATATCCTATCAGCATATTCTTCATCCTCGGCAATGAGTTCTGTGAAAGATTTTCATACTACGGAATGAGAGGTATATTGTCCTATTATAGAATGAAAGCACATTTTCTGGAACGTGAGATGAATTGCAAAATAACCAAACTGTGGCTGCATTAAATTTATGAGCATATTTTAAAAGAAATTACTGAAAAAAAATTGTTGAATTTCTTCTTTAATGAGTCACATTCACCACTGTAAATAAAATGAAGTATTAGGGAAGTCAGGAGATAAAATGTTTTATATTGTATGTGTAAGATATATATTTTATCAAAAGGGATACAGAAGGGTAATAAGATAAGGCCAGTGCATGATCGAGGGTAAAGGCATAATCCGGGTAAGCCCATGCTTTGTGACACATGTCACAGATACATTGGTGTAACAGCTGGAATCCCTAATGATTACAGGGACTTGGGAACAAAATCATCAATTCTATATGCAGAACCCCTTTACTGGCCCCGGAATACGACACAACCCCCTTTACTGACCCCAGAGTAGATCTAGGTAACAGGATAATAGTCGATAGTATAAAGTGTACAGTCTGATAAAGCCGTTACTACAGAACCCCCTTTACTGGCTCCGGAATACTACAGAACCCCCTTTACTGGCCCCGGAATACTACAGAAAACCCTTTACTGGCCCCGGAATACCACAGAAACCCCTTTACTGGCCCCGGAGTAGATCTAGACAAAAGGCTAACAGTCGACAGTATAATAGACTAAATAGCATAATGATAGATAATACTTTGACAATGCAATTATGGTATTACTGTAAAGTACATTATGGCTGTATATCTGGGGCTTGATGGACCTCGAACATGATTGGTTTAGTTTGGTATTGTTTAACATCCTATTTACAGCTAAGGTCATTTAAGGACGGCCTCACCACTGTGTACGATACATGCGTGTGTTGAATGTGTGTGTTTTGGGATGCTGCAGTATGTTGTGTTTGTCTCCTTGTGATAGCGTAGAACTGATGCTGACTTTATAGTGCTATCTCACAGAAGCATACTGCCACAGACACACAGATGTACACCCCACCCGGTCACATTATACTGACAATGGCCGAATCAGTCAATAGATCCTAATCAATTAGGCTTACATGTAGTTAGATGAAATAGAGAGAGACTACCAGTGTATTACCAGTAATCTGACAATATAAATAAATCGCTGATAAGTTCCTTAATAAGTTGTAGCTCATCGATCACATTTAAGATCACAGGGATCTACAACTGTTGTAAATCAATTTAAAACTTCTAATGTATGAGTCTGTTCATTTGATATATAAGTATGGTAATAATAAAATATACTGTTGTTCTGTATCAGCTATTCTTGTCCTGTATCTGACGAGATGGCTCAAGTTCACCGACGACCACGCCACGGCTATCTTCCATGCCTTCGTGATGCTGTGTTACTTCAGTCCATTGTTTGGGGCCATTATAGCCGACGGTTTCCTTGGCCGACTCAAGTAAGTCAACTGTTTACACCTCAGTCCATTGTTTGGGGCCATTATAGCCGACGGTTTCCTCGGACGACTCAAGTAAGTCAACTGTTTACACTTCTGTCCATTGTTTGGGGCCATTATAGCCAACGGTTTCCTCGGACGACTCAAGTAAGTCAACTGTTTACACTTCAGTCCATTGTTTGGGGCCATTATAGCCAACGGTTTCCTCGGACGACTCAAGTAAGTCAACTGTTTACACTTCAGTCCATTGTTTGGGGCCATTATAGCCAACGGTTTCCTCGGACGACTCAAGTAAGTCAACTGTTTACACTTCAGTCCATTGTTTGGGGCCATTATAGCTGACGGTTTCCTCGGCCGACTCAAGTAAGTCAACTGTTTACACCTCAGTCCATTGTTTGGGGCCATTATAGCCGACGGTTTCCTCGGACGACTCAAGTAAGTCAACTGTTTACACCAATCCTCAAAAAATAGGGCATACAAAAACCCAAATTACCCAAAGAAACCACAGGTGGTTGCGCAGATAATTCGTTTTTCATATGATCGGGAATTGAATCCCGACCACTAGGGGAAAGGCAAGTGCATTTCCACTGTGCCATTTGGATTTTCCCAAACTTTAGTTGAATACAAATAAAGTGAACCCTGAAAGAACAAAATCTTGAAGGAAATCTTAAGGTTGGCAAGAAAGAGAATCTATCTTGAACTAAATACCCAGGAAGAGAGAGTTTTACGGATGATTTTCAAAGATATTTCTTCCTGGGTATTTAGTTCAAGATATATTCTCTTTCTTGCCAAACTTGATGATTTAAAAGCAAAAATTCTTTATTTTACTTTTTGAATGATTATGTTTCTTTTGTCCATTTCTGATGACAGAATCTATGCATTATCTACATATGACATCTAATTAGTGTTCCCCACCTGTGATCTAATTTCCAGGTACCTGTCACATGATCAGGAAGATGTTTTATGTACCCACTGAGGCACTATGTAGCCTACAGCTCAGGGAAGGGTTTATAATAGCTCAGACAATTGGGCATCAGACTAACACAATCTCTGGTGATAACCCTAGGTATGCTAGTTTAACAACTCTTACCTAAGGCAGTTTGTATTTCTCAGGCAGCTGAGGTCACAGACCCTCCTATGTTGCTGTATTTGTGTCCTTAGACAAAACACTTTAACAGTATTGCTCTGGATATAGCATGCAATAGACCTCTGGTATGATGTCCAGTGAGGTAGCCACCAGCTACTACAAGGACTCCAAATTAATCTGGATAGCAGTACCATATATACAAGCCCATACACATGTACAAATATGGGAAACACCTAAATGTTTCCCACATGCAGTCATTTGTTTGACAACAATTTTGAAACATGTTATCGACTCACAATAATCACTTTTGTTGACCTGGATGGAAACGTGGAGTTTTTTTGTTGCCACGGTAACTACCTTGGAAAGTTTGAATAATTCCTGGTGCCTGTACTTTTCAAACTCCCCAATATCATCACAGTGATTATACTATATATGGATGGTTAGCATGTACATGGTAAGAAAAAACCTGAAATATCAAGCTCCAATAGTTCAGACATGTACATGTAGATTGGTCCAGACATCTTAGTAATATGTTAAGCAAATATGATATTTAAATCTCAAGCAGTGCCCTAGATATTTTTCTATATTACGCAAAATTTAGCATATAGCAAGAAAAATAATTTGATTATACACTTTTGTTTTCTGCTTTTCAGAACCATCTTATATGTGTCTGTGATCTATGCCATTGGGAATCTGGTGATGGCACTGACCGCTCTTCCCTCCACCAGAATGGTAAGTGAATCATTTCTCACAGCAGGCTTTGGTGTCTGTGTAAACTTGAAATACCGAAATAAACCGAGTGATGCATTGAACCTGATGTCCTGTTTGATACTAGCACTATAAACGAAACACAAGGGATTGAACAGTAGTACAAGGGCTGGCTCAAAATCCCAAACCACAGTACAAAACTATGAATGTATCAAAAGTAGCTAAATATTCGTTGAAAGATTTAACAACATGTTTATATAGTGACCTGTGAAATGTAAGAAATACCGTATTTTACCGGGTATAAGCCCAGCGGGCTAGTGCACTGAAAATGGGCAAAGGTCGGGGGTTTGCTTATCCCTGGATTTACCCTAGCTATGCAAGAAGGGAAAATCGGTCCAATAATTTGTATCTGATTTATAAATTTTGTATTCTTGTCTAGGATTGGTCCAATGATTGGACTAATACTGATTGGCCTAGGTACAGGTGGAATTAAACCATGTGTGTCAGCATTTGGTGCGGATCAATTTAGACCGGACCAGGTAAGATTTTCACATCAAATTTCATGGTCTGGATTGTTATTGTGCTTCTTATGAATTAAGGTAATTGTAATCATATTTAATAACCCAGTATGAGATTATGTCAATTGATGCTCTACTTGAACAAGTCATACAGAATTGTTGGCTTTGTCATTATTATGCTGAGTGTTTCCTTTTTTTAATTTCAGGAAAAGGAAAGGATGACATTTTTCTCCGCTTTCTACTTCATGATCAACCTCGGCAGTATGCTGTCCATCTTCATCACACCAGTACTCAGAGGTGGGATTAGATATTTTATAGCTCACTTGGTTTCAGGCGAGCTAATTCAGTAGCAAATGTTTCCATTGACAATCTTTCATTTAAACAATGTCTTCTTCAGAACCATGGAGCCTAGAGTCATAATATGTGATCTGTAGTTCAGATATGTGAGAATGAAGGAATTGTTTAGTTTCAAAATACAAGTACAGTAATAAAGAATGATCAACAATTTATTTCACTTCAAATATAGCATCATGTTATCTGTTGATGCTTAGTGCATAATCTTAAAAAATTGTTAAGAATAAATCTTATCAATAATACACTTTGATAGTTTTGCTTGGTATCTGAGTACAGTATATTTTTCTCTGCTGATGTTGATAGACCTCTTTGCTACCTTTTCAGCTGATGTCAAGTGTTTTGGGGGAGAGTGTTATCCCCTAGCCTTTGGAGTACCTGCAGTACTGATGTTTGTAGCTACCAGTAAGTAGTGGCATCACAGGAGTTAATACAAGGTTACAATTACATTATCTTTTAGTACATCACGTGACTGAATACTGACTTCTCATTGGCTACACACAGGGTGCTATGAAGCTATAGTGCCTGCTCATCCAGGCACTATCAAATACAGTGCGATGTTCAACGTGGATCGATTATGACATCACTATTACGCCATGTTACTGTTCTGCTTGAAAATGACTGACAATGGAAACGGCCCAAAATTGACCATGTTGTATCACAATAAAACCAATTTTGGTGTATAAAAATGGAAGGGTGATGTACTAAACCCATTATTTTCATATAATGAGATAGTGCCCTCGCCTTCGGCTCAGGCACTATTCCACCCCTCCACAATACTTAGATGGTAAATAGTCACTATGGAAAGTCACTTATATACACCATAGTTATCAATGCCTTATGCCTTATGGTGCTCTCACACAACTTAATATTTTACTATATGTTATTACCAGTGACTCCATCACCTCAATCACTAAAATTGAAGTTCAAATGATTTGAAATCCATATCAAATTAAATTTTAAAGTTTTCACTACCTGACAAATGATGACATTGGATAGGTTTAATGGCATATAAGGGCATAATATGAGTTCTCCAAAGACAGTAACACCCAACACCCTCTGACTGGAATTTACAGCGGGAGGGGGAAATCCCCACCTGGAGAATCCCTTTTTGCACCTTTAATCCTGTGTAATTCTATATTCAGTAGGAGTGTAAGTTTTAGATTTACAATTCTTAACAACTTTCTGTTTATTTTCGTATATTGGACGTACCTATTTCATATGTTAATTTCTCAGGTAAATAGCTACAAACCTAAGAAACAGATTTTCTTTAAGGACTTGGTTCCAGTGAAACAGTAGCTCATCGGTTGAGTTAATTGTGTGAGACTTGGTGTCTTCATGAAGGTTATCTACAGTATATAGTAACGCTATAACATATTCTGTTAGTGCCATTCCAGCATTTGTACCATAGTTTACATTAAGTACATACTCATGTAAAGTATCAAAGAAATTATAACACTGGACTTTGTACAAAATATCTCTGACCTGAAGAGGAAATTATTTTGGCGACTTACATGTTATTGAAAAAGAATTAGAATAACAATTTAAGTAGGACTGGAAGGTTAACAGTAAGTTTTGTGTGTTTAATTTTTCAGTTATTTTCATTGCTGGGAAAAGTCAGTACAAAATCACCCCTCCAGCCGGTAACTTGGTAGGGAGGGTCTACAACTGTATAAAGGTATCGGTGAACTTTATATTATCAATTCCTTGTGAACTGATAAACATTGGTGGGGAGGGTCTACAACTGTATAAAGGTATCGGTGAACTTTATATTATCAATTTCTTGTGAACTGATAAACAATTTGTTATTGTTCAGTATTCTTTCTAAAGATATATATTGTTGTAATAATTATTGACATTGTAATGTGAGTCAACTATATACAGGGTTTGTGTCTATATTTTTAGGCAGGGATTGTAGGTAAAGTGAAAAACAGAGGAACAAGTGTGAAGATGCAACACTGGCTAGACTATGCGGAGGAGAAATTTGAGGTAAGAACATCATGATTATCTCCCCTGAGAAGTAAGAACATCATAATTATGTTCCTGGGGAGAAGTAAGAACATCATAATTATCTCCCCTGATGAGAGGTAAAAACATCATGATTATGTTCCTTCGGGAGTGGTAAGAACATCATAATTATCTCCCCTGATGAGAGGTAAAAACATCATGATTATCTCCTCTGGGGAGAAGTAAGAACATCATAATTATCTCCCTGAGGAGAGGTAAAAACATCATGATTATCTCCTCTGAGAATTAAGAACATCATAAGTATCTCCCCTGGGGAAAGGTAAGAACATCATACTTAACTCCCCTGAGGAGAGGTAAAACATCATGATTATCTCCCCTGATGAGAGGGTAAAACATCATGATTATCTCCCCTGATAAGTAAGAACATTATAATCATCTCCCCTGAGGAGAGATAAGAACATAAATATCTCTCCCAAGGAGTGGTAAGAACATCATAATTATCTCCTCCGAGGAGAGGTAAGAACATCATAATTATCTCCTCTGGGGAAAGGTAAGAACATCATACTTAACTCCCCAAAGGAGAGGTGAGAACATGATTATTTCCCCCAAGGAGAGGTAAAATCATCATAATTATCTCCCCTGAGGAGAGGTTAGAACATCATACTCATCTCCCCTGAGGAGAGGTTAAAACATCAAGATTATCTCACCAGAGGAGAGGTAAGAACATCATACTTTTCTCCCCTGAGGAAAGGTAAGAACATCATACTCCCCTGGGGAGAGGTCAGAACATCTTAATGATCTCCCCTGGGGATTGAATCCATCTTATAATTCCAAGCATCCCAACTTCTTCTAAATAACAGGTACACAGAGTCCGACAAATCCAATGAATATTGAATTATTTTCTGCATCTGGACACAATATCAAGGTTTATCCAGACAGAGAGAGGTCTAGTCGATCCTCCATTGTCAGAGATAAACTATTTTCATGGCACGTATACCAATGTTTATTGATTAAAGTGATCTTTTCCATTTACAATGATAAAGACATTAAGACAAATTTGACGTATTGCATGGCAATTCTGCAAAAGCTGCTTTTGTCAGTGTTTCATGTTATTGTTGTTTGAACCAAGAATTTGAAAAAAAAAGATGTTTTTTGTGGAAATGGTGAAGGACTCACACAACTAATTGTTTTTCTTTCTGTTATTATGACTGACTCCATTCCCTCAATTGCTCATTTGTAGTTCAAATAGTGTGAAATTTATATCAGACTAAAGTTTTCACTTTCTGAGAAATGATGTTATTGTATAGGTTTAATGGCATATAAGAGCACACATTGTACAGGTACTTAAAAGAAAAATTGACAATTTCTATATAAGGTCTTTGTACTTGGATAATATCCAAACTATTGTCATCAATACCTGTTATGATACTTCAGACAGAACTTTAGGATCAAATTCGTTTTAATCATTTTAATGCTAGTGTGTTTTTGTTTTCAGCCTGATTTTGTTGAGGAGGTGAAGACCCTACTTAAAGTACTGACCTTGTTTATACCTCTGCCTTTGTTCTGGGCTTTATCGGACCAACAGGTAATTATCTTGTAAACTGTCTGTATATGTCAGACCAACAGGTAATTATCTTGTAAACTGTCTCTCTGTGTATGTCAGACCAACAGGTAATTATCTTGTAAACTGTCTCTCTGTGTACGTCAGACCAACAGGTAATTATCTTGTAAACTGTCTCTCTGTGTACGTCACACCAACAGGTAATTATCTTGTAAACTGTCTCTCTGTGTACGTCAGACCAACAGGTAATTATCTTGTACGCTGTCTCTCGGTGTACGTCAGACCAACAGGTAATTATCTTGTAAACTGTCTCTCTGTATATGTCAGACCAACAGGTAATTATTTTGTACGCTGTCTCTCTGTGTATGTCAGACCAACAGGTAATTATCTTGTAAATGTCCATCTGTGTACGTCAGACCAACAGGTAATTATCTTGTAAACTGTCTCTCTGTGTATGTCAGACCAACAGGTAATTATTTTGTAAATGTCCCTCTGTGTACGTCAGACCTACAGGTAATTATCTTGTAAACTGTCTCTCTGTGCACGTCAGACTAACAGGTAATTATCTTGTAAACTGTTTCTCTGTGTATGTCACACCAACAGGTAATTATCTTGTAAACTGTCTCTCTCTGTACGTCAGACCAACAGGTAATTATCTTGTACGCTGTCTCTCTGTGTACGTCAGACCAACAGGTAATTATCTTGCAAACTGTCTCTCTGTGTATGTCACACCAACAGGTAATTATCTTGTAAACTGTCTCTCTCTGTACATCAGACCAACAGGTAATTATCTTGTACGCTCTCTCTCTGTGTACGTCAGACCAACAGGTAATTATCTTGTAAACTGTCTCTCTGTGTATGTCACACCAACAGGTAATTATCTTGTACACTGTCACTGTGTACATCAGACCAACAGGTAATTATCTTGTAAACTGTCTCTCTGTGTACGTCAGACCAACAGGTAATTATCTTGTAAACTGTCTGTGTACGTCAGACCAACAGGTAATTATCTTGTAAACTGTCTCTCTGTGTATGTCAGACCAACAGGTAATTATCTTGTACACTGTCTCTCTGTGTACGTCAGACCAACAGGTAATTATCTTGTAAACTGTCTCTCTGTGTACGTCAGACCAACAGGTAATTATCTTGTAAACTGTCTGTGTACGTCAGACCAACAGGTAATTATCTTGTAAACTGTCCCTCTGTGTATGTCAGACCAACAGGTAATTATCTTGTACGCTGTCTCTCTGTGTATGTCAGACCAACAGGTAATTATCTTGTAAACTGTCTCTCTGTGTACGTCACACCAACAGGTAATTATCTTGTACACTGTCACTGTGTACATCAGACCAACAGGTAATTATCTTGTAAACTGTCTCTCTGTGTACGTCACACCAACAGGTAATTATCTTGTAAACTGTCTCTGTGTACATCAGACCAACAGGTAATTATCTTGTAAACTGTCTCTCTGTGTATGTCACACCAACAGGTAATTATCTTGTAAACTGTCTCTCTGTGTACGTCAGACCAACAGGTAATTATCTTGTAAACTGTCTCTCTGTGTACGTCAGACCAACAGGTAATTATCTTGTAAACTGTCTCTCTGTGTACGTCAGACCAACAGGTAATTATCTTGTACACTGTCACTGTGTACATCAGACCAACAGGTAATTATCTTGTAAACTGTCTCTCTGTGTATGTCACACCAACAGGTAATTATCTTGTAAACTGTCTCGGTGTACGTCAGACCAACAGGTAATTATCTTGTAAACTGTCTCTCTGTGTATGTCAGACCAACAGGTAATTATCTTGTAAACTGTCTCTCTGTGTATGTCAGACCAACAGGTAATTATTTTGTAAATGTCCCTCTGTGTACGTCAGACCTACAGGTAATTATCTTGTAAACTGTCTCTCTGTGCACGTCAGACTAACAGGTAATTATCTTGTAAACTGTTTCTCTGTGTATGTCACACCAACAGGTAATTATCTTGTAAACTGTCTCTCTCTGTACGTCAGACCAACAGGTAATTATCTTGTACGCTGTCTCTCTGTGTACGTCAGACCAACAGGTAATTATCTTGCAAACTGTCTCTCTGTGTATGTCACACCAACAGGTAATTATCTTGTAAACTGTCTCTCTCTGTACATCAGACCAACAGGTAATTATCTTGTACGCTCTCTCTCTGTGTACGTCAGACCAACAGGTAATTATCTTGTAAACTGTCTCTCTGTGTATGTCACACCAACAGGTAATTATCTTGTACACTGTCACTGTGTACATCAGACCAACAGGTAATTATCTTGTAAACTGTCTCTCTGTGTACGTCAGACCAACAGGTAATTATCTTGTAAACTGTCTGTGTACGTCAGACCAACAGGTAATTATCTTGTAAACTGTCTCTCTGTGTATGTCAGACCAACAGGTAATTATCTTGTACACTGTCTCTCTGTGTACGTCAGACCAACAGGTAATTATCTTGTAAACTGTCTCTCTGTGTACGTCAGACCAACAGGTAATTATCTTGTAAACTGTCTGTGTACGTCAGACCAACAGGTAATTATCTTGTAAACTGTCCCTCTGTGTATGTCAGACCAACAGGTAATTATCTTGTACGCTGTCTCTCTGTGTATGTCAGACCAACAGGTAATTATCTTGTAAACTGTCTCTCTGTGTACGTCACACCAACAGGTAATTATCTTGTACACTGTCACTGTGTACATCAGACCAACAGGTAATTATCTTGTAAACTGTCTCTCTGTGTACGTCACACCAACAGGTAATTATCTTGTAAACTGTCTCTGTGTACATCAGACCAACAGGTAATTATCTTGTAAACTGTCTCTCTGTGTATGTCACACCAACAGGTAATTATCTTGTAAACTGTCTCTCTGTGTACGTCAGACCAACAGGTAATTATATTGTAAACTGTCTCTCTGTGTACGTCAGACCAACAGGTAATTATCTTGTAAACTGTCTCTCTGTGTACGTCACACCAACAGGTAATTATCTTGTACACTGTCACTGTGTACATCAGACCAACAGGTAATTATCTTGTAAACTGTCTCTCTGTGTATGTCACACCAACAGGTAATTATCTTGTAAACTGTCTCGGTGTACGTCAGACCAACAGGTAATTATCTTGTAAACTGTCTCTCTGTGTATGTCACACCAACAGGTAATTATCTTGTAAACTGTCTCTCTGTGTACGTCAGACCAACAGGTAATTATCTTGTAAACTGTCTGTGTACGTCAGACCAACAGGTAATTATCTTGTAAACTGTCCCTCTGTGTATGTCAGACCAACAGGTAATTATCTTGTACGCTGTCTCTCTGTGTATGTCAGACCAACAGGTAATTATCTTGTAAACTGTCTCTCTGTGTACGTCACACCAACAGGTAATTATCTTGTACACTGTCACTGTGTACATCAGACCAACAGGTAATTATCTTGTAAACTGTCTCTCTGTGTACGTCACACCAACAGGTAATTATCTTGTAAACTGTCTCTGTGTACATCAGACCAACAGGTAATTATCTTGTAAACTGTCTCTCTGTGTATGTCACACCAACAGGTAATTATCTTGTAAACTGTCTCTCTGTGTACGTCAGACCAACAGGTAATTATCTTGTAAACTGTCTCTCTGTGTACGTCAGACCAACAGGTAATTATCTTGTAAACTGTCTCTCTGTGTACGTCACACCAACAGGTAATTATCTTGTACACTGTCACTGTGTACATCAGACCAACAGGTAATTATCTTGTAAACTGTCTCTCTGTGTATGTCACACCAACAGGTAATTATCTTGTAAACTGTCTCGGTGTACGTCAGACCAACAGGTAATTATCTTGTAAACTGTCTCTCTGTGTACGTCAGACCAACAGGTAATTATCTTGTAAACTGTCTCTGTGTACGTCAGACCAACAGGTAATTATCTTGTAAACTGTCTCTCTGTATACCAAGTTATGGTGTTTAACAAGATTTATTTCATGTGAATAGATGGCAACGAAAACACAATTTATGGAAATGAAATGGGGACTATTTTCTGGCATATTAATTTTTAACGGATGTATTGTGTGGGAAATCTGCGTATGAAACGAAGTTTTCAATCTGTATTCTTTGTGATTTCATAGTCAATTGTTTGCTGTTTTTACTTTGGTATGTTCATATAAAGATCAACACTCACAATGTAAATATAATTGAGTATATGCTGTGTCCATTAATTAAATCTAGTTTCTCAGGCTTAGTTGTTATTTCATTTGATCTACATTCATTAAACTTACTACCTACCTTATACAAATGTAATTGTATTAGAGGAATTTAGTTCACTTTGTTTGATCTAGTAAACCATAATACAGTGTACCCTCGACCTATCGCCACCCGAATATACCGCCACCATCGCATACCGCCACCTACACCCCTAGAACGGATGTACATCAATTTACTCATTCCTAGTATTAGCCCACCCATACAGTTTAGTTTACAAAAATTAAAAACGAAAAAATGCTGTTGAATTATTCTGCAGTAATCCCAGCCCCTACCATGAGCCGAAGTTTATGTGAAGGTGGCAAGACCCCCTGGCCTCACTTCATACACATTTAACAGTCTTTTGATGGCATTAAAAGTTTATATGAATGACATGTGTTTGCAGGAAAATGTACCATATTATGTTCAAATCTGAATTGATGCTTTAATGAAAGTACATTGTGTAATATCCATAATAATTGATCTCTTGTTATATGATTATTAAAGAGATGGTTATAGAGTTGTACTTGATTTCAGGGATCACGCTGGACTCTCCAAGCTGCCCAGATGGATGGTGATGTGGTAAGGTCATTCTTTAATGTTATGAGAATGTTTCCTGTGAATGGTGACTTGATTAAGCGATATGGAATCTACTGCTGTGTTTGGAAACTCTTTAAGTGTCATGAGCAATTGCTATTTCTAAAATTAGGATTGATAATTGATTGATCATGAACAATAAGGGAAATATAAACAAACGTTCCTTTAATTAATTAAATTAATGAGGAAAAATATGGTCAATATGTTTTAAGATATCTTGGTGTTTTAAAACATTGTCTTAATTCATTTTGATGTAAACTAATTGTTTAATGATGAATTATGTTTCCTAGGGAGTTTTTGGACGGATCAAACCAGACCAGGTCATGGTGAGTATTTTCTCTACAGTGGAACTTCGTTAACTCAAACTCGGATAACTCGAATACCCCGCTTAACTCGAAGTACCTCGCCGGTCTCGGCCGAATTCTCTCTTTATCTTAGTAAAAAAAACTCGGAAAACTCGAACTCGGATAACTCGAAAAACTTGGATAATACGAAGTGAAAATTTGGTCCCAACAATAAAAATCCTATTTGAAATGAACGAATAACTCGAAGTATAATTTTCGTCGATCGGTGGTAAACGCCGACATTTTTTAAGAGCTAAATTCCGTTTGTAATACTGAACATATTGGCACTACTAACCTACATGCTATTATAAGTGTTTCATAAATTTATAAAAGAAATTGTCGGTTGAATCTTATAACAACAAGTCTTGGTGATAAAAAGTACTGCTTTACTTACATCAGGTAATTTCCTAAGGCGGTCGCCGATATTAGTACACACGATAGTCAACAACTCATCTACCCGCTCGCTCAAGCGGAACTAATCTCTGACACACCGGTAGATCTACCCTGCTGATGTTTTTACAGGTGTAGAAATGAAACAGTCACCGGCGCCTATTAAATCTTTAAACTGCTGAAACAATAGCGTAATTACTGCCGAGGTGTTCATGTACAACTGTAACGGTCAGTGCTGTCTATTAAATCGGATAAAACGCCAACTCAGTCACAGTAACATTTTATACGCACATGCGCAGCCCAACTTCCGGTGCTAATACACATGGAAATGGCGTGGTTATCAATTAAAAGTAAGTAGGCCGATCAAACAGTATTTTATATGTCCAATAAAAGGTAGTGGTTCGGTTACGTTTTGCATGCAATCTGTGTTAAACTTAAACGGTTATTTGATTTGACATGAATAACTTGTTATTTTGTCGAATTCCGTTTTATCGTTTACTTTTTGCAAACATGACTTGCACATCAGATCGTTATTGAAGTGACTAAGTGAAAGAAACTTTATCGTGACTGTATATCGGCAAAACTACACCAAATTACAAGTGACATAACGAAACATTACAAATATATTTTCATGTATTGACCAGTTTTCACACTAAACTGATGAGCGACAGAGCGGAGTTATAATGATTATATAATATTGACAAATATTGACCAAACTTAATTCGAACACTCGGATAACTCGAAGTTTTTTCGTGGTCCCGTCGACTTCGAGTTAACGAAGTTCCACTGTATCTCCAAACTTCAAGCAAGAATTTACATTAATTCCAAATTCAAAGTCAGATGATTGAAGATATTATATCATCAGTACCACAAATTAATTAAGCTGTGCACATGTCAGGACCTTCCCTCACTACATTATTGTAGGTCTACTAGACACGCCATTTTGGATTAAGCGCCCAGCGCGTTGTAATCTGTGTTGTTTTGAGTGGACTTTTTATGATCAAATAATTATATTTCGAGAATATTACGGCACTTTTCTAAAGAATATAAACTTGAATACATATTTAATTAAAACAATTGATTAAAACAATTTTTGACTTAGTTTTTCTTTTTTCATTTTTTTTTTTTGTACCTCGGGTACTTTCGACTATATTTGTCTTGTAATATTGTCTAGACATGAAAGCGGTAAACGTGTGCAAACCTTTGCAATATGCCTCGTTAGCATATATATACAGGGAATGCTTTTCGTAGAAAAAAATATAATAAACAGAATATTTAACGTGAGTCTTCAGTAATACCAGCTATATTTCACTTGTGTGGATGATATTTAAATATTCCTCACTCCTGCTGTGCACTTGTGAAAAATATCAAAATAGTAACCACACTTGTGAAATATATTTTAATTTTGCATTACTAAGACACTCTTAGATATCCTATATTTTTTTTATATAATTTGTACTCCAATTTAGATTATGTAATGTTTAAAGATTTAGTTCTTGATGTCTTGAAGCGCGAGTAGGTTTATTTTATCAGAACAGAAATCAAGTTATGATAAATTTCATTCATTATTCAAATGTATTAAAAATGATATTTTCTCATTAACAGGCTTTGAACCCCCTCCTCATCATCATTTTAATTCCTGTGTTTGAACAAGGTGTATATCCCCTTTGTGACAAATGTGGGATTCTGACAAGGTAACAATTATAATCATCAAACATTTTATGAATTGTGTGAATCTTAAAAGGAAGCTTTATATAAAATATGGTAAGGGAATACTTAACAGATTATTATCATAATAGTCAAAACAATTAGTTGTCAGGGCATCCAGTTCACCATTCATGTTTATGATAAACTGTCTGTTATTTCAGGCCCCTACAGAGGATGGTATCGGGGATGTTTATGATAAACTGTCTGTTATTTCAGGCCCCTACAGAGGATGGTATCAGGGATGTTTATGATAAACTGTCTGTTATTTCAGGCCCCTACAGAGGATGGTATCAGGGATGTTTATGATAATCTGTCTGTTGTTTCAGGCCCCTACAGAGGATGGTATCAGGGATGTTTATGATAATCTGTCTGTTATTTCAGGCCCCTACAGAGGATGGTATCAGGGATGTTTATGATAATCTGTCTGTTATTTCAGGCCCCTACAGAGGATGGTATCAGGGATGTTTATGATAATCTGTCTGTTATTTCAGGCCCCTACAGAGGATGGTATCGGGGATGTTTATGATAATCTGTCTGTTATTTCAGGCCCCTACAGAGGATGGTATCAGGGATGTTTATGATAATCTGTCTGTTATTTCAGGCCCCTACAGAGGATGGTATCAGGGATGTTTATGATAATCTGTCTGTTGTTTCAGGCCCCTACAGAGGATGGTATCAGGGATGTTTCTGACGGGTGTGGCTTTCGTGGTGGCAGCACTTGTACAGATGAAGCTAGATGTAAGTTTGGGTTAGGATAATTTAGTTATTTTAGGGCAATGTTATTTCTGATTATATTCAGTAATACTCTACTGCAATTTCCATAACCCAGAAAAAAAATGTTTTTACAATATTGAGTTACTTCAAAATCAATATGAAAATGCTGATAATCATTCCACTTTAGAATGATTAATTTCATAAAGAGTAGAATATTGTGAGAAACTTTAAATTTTCATAGCATGAATGACATTTGAACACTGTTTACTAATTAATTTTAAATGGGTGTGTGTTATTTTGACAATTTTTGTAAGGAGTTGCTGAATAATCCAAATATAATCACACAAAAATATTCTGATTTATATTTATGTACTGCCTGGTAGGTCATAGCATCCTCGATATTCCAGAGGTTATGATAAGGGTGTAATCTGTATACAACACATTCTACTAACTTTAAGGAAGATAGAAATGTGTGATTCATATGTTTCAACTACCATTGATAACCTGAAGTAGGAGGATGTATTTATGATGACAAGTGATTGGTGTCTGTTTTATAGGTGTATTTATGATGATATTAAAGTGATTGGTGTCTGTTTTATAGGTGTATTTATGATGATAAGTGGTTGGTGTCTGTTTTATAGGAGTATTTATGATGATAAGTGATTGGTGTCTGTTTTATAGGTGTATTTATGATGATAAGTGGTTGGTGTCTGTTTTATTGGTGTATTTATGATGATAAGTGGTTGGTGTCTGTTTTATAGGAGTATTTATGATGATAAGTGGTTGGTGTCTGTTTTATAGGTGTATTTATGATAAGTGGTTGGTGTCTGTTTTATAGTTGTATTTATGATGATAAGTGATTGGTGTCTGTTTTATAGGTAAAGAGAGAAGCCCCTCTCTCGATGTCAGAGAGCGGTGTGACATTCATCAACACATTCCCGTGTCCTGTGTCTCTGTCCTCTCCTATCTACTCTGAGGATCTGTCATTTTCACAGGTAAGTTTGATGTCACTTCCTCCTCCAAGATCTGTCATTTACACAGGTAAGTGTGATGTTACCTCGCCCACTACTCTGAGGATCTGTCATTTACACAGGTAAGTGTGATGTCACCTCCCCCATCTACTCCGGGGATCTGTTATTTACACAGGTAAATGTGATGTCACCTCCTCCTCCGGGGATCTGGCATTTACACAGGTAAGTGTGATGTCATCTCCCCCATCTACTCTGAGGATCTGTCATTTACACAGGTAAGTGTGATGTCACCTCCCCCATCTACTCTGAGGATCTGTCATTTACACAGGTAAGTTTGATGTCACCTCCCACATCTACTCTGAGGATCTGTCATTTACACAGGTAAGTGTGATGTCACCTCCCCCATCTACTCTGAGGATCTGTCATTTACACAGGTAAGTGTGATGTCATCTCCCCCATCTACTCTGAGGATCTGTCATTTACACAGGTAAGTGTGATGTCACCTCTCCCATCTACTCTGGGGATTTGTCATACAAGGTATTAATTAGACATTCATACTGGTGACAATTTAGTCTTTTCAGGTATGTGGGAGAGCTGAATGACTGAAGTGTCTGTACTCTAATTTCTGACCAATGACAGTTTTCAGACAATTTCAGTCCTTGTAAAAACCTGGGTATTTTTGCATTTGGATGATTGTGGTTTCCTTTTATCTATATTTCAGGAGTCTGACTACCTACGAATGTCGACAGGATCCCTGACCCTCTCTGTTACAGCAAATTGTACAGGAGAGACTGTTAAAAACACTGTCACACTTGATACCAGCTCTGCTTACCGAATTATCATTTTAAAATCACCTGACCTGGGTAACTTAGCTGTCTACAAGGTAATATGTAGATCTTCTATCTTAAATTGATTTGAAACCTTTAATGCAACTGTTACAATAGTATTTGTACTTGGAAGCTGGTATTTCCTATATTTTTAATACCAGAATTCCCATGTTGAAAATCTGAAGAAAGTGTAAGATTCTGTATAAATGCATTCAAATTTCAGACAGGAGGGATATATTTTGCTTGGACATTCTTGAGGGGTGTAACATTTTTGTTCCGTAATCATAACAGCACTTAAAAAATACGAGCATTTATTATTTTATTGACCAGTGATTTTAAAGCTGTTGTATGCCTCATACAATGTACATTGTTAATAGCGTTTAAATTTTTGTAGAGCTGACATTTCATTCATTTGAAACGATGTCTTAATTAGTATTTGAATTAATAGAATAAATTAAAAAAAACATATACAATTTCAGACTTACAGCTACTGTAGATATTTTTGTCATAGTAGATGCCACAGCGGTGATTGAATTAGGTCACTGTTTAAGATTGTTTTATGCATGATCTGATGTATTTCAGGCTGAAGACCAGAGAAACAAGCCAAGGGAAGGTGACTCTCTTATCAGGTACGTGTTCGTAGATTTTACCAGCTGAAGAATTAAGTACAAATGTATATCAAATACCCTTTTATAAGAAAATAAATAAACTAAATTTAAACTAAGTAAAATTCAACAACCCTTATCTTTTATTTCATATTAAATTTTGTAAATGATTTTTATTCGTTAACTCTCATCATAGCCATAATTCTATCAATATGGACATAGAGGCGTATGTTTTACCTGCATTCACCATTTACTTATCTTATCTTATCTCATCATTGGTTTGGTACAAACTAATTAATCTATATTATTGTGATAGTTAACCTAAGGACATATGATACATTACACTGTTTATATCAAAAATATTTCATATTGTCAAACACAAACCTTTTATTTGTCCGAGGTTAATGAATCTAGACTCAGTTTTTGTGGTAATTACACTTAAGTCTAGGCAATAGATAATAAAGGATTGTATGACTATACCTGACCTGTAGCTAGCAGTGTTCTAGCTAGACCAAATTAGCAGGGCACTAGGTCCTGCCCTTATATTAGAAAATGCCCAGCATCCTGCCCCTTAACCCAGCCTACTTCCCTGATATGGAGCACTCTATCACTATAATGAGCACCCTGCCCCTATATCAATCATCCTACCCCTAAATCCATCATCCTACCCCTAAATCCATCATCCTACCCCTAAATCCATCATCCTACCCCTTATCCAGCAGAGACCCCGAAGCCATCACAGACCCCAGAGCCAGCAGCAGACCCCGAGAGCCAGCAGCCGACCCGAGAGCCAGCAGCAGACCCCGAGAGCCACAGCCGACCCCGAAACCAGCAGCCGACCCCAGAGAGCAGCAGCATACCCCGAGAGCCAGCAGCATACCCCGAAACAGCAGCAGACCCAGAAAGCCACAGCCGACCCCGAGAGCCATCAAACCCTAATCCTCATCATACCCCTATGCCATCATCTTACACCACATCCTACCCTAATCCATCATACCCCCAATCCATCATCCTACCCCTATATCCATCATCATACCCCTAAATCCATCATCCTACCCCTATATCCATCATCCTACCCCTATATCCATCATCCTACCCCTATATCCATCATCCTACCCCTAAATCCATCATCCTACCCCTAAATCCATCATCCTACCCCTAAATCCATCATCCTACCCCTATATCCATCATCCTACCCCTATATCCATCATCCTACCCTTAAATCCATCATCCTACCCTAAATCCATCATCCTACCCCTATATCCATCATCCTACCTACCCCTATATCCATCATCCTACCCCTATATCCATCATCCTACCCCTATATCCATCATCCTACCCCTAAATCCATCATCATACCCCTATATCCATCACCCGACCCTATATCCACCACATTGCCCCTATTAGACCCGGCACCCTACCAATGTATCCAGCATCCTGCCCCTAAATCCAGCACCCTGCCCCTATATCCAGCACCCTGAATGTCCCTATATCCAGCACATTGCCCCCATTAGATCCAGGTCCCTGCCCCTTTATCCAGGGCATTGCCCCTATTAGATACAGCACCCTACCCCTATATCCAGTCCCCTGCCCCTATATCCAGCACCCTGAATGTCCCTATATCCAGCACATTGCCCCAATTAGATCCAGGTCCCTGCCCCTTTATCCAGGGCATTGCCCCTATTAGATACAGCACCCTACCCATATATCCAGTCCCCTGCCCCTATATCCAGCACCCTCTCCCTATATCCAGTCCCCTGCCCCTAAATCCAGGGCATTGCCCCTATATCCAACACCATGCCCTATAACCAGCACCCGCAGCCCCTTTATTCAGCTCCCTGCCCCTATATCCAGTTCCCTGCCCCTATATCTAAGGCATTGCCTCGATTAGATCCAGCGCCCTGTCCTTATATCCAGTTCCCTGCCCCAAAATCCAGCACCCTGTCCTTATATCCACTTCCCTGCCCCTAAATCCATCACCCAGTCCTTATATCCAGTTCCCTGCCCCTAAATGTAGCACCCTGCCCCTAAATAACAATTAGGACAAAATTTACTCCACTCCGATCCTCTGTTGGAAATGCTTACTTGGGAAGCTACCTAATTTACTTATTATGCTGTTTACAGTGTTAATGCTGCTGTTTTAAAATCAATTTAGAGTTTTGTTAATTAGACTACTTGTCTGTATTTCCTAGTATACTGATGTCGATGGGACCTCAGAAAGAGATCACTGTGAAGCTTGTACCACATTCCTATTCCTATCAGAGGCTTGATGACCGTTCTCCTGGCATCAGTTTTGTTGTCTCGAGTTCCAAACCATCTGTATATAAGGAGGTATACCCTGGTCTGTAAGTATACCCTAGTAAATCACTGACAGGAAAACAGTTTATTCTATTCTACCGACCTTTATTACGATGCACCATATACTTGTTATAAATATTGTATCAGTAAAAGTGTAGTGATGTCACTTCATTGTCTTGTTAAAGGAAAGTACTTATAACAGTTTGAAACTGTATGTCTTGAAGTGAGATAATGCATGAAAAGGACACTCAAGGGAGATAATGCAGTTTAAACATCACTCAAGGGAGATAAATGCAGTTTAAACACCACTCAAGGGAGATAAATGCGGTTTAAACATCACTCAAGGGAGATAATGCAGTTTAAACACCACTCAAGGGAGATAATGCAGTTTAAACACCACTCAAGGGAGATAAATGCAGTTTAAACATCACTCAAGGGAGATAATGCAGTTTAAACATCACTCAAGGGAGATAATGCAGTTTAAACTCCACTCAAGGGAGATAATGCAGTTTAAACATCACTCAAGGGAGATAAATGCAGTTTAAACATCACTCAAGGGAGATAATGCAGTAGATAATGCAGTTTAAACATCACTCAAGGGAGATAAATGCAGCTTAAACATCACTCAAGGGAGATAAATGCAGTTTAAACACCACTCAAGGGAGATAAATGCAGTTTAAACACCACTCAAGGGAGATAATGCAGTTTAAACACCACTCAAGGGAGATAAATGCAGTTTAAACACCACTCAAGGGAGATAAATGCAGTTTAAACACCACTCAGGGAGATAATGCAGTTTAAACACCACTCAAGGGAGATAAATGCAGTTTAAACACCACTCAAGGGAGATAAATGCAGTTTAAACACCACTCAAGGGAGATAAATGCGGTTTAAACATCACTCAAGGGAGATAAATGCGGTTTAAACATCACTCAAGGGAGATAAATGCAGTTTAAACACCACTCAAGGGAGATAATGCAGTTTAAACATCACTCAAGGGAGATAAATGCCGTTTAAACATCACTCAAGGGAGATAAATGCAGTTTAAACATCACTCAAGGGAGATAATGCAGTTTAAACACCACTCAAGGGAGATAATGCAGTTTAAACACCACTCAAGGGAGATAAATGCGGTTTAAACATCACTCAAGGGAGATGAATGCAGTTTAAACACCACTCAAGGGAGATAATGCAGTTTAAACATCACTCAAGGGAGATAAATGCAGTTTAAACATCACTCAAGGGAGATAAATGCAGTTTAAACATCACTCAAGGGAGATAATGCAGTTTAAACACCACTCAAGGGAGATAATGCAGTTTAAACACCACTCAAGGGAGATAAATAGCCTTTACAGGTGGCCTTTATAAATGTAGAATAGATTATGTTATGTGAAAAAGTTTAGGACAGGTTCAACTGTATATGATCAATAAAATCTTGTTTCAGTAAAATGAGGAATCTAAAATTCAAAACTTATTTGATTGTCACATCCTGAGCACATGTCTATAAGCTTCTAAAAACCATACTGGTAAGAACCGGCTATATACATATGTATAGGACATATGTATATATATATATATTGGATGGAGGGATGACTTATTTGCCTCTCAACTACTAGCCAGGCTTTTCCTCTCACAGTGAGACCACTTGATTGCTTCAATCTGAGCATACAAAAGGGATTAATATTTTTAAGTCATTATGACTTCTTTTGCAATAGGAGTTCAAAAAATTTACATTGCTTTTAACAAGTACAATCAACTTAGATAAACATAAAAAAATATACAGCACTGTGACATTCAGTTCAAATGCATTTCAGGTTCTATATTTTCATACAAAAAAATGATGAAAGCTGTATGTGTGAATTCAAAATTTCACAGGTACAATATATGGCAGAAAGTCCTACCAACTGTGAATTCCAGTGAAACTTGGAAGATGACAAATGCTAGTGTCAATGTGGGCACCGGAGCATCTTATACCATCCTTCTATATACCAACAACTCAGACACGGTAGGTTATAGTGTAGGTACCAGAGTCCTGTACCGTCCTATATACCAACAACTCAGACACGGTAGGTTATAGTGTGGGTACCAGAGTCCTGTACCGTCCTCCTATATACCAACAACTCAGACACGGTAGGTTATAGTGTAGGTACCAGAGTCCTGTACCGTCCTATATACCAACAACTCAGACACGGTAGGTTATAGTGTAGGTACCAGAGTCCTGTACCGTCCTATATACCAACAACTCAGACACGGTAGGTTATAGTGTAGGTACCAGAGTCCTGTACCGTCCTATATACCAACAACTCAGACATGGTAGGTTATAGTGTAGGTACCAGAGTCCTGTACCGTCCTATATACCAACAACTCAGACATGGTAGGTTATAGTGTAGGTACCAGAGTCCTGTACCGTCCTATATACCAACGACTCAGACACGGTAGGTTATAGTGTAGGTACCAGAGTCCTGTACCGTCCTATATACCAACAACTCAGACACGGTAGGTTATAGTGTGGGTACCAGAGTCCTGTACCGTCCTCCTATATACCAACAACTCAGACACGGTAGGTTATAGTGTAGGTACCAGAGTCCTGTACCATCCTCCTGTATACCAACAACTCAGACACGGTAGGTTATAGTGTAGGTACCAGAGTCCTGTACCGTCCTATATACCAACAACTCAGACACCGTAGGTTATAGTGTAGGTACCAGAGTCCTGTACCGTCCTATATACCAACAACTCAGACACGGTAGGTTATAGTGTAGGTACCAGAGTCCTGTACCGTCCTCCTATATACCAACAACTCAGACACGGTAGGTTATAGTGTGGGTACCAGAGTCCTGTACCGTCCTCCTATATACCAACAACTCAGACACGGTAGGTTATAGTGTAGGTACCAGAGTCCTGTACCGTCCTATATACCAACAACTCAGACACGGTAGGTTATAGTGTAGGTACCAGAGTCCTGTACCGTCCTCCTATATACCAACAACTCAGACACGGTAGGTTATAGTGTAGGTACCAGAGTCCTGTACCGTCCTATATACCAACAACTCAGACACGGTAGGTTATAGTGTAGGTACGAGAGTCCTGTACCGTCCTATATACCAACAACTCAGACACGGTAGGTTATAGTGTAGATACCAGAGTCCTGTACCGTCCTATATACCAACAACTCAGACATGGTAGGTTATAGTGTAGGTACCAGAGTCCTGTACCGTCCTATATACCAACAACTCAGACACGGTAGGTTATAGTGTAGGTACCAGAGTCCTGTACCGTCCTCCTATATACCAACAACTCAGACACGGTAGGTTATAGTGTAGGTACCAGAGTCCTGTACCGTCCTCCTATATACCAACAACTCAGACACGGTAGGTTATAGTGTAGGTACCAGAGTCCTGTACCGTCCTATATACCAACAACTCAGACACGGTAGGTTATAGTGTAGGTACCAGAGTCCTGTACCGTCCTCCTATATACCAACAACTCAGACGCGGTAGGTTATAGTGTAGGTACCAGAGTCCTGTACCATCCTATATACCAACAACTCAGACACGGTAGGTTATAGTGTAGGTACCAGAGTCCTGTACCGTCCTATATACCAACAACTCAGACACGGTAGGTTATAGTGTAGGTACCAGAGTCCTGTACCGTCCTATATACCAACAACTCGGACACGGTAGGTTATAGTGTAGGTACCAGAGTCCTGTACCGTCCTCCTATATACCAACAACTCAGACACGGTAGGTTATAGTGTAGGTACCAGAGTCCTGTACCGTCCTATATACCAACAACTCAGACACGGTAGGTTATAGTGTAGGTACCAGAGTCCTGTACCGTCCTATATACCAACAACTCAGACATGGTAGGTTATAGTGTAGGTACCAGAGTCCTGTACCGTCCTCCTATATACCAACAACTCAGACATGGTAGGTTATAGTGTAGGTACCAGAGTCCTGTACCGTCCTATATACCAACAACTCAGACACGGTAGGTTATAGTGTAGGTACCAGAGTCCTGTACCGTCCTATATACCAACAACTCAGACATGGTAGGTTATAGTGTAGGTACCAGAGTCCTGTACCGTCCTATATACCAACAACTCAGACACGGAAGGTTATAGTGTAGGTACCAGAGTCCTGTACCGTCCTATATACCAACAACTCAGACACGGTAGGTTATAGTGTAGGTACCAGAGTCCTGTACCGTCCTCCTATATACCAACAACTCAGACACGGTAGGTTATAGTGTAGGTACCAGAGTCCTGTACCGTCCTATATACCAACGACTCAGACACGGTAGGTTATAGTGTAGGTACCAGAGTCCTGTACCGTCCTATATACCAACAACTCAGACACGGTAGGTTATAGTGTAGGTACCAGAGTCCTGTACCGTCCTCCTATATACCAACAACTCAGACACGGTAGGTTATAGTGTAGGTACCAGAGTCCTGTACCGTCCTATATACCAACGACTCAGACACGGTAGGTTATAGTGTAGGTACCAGAGTCCTGTACCGTCCTATATACCAACAACTCAGACACGGTAGGTTATAGTGTAGGTACCAGAGTCCTGTACCATCCTCCTAAATAGTGTCAATAGAGGCAATAGAGCATCTTACACTAGGACAGCAGTGAGCCAAAAACTGGGGTCTGCCTGTTGACTGTAGACGGCAACTGAAAATGAGCGGTCTACAGCATCAGAGCTTCTCTGTTTTAAAAAAGACATTGACGAACTTCAGACAGGAGTATACAGTCATCTCAAAAGCGTTTCTCACAGGAGATGTGGTCATGATGATGATGATGATGATGAAACCCTGACAGTATTGTCCCCTTCATATTTTATATGCGATACATGTAATAGTGTACTATTGTATTATTAGGGTGGTAAGAATGTAATCTGTACATTATACAGGTGGACACTGTGGTGTACAGCAGTGTGACTGCCAATACTGTGTCCCTCCTTTGGATGGTTCCCCAGTACGTCATCATCACCGTAGGAGAAATCCTGTTCTCCGTGTCCGGACTCTCCTTCGCTTACTCAGAGGTATGATGAATATTTTGCTGTGAAAAATTATTCTTATTTCCTATTGTTGCCCTGTTTTATTCTTATTTCCTATTGTTGCCCTGTTTTATTCTTATTTCCTATTGTTGCCCTGTTTTATACTTATTTTTCTGTTAACCTGGACTGGGATGTCCATAATTTTACTTGTGTGAGATTTTCTTATCTCTTACCTTGGACAGTAATATCTGTCATTTTACCAGTGTGAGATTTTCTAATCTCTTACCTTGGACAGTAATATCTGTCATTTTGCCGGTGTGAGATTTTCTTATCCCTTACCTTGGACAGTAATATCTGTCATTTTGCCGGTGTGAGATTTTCTTATCTCTTACCTTGGACAGTAATATCTGTCATTTTACCAGTGTGAGATTTTCTAATCTCTTACCTTGGACAGTAATATCTGTCATTTTACCAGTGTGAGATTTTCTAATCTCTTACCTTGGACAGTAATATCTGTCATTTTGCCGGTGTGAGATTTTCTTATCCCTTACCTTGGACAGTAATATCTGTCATTTTGCCGGTGTGGTTTTTTTCTGATCTCAGCCTTAGTTGAGACAAGCTACACCTGCTCTTTGGACGTTCTCAACAATTACATTTTATCACGTCAAAGATACCATGATGTCATGGCAACAATACAATGATATCACGTCAACAATTTAATCATGTCACACCAAAATAATGTCTTGCCTTGCTGTAACTTCCATATCAGAAACATACGAAGGCTGATTGATATGTTGTGAGCCTCGTATTGAAGGAGGTACTCAAGGGTGCTCTTTTTCCTACTATTCTCTGACTATATAGGGCTGTGTACCCAAGGACTGGTCTCATTTGTTTGATTTATATCGAAGAGGTAGCTCTCTTAAGTAAACAAGACAAGCGGCTTTTGCAAAATGGACAAAATCGGTTAGGGATAGGGTGAAAGAGTCTGTCATTGCCATGGCTGTCATTCACGATTGTTCATGGCTTTAGATATATTGAGCATCCGCCTTAATCACGTGATCTCCCTCCATTAGACTTCCATCTATTTCCAAAACTGAAAACAGCTATTTCAGGCACCCCAACCCTAATCCTAATAGCAGTGGATGACTGAACAGCCAAGAAAAGGAGTTCTATAAAAGTGGGATTGAGGCCCTTAAACACCACTGGTAAAAGTATATAGATACTTAAGGGGATTGTGTTGAAAAATAATACAAGATGTCCGACAAAATTCTAATCGTTCAATATGAGGCTCACCACTCATCAATCAGACTTAACTTATCAACTTATTGTAACAAGGTAAATAGGGTAAGAGAAAAATAATCATTCACCCCCAATAGAAGTAAGACAGGAGAATCCATCCCTCCCCTTATGAGATCCCCTTATCTCATCCCAAAAAGGGGTGAATGATTATTTTTCTCTTACCCCGTTTTCCAATCAAAGTTTGAACCAAATCCAAACGTATGTAAACAACAACACATGGACGGTGGATGACAGTTATGATGAGGCTGCAGCAGACGATGTTGATTTCATACAAAATATAGTTCCGATTTAGCTTGTCAAAAAGAACACACTCAGTTAACTCTGATAATTAATACTTATTTTAATTTCTTTTGTGAACAATATTGATATTTAGCATTCAAACGTTCCGGGTCAGGTCATAGTGGCGTCACTCTATCGAGAACAAGAGCACGTTCAAAGAGCACGTGTAGCTTGTCTTTTCCCTAGGACGAGATAAAAAAATATCACCCCGGTATAACTTCGGATATCCCTGTCCAGGGTGAGAGAATTCCCTGTCTCATCCACAAGGGGTGAAAATTCTGGTAATCTATTCTTGCTGTGCTTTATACTTCTTTCCTTATTATTGCCCTGTTTATTGTTTGTACTTCTCTCCTTATCATTGCCCTGCTTTGTAACTATTGACCCTAGAGAGAATTCATTTGAACCATTACAGGCCACAGACACACAAAAACTTCACATTCAGTAATAAACCATCTTATAGATTAATATATATATAATTGAATATAAAATTTCTTAATTTTTGGCAAAGCTGAAGGCTAATACCATAGTTCTAGGACCTAAGATTCAGCTACAAAGGTTTGGGATCAATAATTAGGCAAAGATAGGTACAATATTAATCAATAATGACTTTACATAAATTACTAGAATGTTACAGACAGTCACAGTTATATCAGATGATCAATGCAGGTCTATTCCCCCACTTCCTCAGTTTTGAAAGTTATCAAAATAATTCATGACAATCTATACATTTGTATGCTACGAACCACATAGAAAATAATAGATACATGCATGTATATAATATCTATTATTAATGACTTCCATTCAGTGTTAAAAATCCTTGTTTATGTGTTACAGGTGTGGGTATATATAATTCCAATGCCACTTCGTTGTTTATGATAGTTTATTCTCCGTTAATAAAACCCTACAATTACAAGAAATACTAATCATACACACATACATACTAAACTACAGACATGACAATCAAGGGACATAACTCTTACATGTAACATATTTGAAACGATAACAAAGAGATGACACAATAACTGTTATAAATATGTTAACAGAGCCAAATACTACCAGTTATACATTTATGTTTTTAGAATACACATATCGATAACTAGAATATATCAAACTAGTTATTCACTCTATAGAGACAATAGATATATAAATATCAAATTAGGAAATTATCCCTACCTTTCTCAGTTACATTACTATTAATACATATAAAACATGGGTAATTTTCCTACAGACAAAATCACCAAGTACATAATGTACTGTACAATTCATATAATTAAAATAACCATAACTACAACTCACCCCACATATCATATGGAGGTTTCCGGAACAGTTTTCATTACAACCAGATTCACAAGTAATCACCAGCTGTAATCAATGAATAATCTGGTCTAATATATATATACAAATAAAAAAGTCATATACAAAATATATTGCATTATGATATTTATCAATTTCAATTAAACATACATGAAGCACATAACTTCTGACAAAGCACCAGATATGCTTTCTACCCAGATCTTTTCAAGATACTTATTAAAACACAATATTACATGTTGTTTAATAATACAACATTAATATATACTTAGTTAACAAAATAGCATCAAATGAAAGTAAAAACTCACCAGATCTTCAATATAATTTAAGCTCTGACTTCTAATGTGTTATCAGAAAGAGCGCCAGAAGAGAAGTGATTTGAAATACTAAGAGGATTAAAAACATGCAATACAGGTAAAAACTGTCCAATGGAATTGTCTATGTCAGGTCACATGTCATACATACTCACATTCCTTTCATTCCTATTAAGGTTTCTCACACCAAACAAATACCAACAATACATTAAAGATGCACACTCCATGAAATATAACATACAATGATTTTACACAAAATATAACCCTGTCACATATGTATTTGTTGTACATTGCAGGCCCCTAAGTCAATGAAGTCTGTTGTACAGGCAGCATGGCTACTTACTACAGCAGTCGGTGATCTCATTGTGGTTATAGTAGCAGAATCACAGCTTCTACCTAGCCAGGTAAATTGTTGTGTACTGTTAGTATTACATTAGAATTACTGCTAGATATGTTTTTATACTTCAGCTGAAGGTATGAGTCTTTAATACTTAAGAATTCTCTTGTTGAAAATGCATCATTTCTAAAAGTGAAAAACATATATATCAATGACATACATATCATAGATATAAAGTTGCTTTACACAGTTTCTAAAACAATTTATTTTAGTATTAAAAAAACTCCAAAAAATTATACTAAATACAATAAATAAATATTAAACAACATCATGCCTTTGCTTACTTAAAGAGGCTTACCCGCAGACGGACCGGTAAACGGCACATCTCTGATCACTAAATAAACTTCAGTACACGTTTCTATGTGACAAAATTAGAGGCTTTCCGACTTTATTTCTTGAAAACAATTACAGAATACCAGGGTATGTATTTAAAAGACGTTTTAAAACTCAACCTGAGAGGGAAATGTATGGAATATAACGGCAAATCTTCTTTGTAAATCGCCGCTGCCTTTGAAGTTATCACTGTGCGGCACTGTGCACGTGCTTGTTTCTTTGATGTGTCAATCAAATTAGACTCCACTTTATAGCGGGGACTTATTGCGGGTTGCGATTAAATAAATAATATTTAAAAAATGAGGTTTTAATATCACTTTTCAGCGTTTTATAAGGAAAATAAAATGAAAAACTCAACAATTCCTACAATCTGTCATGTGTAAAAAATCTTTTTCTTTTAGCCAATTTTTCTGATCTCTCTGCGGGCAAGCCTCTTTAAGAATTTAATTTTGAATTTAATAACATTTTAAAATTAAGTAATGTGTTTCTGTATTATCAGCATAATGAATTGTCTTCACTAATTCAGCATTTACTACAAATTATTCTAAAAGTTTTAAAGTTTTTTCCAACCAGAGGGTGCAACAATTGGTGCTATATTTGGATTGTCGCGATGCAACTGAGTGCATGATAAATTAAATTTGAATCATTGTCTCCGCTAGGGATCAAACCTGGGAACTCTGGGTTACTAGTCGTATGCTCAACCGATCAAGCTAAAGAGAAGCTCTCTCTAGCCGAGCGGTATATTGCGGGCTAGTATTTACCACGTTTACAGCTATATTTGACGTGGAATTTCCTAAAACTTAAAACTGACCAAAACTGCAGAGTGGCTATATGGCAGACACTTTATTTTTCCTCAGGATATATATTTTCTAATCTTTTTGAATCAAAATATCTATGGTTGACTGTCCCTTTAAGATTTGAGAGCTATGGAATGTCTGATAGAGATATGTTTTTCTTTCAGACGGCTGAATTCTTCTTTTTTGCTGCCTTGATGACAGTCGTGTCTGTGATTTTTATGTTGATGTCATATTTCTACAAATACAACACTACTACAATTTTACCAGATCCTGGTACTGATGATACCGCGGGACTGATTACCAAGGGGGATAACTCCCCAGATATACCTATGCAACATGTACACTCAAGTTAATAATGTATTGTCCAATTAAATAATCAATTTGCTTCAAAAGCATGTTTAAATTTACTTTAGCAAAAACATGACATGGATTACTTTCTACTATCTAATTGTCTACATTCGCATTGTTAAAATTATTTATTTATGTTGAATTATGTCTATATGGTACAAATATATTTTTCCTGTAATAAACCCAATGGACAGACATCTCAACTTTGACTCACAATAGGATGTGTACTTAAAGCCGGCCATGGAGATAGCATTTTCTAGCACCTTACTGCATCGCCATGGGCATAGATATTCTTATTATCAGGCCTGGACTTACTACCAGATAAATACTCGACTGTTCTGTTACTTAAATTTTACATGCAATACTTACTTCTAATTTTTTAGTGTTATATTCTACTGTTTAAATTATTGGTATGTTTTGTGGACCAACATATATTGTAAGGTGACTTGAACTTCAAAGTGTAAGCAAAATATGTTGTATGGAGAGATGATTAACTAAATCATAATTCTTAGTCGAAATCAATAAGTAGGTTAAAGTTACAGATTATGGATATACCAACAAATCTTTATTTTACTTAAAATTTCAAAAATGAGTAAAAGGGAGTGCAAAAATGAGTAAAAGGGAAAGATAATTTAGCAAACATAGAATATTAATATTTAAATGAAATCATAATGTTATTTAACTCAAAATCAATAAAGCGAGTGTAAAACACATTCTCAATGGCCAATTCCTGCTACACAGTTTACTGGACGACGGTTTGGAACGTTGACAACAGGGTTAAGTCTAAAAAGAAACTGAGTTGATTTATCATCTATTGAAAACAATGGATGATCTATTATCATTTTTTTTTCTATATTGCTGTGAAACATTAATTAGGTCATTGTATGTAATTATAAATACTAATATATACTTTTTGACAAAAACAGTAAACAGTCTTGTTTTATGTGATCTTGTTGAGTCATGTTTCCAGTAAATGATTACATGATCTTGTTGCCAGAAAATGATGTTATTGTTAAAGTAATGATATGATTGTTTTAGATATGTTGTGAAATATTGTTTGGGAACTCATTTTTGCCAAAATCAATATTGTGAAATATTTTTAATCAAGCCAATTTAGAAATAAACTAATTAGGCTATGGTTATTAGTTGTTTGTATAAGTAGGCACCCTTTTAAGAATGGGTGAATTACTGCAAGTTAATGAAACATTTAAAGTTATTTTCACTACATTTTGCCAAACAAAGAACAATCATATTAAGCATTATTTTGATATATCTTTTAGGAGGTAATATTTTGTAAGTTAATTTACTAAAATGACTATAACCATAGGTTCCCTGTGAAATAAAAACCTGCCCTATGAATGTTTTTTTTTTTTTTTTTGTGAAAGAAATATTGCCTTAGAGACATACAAGTTGATCTGTTACTGAGAGTTTTGATCTGACACTGCAATTGTGATATTTTGAGGATGACAAGAATGTTGATTGTGATGTAAGAATATTGAACTTTGTGTTCATCAATCAACTATGTGCTGTTAAATCAGTAATTAAAAGTAATCAGATATTTCCTTATAATGAAAATGTATTTTTATAATAATTATATTCTCCATCTCATTCCAGATGGAGTATTTGTTTTAAATAAGTTAAATAGAAATAATATATGTTCAATATGAAAGTTTTCAGCCTACTTTTTATTATGAAATTCAAACATGTATTGTTATTATTATGATTTAAACTTTTGATTTTATTTGTGAAATAGTCCTTCAATATAATATCATCATACAATAATTCAGAATTCTCAGTAGAAATATTAATGATTTTTATTGTTTGGTTCAAATGAATTTCAAAAATAACATCACATACCTACTTACTCTGAAAATCAGAATTTTATGAATTTGTCAAAATAGTTTTATTATTGAAATGCTTTCTAAAATCATTGTTTATGTCATTTATACAGTTCTATAATACTTGTTTTCCATTTAAGGGAATATTTGATATCTAATTGACTTCAAAAAGGATATTCCTGATGTCATTTATTTTTTAGTATTTTATGAAAATGATACTTTTCACATACTTGATAATGATGTTTAGTTGAAGTTATGCATCAAGTACACTTTTCTGTCGCATGCTTCTGTTTGTCTACATTAGTTAAAACTACAATTTTCACTCAAGTTTATTCCTAATTTCCCCCCCAATTGCATTGCTAGCAGTAGATATTGCTCATTTAGGTAGCATTCAAACTAGTTCCTATTTCCAGCCGTCCCTATCTTATATTAATTAGTCAATATCATTTCCACGGGAAATGCCAGTTTTTCAAAGCAGAATTGCTGTACATTCTTCCATTCTCTTTCTATATTTTGTGACAGATTTTAGATATAATCAAAAATACAGTCTCTAGTACATACAGTGTAATGTGTTAATACGGTTTTGATATTCAATGATGTAATTATAAAGAAAGATTACACATGGTCAATAATAAATTAGACATTGAAGTAAGTTAAGTTGTTAATTGGTATTGTATACATACCATTGTATTTTGAATGAGGGATTTCAAGTAAATGCTGTAATTATCTAAAACAATTGTCTTTACACAAAATATAAAAACATTAATTTTGTATGGTACAGTTTCATCTTTAAAGGTGCTATTTGCATTGTGTCTACAATCTTTCCTAGCACATGTATGCATAATACGAAAAGCTTTCTTGTGTTAGTTAGATTAGAGATTAGAGACCCTGTGTATCATCCTTAATTTCTCATTTGTTTCAAGCTTAATTTTTGTATTATAATTAAATGTTGGGTGTTTTATCACGTAACATAATATATAGATAAATAAAGGTATATTTCTCGCAAACTGCACAGGGTGATCACGTGGTTGCTAGGGATGGGATAGGTCAATCTCACATGATGTATGGAATGACAGTGTTTCCGTGTCGCAAATTGATAACGCCATCAATTTTGACACACATTTTCATGATGGCACAATGGAAAAGGTTCACAACACCTTACACTTTGTTACTTTTTAATTACAGTATATCTGTGAGAAAAATAATCAAACATTGGTCTATACCGTGGACAGCGATATTCCGACCCTCGTGTCAGAGTTTGGCTGGCCAGCATGAGGCTTATCCCGGTCCACGGAACAGGCCCATGTAAGATTCTATTATCTACATCTCTATCATTAATATTATTTATTTCTCCTTTTCCGAAGTGTTCAAGCTTACACTGTTGTAATAAAGATTATATTCAACGTGTATCAACATTAATTTCTCAATTTTCAATGTTCAATTTGCAACAGCTTTACGTTTGGTAATTAAAATTCACTAGCAGCTTATGTCTGAAGATCGTTAAGAAAAATTAGGTTGTTGAAACCTACAATGTTTATTCACCGTATATATAAATAATTTATGATTTTCATGTTGGCGACTTTAGTTCTCCTGTTGTATCGTTTATGATATATATTTGATTGACAGAACATGTATTTGTTTGACCCTTGTCCCTATTGTTTAGAGCTATTTATAGACAATCAAGTGCAGAAATTGGAGTCCCCAAGGTTTGTTATTATCTTACATGCTATTATGCATAAGCACCATGTCGGAAATACACTCATATTTTCTCTTTTGAATTACATTAAAAATACCAAATTGGTTGACCTATAGGATCAACTGTACGTCCCTTTCTCCGTTTTACCAAATGTTTTAAGCAGTGCTTGATTTTCTAAACTTTCTATATGGAGAACCCTTTTTTTCTATGGAAGCGATGAAGGGACAGTTTTAGTTAAGACTTATTTGTTGTCTCTTATTTGTTATAACTTATGTGTTATTTGATAATTATGACAAAACATTGAAAGGCTGTCCAGTATAATGGACTGTTTCAGCTGTAATACGTTAGTCTTGATAATACTCATTAGCAAATGAGTAGTAACTAAAAATGTCCCTTCATGGCTTCCATATTTTTCACTAGTAATAAGCCCAACAAGGAATGAATAGTTTAATGATGCAGTTGTATGTATTATTTGACATAAACCTATTTCTAAAGTCATGTTTGAAAGCGCTATTACTAGTAATCCGTTTGCCTTTTGCATGAAAATAAATAAATGAATAAACAAGCAAAGCAAAGCCAAATAATCAAACCATATTAACAGTCAATGACAAGTGCAAGTTTATTAACAAAAAGGCAAATCTTCTGCTTTATGAAAAGGATGTGAATTGTTGATGTTGCTCTTTATATTACCAACTATCGATTGATTCTAACAGAATTTATGAAAATACAAAAAAAAAAAAATATTCTTACACGATCATTTTTGCGTCATGCCATTTATATACATTACATTGCTCCTTTTTTTAACAAAATCGAGATTGAATTTAAACATACTGCTGGAAATATTTAAGAACAGTTTATTTTATTGCTGCTACTTTATAATTAAGTATAATAAATTTATTAGTACTATTTGTCAAAACGTGTTAATCTCATCGCTTCAAATTACAATGTTTTTGTATAATGTATTAGCTTTTTAAGAAGACTTCTGAGTTTGATCAATTTAATTTCTATTAATAATCTCTCATATTTCACCTGTGTTTGTTAGGTTACAAAGGGTAAGGAGAGATATGATTTTAATTATATTGATATAACTGATTATTTGTGCACATTTATGATGTTTATCGTACATTTTTGTAGTTATAGTAAAATCATTAGTTTATTCAAATGTAATCATAGACTTATTGATGTAAACATTTATATTTTGGCGCATTCAAACTTTAGTGCATCAAGGAATTGGCTTATCTACAGTATAAATGTAGAAACAATATACATACAGTGCAATTAGTACTATCATAATACTAGTGCAATGCTTTAATGTAAGATCACCCCTAAAATATGTACGTTTACAATTATATAGGTGTCCGATGTAAGCTTTTGTTTTATTTTATATCTATATTGTTCATGTGTCCTGTGATACATAGAGTCGTAATATACCTCACAGACTTAGTCCGTGATCATATAGTGTCTTATTATATGTCCCTGTTTAGATGGACAGCGGTTGTGGGATCAATTTTTTTAAGATTTATCGAGTATGTATTTTCTTATATGTTTATATCGCAGATTAGTTGACACTGGTCCCTGTGGATCAATCTGATTGACAAATGTACAGAATGGTGCGTATGTCACAATTATAGTTTGTGTTGTATAAGTTCAAGTTTAGCAGGCTTTAAAACACTTATTTTTGTCAGCATATTCGTCCAGGAAAATAGTAACGAAAAAGGAACATTGTGCATGATCTGTTTTATTATTTCCTTTTTGCGTTTATATAAAATGTAACTAGCAGTTTACCTAAAATTTCAAAATGCTACGACACTAATATGCCTATTTCTTTTTTCTTTTTCGTAATTTCAATTGAGAAATTCATTTGCGATACACTTTTTTTTCATTTGCGATACACTTGCACGCGCTTCTGTACACCCACAACTGTATCATAGTGACGTAAATGGCTCACCGTAGGTTACAGGTATTGGGGAACTGCTACGTTTTCTATTTCCTAACTATGCAATTTGCTTCAGTTACCATATTTTGAGAGTTTGTATGTTATTGCATGATGAATTCAAACATGATTGTTTTTCGTTATTAAAGAAACGATCGTAATGTCTAGTTTGATTTATATACATTGCATATAAAGATGTTGCCCGCAAACATTACACATAATTAGTCTGGGGTTGTACAATGCATGTGTAGATATGTAAATCCGCTCATAATCATATTATGTTTCAGATATTGACATGTGCACACAACGGTGACATCTCCACGCGTCCCATAAATATGATAGGAAAATGTCTTTAAAAAAATCTATTTCACGATCGTTAAATTTCTTCTCGTCAATTAATTTTACCAATGATTTCAGTTCCTCGGTTAATTAACGATTGTTAACCTAACATTTCTATCCCAGAATAACGATGAACAAAATCAAATTTACCATTAAATCAATTGCCATCATCACTTTGTGATGTAGAAATAAGCTGTACGTATTTTGATCACGTGACCACTGTATTGTTACATCGTGAATCATATAATTGATTAATAGATTTTACAAGCCCTCCAATGTCTATGGTCATGTAGAGCATAAAAAGATATATCACACTGGAACTTAAAATTCTGTATTAATATACATGTACATTTAGTAATAAAACTGGAAACGATTTGGAAGTTTGTAATACTAATATTTTAAAATAACCCATTGATAGGTAAAAACTAAGTATGATTACATTTAAAATAAAACAAATGCCATTAAGACATATAGCACAAGTATGACGCTGTCCTAACAACGTACTACGAAATCAAATGTTAATATTTAAGCATCAAACTGCCTTCTTTGGAACGCCATTGTCCTATAATTCTCACAAGGATTGGAGACCAATTGAATAACGCGCATTTGTCTATAATCGTGTGAAAAATATATAGGACAATAGCTTATTCTTGTGACGTCAAGAAAACACGCGACCGGTCCCGGCAAAAAATAAAGTTCGTGGAAAAAAAACAAAAAAAACCCATCAATTTCATTTAACTTTCTATGCAACATACAATGTATCTACACAAATGTGTGTGAGTTAGTGTTCAATCGAGATTTTCAATCCGGTAGCACGCATTTTCGTGACGTCAAAAATACACTTAATATAGTGATCTGAGGCAGCGACGTCATTTAGACACGACGTTAGAGCATTGTTCTTCATGTTGCTACATCAATGGGAATCATATAATATATATATATCATGATCTGATCACTTTCTAATTTGCTTAATGAAGTTATATAATGACAAAGCAGAGCAAATTGAAAAATATGAAATTAAAGTGGATTTTTCTCTAAAGTGTTAATGCTTTTAAACCACTTGATTTGTGAAACCTTATTTCAAATGTACAAATTAAGCAATTATCCTTGAATACTTGTTGATAACGTTTGCATCTTGACGATTCAAAATGAGACTACCATATTGGAGAACTATTAAATAGATGCCTGTTGAATCTACCTGAAATTTCTAAAACGCAGTAGAATGGCAATATCTGCAGAGTTCGGAATCGGGCGACATTTTATCAGTGGCATATACTTATTATAGGTTGCTACCATTAGGTGGTTGGACATGTGTAGAATAGTATAGTCTTTACTCCTGCTGGACAGGACACATATGTATACATCCATATATGTTAGCGGTTTGACATTTCTCTGTTAGATACTGTGTTAGTTAGTTTTTGTTCACTGTTCCTAATGAATACATGATTAGATAATGTGAAATATTTTTCAGCTCCCTATCAAGATTTTGGCATTTCTTTAAATATATTTCGAGTTTTATTTTAAGTCGCCTCCTCTCGCCAACACTTAGACATGTAACATCAATTATGAGTCTTAGAATGACTAAACAACTGTATGATGTCCCTAGCATCATGGACGAGTCCCAGAAGTACTACACAACTGTATGATGTCCCTATCATCACTAACGTGTCCCAGAAGTACTAAACAACTGTATAGTGCCCCTAACATCACTAACGAGTCCCAGAAGTACTAAACAACTGTATAATGTCCCTAACATCACTAACGTGTCCCAGAAGTACTAAACAACTGTATAGTGCCCCTAACATCACTGACGAGTCCCAAAAGTACTACACAACTGTGTAGTGCCCCTAACATCACTGACGAGTCCCAAAAGTACTACACAACTGTATGATGCCCCTAACATCACTAACGAGTCCCAGAAGTACTAAACAACTGTATAGTGTCCTTAACATCACTGACGAGTCCCAGAAGTACTAAACAACTGTATAGTGCCCCTAACATCACTGACGAGTCCCAAAAGTACTACACAACTGTGTAGTGCCCCTAACATCACTAATGAGTCCCAGAAGTACTAAACAACTGTATAGTGTCCCTAACACCACGGACGAGTCACAGAAGGACAAAACAGCTGTATGGTGAAGTTGCAGTCATTTTAGCTCTACTGTGTCTAGCTCCCAGTTTAGTTTGAATATGCTACTATCTTGTGTTTCCTATTCACAATTGTTTTTGTCAGCCAAAATCAGCTCGTTTACAGAATTATTGGACAAGTATCATGGCAAGGACTAGATTGGACATAGGTTTCACTATAAGTGAACGGCTGAGTGCATATAAGCTGGTTGTATGACATCATTACTGTGTCCTTGACTGTCGCTTGTCGCGGCAAAACTTCCTCATGTACACATCGTATCTTCGGAAGATTCCGTTCCTACAATTTCCATTACACAAGTTTCTTCATCATCAGTCCTTATATTTTGGGTTTCCTGTTAAACCGAAAAAATACAAGTTTCAGTACATCATTTTTAACATGCATGCAAACATGGCCGATTTTAGATGTTTATTTAGGCAAAAAATTAGAAAGATGTATTGTATCACTCAAAAACCAAACTTTTAAAAAGACAAATATGAATGAATAATAAAATGAAACAATATATTTATAATTTAACGTACATGTAGTTTATTCAATGATATTTGGTTCTGTGTTTTGTCTGTTAAAAACTGTGTAGTGTGGTATATTTTAGATGAATTTGTGTTGGATTTTATAATTGTAAGTTTGCATTCATGTATCAAATTTGTTTATTAATATAGGAGTTGCTCCGTCTTTCCATATATGAGCGGATGGATACTTTGCACGATTTGAATAATATGACCTCCATTATCACCTCACCACTTTTTCTCTTTCCTTTTTGTTTATATCTAGCTCCTCTAAGAGTTGACATAAGCACCTCTCTAATACCATCATCGGATGCCTTGGACTGTATGTTTCTTGGATGCACAAGTAGTTTTCATGATATCTCCACATTATAATGGCTTCGAATAGCGATTCGCACCTTCTCTAAAAGCAAAGCAAATGATTGGCATTGATAATTAATATCGGATATCGTTTAGGATTTAAAACATGTTTACGTCGATAATTAGAGTCAAATACCAGAGATTTTGACAATATTCTAATATTCTTATTATCCTCACAGTCAATATTGTGATTACTACATGACAGCTAGGACGGGGAAACAAAACGGAAGGACAATGAAACATGCTTTTGTGGCCACGACAGGACAATTTTTTCCGTCGCCCATTCATATGTCAACTTTTCCTAAAAACGCTTGCCCTGAGGGACAGTGCTTGATAATGGAAATATAGCAAATGTTTTAAAATCCCTCTTATAACGCGTCTGATAACAACATAAACACGTTTCTTACCAACTATTCTGATTGTAGTCTAATTGTTTTTTTCTTTTTATTTTGCTTTGCTATAATACAAACTCAAAATTTTGTAGGTATCCATTACTGAACATGACAGTTTATCTGTACGTCTGCGTGTGCTTGGCGCAAGGTTATGTATAATCTGTTTCTTTTTCATTTGTGATTACGATTATACAGCTATTGTGCATATTTGTTACATTTATATTTTCATGACAATAAATGTTATTATGAATAAAATCTGTTGTATTATTGAATATCGGAATTCATCTGTAATAGACACACATAGACATGTATATGTAGCTGCGAAACACGCAGTACAAAATACTTATGTTAGTACTACTAAATGATACGAGCTGTAACGGGAGAGGCTGGCGGGACATGTTACCTACTCCTTACTAGATTATCTATAACGGGAGAGGCTGGCGGGATATGTTACCCCCTCCTTACTAGATTATCTGTAACGGGAGAGGCTGGCGGGACATGTTACCTCCTCCTTACTAGATTATCTATAACGGGAGAGGCTGGCGGGATATGTTACCCCCTCCTTACTAGATTATCTGTAACGGGAAAGCTGGCGGGACATGTTACCTCCTCCTTACTAGATTATCTGTAACGGGAGAGGCTGGCGGGACATGTTACCTCCTCCTTACTAGATTATCTGTAACGGGAGAGGCTGGCGGGACATGTTACCTCCTCCTTACTATCTGTAACGGGAGAGGCTGGCGGGATATGTTACCCCCCCCCTTACTAGATTATCTGTAACGGGAGAGGCTGGCGGGACATGTTACCCTCATCTTTACTAGAATTATCTATAACGGGAGAGGCTGGCGGGACTATGTTACTCCCTCCTTTACTAGATTATCTGTAACGGAGAGGCTGGCAGGACATGTTACCTTCCTCCTTACTAGATTATCCTGTAACGGCGAGATGGCTGGCTGGGACATGTTTTACCCTCCTCCTTACTAGATTATCTGTAACGGAGAGGACTGGGCGGGACATGTACCTCCTCCTTACTAGATTATCTGTAGCGGGAGAGGCTGGCGAGGACATTTACCTTCCTTCCTTACTAGATTTATCTATAACGGGAGCGGCTGACGGGGATATTGTTACCTCCCTCCTTACTAGATTATCTGTAACGGGAGAGGCTGGCGGGACATGTTACCTCCTCCTTACTAGATTATCTGTAACGGGACAGGCTAGTGGGACATATTACCTCCTCCTTACTAGATTATCTATAACGGGAGAGGCTGGCGGGACATGTTACCTCATCCTTACTGATTATCTATAACGGGAGAGACTGGCGGGACATGTTACCTCCTCCTTACTAGATTATCTGTAACGGGAGAGGCTGGCGGGATATGTTACCCCCCCCTTACTAGATTATCTGTAACGGGAGAGGCTGGCGGGACATGTTACCTCCTCCTTACTAGATTATCCTTAACGGGAGATGCTGGCGGGACATGTTACCTCCTCCTTACTAGATTATCTGTAACGGGAGAGGCTTGCAGGACATGTTACCTACTCCCTACTAGATTATCTGTAACGGGAGAGCCTGGCGGGACATGTTACCTCCTCCTTACTAGATTATCTGTAACGGGAGAGGCTGGCGGGACATGTTACCTCCTCCTTACTAGATTATCTATAACGGGAGAGGCTGGCGGGACATGTTACCTCATCCTTACTGATTATCTATAACGGGAGAGGCTGGCGGGATATGTTACCCCCTCCTTACTAGATTATCTGTAACGGGAGAGGCTGGCGGGACATGTTACCTCCTCCTTACTAGATTATCTGTAACGGGAGAGACTGGCGGGACATGTTACCTCCTCCTTACTAGATTATCTGTAACGGGAGAGGCTGGCGAGACATGTTACTTCCTCCTTACTAGATTAGCTGTAACGGGAGAGGGTGACGGGACATGTTACCTCCTCCTTACTAGATTATCTGTAACGGGAGAGGCTGGCGGGACATGTTACCTCCTCCTTACTAGATTATCTGTAACGGGAGAGGCTGGCGGGGCATGCTACCTTCTCCTTACTAGATTAACTGTGACGGGAGAGGCTGGCGGGACATGTTACCTCCTCCTTACTAGATTATCTGTAGCGGGAGAGGCTGGCGGGACATGTTACCCCCTCCTTACTAGATTATCTGTAACGGGAGAGGCTGGCGGGACAATCCTTACTAGATTTCCTGAAGGATATCGCCGAGAGCCAAAAGGAGTTTTCATATATATATATATTCGTACCCATTGGTACGGACATATATGATAATTTGAATATGATATATGATATCGGTTGTTTGTCCAAATGCATGTTAAAGTAAATAGTTTGGTTTGTAAAGTTTTTTAAATCTTGGTAATACTTGATTTTTCTAATCTTTATGTACATTTATACACTTTCTATGGTACACAAAGATATGAAAACGCGTATCATTTTGTCATGCTATTTTCGGCTATCATGCAATCCTCTTTAATTTTTCATAAACTAGAGTGGGTAATATCAATCCATTACATGTCGTAATGGACTATTTCTTTAAAGTCACATCGAGTTACAGCATATAAAAAGATTCTGTTGAATCAATGTTATATTTGAAAATTTAACATACCGTTATAAATTTTGATATATTTTCATCTTTAAAACAAAACTACAGTTCATACTTACATTAATATACTCCTCTGAAGTATCCGACCACTCCACGTGTTCTTTAAAGTAATTCTAAACAATGGAAATAGTATACAGCAATATCAGCAGTAAGTAATATAATCCCATTTGACCTTGCCTTTTATCATAACGTATAACGACATTCGAAAATTGTGAATGTAATACAAGCTACACAATATATGACACGTGCCTTTCTCTTACCCTGAACAGGGATATCGACCATTTTACCCGACGTGATTTTTTGATCTGCTATGCTCCTATCTCCATATCCTAGACTGAGACATGTTACATGTACCTGTGCTCTTTGCACGTTCTCAACAATTGCAATTCGCGTTTCATAACGTCACCATGCAATACAATACAATGACGTCACGGCGACAATACAATAACGTCACGTCTACAATTCAATCACGCCAACATTTCCTTGTATTGACGTAACGCCAATATCAGATATGTAAGAGAGTAAACAGGATAAGAGAAAAATAACCATGGAGATAAGACAGGGGAATCTCAATTCTCGAAGTAAGATATTTAAGCTGCCAAACACACTCGGCAAGCTTCGTATTTAGCAACCTAAATATATCTCTCTCAGTATTTCCTCCCTAATTGCGTGATGACAATACGCTAGCAAATGTGCATGTTACACGTGTGGTACTTACCCAGCAGGGAGCTATATCGTAGTATATAAAGACAATCTGGTAACATATCAAGGATCAAACAAAAGTAGAGTAGAGAGCATTTGTTTATAACATGGACACCATTATGTATGTATTGTATTTGCCTATCAGGGACTGAATCAAATCTAGATACTCGGTTTCTTTATACGTTACATTTTTTAGTTACAATATTTTGAAAGGCGTTTCAAGAATGTGGATATCGTAAGAACACAAAATGGGACATTTTAGTCTGACCAATACATTTGTACATACATTAGAACACAGGACTACTTCGATATATTCTTCAAATGACTTTTCTGAAGAATAAGAATAATAAACCAGGGTATTGTCATATTAATCCTGAAACTTTTCAAAACATTTACGAAAAATCCCTACTGTCATTGAAAGTAAATCAATAAAGAAAAGAAAGAACGATACTTAGCATCGACATGAAACTTGCCATCGCTGTGGTTATGATAAATTGAATTGACACAATGTTGTTAATTTATACAGCAAAGATGGCAACTCTAGCGTTGATCTGTTGAATTGCTGATGAACACATTTGAACAAATTCGAAAATAACATCTTGTATTTGAGGATACACGAAGCTCTCTGTCAGAAATAACGTTCTTCATCCTGGGCAAAAGGAGGTACTTGTTTTTGAAGTTCATGTTGGCTAGAGAAATGGACCGTAGGCCTCCATTTATCTGATAAATAAGAAAAAAATCTTTCAAATTCCTTATGCATTTAAATCAACAGTTAAAAAATATTAACACATATTAGTGACAATGAATTGTAGTGATATATTTTCTTTGCAATATCTATTATGCAAATTCATCTACCATGTTTATGAATAAAATTAAAGAAAAAACCTATTCAATATGCATACCTATCAAAAGATTTTTTGAAATTATCAAAAATCAGAAATCATGAAATATATTAGATTCGCCCCTGATATATTTTGCCATTTATTCAGACCCAGATTTTCATGGATCGCCTTTTGTTTTGTGCGAGTCATTATTCTCCACTCACTAATTACAAACTTCGTTGAAATCATTTGATATTAATTCTGCTATTACTTACCTTTCTTTCAATTCTCGTTTGCCACTTTCCAAATATTCCCAAGCAAATACATATGCCTACTGGTAACGCTACTAGCGTGCCAATGATCCAGTACAAGTAAACCTGAAGTGATCCATTTCCCCAATAAACGAAGAACAAAATGGAAAGTATGAACGCTAGGCATCCCAGAGACATTCCACACATAACAAATGTCTGTTTCCTTCGTTCAGAGCACGAAATCATAGCATATCGACTTAAAAGTCTGGTCCTGTGGATTTCCGTTTGAAAGCATTTGTAGCATGTGGCCGAATCCTAAATGCAAACAAGATATCTTGACAATAGGTAATAAAACATGAACTATGGCGGTTTAAGTTACATGTGGTGTTTACCTGACAGGTATAGTACATGAAGCATCAGACCATTGCCTTCCAAAACACCTGGTATTATTGATATTTCGTTCTCGGTTTATAGATTTTAACTAATAATTAAAATGCTGTTTGCAAGTCTGTATTGTCTACATGTTTATAGTCATTCATTTCAAAAATAGGTTGAAAATAATTTCATCTGGAGAGTTAAGTAACGGTTCAGTGGATTTCCTGCCTTACTTCTGTTATTATGTTTAAAACATATGTTTTATTGTTTGTCATTCTGAAACGGCATTTCATCACTGGAATTCGATCTTTATCTATTAACTTGAATTTTACAATAAAATGATATTCCGCAATCGTTTATAAAGATAACCTCTATATACCTCTATATGAGAAGACCTCAGCTGTGCCATTTCAGTCTCCGACAGGTCTGGAAACACATATTCCATCCCTCCGAACAAACTAGGTGATAGCGTCACTGGATATTTAATAAGTATTGTTTTTCCATTGTTGCTGTCCTCTACAGTATCAGCTGAACCTAAAATAATTTTGATAATCGTAAAGCATTATTTAGGCGACTACTGCCTACAATGATTTGTACATAAGTTATTGTATTCATCCAAGTGTTATAAAACACCATGCTCAAATATTAGAGGTATAAGACAATTTTACAAGTTTTGGTTTGTTTTTGTTTAACGTCCTATTAACAGCTAGTGTCATTTAAGGACGTGCAAGGTTTTGGAGGTGGAGGAAAGCCGGAGTGCCCGGAGAAAAACCACCGACCTACGGTCAGTACCTGGCAACTGCCCCACGTAGGTTTCGAACTCGCAACCCAGTGGTGGAGGGCTAGTGTTGAAGTGTCGGTACACCTTAACCACTCGGCCATCGCGGCCCCCTTTACAAATACCCATTCATAGTAATACGGTCATCTTACGTTTAAAGCTAAAAGCTAAAACACATACACATATTAACAGTAGAAATGCCCAAATGTTTTCCTTATTTTATCTTTTGCTTTATAGAAAATTTATTTATAAAACCCCTAAGTAGACTTCTACTTTGGTTGATAAGTACACATATATATATTGAGGTTCGTCAAGATCTATTGCAATGTAAGCAGATCTCATTTTTTTTCATTCATTTTGTATGGTTTTATTTAGTAAGTAAACAGTTCTATTAGAGTCAGAAGGTTTTTAGTATTTGTTTTTTATTACTTTTTGTCAACTACCGAAAAATGTATATAATATGGACACCCTATGTGAATTGGACTTCTGCTGATATAAATGTCAATTTACCAGCTTATTGTTTGCTGATTCCATTACTGTTGACTTGACTCTCTGATCTTTAAATGCGGACATGTTATGACATATCACATATTGTCGTCGTTCCTTACTTGTGTTAATGTTAAGTGAGAAACATGACTAAAGTGTTATTTAAATACCACGTGTTAGTCACATCTCCTTGTCACACTGACGAGTCCAAGGACGAAACAGCTGTATGATGTCCCTGGCATCACTGACGAGTACTAGATTGACAAAACAGTTGTATGATGTCCCTAGTATCACTGATGAGTACTAGAAAGACAAAAAAGCTTTATGATGTCCCTAGAATTACTGACGAGTCCTAAAAGGACGGAACAGCTATATGATGCCCATTACACAACTGACGAGTTCTAAAAGGACAAAATAGCTGCAAGGCAAGGTTGATTCATTTTGGCTCTGCTGTATAATTATCACAACTCACAATTTGTCATGAAAGGATGTTCATGTCTTTTTGTGTCTTTGAACAATGTCATTTTATTCAAATAATGTTTTGTCATTTAACAGAATAACCAATGGTAATATTTTGATTTGTTTCAAATACCTCATTATACTTCTATCATTCGTTATTTTGATTAAAGTTTGAGAGAGTAAAAATGTCTCAATTAGAATTTCACAAAGTATCTTTGACAAATGTGTCATCATTTTCCATCATGGTATGAAAATACAGTGAGTTGTACTTCTTCGGTGTTCATACATCCACTTGTCTGAATTTTATAAACGTGGAGTCCATATCGCCCAGTTGCTCTTAGTTTAGAAACATGGGACCATTATGGTTTATATTGACCTACATGTGAAATGTTTTTATCGAATCAGAACAAAGGGAATTCCTGGCATATGTAGTATTAAGATTTTGATCTTGTATCCAATTAAGAGTCAGGCAACGTTTTTACACGAATTCAGTTTGCTTTTATACCAGAAATAAAATCAGAATTTTGTGATTTTACACAGTGACATAAAATTAACAAGTTGATCCTGTGGAGGGCAGGCTTTACGTTAAAGGATTTATCCTCGGACAATAATTTTTATGACTAGTTAGACATTTTTTTTCATAAAAAGCATTACAATCTTACCAGATCCAATAAATGCCGTGTCAAATCTGTGTCCGATTGATTCGATGTCGCAGTTAGCACCATCAATATAAGTACAGACGCGTAATTTTCTGTCTAACGGACTGTCGTCGATTTTAAGAACAATCATGTAATCTTTCTGTCTATTGTCCATTGCATATGTGTACGCGACAGCTACCTCTCTTTCACAGTATCCACTTTCCAAAAACTGCTTCGATACAACAAACAAGACTTTTTCACATCGGTCGAACGAGTTGGAAATGTTGTCTATTACGAGTTCTCCGGGTGTGAAATGATGATCAGCCAGCATACACCTAATTAAGTTGTAAATAAGTGTTTATTTGATGTTTAAATAATGTGGATAAACTATATAGATTTGTAGGAATATTCGCCTTTATTTTTTATTATTGTATTTATATTCATACATTTCAACAAACAATTCAATTATATTCTTATGCCTAATAGATAATTTATTTTTAAGCAGCCTTCTTGTGAGTTCCCGCGCTACCCACGATGGAAAACCATAGGCTATGTGTCATTTTGCATTGGCTACGAAATCTATCACTTTCTGTAATGTTTTGAACTGAAAGTATAAAATAAAACATTCACTAGATATAGTTAAGTTAATAGTTTGGTGCTGCAGTAAAGGAATATTTTTCTACATTCGCTTCATTTACAAAAAAGATATATCTTCAAGGCAAGAATAATAACTGATTATTAAAATTATGTCTTTTGGGAGAAAACATTACTTTTGTTGTGAAGGACGACCGAATTCGATATATATAAATATCCGGGTATATTATGCCAACAATGGCAATTGTAGTTCGCATAAAGCTTGGAAAGGTGTGGACTACGCCGATAGTGGTAACGCGCAGCCGAACCCCACCTCTTGGACAAGCCGACACAAACACCCTCGTTAAGAAGTCCGCCTGCAACTTACGTTAACAACACATTTTGTAAAAGGTAAATCATTTCCTGACTTGAACAATACTTAATAACAATCAGAAAGAGGAAGCTTTGACGCCGAAAATATTCTTAATAATGGGTTTGTAATATAACGTGAACATGAACAGCGCTAGCTTCTTGTTCATGCTATTTTCTTGTAACACAGCCGACGTTTGTATGGTGTTAAACCCGCAAATGTAAATATCTGTTCATCAGTCTTTCATATGTTTATATTTCACAAGCTAGAATATTTCCGTAGTTTGATTAAGATAAAAAAATGTGTACGAAAGCTTACCTGAAATTCAAACTACTCTCGAGATAATTGTGTAATTTTGTGACGAATTCGGCGTTTTTAGAGCTGTATGATATAAAGACATGGAAATCCTTGTTAGCTGGTAAGCCTCTACTGTCGTTTTCGCTTTCAGTTTCAGCTTGTTCTGTGGCTTCATTTTCACCGCTAATTAGTGGTACTAACGCTTCATCCATAATGCACTATAAGAAAATGATGGAATGAAGAAAACAAGAGGCCCAGGGGCCTTAACGGTCATCTGACTCTAAATTAAAGATCCTTATACTATTGTAGTATGCATTCTCTGTAGCAGGTTTAGTGGCACTGTTGGCCATGGTGGCCATCTTAGATTTCTGACTGACCAAATAAATAACAACACTTGGCCAGAACCATCTCAGGATCATTTCTGGCAAGTTAGAGCTGAATCCCACTGGTGGAATTTGAGAAGAAGTTTGAAATAGGTATTGTTCAGGAAAAACGTTGATTGCGCAATCATGTTAAAAAATTGCCACCATTGCTGCAATGTCAAAGCTTTTACGAAGCCGAAAAATAACAACACTTTGTTGGCTCTCCTTCCTTAACATCCTCACCAATTTCCAGCTCAATGGCACCAGTGGAACTGGAGAAGAAGTTTAAAATGTGTTTTTCAAGATGGTTGCCATGGCGGCCATCTTGGATTTCTGACCGACTTGAAAAATAACAACATTTGGTCAGGACCATCTCAGGATAATTTCTGGTAAGTAAGAGCTCAATCCCACTGGTGCAATTTGAGAAGAAGTTTTAAATATGTGTTGTTTAGAAGAACCATGATTGCGCAATCATTTTACAAAATGGCTGCCGCTGCTGCCATGTCAAAGTTTTTACGAGGCCGAAAAATAACAACACTTTGTTGCCTTTCCTTCCTTAACATCCTCACCAATTTCCAGCTCGATGGCACCAGTGGAACTGGAGAAGAAGTTTAAAATGTGTTTTTTCAAGATGGTTGCCATGGCGGCCATCTTGGATTTCTGACCGACCTGAAAAATAACAACACTTTCTCAGGACCATCCCAGGATCATTTCAGGCAAGTTTCAGCTCAATCTCACCATTGGAACTTGAGAAGAAGTTTCAAATGTGTTTTCAAAATGGCGGCCATGGTGGCCATCTTGGATTTCAGACTGACCCGAAAAATAACAACACTTGGTCAGGACCATTCCAGCATCATTTCAGGCAAGTTTCAGCTCAATCCCACTGGTGGAACTTGAGAAGAAGTTTGAAATGTGAAAAGTTTACGCACGGCGGACGGCGCACGGCGCACGACGACGGACGAAACATGATGACTATAGGTCATCCTGACCCTTCGGGTCAGATGACCTAAAAAAACAAAACAAAAAAACAGATATTACTGACATTATAACATAAAATAATTCTAACTCAAAATCGATAAAAACGAGAGCAAATATGAACGCAAATATAGATTTCCATATATAGAGACCCTTGGAAAAGGATAACAAGACATGGGGTTATACGTTTATGTCTGCCCATTCTACCACCTGGTTATCTATTTCGCATTTCGGTTTGCCTTTGTACAATTCATATTCTAAATAAAACAGGTGGTCAGGCAGCAAATATGTTTACACAAAGACTAACATCGGCTAATACTGTTCTTTAATTAGAAACGGTTTGGTATGAAGCTTTACAATAACGTGTTCTCACTCGCTAGTTTTATGTTGTTTCAGCTCCCTTTTACAGAGCAATAACTCCTTCAATTATTTTTGTTTGTTTTAGACTCGTTGCTCGAAAAGTATTAATTCTAACTTAAAGCAAATGAAACTACTTAAAGTTAGATCACATAATGGACATCTCAACACAACATTCGTTTAATGAATATTATCCGGAATTTCATTATCCTGTGACTCTGGAAATTAGGGGTGCTGGGAAACTGGACATAAAGTTCTCAAAAAATATCAACTTTATTACAGCCAAATCTGGAATATAGTTGTATTACAGTATCAATATCTCAACACAACCTACACATTACGTAAATTTTAATTTTTCACTGTAAATTTTGTCTTGAAAACCTTAGTTTTTGAGAAATCGATAATAAATGGTGATTATTTCTCGAATTGGCTTGCAAATCAGTTTAGAGACCAATTGGAATAAAATTTATAACGTATCCTGCATTTTTTCTTACTTTACAGAAAGAGTGATTTTTGGGGTAAGCATGTCATATTTCGATAAATTTTGAGAATGAACTGTGTCGCTAAGTTTGATTTTTTGTTTTACAATGCATCAATATTTACTCGTGTCTATAACGCATATGGGTGCTTCAATACTATCAAGTGGTTATCTATTTATTTTTGGTGCTTTTTGGGAAAAATACCGAAATTTTGGTGAGTATTGGAGTTGGCTTAAAACTTACTATGCTGACAAAGCGGGGCATGGAATAATATACTTTTTGTGTAAATCTTGCGTTTTAACATGTTACATGTATATATTAAAACGTTGCCGTAGTTGATGTTTCAGAGTGTTGAGATATTTTGAATTAGTTTTATTTCATGTTGTCGGGTTACATTCGATCTGCGTTTCCTCATAATGTTCTATGATTTCATGAGTTACGTCACTGTGTGCCGCTCAGTGATAACTGTAGCGATTAGCGTTTACAGTATCATGATTATATATTTACAGTTACACTGCAGCCTCACTATATAACTTTACCAAGCCCACTTGAAGGTTACGAGTCCATAACTTCCAAATCTTTATTATGACTTCATTATTATAGTGACGTCATAATTGTCACGTAGGCGATAACGAAATATGGCTGTTGAAAAGGCTGTTCCGTCTTTGACGATAATAATATGTTCGTTCATCATCGGAGCAAAATTCCTGGATATAGTCTTTAAAAATCGTTGTCAAATGTAAATATAAGCATTGAACTGCTTTCATTTGGAAGTTATGGGCTGATGAATGCTAACTGGACAAAGGCAAATTCAACATGAAGATCGCTCTTCATTAAATTTTCCTTTGTCAAGTTGGCATTCATCAGCCCACTACTTCCAACTGAAAGCAGTTTAATACGTCTGAACTGCCTGTCTGTGTCGACGTGTGTTTGATATATTTGTACAGATTGAAGAACTCGTAAACCACATCAGGGAATTTGCCATATGAGCAAGCCGCGGTTACAAGTATTTAAATGACTTGTAGAACTCTGGTCGTTATATAAATAATCTGCCTTTAGATCTCTCTGATTCACTTGACTGACTTGAACTGCAGGCAGTAGTCAGACATTGGCTTAACATGTGCCTTAATCGTCGTAATAACCAGTAATAATAGTAGGGAAAGTGGGGTTTCTGGCACAGCACCACCCACTATATATTAATAGTACTGGCTGGAACCACCCCAGGGTGGTTCCAGGGTGGTTCCTTATGTGACGATGACGTCACGGGATTTCCATTTCAGATCTATATTTAGACGGCGGATTGCATGAATAAACAAACATGTTTTGACATGTTGTAACATTCACACAGCCTGCCATGTTACTACATATCAGGAGAAAAAACAATAATCTCCCTGTACAACCGTTTTATTTCTGTCGTCGAAACAAGTTAATGTCCTGCGTTGTATATACTGAAATCTTACGCTATGCTTATCAACACATACAACTCGAGTCGAAACTAGGTCAAACACTTTCAATGTATATATAAACGTATAGTATACGTTATATTTCGTTAACAGAGATTAAACAAACGACAGTATTTACGATAACCTATCGTGTATCTGAAATAACCAACCTTTAATGGTCCAAATGATTATTCCTCCAACGAATATAACAAAATACAAAATGTCGTATATACTGTAGGCCTAGTCCGTATGTTGGACATACGTATGTGTGTGTGTGTACATGCGTATAAGATTTTAAATTCCCTAGTATATACACATCCGGTGTGTTAGCCTTGCGGGTTAACGCTGGGTCTATGAATAATGGGGATTTTTTTTTTTTTTTTTTTTTTAAATATGTACATTTTTTTTTAATTTTCCCCGTCGCGATGGAATGAATATAGGTCGGAGAGCCATCCCACATCCATCCTTACAAATAATACCTACTCTAAAATGGACAACGTGATTTATTTACACTACTTCGGAGTCATCATCCGATTTATCAACTTCAGAGTCATCGTCTGATCCATCATCTTCGGAGTCATCGTCCCACAACTCTTCTAAAACATGACGATTCTTTTTAAGTGCCATCTTGATCGCTTTACTATCTCCATATCCATCGTCTATGAATTCAGTGACATCTTCCATGATCTTTTCGTGGATCATACCATTTCGTAGCTGAAGAATGTACTGGATAATGGATTTATAATTGTGGTGAAAATTGCTTCATAACTTCAGATTCCATCTTCTCGTTTGCTTTTGTTTGTGCTTCGTCATCAGACATGCCCTCGTTTACGTATTTCTCATACTTTTGATTCCATTTATCCTCATTCAAAGACTCTGCTTCATTCATCAAGGAATTAAAAACTTCATTTTCTTCACTTTCGATAGTATCATCTTCGGATTCTATTTCTTCAAATGGGATCCATCTTTTGGATTTCGGTTCCTCTTCTTCATCTATGGATTCTCGTTTTCTTTTCCTAGAATCGTTTTCTGGACACCAGGTTTTCAAGTGTCTCTGTAAATCGTGCATGTCTTGGAACATGATACCACAATCGTCACAGGCAGGCATATCTTCTTGTTGAAGATGTGTATCGTCTAGAGTTTGCTGCTGCTGCTGCTTGGAATACGTCTGCTTGGTTGGAGTGTCAGCCTGAAAATGAGCCTTAGTTTGATCTTTCTGTCCTTTTACAGACTGCATAGAAAAAATAACACCGCGCATGCGTAATGCCTCTGATGTTGATGGCTTCAAATCGACGAGAAGATATCCATATGGCTTTTGGGTGGCATCTTTGAAGTATCTCATGAGGTGTTTTCGGGATACATCTGTCTGGCTAAAGTCTGTTGTTTATCGATAGGGTTATTGAACAAAACCAAATAGTGACAATTTCTTCTCTGCGTTGGGTCTTTATTATAGTAGAGATTCTGATTGATGGCAATGACAGACAGGTTTCTGTGGTGACTACCTTCCGTAAACAATTCGTTTATACGAGGGTCCTTGCTCGATGTCGACATCAAATCATCCAAGATGATAAGGTTCCTTATTCGTGGATTTAAGAAGGAGTCCTGTTCTATATCCAGCGGTATCCCTTGGAGAAATTCTACCTTTGGTATTACGGTTGCCTTAATGACATCATAGAGAGGTTGCCATCGTTTGTACAGCCATATTATTCGCTGTGGAGCTGGTTTTATTTTGGTCAAGCAGTTTTGTAGCAGTAACTTGACAAAGTAAGTCTTTCCACAAGAAGTAGGCCCCGATACATTTGCAGTAAAGGGGTGTTCAAAAACAAAATCCTGCTGCTGCTGAGGTAATACATCATCTACAGACTGCTCCATAACGTCTATATAAGATGGCTTCCGCTGCTGCTGCTGCTGGGCTAATACCAAATCGTCTGACTGCTTCATTACATCTGTGTAGGAAGGCTGCTGCTTGTTGAATTCATCATCATGACAAACTTCCATATGTTTTTGTCTTACGTGGCGTTTTAAATCATGTGGCCAAATGTATTCTCTGCAGCAAATATGACACTGGTGCTTCATATCGATGTCTTCTCTTCGGTGTCCAGGTATGAAATGACAAGTTTTCAGGCTTTAGGTCTATTTATACTCAATCTGGCAATGCATCATGGCAAAAGGTGTACAAGCGACACAGATCATCTGAGTACCATAATATGGGTGATAGATGGCTCTCAATTAGTTGTAAATAAATCACGTTGTCCATTTTAGAGTAGGTATTCTTTGTAAGGATGGATGTGGGATGGCTCTCCGACCTATATTCATTCCATCGCGACGGGGAAAATAAAATGTTGTACATATTAAAAAAAAACCAGTCTTTTTATTCTATTATCTATAGACCCAGTGTTAACCCGCAAGGCTAGCACATGTGTGTATACTAAGGAATTTAAAATCTTATACGCATGTACACACACACATACGTATGTCCAACATACGGACTAGGCCTACAGTATATACTACATTTTGTATTTTGTTATATTCGTTGGAGGAATAATCATTTGGGCCATTAAAGGTTGGCTATTTCAGATACACGATAGGTTATCGTATACACTGTCGTTTGTTTAATCTCTGTTAACGAAATATAACGTATACTATACGTTTAGATATACATTGAAAGTGTTTGACCTAGTTTCGACTCGAGTTGTATGTGTTGATAAGCATAGCGTAAGATTTCAGTATATACAACGCAGGACATTAACTTGTTTCGACGACAGAAATAAAACGGTTGTACAGGGAGATTATTATTTTTTTCTCCTGATATGTAGTAACATGGCAGGCTGTGTGAATGTTACAACATGTCAAAACATGTTTGTTTATTCATGCAATCCGCCGTCTAAATATAGATCTGAAATGGAAATCCCGTGACGTCATCGTCACATAAGGAACCACCCTGGAACCACCCTGGGGTGGTTCCAGCCAGTACTATTAATATATAGTGGGCGGTGCTGTGCCAGAAACCCCACTTTCCCTACTACTATACGTTTAGATATACATTGAAAGTGTTTGACCTAGTTTCGACTCGAGTTGTATGTGTTGATAAGCATAGCGTAAGATTTCAGTATATACAACGCAGGACATTAACTTGTTTCGACGACAGAAATAAAACGGTTGTACAGGGAGATTATTATTTTTTCTCCTGATATGTAGTAACATGGCAGGCTGTGTGAATGTTACAACATGTCAAAACATGTTTGTTTATTCATGCAATCCGCCGTCTAAATATAGATCTGAAATGGAAATCCCGTGACGTCATCGTCACATAAGGAACCACCCTGGAACCACCCTGGGGTGGTTCCAGCCAGTACTATTGATATATAGTGGGTGGTGCTGTGCCAGAAACCCCACTTTCCCTACTACTATACGTTTAGATATACATTGAAAGTGTTTGACCTAGTTTCGACTCGAGTTGTATGTGTTGATAAGCATAGCGTAAGATTTCAGTATATACAACGCAGGACATTAACTTGTTTCGACGACAGAAATAAAACGGTTGTACAGGGAGATTATTATTTTTTCTCCTGATATGTAGTAACATGGCAGGCTGTGTGAATGTTACAACATGTCAAAACATGTTTGTTTATTCATGCAATCCGCCGTCTAAATATAGATCTGAAATGGAAATCCCGTGACGTCATCGTCACATAAGGAACCACCCTGGAACCACCCTGGGGTGGTTCCAGCCAGTACTATTAATATATAGTGGGCGGTGCTGTGCCAGAAACCCCACTTTCCCTACTACTATACGTTTAGATATACATTGAAAGTGTTTGACCTAGTTTCGACTCGAGTTGTATGTGTTGATAAGCATAGCGTAAGATTTCAGTATATACAACGCAGGACATTAACTTGTTTCGACGACAGAAATAAAACGGTTGTACAGGGAAATTTTTATTTTTTCTCCTGATATGTAGTAACATGGCAGGCTGTGTGAATGTTACAACATGTCAAAACATGTTTGTTTATTCATGCAATCCGCCGTCTAAATATAGATCTGAAATGGAAATCCCGTGACGTCATCGTCACATAAGGAACCACCCTGGAACCACCCTGGGGTGGTTCCAGCCAGTACTATTGATATATAGTGGGTGGTGCTGTGCCAGAAACCCCACTTTTCCTACTACTAGTAATGATCATGGATAGAAGCCAACTCCAAGTGATCGTTGTCATGATAACGTTTATGTTTACACAGGTAAGTTCACGCATACACTTAATGATTAAGTAATATAACTATAGAGAATCGTTTGTAAACAAAGTTAAAATATTCTTACCTGTATTATCTATCGCCTACTTTTGTGGCCAGTCCTCCGTTCATGGTGAATACACAAATTTCAATATAGTACTGTACTCCGCAATACCGGGTGCGCATATAATATTGTGTTTTATGTGCTATAAGGGTCATCGACACGTATGTGTACACACTGATTGGTGCATAGACATATCATTAAAGGGTGTATTGTTTATCTTTAAAACCCACCTGTATATGAAACATTATGTGTGCATATTTTCTTTCGAAAAACATTACAGAATACCTGCATTACGTTTGTAGTTGGGATTACAGTCGTCGAACTGAATTCCACTACAAGGAACAATATTATCAAAGAGTGGGACGTATACATATTGAGAGAAATGTTATTGGTGCTGTTCTCCATAGCAAGAGTTTTCTATTGCGAGGGCATTTTAAAGGAAGGTGTAATTTTAAAGTTGAGAGTATAACTCATCTTTTCACCTTGAGCTGGTTAAATTTTGCTTTCGGGGGTAATGCATATAATTAATCAATGTCGTGAATAAGAAAAATACACAGAAATACACATATAAAACAATATTCTACCAATCATAGGGGGGGACTATCAAATACGCAATTAGTGTTTTTTACAGAACTACTTTATTACGTAACATAAAATATATCAACTTTCATACAGGTAAGTAAACACCAGCTTAAAGGAATATATTCAATTTGGAGTTGTAGAATTACAAGTGAGTTAACATATGAAATAGTGCTTTTGTGACATGAATTTTATCATATGTTAGTTTTGTTGTTGAAATCATGAAAAATGTTACATGTCAATACTGCTCAACTTGCCACTTCTCGTTTACAACTGAACGATCATTATTCTGCATACTGATTATACCATATCTATCAGGAAACCCATATTTAAGATATGTTTCTCATTTATTGGTTACATTCTTTGCGATGACTGGTTTGTCATATTCTTTTACAAACATGTTGGACGTCTTTCCTGTAAGTCAAGATGATTGCTGATGTAATGTACGTACACGTCGTTTAAGAGGAAATAGAAAAAAATATTTGCCTTTCGCAAAATTAACTTTACTCGGCAAGAAATATACATTGAATTGATATTATTTTTTAAAATGGACTACCACTCAGTTAGTTTCTTATGATAATGTAGATAGAAAGATTTGTGACGTAGATTGCATGATCCTGTATATAACATATTTTCATTTTTGAAACCGATATTGAAATACTAATACAGTTTTTTCTGCGTTAGTGATGCATACAATCTACACTACCATTACTATTCAGGGCACCAAGTACTATCCATTACTGAATAATGAAGTAAAACATATGTCATTATCATGTGTATATGTAGCGGAACTGGACTGGGTCGATCATCGGCGACCAGGTAGCTCAATCGGTAGAGCATCCGGCTAGTGTTCGGAGGTCCCGGGTTCGAACCCCGGTCTGGCCGTGCATTTTCCCACTCCTATTACATATATACATGTATCTGCCAATTACTGCATAAAGTGTTTAATGACTTTTTTTCGAATTTAGATCATTTGGAATATCAGAGACAACCTGGAAAAATGTCAGCATTGAGATTTTCTGTTTCAACGAAATTTGTCTCTCGTTTGTGCGTTTATTTGCAAATAGCACAAATAATGGTAACGTAGATTGCAGCGGCAATGCCATTCAATATGACAACTTCTGTGTTGTAAACATGAGTTCTGAAATATTTTCTGTCAGGATTAAAAATCAGGCGGATACATAACAATTGTTTCTTTCTTATTTTTTCATTGTCACGTTCTTAACTAGAGAATAGAAAATGGATCAACGAAAAGAAAATTAAGTATTGCTTTACGTTTATATATTCACAGCAACACCCAGGTGATTTAAAAGACAATGCGCTATTCCGTTACAAAGGTCACACACTAGCAGAATGTCCGGAAAATGCCTTCCAGATTGAGTTTTCATCTAATTGCACGGAGACATGTCCAGGATTTGCACCTTTTCTGTTTCAAAATGTGTGTCTTGCTTTTTGTCCTATTGGCTACGAGGAGGTATATGGCTATTGTGTAAAGAAAAACAATTCAACTCCTTCTGAACGTAACAACACCAAAGAAAATTTGCTTTGCCAGAACGGATTTTGTCCTAAGGAGAAACCTTTTTGTGATGAATACCGATGCGAGACTACTTGTCCAGAGGGTATGTTAAGCGAAGAGTTTTCCTGTGTTTACACTTGCTCAAACTTTAATCCTATCATTTTCAACAACACTTGTGTATCAACTTGTCCTCAAATGTATCCTTACACTGAAAATAATCATTGTGTTATAAATTGTTCTAAGTGGAATGTTCTTTCCGGAAATGCATGCGTCAAAGCGTGCCCTCCAGACAAGTATAGAACTGATACACATTGTGTCGATTCCTGTCTTTCAGAAGACAAGTACGGGATGATGATATGGAAAACTCATGTTTGTTTAGATAGATGTCCAGCGTTCACCAATATTAACGGCAGTATATGTCATATCCAATGTCCTCGAGGGTTAGACTTCCTGTCGAATAGGTCGTGTGTTCGACAATGCCCGAACTCTATGCCATTTGTTTATGTGCTGTCGAGGCGATTTTTTCATTATAAAAAACCCATTTGTCTACCCTTCTGCCCCGATCGAACGTATATCGATGGAAGAACATGTGTTGACAGATGTATAATGGGAATGAAAATCTATGATCGGAGATGCGTTCAACAATGTCCGGAATCACATAAATTTGTCCATCAACAAATGTGTATTTCGACTTGTCCATCAAATTTCGTGGCGTATAATGACACATCGTGTCTAAGGCGCTGTCCTACGAATGCTGGATATACATACCATGGACTATGTGTTGAAAGCTGCCCATCTGGATATAACATTCTCAATGATAAATGTGTCGATGTATGTCCTGATACACACGTTTTGTTCCAAGGAGAATGTTCAACACGTTGTCCTACTTCGCTGTTTGCTTTTAACGGTTCGTGTATCCACAACTGTCCAAAAACCCATCCGTACAGAGGGACAAAAGTAGTTAATATCGTAAATTTTGCATACGCAGTAAACGCATGCCTGAAAGTATGTGTGTTGCCAAAACCTTATCTTTATAATATGACGTGCCGTTATGCATGCCCATCAAATCTGTTCGCATACAATAAAACATGTGTTGAAAACTGTTCCAATGTTAGCAGGTTTGGTTATGAGCAGAAATGTGTTACGACCTGTCCTACTGATTCCGTTATCTATAATGGTTCTTGTTTCATTTCGTGTCCAAAGCAAGCACCGTTCCTATTCAACAAAACCTGCCAATATAAATGTCCATCGACGCATGCATTGCATCTCTCCCGGCCTCCTAGACACTGTGTTAACACCTGTAGGAGTAACATTAGCTATTCTGACAGATTGGAATTTAATGGTACGTGTGTTATAAGGTGTCCTGATTTCACGATTTATTTCAATGGAACATGTGTGGATAAATGTCCATTGTCACACAGATATAACTTCACTGCTCGAAGATTCCAATATCTCTTCCAATGTGTTAATAGCTGCAAAGATGTTAAAGCCTCCTCCTTGAATGATCGATGTACTGACCACTGTCCAATGTTCTCATTCAACTCCTCATGCCTCAACAGTTGTCCGCAGTCACACAGATTTATATACTATGGAGAAACAGGCGGGAATTTGATTCGTCACTGCGTCAATGAGTGTCCGGGAAATACGTATTCATTAGATGATAAATGTTTCAATGGTTGTCCGAAAAAGTTCGTCTCTTTCCGTGGTAACCTTTCCTGCTTACATCAATGTCCTACAACACACAAATTTCGGTTTTTATATTCAATCAAGAAAAATCTGTTCCGGTGCGAGAAGACATGTTCTAAGCCACACTTTATTTCTGGAGATCAATGTTTACAGAAGTGCCCGGTATCGAAGCAGTTTTTGAATGGACAAACCTGTTTGGGTAAATGCGATTCTAAACACAAATTCTTCCATCCTCGAACAAAACAATGTCTAAAGGATTGTCCAGATCCATATGTCATATCAAACAACACATGTATTCAGAGCTGTCCATCAGATTCGCGGTTCCTGGTAAATAACGTGTGTACAAAAGCGTGTCCGGAGGCCCTGAAACTGTGGTCACCACTACAGAAAGCAAATATCTGTAGTAATACGTGCATTGGTCCCTTTGTACAGGAAAATAACACCTGTGTTTCCTCCTGCTCCGATGAAAAAGTAATAATAAACTCCAAGTGTATTAATTCCTTGTATTGCCCTCGCGAATATAGATATGTTGAGCAATCACCACAAGGGAAAATATGTCGAAAGGCGTGTGTGAAAGGACAATTTGTTGCAAACTTTAACTGTGTTACCAAATGCAGAAAGTTTTATGTAAATGACCGGTGTGTGGATTACTGCCCAGCGACACACCCATTTACAGAAAACCGTCCGAACGATGCAAAATGTCATGATAAATGCCCAGCTTCTAAGTATACGGATGGAAAGAAATGTGTCATCTTTTGTAGTGACGACAAGTTAATTCTTGAGGACAATAAAACCTGTGTTAAACACTGTCCAACTTCACATCCATACAGAACGGAACGCCTCTTCAGTACATATTGTGTTAAAACATGTACAGGATCGTTGCTTATATACAATAATACATGTATGCTGAAATCAGAATGTGAAAAATCGACGAATCTGCTGATCTTTTATGACCAATGTGTACACAGATGTCCCCCACACTCATTCCTTGATGCGTCAAAAAAGAACTGCATATCACTGACAGCTGGTACCATGATTGCTGGATTTGTTCTAATGGCTATCAGCATCATCTTGCTCGCGTGTGTTTGCAGTATTATCAAGTGTAGGAGTCCTTCACTGCAAGTAAGTTGATTTAAGGTAATACGACATTACTGCCTCAGCAATTGAACAGAGCTTGGTGTCAGTCTTGAAAATTCATTCCTCCATTTCCTTTTCATACCAATTTCATAGCACACAAAATACAAGGATTTTATCATTTGGTCCGCCTGTCCCATTTTGTCAGTATAGTAAATTTATAAGCAAACTTTAAAATTAATCAAACTTTCCTCACTCATTCCATAAACACACAAGTAAACCTCCAATTTGATAAAGAGATATTACCAGAATAGATATTATAGACATGTGTAAGTATTGGTGCATTGCAAAACAAACAACAATTCAAGTAAAATGCCTGCTTCTCAAAATACACCTAAATATGAAATTTCATTCTTTTTGAGATATAGGAAGGCACTACAGCTGACAGGTCATATACCTTGTTCTTCCAATTTTATTACAAACCACTTCATGGCAATTTGGAGAAGCATTGTAGATCTTATATTAATTTCTGAAAACCTACAATCTTAACCAAAAAGTTCATGCACACACAAATACTAATGTTTCATGCACAAAGAAGTAGATTTTGCAATTCGATTGTCTCATCAAGTGGACAGGGGAAAAAAGGAAAAAAAACTCATCAAGATAATATTTTCCTCATTATAATTTTATTATAATTTTCCCCATGTTTTAAATTTAAGAATCAGGGGTTCGATTGGCAAAGCATTTGTTTTGGTGTTAACATATTTAAATAACTTCAAAGATTTGCTGACATGGTCAAAGAATAAAAACAAGTTATGTCCTTTCCTAGACTGGTAAATGCAGTTTCGAAATACTTCTCCTGCTGAAAATCAAATAATAATTTAAAACCTAACGATAAAAAATCATCTTTATCATCCTGGATACTAAATAATCTTGTCAATTGCAAAATGCAGAATCTTTATCTCGTATGATTTTTACACACCCTCTTAGCATTCCTAAATAATCGATGACTTGAATTTCATTTCAGACCAAAATCATCAGCAATTCTGACGAAGCCCTTTTACTAGACAGTGAAGACAATCGTCCATCAGAGGACAGTCAGGAAATCTACGACACGTCATCGGAACAAAATCATCAAGAGAATGGAAATAATCCTTTTGTTCTCGGACAGGTTTCTTTGGAAGACGATTCCTTACCTATGGTACAGTTTCACAGGGAAATGGAAGAAACACCATCCTCTTCTGACCAATTCACAAATATCTAAGAAGTTGGAAATTATATCGATGAAAACACCCACGCAAAGACAATAAAGGACAAGGCACATTGATCATTTGATAATAATCCAAGGTCTCTCCTTGAGCCATGATCTTCACCGCGTACATCAAACAACTATTTAATTTATAAGAAACTTGAAAAGTCGGATTGATTAATAAGAATAAGCGATTAGAATCTTGAGAAAACTCGATACATTTATTTGTTTACTGATCTTGATTATTCAGTGAATACGCTCTATCAGTATACCTTATATTTGTAACAATGCCACTAATTAGTTTGAACGCATCACGTGACATGGAGATAGATAATCGAATCTCATCTCCAGAAAATCGGATGTCCCGTGTGCGCATGTCCTCACTGTAGTTCACTGTCGTAATATGCGTGGAATAAGACAAAACATTTCGTGATAATATAGTGAACTGTTTTTGGTATCATTGATACTTTTATTAACGTATCTGTACTATCCTGGGCGAATAGCCTCACTGTAGTCCATGAGTCTCAAAGGTAGTCGACTAAGTTAACAGATATAAGCTGGTCCTTTTATACATGTGAACAGGCCAATTCTGCTGGCACGTACCATCTTAAACTTTTGAACTCTATTACATCAAGCCAGGCGCGTCCTTAAATGACACTGGCTGTTAACATGACGTTAAACGAAAGCAAACAAACAAACAAACAACATACAAACAAACATCAAACTATTACATGATCTTATAGGGAAATAATTGGCCAGCTTGACTCTATGCACACACGAAAGTCAAAGGGTCGGTAATTACATATTGATGTACAAGAACACTTTGGCCAGGTAAATACAAGGGTCAGGCAGTTTATATATTAATCAATTTTACTTATTACACTACTATATCACATCGGAAGGGTAAGCGTTTTACACCAAATCGACGACAACCACCGTGCAAATCTAGGTTATATTCTCTAAATAAGATCTAGTATAGTGAAACCTGCGTAATCGTGAATGAGAAGGAATACAGACGATCTTTAGAATAATCGTCAATCCGTCACATAGAGTGTTTCTTAAGGGGTTCATCACGACGAATGTATTCTTCCATGATCCAAAAAGAAATATAATGTCCTGTCCATTGTTTTTCGTTCTCATTCTAAAAATAGCTTAATCAGCATCAGGGGTAATTAAAGACCTATAAAACGTCGTTATTAGTTTCACAAAATATATTCCTAATTGGATGATTCTGACAGAAAGAACCTTCACCAACATACGATTCCATAATAACTATTTTGCAAGTTGTCCTATCAATGGCACTTGTGTTAAATCAATTCAATCGTTTTCTCGTGTTTTTTAAAGACAGCATAACTAAAATAAATACTCTATTACTGGACTACATTTATACGCGCATCATTACTACATCATTATAGCTGTATTATTTATGCTTATTTATGGAAAGTGTGATAGGCGTTTAAAATTGCTACAGTGTCATAATTTTTAAGATTTGTATGTATGATGTTTATTTTTCTATTGATATATAATTTTTATTTTTGAACTATTATCATTTTGACTTTATACTCTAATAAAATATGATGCTAACAATATTATTCAATGATGTTTAACATGTAGCATGTAGACCGGTAGTTTTTGTGTCAACTTTCAACATTTTTTAAATGGCTGATGTTTTGTTGGATTATCAAAGATATTGTGATCAAATGTAATACTGTAAATCACTTATATTTCGCGTGGGATTTATTTTCGCGTTAATTCGCGAGGAGAGTCAAATGCGAATTCAAATCCCTCGCGAATATTTGTATAAGAATGACAAAAATACTAAGTGGCGTCCATTTTGAATCTACCGTAATCTTTAGTTGCCGTTAAAGTAATAATAGAGTGATAGATTATATACTTATATCAGAGTGTGTTTTTATATCGCAAAACACCAAAATTTCACACATAAAAAACGCCACTGAACACTGATATTGTGGTTGAACTCGGACTTAATTAACTTCTAGACGACGTTTTACATGTAGTTAATTTAAGTACAATAGGTACGGTCTCGAGGATCCTGGATGGTCACCCGGAATACGTCCTACTTTATTACCCACGCTGTTGTAAGTTATGTAAGGTTTCATGTATATAGCACTTCACATCGCTTGATTCTCGAAAAGATATTTACCATAACAAAGTTGAAATCAAACAAATTAGTTATTTAATTCAAACATTCAGAGCAAATAATCGCCTGGAGTATAAATCATTCGCAATAGACTGTCCCGAGAACTGTTCATCGGTATCACTGTATACACACGTACGTTAATTACAATGTACGTTAACTCAAAACCTATTGTAGTCCCGTCATCGTCCAGGCATTCTTAATGAGCCGTGGGTTTTGTTCAATGTCTGACACTGCCTTTGTAAGCCATTTAGCATGTATACAGGTACGGTAAATACAATTCAGTATGTCCAGACACCGATATCACATGATTGAATCACATGACTTTTCTTGTACCGTCTCATGACTCTCATAAACAAAATGGCTACCAACATGAAAATATCGCCGACCTGTAAACATCATTCGCGAATTTAAAGTCATTTTGAGATCAGAATTCGCGAAATAATGTATTCGCGAATAAGTCAAAGGTGAGTTCGCGAAATTAAGTACCCGCGAAATATAAGTGATTTACAGTACGTCTCGTTGCATTCTTTTTGGAATTTATTAAGATATGTTTTATCAAGTTAAGAAAGTATCAAAATATGTATTTTACGCCTATCTCCGAAAATATCTTATTTATCGACAAATGGTTGATTTGTTTAATGCAAGCAATATTTACATGTAAATTTTAAAAAGTTACGAAATAGAATCTTAAATATCCTCTCCTCTTTTTCAGAAACTGACATATTAAAACTAAGGAGTACAATTTCAACGAGGCAAATAGCGATAATTAGTTAACACTACATAAATTGAGATTTAATCATTTGATACTCGAAAAGGTAGAATACATAGAGCATTCCAAGATTTGAAGGTAACTCTTTCAAAAACAAGAATAAGAAATCGTGTCTGATTTTAAAATTAAAACTTTTATGGCTAGGTGTGGCATTTCCCATTGACACTTTAATACGTTCCATCCTGATGTATACGCAGATGCCCTGGGGATATGATTTTATTGATTTGAATATAAAGTAAATGTACATTAAGATGCAATGACAATTGTAGTTCCCAGCATGAAGTAAAAATTGAAATATTTAAGATGACTTTTAAGATTAATACACGCAAATATATAGAGGCTATCTAACAGTGTCTTTTTTTAAGGTACAAGAAATTTTATTGCCCCAGAACATTTAACAATTTGGACTGCTGCCAGGGTTGAGGCCCTGGATTCAGTATCCTGACAAATATGTCCTCGTGCAAGAGGGCTCTCATTCATCACCTTACATTCATTTACACTTTATTTTCATTCAATGTATTACACACATTCATACACACATATATGCACACCGTCGTTACATAATACATTACACAATACATACATGTATACATGGTTCAAGCTGCTATCCATTGGTATTTCCGGGAAAATGTTGGGAGCAGTACAAGCCTTGTATCGTGATGTTAAATGTGCAGTGAGACTTAATAACCACCTATCGGAATGGTTTACTGTGTCACAAGGGGTAAAACAGGGCTGTAATATCTCCCCGACACTTTTTTCTATATACATCAATGACCTTGTGCATGACATAAATGGTCTGAACTGTGGCATACCGGTAGATAACATTTACATTTCACTCCTCCTATACGCCGATGATATCGCGCTGATGGCCCCGGATGAACACTCTCTCCAACGTATGTTAGACAGTCTCGGCGAGTGGTGTAGAAAGTGGCGCTTACAGGTTAATCAGTCAAAAACCAAAGTGATTCACTTCAGAAACCCGTCGGTGCCTCAATCTCTCGTGAGCTTTACCTGTGGCGACCTTGACATTTCGACCGTGGACCGTTATAGGTACCTAGGACTATGGTTCACTGAACACCTTGATATGACTATTACTGCACGTGAACTCTCAAAATCAGCGGGTAGAGCTTTATGTGCCCTATATACTAAATTTATACTAGCTGGTGGAATGACATATTCAGTTTTTAAATCATTGTATGAATCGCTGGTTGAGCCTGTTTTATTTTACGGCGCGGGTATATGGGGCCTAAATACGTACAAGTTTATACAAACTGTTCAAAACAGAGCATGTAGATACTTTCTTGGCTGTGGAAAAAACGCATCAAATATCGCAACGCGTGGCGACATGGGCTGGGATTCCTGTATGGTGAAACAAAAACTTGAAGTGTGTAGATTGTGGCTAAGACTTCGTAGTACAGATATGGACAGAATAACGTATAAGATACATGCATGGTCTCTGTCTACTCCAAAGAGTTGGGAAACCAAAACTAAGAAATTTCTCCAGGATCGTGATCTTACAGACTTTTTAATACATGATGTTGATAAAATTCATTGTTTAAATATTGCTAAAATAGTATTAAGTAATGAGGATAGAGGAAACTGGTATAGAGATTTATGGAATGATATTGGTAATGAGAACGGAAACAAACTTAGAACTTACAGAAAGTATAAATATTGTGTTACACCTGAATATTATGTCACCACGATTATCAGTAGGCACCACCGTAAATGTTTAGCGAAATTTCGCTGTGGTAACTTAAAATTGAATATAGAGACCGGTCGGTACACTGTTCCAAAAACTCCATTACAAGAACGAGTTTGTCGATTATGTAGTTCAAACCATATTGAAGATGAAACTCACTTCCTGATTGATTGTGATTTTTACGATGATTTAAGAAATACTTTGTTGGAGCAAGCAGGAGTGTTTAATCCTACTTTTTTTGAGCTTGACTCCCAACATAAACTTATATATTTAATGAATAATAATGCACTACAGTGCTCATTATCATCTGTTTTATATAAAATGTACAGAAGACGGCAATGCTTTTAAGGGTGAGATATTTTAGAAATTGTGTCAGATTTATCTGATTTTATCATAGTTGAATATTTTATGAATTGGATCAGGTTTATTGTACATTTTAAAATTGTAATATATTGTAAGCAAATGTGACAATACTTTAGAATATTTTAGCATGTATTTCTTAAATTTAGTTAATGCATAGCTCTTATTAGATGATGATATGACAGTGTCTCATAGGTCGAAATCGGCCGGGTGTTTTAATAACTCAGTGATGAAAACTGTATTTTATGTATTGTATTGAAACATGTGACACTTGAATAAACTATTTACTTACTTACTGTACCCACTGCCAGGGTTAATGCCCTGGATTCATTACTTCCTAAATAATTTTTCTCACCATATATACATATTTAATTATTACGTCACTCACTTGATTGCATCTCGCACATTGATTTCGCATATACATACATACATACATACATACATACATACATACATACATGCATGCATGCATGCATGCATGCATGCATGCATACATACATACATACATACATACATACATACATACATACATACATACATACATACATACATACACCGTATGATATTTCGATACTTTAATCATGATCACCAGCTGTGAGTCAGTCTTGTTATGGTCTAGCGTGGAAATCCACACTTACCATTACTGACCCACAACCTGTAATCGCACTTGATTGACCCATACCACACATACATAAATCTAACAGTGTTTTCGGTAATACCAAATATATATTTCACGAGTTTTGCTAATATTTTGATACTTAAAAAATGTGAAATATTAGCCACACCAGTGAAATATATTTGGTATAACCATCTCTGCCAGAATTCATCGCGGTCCCCTATCAACGGCTCACAAATGTACGCCATATCGTGACGTTATGTATTCTATCTTTCATTCTAACACGATTCGTTTGCAACGCGTGTTTTGATTGGTTACAGACCATGTTCTAATCTGCAATACAACCATGATCAATCATGTTAAGCCCCGCCCATCGCGATTAAGCCACGCCCCGTTTCTAATCGAAACAATATGGCGTCAAGTCGACTCTTAGCGAAATTAATAACTCATTTCACAACATTTAGGATTAAATTTTAAAATACGCTCAGCAATATAATGAAAACAGTTTCCAGTGGCGCATCCCTAAATCACACATACGCCAACCATATGTGTTAGGGCTACATCAATAACTGTTTTGTCGCACGCGGGAGTAGAGTCAAGGGCTATTATGAGAATTTCAAGTCACCGTAATGAGTCGTCACTGAAGCATTTTAATGCTGACAGTTCGGAGTCGCAAAAATAGCAATACTCTAACATTCTCCAAGCTAGACCTGGTGTTAATCAACAAGAGGCCCAATGGGCCTGTATCGCTCACCTGGCTCTACAACAACTTTGAAGTCTATTGATGTCATTTCTACAGAGACTATGCTGCTTACATCGTTATTCAAATATCAGAGTAGGATAGGCTTATTCATATCAATAAATTTTCTAGCCCTTCATTCCAGCATACTATTGGCCTAATATCCGGACACTCTTGGCTATCGCAAAATTATTGTTTACAGATTTAAGCCGATTTCGCCCCTGTGACCTTGAATGTAGGTCAAGGTCATTTATTTGAACAAACTTGGTAGCCCTTCAAGCCAGAATGCTGCAGGCCCAATATTAGGTTCCTGGGCCTCTTGGTTATTTAGAAGTCGGTTGCAGTTTATTGCCTATTTGACCCATGTGAACTTGATTGAAGGTCAAGGTCATTTACTTGAACAAACTTGGTAGCCCTTCATCCCAGAATGCTACAGGCCCAACATAAAGTCCCAGGGCCTCTTGTTTATTGAGAAGAGGTTGTTTAAATGAAAAAGTTGACGCCGGACGGACGCCGCACCACGGCATAAGCTCACTTGCCCTTCGGGCAGGTGAGCTAAAGACCATCATGCCCGATGCAACGTCCTGAACAAACGTTCATCAACAACCCCCTTCACAATCAGCTGGTTCGTCAGACTCAACAACAAAATAAACGACCTTGCCTTCAGCCGTCTGACGTCACTCAACAAAGTCAACTTATCTTTCATCAGAACTCTCAACAAAAGATCCCAGAGGGATCTTGGCGCCCACCATTGAATGATCTTGATAGTTTCCATGTCAGATTGATCTTCTCCCTATTTTTCCCCTTCCTCTTACTAATCTGTATAAATTGAGAAACATCCCTCCAGTACTTTTCAAACAAGGGGAACTTGTATAGGAATTTTTTGAGATTTAGCGATAATAGCTGTCTGTCGACCATGTTGTTTTCAGATTGGTCCCAAATTGCAATACGACGGACCAAGGGGAACCTACATATGAAATGTGAGAAATATCACTTCAGTACCTTCTGTAAAATAGCGATAACAAACTTCAATTGTCAAAATCCAAGATGGCTGCCTGTCGGCCATGTTGTTTTCTCCCACTGACATTGGCAATTAAATCAAACCGGTCTCTTTTGGGAACAAAATTCCTTTCGGCATCTGCTGAATGACTTATTTATTGGTTCTGTTAGCGTCCCTTGGTGATCAATTAGCAACAATCTGACACGAAAGCTGGTCCAATAGGACAGGGGTCCATACACACATTTGACACTCTATAATGAGCATAAGATGGGCACCCCTACGTCAAATTGGATGAAAATTCTACCTGATAAAATCTTAATAGAAATTCTAAAAGTCGGTTCCATGGTAATGTACTAGGGAATCCGCCCTTGTTATAACTATCAACATCTTAAATATATGAACATAAGTATCACTTAAATCTTTGAGTCTACACTATTATGATAACAGACAATAACTGTAGTCGGACCCTATCGCTAGCATCTTGTCATGGTAACATATAACATAAGCTTTAACAGAGACTAAGATAAACATATACCGACCATCTACGATCAATTCTACACTCTCCTTGGATAATTTCATGGCGAAATGGAGGGCATAAAACTAGCTTTTTTGATTGATATCAAGACAATATTCTATTCTGACCAATCGCTGATGCGAATCCTTTGAAGATAACATAGAACGACAACCAAGTTTCTTTTGTGTAATTTTAGAAAACGACATATAAATATATTGCCACTCACAAACTTGGTACCTAGATGATGAAACTATGGAACGAGCGACGCAGCCTTAACCGGTTTTAACAACACGATGATACGTTCTATACAGTACATACATATTTATTTACACACTATATATAGATGATATACAACCAAGTTTAACTATCAAATACTCACACACACTCGCATACCGCACAAATGTGTGTACAGTCTATGGATGTCTTGTTGACTCCATTTTTGTAAAACCTTACTCCTCTGTAACTCGGGTGTAAGAGCTGTTCATCTATTCGAGCTATGAGCCGAGGCTGCGGTAGCCTCACATAATATCCTCTTCATATCAAAGTCAGAATCAGAATCAACTTGGAATCTGTCAACACATGGTCTACTTGAACAATCTTCACAGCTACTCGTGACCAGAGTAGTTGTCTCCCAAAATACTATCATATACATATAGTCGATGAAACTCTCGGGTATTTGGGGTGATGTACCGCCTCTGTACTGTACACATAAATGACCCTGTCATGGTCAAATCTGTCAGAAGTGATGTCGGCTGGTCTAATCATCATTGTCTCTCAAATAATTCCTTAGTGAAAAACTGGCAAAAGATCTAAAATCATTCCGAATATGTGTAAAATCCATTAAAATCCACGAGAATCCGTTCATTTTGAATGTTACTTCATATATTTGAATTATATCAGTATTTCCCCCACGCCCTTGCATACGTTTATAATTCTAACACACTGAGTCTCCTAATTCCTAAAAGAATAATAATAGTAAGGATAATTACATAATTTCAGTCACATAGAATACACTTAATCCTGAGTAACATACTAATCGAAATTGTAGCAAATTAGCAATTAAGAAGTGGTCTGGTCCACGATATATAAATAACTAATATGTAACCTATAGGCCTCCGTACCTACAGCTAATGCATACGCACAAATAATGGAAATAGTGCAGCAGAAAATTTATTCAGTACCCCAAAATATAGAAATTTATCACCAAGAAATTGTCTCTATAGCAGTTGTTAATACATTTTCATTATAAAATATTTACCAAAGATGACATTGACCTTGAAAATTGTGAAAGTGATTTTTAAACTGGTACTTCCTCTGCGTGGACTAGCTGTGGATGATGCATGTACGTTATATTCTTTATCACGATACCAGTAATGACCTTATCAACAAGAATCATACCGATATGATAGCAATTTGGTCCCATCACTCCAAAGGTGTTGTGGTTTAAAAGTTCAATTAATCTGTCAATTTATATGTGTCATAATCATATGCTTAACTAAATATAACTATATACTTATATCGCCATGTGCATTTCACAGAAAAAAATGCTGACATCACAAGAGAAAGAGAACGAAGGCGTTCCTTAATGTTATGACACGGACAGAACTTATAAGAAATAACAATTTCCTTACATAACAGATCAAACGCCCTTTTGTATATTATTGTGATACATTGTAGAGCGTAGTGTATATTTTCCTATATTGTTTTTCTTGATTTTTTGCCACATCTGATTGGCTGAAAAGAGGTCACGGGACCACCTGATAAAAGCTATATTGACCGCTGTCTCCGGAAAAAGTGTGTAGAAAAACTATAATGCACGGTTATTTTAAGAAAGCATCTAGATCAAACGAGCGCTTAGCGCTTTGTACGGACGATATATTTGATACAAGCGTTTGAGCGACCTGAATAGCGTGTAAACAATCAAAGATGGCAGGTGACAACCGTTTCCCCAATCGGTCTGAAGACGATATCAACAATATTCTTGAAAATGCCGACGCTTTTAACACGAAGCGAGCTACCAATACAGTTGTGAAGCTTTTTCAACAATACCTTACACCCAGGAGCATGCAGGACAACTTCGAGGCATATACTCCTGTAGAATTGGATGACGCACTGTCAGTTTTTTTATCTTGAGATGTGTGACAGGAAAGGGCAACTTTACAAGAAATCGACATCGTTGGCTTATAGAAGCGGCATCCAAAGACACTTGGAGAAAGAACGTGATGATATAAACATAAGCAAGGTGGATGATTTCAAAACATCCAATCGTGTTTTTAATTCCATGACCAAGGAGTTAAAACGCCAAGGTAAAGCGGTAATATACCACCACCCTCCCATTAGTGACGACGATTTGAAAGCAGTATACCGATATGAGTTCATTGCAACCACTTTCTGATTCTCAGACAGAGAATCTCATAGAGGATCTTTAAAATGAATATGACGGTGTTGATGATTTAATCCGAACAGTTACCATTCCAACTGACACTGAATACAGAGCATTGGTATCCCAAACTAACGGGTTTCAGCCTCCAGCACCTATGTTCAACCATTGTTCCAATCTTACAATCAACTACAACATAATTTCTAAATAGATAAACTCTAGTGAACTTTAGCTCTTCTTAAGCTGATTAAACACTATGAAATGTATCGTATTATGAATATAACAGGATTTAATCGATTAAAAGTGAATATTGTTGTCTAATTCATATTGGTTTATTCAGTTATCTTTTTGGAATTCATATCTAGAAACCAAATGACAATTACTTTGAACTAAAAACCAAATGACAATTACTTTGAACTAAACTTTAAGTCTATATTGCCCGATATAAAGATTTTTCACAAAATCAAGAAAAATAATAAAGCAATTATAGCATTTAAAATTCGGTCGATACATGGTTGTATCAACAAAAGAAAAAAATAAACGTCCTCGGTCAATAATTTTTCTTAGGTCGATGTAACCATGTATCGACCTCATCAAAATGCTATATTTGTATAGTTTACACTTAAATTTTGTTGTTCGACAACACTTAAAACATCTGCCTTACGAAATACTCAAAAGGTTCTACAAATAAATGTACATTTTGTATTTGTCACATAAACTGCCCATATATACTATATCCTGACAAGTACTATGGACTCATATGTATGCGATTTCGGCTTAGCAATGTACACAGGAAGTTGATATAGAGACTCGATAATGACTAGCAGATTACACTGAAGGCAAATGTTATATCTCCATTAAAAATTATTTGACAAGCTCACCAACACTTCGCAAAGTATTTAAACGTTTCTGTATATAATTATTATGCCATTATTAACTATGATTAAAAACCTCACCTGGATATGAAGTATAAGATCTTGTCTGCTTTTTATTTTTTTTTTCATTTACCAATAATTGGCTCTTACCTGTGTTAGTACAGTCGATACCAGAGTAAGAAAGACTCGAGATCGATATCGTTCCATGACCTTGTTTTAGCATATACTTTATATGTTACTAAATTTGTACACAGAAGCTACTCGGGTGTGTTTTGTAGTCTTTTGTCATACGTTATAAACTGTTCGTACTTGGACGACTAATAATTCTAGCGAGAACAGTCGTCGTAACACACACGTGTTTACATACACCTTAATTCAACACTGCTGCAATACACAGACGGTGCGACAGACATAGATGTTATCTAAAATAACGTTTGTATGATAGATGTATAGTAATTGTTTTATCCCTTTGCTTAAAGAATAGTTAAAATGTTGTTTTATATGGCACATGTTACAGTGTACGAGGTGTTTCGGTTGTAATAATTCACACTAAACGTAGATAGGATTTCATTTTTGAGGTTAGTCAACCATGTAATACAAATATACAGTAAACATGTCCTTGATACCGTAGGTCACTATACAATGACAAAGATATTGAGTGTTATACATTCAATATAACACACGGAACTATTATGATGGGTAAGTAAGTATAGACGTTATTGCGCAACCTAATTATGTAATATCAAAGGATTAAAATGTGGTAATGGTCACAACAACTGACATATTTTATGCTGCATAATGTTACATATTGTAGCCTGGCGTGTATAAATGACCACTCGGACGATTTGAGGTAGTTGTTAAAGGTTTAATCAGAAGGCAGATGTACAAATACGGTATGAACAAAAACAAGAACAGTGACTAAAGAGATAAATATTTGAGACGATTACTTGTAAAAATGTTTGATCTCCTTAATATAAACAAATATATCATATTGATAACAGACTTTACCGGGACAGATGACTTATGTAACCATGTTGTAAGCCTGAGTGCCGTGCCTTGAATGATATGAGACTGATGCAGGGTATTGAAAGGTGTTAATCATGCACAAACATTCACCTGCTCACTCAAAAGACCAATCAGAACAGCTCCCTCACATACCTTGCACTCCAATGTGCGGTATTAGGCGCGGGAACTTACCTGTTGGTCAGTTAACCCTGACCCTTATTATTATGTTACACAATAACAAGTGTCACGTATATCTTCAACTGGCATTATACTCCTCCTCCCTGACGACTCCTTGCATATAATACAATGTATAATACTGTATAAAAACATTATGGTTTATGCATATTACACGCTGATCTAGCACTTGCTCTAGAAAAAACTGCAACTAAGACTTGGGTCTACAATAAACCAATATTTTGGAATTCAATCACCAGCCATTGTAAAGCCAGGATTTAAATTGTAATACCATGTGCTACACATACTACAGTGAAACAAACCGGTATAACACTGGAGGTTGACCTAAACCAATCTCCACATATGGGGTTATTGGCTTTCAGGAAGTTCAAACGAAATTAATGGTAAAATCAAAATTATGGCAACTTGTTAGGCAAAGGTTCATGTCAACCATAGCCAGTCCTTACCAGCGCCACTTTGACTACAAGATGGCTACATGAACTATAGAAATCAATCATCAATTAAATTAACATGAAAAGGAAACAATTAAGCTACAACATTGAAATAAAAATTACTACTACACCTGCTTAGGACCAACCAAGACGTTATGACCTACCGTTATGGTTAAATATCAATAGTAAAATACACATAAAGATACAATATTTACGTCATCATAGAAATATTAGAACACAGTTCCGTCTATATTCAAGGTTAACTTCAGATCTTTGTAATGGACACTGCAGAGGAAATATCCATTGACCATTACGATCTGGAGGTTATTTTGGTCAAACTTACCTTCTTGGTCAACAACCTTTGAACTGCCGTGTTCATGGTCAACTGTTGATTCAGCTGTGGCATTAAGGCTGGACACTGGATCCTGATATAAGTCGCTAGGCACACTGGTTATGTCTGCCAAAACTGAATTCCTTTCAAACTTGTTTTGCTTTATCACGGATATTTGGTCAGAAATGTTAGACTCAGGTTCACTTCATTTGCACGAGGTTCACTTCTTTTCATCAGTCCATGCAAGCAACAAAAATCACAATCATTCCTTTAGTAGACGCTTTAGTGGTTTTACCAAGATTTATACTACGAAGTTCGAAGATAAAATGCAGATTTATTTTATACACATATACTTTTTGTTTTTATTTTACAGAGTAATGTCTAGGGTGGAATTTATTCCTAAAGTAAAAAAACAAACAAAAAACTTTGATTAAAGCATACCACAGAGTTGTGATAAGGCCCATGTTCAAAGAGTAGGTGTTCGACCATGGAAAGTTTATGTTCATATCGCAGTCATCATTAGATCAGGATTATGCGTCTTAAAACGCTTTTAAATAATTAGGTTTCAAGTATGTATTTTCCTGTTCATCGATTGTAAACTGAATACTTTGAATTCAAATAGATGTATTAAAACTATATTTATTGATTGAATATTTATTGCCAATGTCAAAATCGTTTTTGAGAACCGTGCATAAACATTTATATTGTTTTTGATAAAATGTCATTACTGATGCTGCGGATCAGAATATTGAAAATATACAGTATATATTAATTTCTTTATGTAAAAAAAATGTAACATGAGGTAAGTATCCGAATTACCATATGGAAATAACTAATGATTGCAGTGTACAAGGTGTATTTATGTTTCAGATGTATGATGTCAGAACTTGACTTTATGCTTGGATTTTTCAATATACAGAACATAGAAAAAATATGAGGACATGTCGCAAAATTCTCTTCTAGTAACGTAAAGTTTCCTATCGAAACAGTTTTGTGACATAGAGGTAGACATTTCACACCAATACGCCGGCGATGATACCCGAAACGATTAAATCATAGTTGAACGAATGAAGGAATGTGAAATGCCTTTGAAGCTGAATTACATTACATTTATTAATGGAGTAAATGTGAAGGTCAAGGGCGTTGCACGGAAAGGAGATGCATTTGCTAGCCGCGGTAATTCATACCTACTGTTTAAACCGGCTTATAGAAATAAGCTCCAGTGGGTATTTTTTGTGGATTGAAATTGTTCACGACCTAGGTATACTATATACATGCTTGAATTAGTGTTAGACTTGAAAACAAATGAAGACGAAATATTATTATAAACTTGGTCAAATCTAACGCCTTCTTCAATCTGTTGCAAATATTTTCAGCACTTGACATTTGTCACGGATATTGTATTATTAGATGTACGAAATAACAAAATAATACCATATTGTGAGAATTTGAAGAGGCTAGTAACGCGAAATCATAAAAAACCAACAATAGAGAGTAGAATTAAGAACATATCAGTTTATTAATATATTTCTATCTGATTATGTCAATTATGTACCTAAATATGCATATGCATGCTGGTTCTGTTCTCAAAGGTCTTAGAAGCTCCATTGTTCAGTACCGTAACAAAAACAAAATTGTGAGTTGGTTTTCAGGTAAAATCTTACATTGTTTGTAAATTACTTTACTGAACATTAATTACCAGTTAACCATTTATGCATGTTCCGTTTTACCCAGGGATGATTTTGACCACATTTAGACAAACTCCATTTCCTCCCCGATGACTTCATGATTCTATTATTTGAATGACCTATCTTTGTTAACCCTATTAAGCCCCGCTTTCAAAGGGCCCTGCAAGGATGGTCAGAGCCACCATTTACGAAAATTAAGTTCTACGGCCCTCAAACTTGCTTCTGGCCAAATCGGATAAAATTCAACCCAGTCGTTCATGACGTGTATAGATTTAAATGAGTGAGCAGTATGCAAAAATGTGTTTCCCTTTTTCAAATATTTAAGGTATAACCTCTTTTTTCTATATTGGGTCCTGTCTCTCCTGCACCATGTGGGGGAAGGGGAGGGGAGGAGGAGTCACAATGTTTGCAAAATTTGGTTTGCATTTTCGTAGCCGATAGATGGAAGGACGACGGAGGTCGCGTTATGGAACAAGAGTAATCGAAAGAGTTTTCATCTTGTGAGTATTTTTGTTTGGTAGTCTTTTGAGATTGCATATTCCAGACAACCCTGCAACAGTGCAAAATATACTCATTGGCTTTGTTTGAAATTCAATACTGCAATTTACGACATTTATTTAACTGCAACTTAGGATTTTGACATTTCTTTCGATCTGTAAAAAATTTAGTTTCCAATGTCACCTTTTAGGTAGTTACTCTTAAGGTTCCTAGCATAGATTCGAGCGGTGCGATGCATTCAATTTTCCATATGCTGGATCTTGTTCTGAATTTGAATTGAACATTGGTATTGTACAATCCTTGTGAACTCTTTTTTTACGTCCTTACACAGTAAAATTCAAAATATCTGGTCAGTGTTTCTGACTGTAGACTAGATTGATATGATAATATTATCCAATAACAATTGAATGTATTTAGACTATATCAACTGCATTTAGAGGATAGCCGGGTTGGTGTCCTGCATGTTGTTGTCTTCGGTATGGTTCAGTGAGGTAGCACTATAAAGTCAGCAACAGTTCCGCGCTATAACAAGAAAATACAATCTTGCAGCAGCCACTCAAAACACTCACACTATACTCATGCATCATATATACCGGAGATATTCATCTTTAATGACCATAGATTATGATAAAACGTTAAACAATACAAGCAAACAAACCAAGTGTTGAGCAAATACTTTCTATAATATCTATTTAACCAGCTGAAATTATAATCTGGAATACCAGAAATTGTTTATTTGTAGATTGATTGGCAAGAATTTCCAAAGGATGTATAGCCGATGTGTTTTTACACGGGGACCTATAGTCTTAAAAAAAACCCAGAGGAACCCGGTTCTATTTAAGCGTTTGTCTCTTCGTGTTTAAATCGTATTGCTGGTCCTACAAGGTTATTAAACTTTAAGCGCAATTAAACATACATTTCAAAAACTCAGATTTCGTAAGCATTCTGGATGGAAAGATGACATCATGGTCGATTTTGAAAGAGCTTATTCCAGACGGATCCATGTGACACATTAAAAGGTGGCATTGTGACCGACTATGAAAGAGTTTAGTCCTTACGGATTCATATGGCAACAGCAGAAACATAGAGAAACACGGCTCGATCGTATTTGTTTACCTAGGTACCATAAAAGCAATTAACACATACACTGTATCGTGTAGAACGTATTTGCTTATTCGTAAAACCTGGTAGGTTTCAATACAGCTTCAAATCCTCCGTCCTAATCGTTGTCTAAACGGCTGCTCCTGTTTATACTATCAATTCACCACTGAGTGTAAATACAAATAGGCCTAGGTGTGCACCCCACACGGAAACTGACATCGTTCGTAATATAATATATTGCATTTTTGCCAGTGAAATATAGAAATTTATCAAACTAATAAAACTTATATTTTCACTGCAGCTATTAGTGAAATTATAAATTTTGAAGTGAAAATATAAGTTTTCTATTTTTGACCAATCAGAGTTAACTTTTTTATTGCATTTTTGCCAGTGAAATATAGAAATTTATCAAACTAATAAAAGATAGATAAATTGGTTATTTTGTTGTATTTCTGAAATTTTCAGACTAGTTTTTGACAAAATACTCACTTAACGTTAGCTATTCATGCACATATTCTCCTATAACAGCAGCAAACGCTTAAATTGCGTTGATCAAGCCTTTCAAAATGGCACCGTCAAGTTGACGTGGAGTAACGTCACAAAGAGATGACGTCATTACTGATTCCCGCACTTTTTGACACTATTAATTTGTCAATGCTTTCAATTTGTTTTTTTTAAAGTATACGAAATGCAATAAAAAGAAAATTGAATGGTTTCCCGTTTAATATAACATATTTCACGAGTATGACAGAATATCGATATTTTCACGATTGCGAAGCACGAGTAAACAATATCGAAATATTCTGTCATACTCGTGAAATATATGTTATATTAAACGGGAAACCATTGAATATCCACTATATACGCTATAAATAGATAAGATATCTACGTTGGGGAAGCAAATAAAACGAAGTTTACCTCTTTACTATATGTGCAACAGATATATGAAGCAATTTATTTTTTCATCTACTGTGTCATACTCTTAACTTTTGATGAAAGGTGCTACTATCTTGTGCATCTTTTGTATAGATTAATAAAAATCATCTATACATTAGTGTTAAAAAAAATCTGCATGTTCATCTCGACTCTGCATATCCATTGATAATATCAGTGTCCAATACCAAGAACCTGAGTTGAAGGTTTGTTGAAGCCGTGACTGCATCAACTCATGCAACCTACACTAACCAAGTTTATTGAAAATTACTTCATCTCAAAATATCGACCGTAGAATCGCGCGTTTACTCATGATCACAGTTCAGGAAATTTGATGGCTGCAAAATATGGGCAGACGTAATTAAACTTAGATTAAAATAACACAACGACCATTGTAATTAACTTCATTTATGTATGTCAAAGTACATCCATACATGTTTTTTTATTTATAGCAGCAATCGGTTGGATTCTTTTTCCATAGGATTAGCATTAAAAGTATACGAGTTATTCCCCTTTGTACGATGTCCCAGGTAGTACTATACTTCTATATGCCATGAGTTATTTCCCGTAGACACGTGGGTAGGGGCGCCAGGATATCTTCATCTCGATCTCATTTCAATCCACAACACCATCTTAATTTAATATATTAACTTGTACGAGGACAAACTGAAGTTAATTTACTGAAGTCCTGCTCCCATGCAGGCTTCGGTTGTCTAACATTATTATGTTCATAACTGAGGTGCTGTACCCACAGGCGCTTGCATATAGAAAATATCACTTTCGATTTTTTTTTGATATGACAGCGGTATGTGTAATCTGTTAACCTGAAGGTTGGCAACTACGCCACGAGCGAAACGGCACCCCATCTCACTTCAACCGGCTAAAAAACACATTTATTCAAACTGACACGGCGCACACTATATGCGACCGTCATCAGAAAACATTCATCTTTAACCTACCGTGCCACTCAATATGAATTGTTACATCCAAAACACAATAATCCGTGAAAACATCGCCGAATTCCTCGCTCAGAACGCCATTTCTCAAACGGCTCCCTGAGCCTGTCCAGATTCTTCATTTACATACGGGGTTCAAGGGTCATGCGATTATATGATCGTCAGTCGTCAGGTGTACTTTTGGGGGTCATCTCCGCATGCATTTTGTCCGCAAAATGCTTCGGCTCGCTGAAGAGTTTCGTCTAAGTTACGATTATTTGAAGGGTTTCGTCGATGAACGATGATTTATAAATTATTTGTTATTTTGAACGTTTGATTACCATGCACCGTATATGACAGTACACAGCAGGCGCGGATCCAGGAATTGGAAAGGGGGGGGGGGGGGGGGGGGGGGGGTCAGTAATTTAGTGGTAATGTGGTAATGGGAGCGCCATAGGCGGGAGCCGAATTTTTTTGGCGAGGGGTCTGGGGGCCAAAATTTCGGAAAAATGAAATGATTAAATGATTATAGCAAATTTTGCAATCTTTCGAGAATAAGATTTTCGATAAGTGGAAGGGGGGGGGGGGGGGGGGGGGGGGGGGGGGCATATATTGATTCACACAGAACGTCACTCTCCTATCGTTTTCTAAATAATGAAATAATTGTCACAAAGGTAGAACAAAATGCTTATTTATTGATTAACTTTTGTCAGTTTACTGAAATCTGGACGAACAAAAAGAAAAGTGAATCACGAATAAGACTGTCATCAGGTTACTGGAACTATACATGTGTACCAACATTACTTACTTCAGACCTGTTCATTTATTTCTGCACATTTTACAAATATCATGTCGTCGTCAAATACGAAAATCATACTTCAGACCTACCAAACGATTTGTACGTTGTGATCTATGATCCATCATCAATTTATTTTCATTTCCCACAATGTTAGATTTAATGTTTGCTAGAAGTTCTTCGAGTTCAATCCAAATTTTATGAGTTCATCTATCACTGTATGATTATAGAAATATTGAGTTCCTTCAGTCATTTTGTTTTAAACCCCTTTTTATTCAAATTTTCGAAACAGTATTACTTTCTTACGTTATTTCGGTTTTAATACACTCGATATCATCAGTTTGCCCCTTAGTTTTAGTGTCTACAATCAGGGGGAGGAGGGGGAAGGAGTGTCCGCCGGTCCTCCCTCTGAAAAATAGCAGGTTAATGCAAAATCCTGCATTCTAGTGTATTTCACGATAGATTCATACCTGGTGTGTTTTATAAAAACAAGTATATGAGAGATGTTTTTAATGATTTGATATTGTTATTTCGCTGATTGATACGGGAATTCGTTTTTTAAGATACCCTTACTTTGACAATTTTAGGGGGTGGGGGGGGGGGGGGGGGGGAAGGGGCTTTAAATCCACCAGTGACAATGTCAAAGAGTTTAACGCATTGTAAATGTAAAATATATTCAATTATCCATTTATTCCACTTTACATCGCTCGCATATATAAAATTTAAGTTATTGATGAATTACCTTATTAATTGAGTGTGTGTAAGCATCAAACGCTACACTAATAATAATCAAACTGGCTGAAGTGCTTACAGAATTATGAAACTGAATTAAAATGAGAAAGAAAAGAGAATACTTGAGGGGGAAGTAGTGGTTATTTTGTGTCAACGCCAGACTTTTATAGTATTTTAGGGCTAACGCCAGAATACCCAGAACAACCTCTTATTCTTATCGATATTGTGTGTGGTATACATTTTTAACTAGTCATGTAGGGGTCAATTTTTTTAAGAATTGAAGATTGGCATAGCCCTAAATAGATGGCAAGTACAATAAAAAATCAAAATATCAAACAACTATCAGCTATTACCCCATCCAAATTTTAACTTCGAAAAATTTAATTTCAACTGATACTGCTTGTTCATGGTATACGTATAATGTCCCGGCCCTGTCTTGAACAAGTTATTGAGCACCGTTATATGCAATCTTTTTGATTGAAAACGAAGTTCAGCAACTACCGAAATGATGCAGTTGAAAAAAAGGAAAGGACGATCTCATCACTGCATGGCATTAAAACATGCTATCTTATTAGTAAGTGATATCGCAAACGACGTCCTGTGCATGCACCTGTAAAATAAAGTATGCCGAGATGACCCCAAAAAGTGCACCTGGTGACAGTCGATTATATAATCGCATGACCCTTGAACCCCGTATGTAAATGAAGAATCTGGACAGGCTCAGGGAGCCGTTTGAGAAATGGCGTTCTGAGCGAGGAATTCGGCGATGTTTTCACGGATTATTGTGTTTTGGATGTAACAATTCATATTGAGTGGCACGGTAGGTTAAAGATGAATGTTTTCTGATGACGGTCGCATATAGTGTGCGCCGTGTCAGTTTGAATAAATGTGTTTTTTAGCCGGTTGAAGTGAGATGGGGTGCCGTTTCGCTCGTGGCGTAGTTGCCAACCTTCAGGTTAACAGATTACACATACCGCTGTCATATCAAAAAAAAATCGAAAGTGATATTTTCTATATGCAAGCGCCTGTGGCTGTACCCAGGCCTTGGTTGAAACATTTTAAAGTAATGTAATTTACGGTTTGTCATCTCATCTGAACACAAGTATTGGAAATGTAAACTGTGAAATTGAGCTTAACTTTATTTGGCGACAACTGTGCAAGTTATCTGTTGGTACCCTAGTTGGTAACCGACCAATCTTGAGAAATTTTGAACTGGAAACACTGCATTGAACTAAACTTTATTTGTGAAAAACAGGTGCAAAGGCAAATTATTTGTTGGTGAACTAGTTGGTAACCAACCGATTTTGTTAATAATTATCTGTTGGTAGCATACCAACCAATTTGTCAGTTATCTGTTGGCTGCCCGAGTAAATGGTAACCAACCAAACACAGTTGATGTTTGCTAAATTATAAGCCGTGGCCCAAACATTGCCAAACCTTGAATGATCAAAATAAAATCATGTGACAGGGTTGTGTTATCTCTCAAGTATTATTTTATTGTTGAATGTCTGAAATAAATCGACTTCAACACGTTCAATGTATACAGTTTGTTGAAAGATGCCTGTTTTCACAAAGGTGCTACTTTAATTATACAAGTCACATACCCCTTTAATCACTAACGGCTTTGTGTGCAATGCTATCTATGTACTTAGATTAAAATTGTTTTTAGGCAATATGCAGAGATGAATTGTTTTAAACAAGTATCATATGTGTTAACATACAACACCGAAAGCAGAAGTCATGCGCCATGAAACTGCCAAGATTAGGTATTGCCTAAATCAAATTTAAACGGCATCTTGGGCCCAAAAAACATCAAGGTCGAGTGTCCGTCAAGGCAAAGTAAGTTTTACCTTGTCGGAAAATGTCAGATTGGAGCAACGTAAGTTGTGAGCATGTTCAGTTATAACACCGATACATTGTACCCTGTACAATGTGTTACGTTTAATATATATTAATATAAAGGTAGGTAATGTTATCTTAATTCGTCTAAACAAACGTGTATGATCAACTTCGTATTTGATTTATCTTTGGATCCATTTCATTACTTTTTGAGTTTTAATTCTAACAGTTCAAATCAAGATTTACCAGAAGCTTACGAGGCAATCTTGTAGAATCAATTTTGAAACCAGGCATCGTAAACGAATATTTTTGATTTTGTTTTGTAGGGTACAGAGAGTGATCCATATGAGAAAACGTGTGTTCGTACACTTGCACCAAACAATGTCGAAATTTGAAACTCCGCCATGAACAACAAAGTGTATCTCAAAAACGACAAGGAGGGGGCTTTGTTAAAGATCGTTTGTGGAATCGACAACGTCAATTTTGAATCAAAAGAGGATAATGAGGAGGCAGTCGTGGTGAAAATACGGAGTTATGGACATCTAAGAATTCCGTCTAGTTCATACGATACTTTTATGACGGGAGCGGTAGTAGAGGTACTCCTCTTTCAAAATCAAACACGGAACAACGGTTTGGGGGTAGACATGGTTCTCACGTACTCGATGAAGCTATAGTTGTGCACCAACAAATGGCACATGAAAGGATTAATCTGGACGAGCACGTAGTGAACCTAAGTGATATCGGACTAATCCAGTCATTAATTGGTTTTGAGAGGGATGCGAAATTATCGTCTGAGGATGAGGAACTATGCTTTCGCGGAGAAAAAAAAAGTCGACGAGGAGGAACATGCTAGTTTATGTATACAGTAGAAACGATTACGAAAACGGTTGAAAGAAAATGCTTGGTCGTAACACAATCATGTTAGCACAAAATAACTAAGACAAAGATGTGTATTTCGTGCATATGTTCGAAGAAAATGGTTTGATATGATTTTAAGAATAGTTATGATTTATATATATACAAAAAAACGTACTAATGACATTTGGTGCCCCTTGGTTTCTTTGTTCATTATCACTTTGTACCGATACGGTTGTATAATTTTCCTGTTATGTTCATGTTGCTATATATAAATACTTTCTTCTTATTTATTTGGATTCAAATCATTTTAATATATATTTTCGTTTCTGCACAACTTATTCTGGCTTTACTATCCGATGTAGTCACGGTTTTGAGAATATGCAAAATGTTTGGTGATTGTAACGTGTTTTGTATAATTTATGAGCAAATGTATGCAATGTATGAAGAATAAACGAAATACGTAGGAAAAAATAGCATAACGATGTACATAATATAAAACAATAGATCCTACATGTTATATATCATGTTCTATATATTAAATAGTATGACGAAAAATAGCACAGTATGCATAAAATATAGCACACTGTGCTACTGTCATGCTATCAATATCGTAAGACCTATGTTAATAACACGATTGTGATATAATATATAATCAATGACGTTGATATTATGCAGTGTCCGGGATAGGAGTGTAACATGTAAGATAGCATATACAGTATGAAGGATATGTAAGATTATAAGACTCTTTCATATGTGTATATGTAGGATAGGGATATTCCACCCGAGGGGTCACAAAATGTAACCCGAGGCTTGCCGAGGGTTTTACCACATTTTGTGATCCCGAGGGTGAAATGCTATGTAAGATAGATTTATCTTACATAGCTATCTTACATGGGAAAACTCTATCCAACATGGCGAGATATGAGAGAAAATTTGAGCAATGTAGAACAAAGTGTTGTTTTTAAAGGGGGAAAAAAGAAGAAAAAAAATATATCTAGACCTTAAACTCTTATACAGCGCAACAAGATACTCATTGTATGATTAAGAGATGATTAGCAAGTGAGACACATCCAGTGATACAGAGTTTTCCTAGATACCGGTTGTCAAGGATGGTATACAAATTTCCTATCCCTTTTTGTACGAAGAATAACTACATGTAGATCTCTATCAAATATCAAATGTGTGCAGCATACTTAGGGACCTCCCTTATGTTGATAAGTCTATCTACCATACTGAGATATCTGATTGATACTGAAAAGAAGAGCATTCAGCATGAAACAACTCAATATAAAACTGCCACAACACTACTCTTCTTGTTCAATATATCGATTCAGTACCTCATTGTTGCGAGTAATACCAACTTTGGAACCTGCCACAGGTTTTACATTACAATGAAGGTAACCAGTATCAAGAAAGCACAAGTCGAACAAGTACAGTCGAACCCACTTAATTTAAATTGGATATATTGAAATATCGTTTAATTTGAAGTGAAATAAAATCCCCGTCCAAATGCCTTCTTTGTCTTTGTATTGTTTCATCGGTTATTTTGAAATCGGTTTATTTGAAGTATCGATTTATTTGAAAGGAAATGATTGCCCCTGGCAATGCTAAACCATTGTTATGTATCGCTTAAATTGAAAGTCGCCACGACTGGCTCAAATAATATAATTACCGGCCGTTACGGTACGTGCGTCCGATCAACAGATAGGTAAAAATGAAATTCTGATTTACACAATACAAATACATGTAAATTGTGACTTTTAATCATTAAATGCGTTCGGTATGAGTATGAATCTGGATTTGTTTACGAATATACCTTGAGGGACACAGCATTTGTTGGCTCCTGTTACATATATACATCGAAATTGACTCTCATTTAAATACACGCGAGACAGTTACAAATGACGAGGCCATAACCAGAACAGTGATATTGACAACGACCCTCAAACAATTCGTGAAAATCATCTATCATCGACGCACATGTCCGATTTCAGACGGTAGTTTCTTGGAAAGTAGCCCGGATGTACCGGAAACTGTTCTCACGCGTGTCCGCGAACTCAACATAAACAAAAACAAGCAACGGTCGAAGACTTCTCCCGTCGAACTTAACATTATTTTTAATAAACTGTGAAACTATTACCCTTTCGGAATCGATTGTAAATACTGACTAAGCAAAATCCACTATATTGAACAATGGTGTGTTGTTTGACGTAGCGCCTGAAATATGTCAGCAAAAGCTAGGCTGGATCCCGATTATAATGAAAACCGGTTAATTTGAAGTATTTTTCCATTCCCCGAGCATTTCAATATAACCGGGTTCGACTGTATATAAAAGCTACTTTATATGACAAATAACCTGTTTAAGAACACCTCCTGCACTTTCTATCAAAACCAATTCATTTACAGAACCTCTATACGAAGACCATCTGCAAAAAAAAAAAAACAAAATTAATAAAACCACCTTTTTATAAAGTCCATGTTTCTCTGACTCACAGAGTGACCTGTTAATATATTACATACCCTGTACATAAGTTTGACCTCACGACACCCTGTTTAGATCTGGTAAAATACCGTACTTGTTTGACTAATAATTCATCTCCTTCGAGTCCTCAGTAAGCCCATTATATAACAAATTAAATATGCATACATTCTAAATGACCCTGGTGTCATTAGTTAGACCACTTAGTATAAGAGTTAATATAATAACATTCTAAAAGCGTGTTTACATTCTAAAAGCGGTAGAGAGCAAATAAATTATGTACCGAAAAGCGTTAATTTATTTAAAGTTTACAATAACATCGTACCACTGTGTTCGGAATTATTGACTGCGGTAGGTATCGTGTGAGTTTTAGACTGATAAGCCTCGTTCCAAAGTACAAGTTCTAAATATTAAAATATCAGAATGGTGTGTCTTAGTGCCATTTAATGCTATAAATTAGCATGTTGACACGTGTATACATTGACACAAACTAAACGGAAGTGAACGGTTGGAGCCTCCCTCAATTCTCATTGGTTACATTCTGTTTCCGGGTACCTACTTCTTGAACCAGCAATCAGTTATTGGTGTCGTAACATTTGTGAAAACTTTCGATCTGGCAACAATTGTTGTTCGCAGACGGGCCGCTTTAAAATGGATCTTCAAAAAATTCTCCATTTCACAATCAACTTACTTTTGGAAGTATCAGTCACTGTTTCTAGTGGTACAATACTAACTGATTCCTCTATATTAACGGACTTTCGTCGGATAGTTTTCGGTAAGACGATATGTTGTGTCACCCCTGTGGAAGTGTTGTTTGGAATTTCTCTTCTGGAATGTGCCAGACAATGTTTATCATTACAAGCCTGTACTGTCATGAGCTACCAGCGGCGGTCTTTAGAGTGTAGACTGTTTGAAATTGATTCGGCAGACTCAAGCTTCGAGGAAGAAGATTCGAGCTACGTCATGGCCTACACTAACCAATGGTCTAAGGTACTTGTTCTCTAAGCGTCTCTTGCTTGTAGTCAAGCAGTTCGCTATTGTCGTTTTCTTATGCATTAACCGATAGAACAGAAATACTTAACTCGATTTCGTTATTACAGTAATTTTACAATTTACTTGCAACATTCACTTTCAAAGATATAATGAAAAACTAACAAAACAATTTTCGAGAAATGTAGGTTGATGAAGATCATCGGAACGTTTTTGTTTTTCGTCAACATGATGCTCTCATTTAGAAATATTATTTATCCCATAACAACGCTTGTATCACCACTAATATGGCACGTGATAAAATTCGTAGCAGTGTGTTATTGTTTTTGTTTACACACCGCGGTGTGTAACATCTTTCTAAGCCTCCGATTGGTCATTTGTGACCCACAACAAATCTGATTGGCTAACCTCTGGCCTTTGATCATGACCACGGACTATTTTTACTGCTCTCACTTATTCTTTTTTGTTATCTGTCTTCAAAAAGATCAACATGGACACGTGTGGTTTAATTGCCGTTGGTCAACATAAGCATAACTGGGTGAGAGGGATGTCCACATGGAAATGTCGATTAATCAGGGGTTTGAGTCGTAAGATACGACGCACGGAAGCGGGATATTGCCAACCAAAAACTGACACCCACCTCCCTTTTGATTCTCGATATGCAATGGACCCCAATAGCCATCTAACGTAGGCAGTGATAGCTACAGTTCGGTGTTGTTCGGTACGGATAGCCTATTTACCAACAGGGGAAAAAAATCAAGAAATAAACACTTTCTTATCATTCCACTTACCTTTATTACGAATATAAAATCCAAACCCAAAAATATAAAAATCATTTTGGAACATTTGTCTCGTGTCAGTAAACTGATGAGATTTCGTGTTAACACACTGACAAACGTGAAATACATACTGTATTGCTCTGTACTCCAGCTCGGTTTCCGAAATATTTGTTAGAATGCACGGTGTCTTGAATGAATAAATCTCAGAATGAACATTTAACATCACAATACCGTGTAATAGCTACCTATGAAATCCAGGAAAGGATCGATAATTGTATCTGACAATGATTAGTCTAATATTCAGTGGTGACGTTCGACTTCGCGATGACGGTGTCGTCTTCGAATATATTTGAGGAGAGTCATTTAAACAAGTAACCTATTAATAAATCACACAGACACAAGGATTGTCCAACTAATATTTCTCTTTGTAAAATTATATCTTTTACAAAAATAGTACAGAAGATATGAGTCGTGCATGTGAAATAGATGATAAGCTTTCATTCATAACGAAATATATTTTGTCGCGTAGTCATTCAGTTCACATAATTTAGTTGCCACGTTGGGAGAATTTGAACTTGACAAGCTTACATTTGTAAGTAAAACAGTTTTGGGATAAAAAAAAAAGTTCCCCAACTCGTGACGATTGTTTATCATTTTATTCAACTCTCGCTAAAGCTCGTGTCTTTTCAAAATTAGAAAATTAAATAACTCGAGTTGGATAAAAATGATAAACAATCTCCACTCGTTGGGGAACATCTATATTTTATATGTTTCTATTTCCGATATCAAGTCAGACGTGTTAGATGCTTAGTTATATATCTGATAGTGCCGTTGTACCTTAGCTATCTTTTTGAGAACGTGATATGACCCGGATTTGATCTAGATTTGCACGTCAGTTGGTTTATGAAGTGTTTCCATTTGAAGATTTTCATTTTTCGCATTTGCCATTGATTTATTTCGTTCAACTTTCTAATGATGTTGATTTATATATATTTAACGTATACCACAATAATTCCATACATTTCATGGTCAATTTTGAATAAATATTTTTTTTGTTAATGGAACATAACATAACATCAGCTAAATATAATGCAACTACATCAAAATGAAATAAATATAAAGGAAAATATCAACCAAATTTAATGTTCTACTACAGGAGCTGATATCACCCTGTATTGGACATTTGTGTTCCGGGTCCACCAGATGCGCTATTCTTTCTAATGGAACTGCATACTGTACTCAGTCAGGTATGTATATGTGATTAACCGAAACGACAAATCATAACTGACAAATACTTTTACTGTAGAGGTTGATTTTATGGTATAAATGCTCGACAAAACGTTAAAGCAATAACGGCGGGATAAAACGGCTAGTTGAATCTATTTCAAGATTTTCCTTCTTGACAAAACCGAAATATAGATATCTTTCGTCGCATGCGTTATGATAATGCTTATTTGGTTTGAAATAAACATAAATTGATAGTAAGAACATGACATTTGTATAAAGTATTAATCTTTTGATAAAATGTATCATATACGAATTCCACAGAATGATAGCGTATTCATAATAGTATCATATTTCGAGCAGGATGAGTATCAGTAACCGTAGCTCTGTATGGGTATAGATATTGCGTAAAGACAGCCATTCTAGTAAATGCATCTTATACCGTTATTGTACAGAATTGTATTTGCTTTCTCCATTCATTTCTTAAACTGACCAAAAACACTCCTGGACATTTTCCTTGTTCAGTCCCGACGTTAATCGAAGTCTGGTTATCATGTTTTAAATCATTGTAACATTGACACGGTTCAGAATATATACATCTTCTAAAATCAAAATCCTGAAAATTATTTAATTTATTGATATCATGTGTCAATTTTGTACATACGCTTCCTGAGTCTGACATTGTTTTTGACTTTTTATCTTTGGTCGCCTCCTATGTCCACTTTAGGTCCCTGGCAACATTAGTACAAACCAGCTTCATGATGAAGTGTATTTCCATTTGGGTGTAGTTAGAAGGTAGAACACTGAGATAGAAAGCAAACAAGTGTTTTGAAAATAAGCATCAACATTTAGAACTTTGCATGAATAAATGCTTTAAAAAAAAACGAGGTTCCAAAACACCCTATATAAAACTACGAAATGGATTTGTCCTTAATATAAACATGCATAGTCTATACCAAATGTCACATTAGTATTCTGCTTTGGGTCATACTACCATATGCCTGTTTGATAATATCCTGATTTAAAGATCATACATCCGGCTATAGGTCATAGCAAAATAGATGAAATCATATCAACAAACACTGTTATAAATTGAAAATATCATAGAAAGGGGAATATACCTATTCTGTTCGGGGCTTAGTTCCCCTCAGAAATTCATAGATTTTGGCAATGTTTGCAGTACAGGCGTCATATTTTTTTTCAACTGAACATTATTTCTGAAATCCTTTCTGTGAAATCCATTCTGTAAAATCCATTCTGTGAAAACTTGAAACTTGTAACAAGGGTGACAACTCCTAAACTAATCGTAAATCGATGAAACACGACAGTTGTACCAAACCCTCGATTTGTTTTGAAAGTTGTCAATGCCCTGCCTGTGTGTCTTTATTACAATACTTGTTGTCATCTTACCCAATCTAATTAAAATCTAGATGGTCATTCTCACTACGTTACATGCACTACCGATCGTGATTAAAATCTTACAGGACCTCATTATGATTTTAATTACAAAATGTTTCCTTGTGCTATATGGAGATTAATGCCCTTTATAACCTATGGTATATGGGCTCATTTCCAAAATTTAATACAACACATAAGAAATACAGATATCATAACTGACAACAACATTTAAATAGACAAACACTTACCGTACTCTCAAACAATTTGTTTGTACGAAAACTGTAGCACATGTGCACCACTAATTATATAACTTATCAAAAGAATATCTTATCTTTTTTTTATTATTACATTATTATTTTTGCGGTAATTTTATTTTTTCTATGATAACTAGTTAATTGTCCGAGGTCCATTTCAAAGTATTTGTAGAAAACTGATTGAATATGTATTAAACCTGGAACGAAACTGTTGGAAAAGTGAGAACGTGAAGTCGGTGAGTAGAAGCCCTCCTGTTAGGTATCGGGGATTGTAACATTCCGACAAACCTTATGACCGAAACCTTACCTGCATTTTATTGTCTTCTGTTTGAATTCCTGTCATTGTAACAGTACATTTTACCCCTTGTTTCTTGTATAAACAAAAAATATTGACATAAAAACCCGAACCGTATTTCTAGCAAAAATCGACAAGCGATCGCAAAATATATATATAAAAAAAAACGATTAATTCGAATGGAAGGTCTTCAGGATTGTATTATACAAATGGCACATTTCTGCGTGGTTTGTTTTTATCAAATTCGACTTAGAATTATGGTTTCAATTGCTTGTCATTTTCTCTGTTTGCTTTTAACTTTGCAGTAACGACATTTTCATGATAAACGTTGATAATCAGGTGAATACAACTATCACTAATGTATTGTATATCTGTTGTTTACAGAGAAATTGGTCAATCAATGGAATCTTATTTTTGAGACGGATGACATCGGAAGAATAGTTTCTGGACGGGAAGATATCCTGATATCTGCTTTCCAATCAGCTTCCGTCGTACGGGTGTATGTGCCATCCTGGAATCAGACCTTCAACCTTGATGTGACAATTGTTAAGACTGATAAAGGTGTTGCTTGTTCACAGTCACTGTTCAATGTGGCAAAGAAAGACTGGAAATTTTTTTCTGAGAAACTAACACGTGTGTTTTATATGTTCTGTACATCCGGGTTTTATCACACCACTAGGATTTATCTTGGAGGCCTTTCCGGACCTAGCAATCCAGATGATGCCGGAGTTATTGGAATGAAATGGTTCATCAGGTAGGACCTTCCCTACGATGGTAACACATACTTTTACCACTACTCCCCATCCCAACATAGTGAGGGACTTTTCCTTTCTTCTTTCATTCTACGCACCCACCTAAAATCAAAATCCATTTGGTCGAAACATGAACACTCTCCAACGTTGATCAAATTCTACATAAAACATAAAACATACTCGTGAAGATTCGACGAAGAAAGCAAATAAGCATGCATGTTTATTTTATTATTATTATTACTACAAGCTAATCGGCAATACGTATTTATATATTACTGTATCTAAGGTGCCAAATGAAGATTACAAATATACTTTTGTTATTTTGCCTAGGGCAACAGACATCACTGATTACAAATATTTTACAGATTAGGGGCTACAACGTATAATCAACCCTTATTATTCAACCACTCAGTAAAAGACTTCCTCTTTAAGGACTGCTCTAGTGAAATGTCAAAATTTTCTGATGACTATTTTTTAAATCGTTATACTTCATTTCAAAGGGGAGAGTTCAGAGACATAGAAAAAAGAAAAACAAAATCATATGTCGGTGTGCCTGTATTTGAGCTATTGTTAATAAAAGATTAGAAATTGACATTACATGTGATTTTACGTGAAATCTGCTATTTTGACAATACACACAACAGATCAAAGCAATATCTTAAAAATGTATCATCAGGTAAGTATGAATGTTCTTGGAATTGACAAAACTAGCATATTCTTTTTGAAATTTAGAAGTTAAATTATTTTTAATCAGAATAGCAATTTATATAAAATACCCAATTTTTCACCATTTTTTCTAGATTTAATTGTTAATATAAAAAGTTCTGCGGACAAACCTTTTACGGTACTTTGCAGATAAAATGGGGAAATGGTTTTCTTTCTAAAACAGATACAGAAATGTGGGGTCAGTGCACATTTTTTTGTCATGGGCTAATGTGTTATTTTTCAGTTTTTAGGGAAAAGATTTTTAAGTGTTCCAGTTTCACTAAAGTGTGAAACTAACATGCAAAACCTATGTAATTTCCCTCTTTGTTGTATACTATTTTTATTGTATTGAAAATTGCAAAAGGTTTCACAGCAAAAATGAATTAGAAACATTCGAAATTGCCAACGTAATGATGGTTTAGTGAAAAATAGTTAAATCAAAACATGTGAAAGGGAAGCCTTGCACAAAATGCCAGAAATCGCAATTTTCAAATTGACCGTCAAATGGACCTTTTTTTTGAAAATCTAAAAACAAATCTATTTACATAAGTATAAAAATTTGACACATTTTTGAGATGCAATCTTGCTATAATATAGCCATTTTTAGTTATATATTACAAAAACGTTTTATGCAAGATCGAAACGAGACTTCAACGTGACTGAAACCTCAGAAAAGTTGATCCTTAACAACATTCATGCCTGCAAATAATCAGACTACTTCAAATATATCTGTATAACACAAGTAATAAACAAACACATTAAAGCATGCTTCTTATTTTCAATGTAACATTGTGATTGCGTTTGACAATTTTCACCATTAGTAGGAACATATACATGTTAATATAAAGGCCTTGGTTACTTTAAACCTCTTTCCCTGATAACAATGGAATAAAAATGGAGCATTCCACAATATGGATTTCAGATTGATAATTAGGGCTTTTCACCAAATGGTGAAAAGACCTATTGTTTTTGTTCTGTTTATTATTATTTTCTTCTTCTTCTGCACTCTATTTTTCAGAACGATTCGATCCACAATGGTAAGAGGTATAATATTTTCAATATATTGTATGACATGTGTCAAAGGAGTGAACTAATGATTAACAAGAAGGTCAAGAATCCAATATGGCCGCTAAGACGTCATACATAAAAAGTTTTAAATGGCCATAACTCGAAAACTGTTGAATCTACAGGGTTCATGCAATTATATTATTTGTAGAATATGTTAGGGGCTTACGTTTTGCCATGCCATGATAAAACGAAATATGCCTAATTAAAAAGCTCGCAAAGGCGTCAAGTTCGTCTATTCTTAGTCATTTTTCAAGATTTTTGACAAATGATTGTGCAATTATTGCTAAATCTTTAAACAACATCTTCTCAATAACCAAGAGGCCCAGGGACTCGATATTTAGTCTGTAGCATGCATGGGTAAAGGGCTACCAAGTTTTTTTTATAATGATTGACCTTGACCTACATTCAAGATCACAAAGGGTCAAATAGTCTAAAATTTTAAATGATCTCTCCTCAATAACCAAGTGTTCCAGGGACTTGATGTTTGGCCTGTAGCATACTGGGATAAAGGGCTACCTAGTTTTGTTATCATCGGCTCGGTCCGAAATCCAATATGGCCACCATGACGTTATGTATTGAAAAGTTTAAAATGGCTATAAACTATTCATTTTCCAGAGGTCATGTAATTATATTAATTGTAAATAATGGCTAGGGCTAATTTTTTATTTCCTACCAGTTTTAAAGTCAGAGGTAAAATAAAAAAGTTCACTATGAGGTCAAAGGTCACCAAATTTCCAACTTTTTCATTTTTTTAATTGTTTTATATTGATCGATGCAGTATGTCATTCTGATGATTTTGGTAATTCCAATTTTTCTTTAGCACTTCCGGTTTAGGTTGTACGCCATTTTGAAAATTTCCATGATTGCGCAATCATTACTAAATCTTTAAATGACATCTTTTCAATAACCAAGATGCCCAGGGAGTTGATATTGGGCCTGTAGCATGCTTGAATGACGGTCTAACAAGTTTGTTTAAATGAATGACCTTTACCTACATTCAAGGTCATCAAGGTAAATGCTCCCTTAAGTTTGTCAAAGGTGTGAAAAGCCCGTCAAATTGTCCATGACAATTTCTAGGTAAATTTTGCAATGTTTACATTTTACTTAGAAAAGGATGATTAAACTAAACTTTTGGATGAACATACATCTGGGAGTTAGCAATGGCATGCATCTTTATTTTCTATTTAAGATTGAATAATAATATAGAAAATGTTGAAGTTAACGAGATGTAAGTAAAACATATATAAAACTGATAACTGACAAAAGAGAACGTTTTGTTACGAGGATTTTGACATGTTGCTCATTGAGATTTGTGGTTCTCACTCTTTCAAGCGCACATTTGCTCTAATTCGTGCGCATTTCAATATTTCAGAGATGACTGTCAACATCTGGAAAACTATCCAATCTACTGCAACGACAAAGAAGGTTACAAAACCTGTGGTTCTTTTCCTAAACTTGAGTCAGCTATTGTTCATGGCGCTGAAGTCCGCATCTTTGCTGGTAACTTGTTATCTTCGCCTGTTTTAGACCAAATCGTTTTCAGAAACGGCGTAATCAGTTCACAAATTCTGCGACATGTAAGCAGTGTTCAACAGATGTCATCGAACAATACATTTTATCGCATGTTTTCAACAATCAATCATAAATGGACGTACAGCATCTATAGCTCTGATGGTACATCCGATAAAATGAGATGGGCTATAGGGAAAGGCAAAGCATCACACACCAATGCAGATAAAGGTGTAGACTGGTTTACAGATATGTGTTGGTCAGCTGTCTCCTCGCATAACCAAAATGGCGATTCTCTTGACGGATCCGAAAACAAACTTCGCGCTAGTGTTCTTGCTGGCAACAAAATTCGCCTGGTTTTAGGCGGAAACGAGACGGGAGAACTTGATAGTGTGTTCATAGATATTGAGGAGCACGTGACTGCCCAGCTTCTGAATGATATATCCGTTAATAACCAGAGTCATTTTCAAGGAAATGCTCACTGGATATGGAAGATGATTTCCTCATCGGGGTTTCAAAATATTCTAAGAATATATCTAGGATCATACGGTGTGATGAATACTGAAGATAAGAAGACCAGTGTCCGGTGGTATGCAGATACGCGTCCATGGCGGAAGCGTTTAGTGATATCAACATCAGGAGTCGTTATCACTGGATCGAAGTATCAACTGAGAAAGTCATTGGAATCAGGTGGCATGTTACGTTTAGTAGTAACATTTCCGAACAGGACAGTGATGGCTTTCTCTCCCGACAATATCGAGTATCATGAAGGAGAGGTCTCTGCAATATTTGGTCGGTATATTGGACACGAACAGAAATCGGGGTCAACAGAGAGGATATTTCCTACAGCGCCTTACTGGAATTTTCCATGGTCACTACAGAGGGAACGCTCATTTCTTATCTGTGTGATGTTAGAACAAATGAACAATTCTATAACAGCTCTGTTAGTGTCAAAAGTGCATGGTTTGTAAACTAACACCTTGTTTATATTTGCACGGCACATGCTTAAGGGTGATATCATTTCTTTAAATCATCAACAGGCTCTGTAGACTTGATCGCTAATGTGCTGAGAGTAGACTGCATTTGTGACGAGTGTTATAAACTCTGGGCTTCAAGCCACTCTTCCCTAGAACATAGGTATTCTAGACTCACTGGCAACAGACGATAATGTGTGTTGATTAGTTGTTTCCTCACTGGTGACACGTTGGCCTTGCCTGTGGACTTTCCTTCAAAACAGCTTCCCGTAGCGGTGTCATGATATTTTCATTTTGTGTGGCAAACTTTCTTTTAGCATTGTCACCTACTTGCAGGAACGGCTGTCGTGGTATCTACTCAACGTGTTCTCAAGATATTTCTTGGATTTATTAATAAGTCGGTAAATGTCATCACTGATAATGATATGTTGAAAATTGTGGTTAATTGCTTTACTGACATGGATTTAATACAGTTCATTATTTGTATGGTTTGTAAACTTTCTTCTGATTGGTCAGAAGTGCATCACGTGTCGGTTTATAAATATCGATATTGACTTGGAGCGCGTGTAAAATAGATATTGACTCAGGGCGTCTCATTCGAAAGCGCCTTTGTATCTGCATACGTTTTATCATGGCGGCCTCGGCGTTTTCGAACGGTGTAGGACACAACAACCTGGACTCCTTCATTTACACAAACTTTTCAAAATATTCTAAGAATATATCTAGGATCATACGGTGTGATGAATACCGAAGATAGGAAGACCAGTGTCCGGTGGTATGTAGATACGCGTCCATGGAGGAAGCTTTTAGTGATATCAACATCAGGAGTCGTTATCACTGGATCGAAGTATCAACTGAGAAAGTCATTGGAATCAGGTGGCATGTTACGTTTAGTAGTAACATTTCCGAACAGGACGGTGATGGCTTTCTCTCCCGACAATATCGAGTATCATGGAGGAGAGGTCTCTGCAATAATTGGTCGGTTTATTGGACACGAACAGAAATCGGGGTCAACAGATATGATATTTCCTACAGCGCCTTAATGGAATTTTATCATGGTCACTACAGAGGGAACGCTCATTTCTTATCTGTGTGATGTTAGAACAAATGAACAATTCTATAACAGCTCTGTTAGTGTCAAAAGTGCATGGTTTGTAAACTAACACCTTGTTTATATTTGCACGGCACACGCTTAAGGGTGTTATCAGTATAATGTGACCGGGTGGGGTGTGCTGCTGGGTGTCTTCGGCAGTATGCTTCAGTGAGGTAGCACTATAAATCGGCAAAAGTTCGGGCCTATCACAAGGAGACTTAACACGAACATACCACAGCCTCCCAAAACACACATACGCACTCACTACACGCATGCATGTCGCACGCACGGGAGGCCCTCCTTAAATGACCTTAGCTGTTAATAGGACGTTAAACAAAATAAACCAAACCAAATGATGGTTTTAGTGAAAAATAGTTAAATCCAAATATGTGGAAGTGGAGCCTTGCACGTTATGCCAGAAACCGCATTTTTCAAATTGACCACCAAATGGACCATTTTTTGAAAATATTCTAAAACCAAATCTATTTACATAAGAAGTATCAAATTTTGACGTTAAACAAAATAAAAATAAACCAAACCAAACCATTAATCCTCTGATTTGCAATGAACAGCATATGTTTACGCGTAACAGATTCACGGTTACCAATCTTACATGTTTGCCGATTTTGTAACTGATGCCCTTGACAAAAAGATTGATGTCCATGCAGTGTACACAAATTTTTCAAAAGTATTTGAGAAAGTCAGTCCCACACTTGTATTGTATAAATTACATGCGTATTGTGTAAGGGGTAGCATTTTGAATTGTATCGCCAGTTTCTTTAGCAATAGGTGCCAGAGAGTTGCGCTGTAAATGGAGCGACATCTGGGTGGCTAATGGTGTTTTTCGGTGTCCCCAGGTTCAATTTAAGGCCACAAATTATTTTTGATGTCTATTAATTACTTACCTGCTTGTTGGCCGATGATAGTAAATTTTGCGAAAGAGTGTCTTATATATATAAATGTAAGCAATAACATGATGACAAAAATAGAGTGTTGGACTGGTGTAATAAGTGATGTATGAAAGTCAATATTGACAAAGATAGAGTGTTGGACTGGTGTAATAAGTGGTGTATGAAAGTCAATATTGACAAAGATAGAGTGTTGGACTGGTGTAATAAGTGATGTATGAAAGTCAATATTGACAAAGATACGAGTGTTGGACTGGTGTAATAAATGGTGTATACAAGTCAATATTGACAAATATAGAGTGTTGGACTGGTGTAATAAGTGGTGTATGAAAGTCAATATTGACAAAGATAGAGTGTTGGACTGGTGTAATAAGTGGTGTATACAAGTCAATATTGACAAAGATAGAGTGTTGGACTGGTGTAATAAGTGGTGTATACAAGTCAATATTGACAAAGATAGAGTGTTGGACTGGTGTAATAAGTGATGTATGAAAGTCAATATTGACAAAGATAGAGTGTTGGACTGGTGTAATAAATGGTGTATACAAGTCAATATTGACAAAGATAGAGTGTTGGACTGGTGTAATAAGTGATGTATAAAAGTCAATATTGACAAAGATAGAGTGTTGGACTGGTGTAATACGTGGTGTATAAAAGTCAATATTGACAAAGATAGAGTGTTGGACTGGTGTAATACGTGGTGTATAAAAGTCAATATTGACAAAGATAGAGTGTTGGACTGGTGTAATAAGTGATGTATGAAAAGTCAATATTGACAAAGATAGAGTGTTGGACTGGTGTAATAAGTGGTGTATAAAAGTCAATATTGACAAAGATAGAGTGTTGGACTGGTGTAATAAGTGGTGTATACAAGTCAATATTGACAAAGATAGAGTGTTGGACTGGTGTAATAAGTGGTGTATACAAGTCAATATTGACAAAGATAGAGTGTTGGACTGGTGTAATAAGTGGTGTATAAAAGTCAATATTGACAAAGATAGAGTGTTGGACTGGTGTAATAAGTGGTGTATACAAGTCAATATTGACAAAGATAGAGTGTTGGACTGGTGTAATAAGTGATGTATACAAGTCAATATTGACAAAGATAGAGTGTTGGACTGGTGTAATAAGTGGTGTATAAAAGTCAATATTGACAAAGATAAGAGTGTTGGACTGGTGTAATAAATGGTGTATACAAGTCAATATTGACAAAGATAAAGTGTTGGACTGGTGTAATAAGTGGTGTATAAAAGTCAATATTGACAAAGATAGAGTGTTGGACTGGTGTAATAAGTGGTGTATACAAGTCAATATTGACAAAGATAGAGTGTTGGACTGGTGTAATAAGTGGTGCATAAAAGTCAATATTGACAAAGATAGAGTGTGGACTGGTGTAATAAGTGGTGTATGAAAGTAAATATTGACAAAGATAGAGTGTTGGACTGGTGTAATACGTGGTGTATGAAAGTCAATATTGACAAAGATACGAGTGTTGGACTGGTGTAATACGTGGTGTATACAAGTCAATATTGACAAAGATAGAGTGTTGGACTGGTGTAATAAGTGGTGTATACAAGTCAATATTGACAAAGATAGAGTGTTGGAGTGCTGTAATAAGTGGTGTATAAAAGTCAATATTGACAAAGATAGAGTGTTGGACTGGTGTAGTAAGTGGTGTATACAAGTCAATATTGACAAAGATAGAGTGTTGGACTGGTGTAATAAGTGGTGTATACAAGTCAATATTGACAAAGATAGAGTGTTGGACTGGTGTAATAAGTGGTGTATACAAGTCAAAATTGACAAAGATAGAGTGTGGACTGGTGTAATAAGTGATGTATGAAAGTCAATATTGACAAAGATAGAGTGTTGGACTGGTGTAATAAGTGGTGTATACAAGTCAATATTGACAAAGATAGAGTGTTGAACTGGTGTAATAAGTGGTGTATAAAGTCAATATTGACAAAGATAGAGTGTTGGACTGGTGTAATAAGTGATGTATGAAAGTCAATATTGACAAAGATAGAGTGTTGGACTGGTGTAATAAGTGGTGTATACAAGTCAAAATTGACAAAGATAGAGTGTGGACTGGTGTAATAAGTGATGTATGAAAGTCAATATTGACAAAGATAGAGTGTTGGACTGGTGTAATAAGTGGTGTATACAAGTCAATATTGACAAAGATAGAGTGTTGAACTGGTGTAATAAGTGGTGTATAAAAGTCAATATTGACAAAGATAGAGTGTTGGACTGGTGTAATAAGTGATGTATGAAAGTCAATATTGACAAAGATAGAGTGTTGGACTGGTGTAATAAGTGATGTATGAAAGTCAATATTGACAAAGATAGAGTGTTGGACTGGTGTAATAAGTGATGTATAAAAGCCAATATTGACAAAGATAGAGTGTTGGACTGGTGTAATAAGTGGTGTATGAAAGTCAATATTGACAAAGATAGAGCGTTGGACTGGTGTAATAAGTGGTGTATAAAAGTCAATATTAACAAAAATAGAGTGTTGGACTGGTGTAATAAGTGATGTATGAAAGTCAATATTGACAAAGATAGAGTGTTGGACTGGTGTAATAAGTGATGTATAAAAGTCAATATTGAGAAAGATAGAGTGTGGACTGCTGTAATAAGTGGTGTATGAAAGTCAATATTGACAAAGATAGAGTGTTGGACTGGTGTAATAAGTGATGTATAAAAGTCAATATTGAGAAAGATAGAGTGTGGACTGCTGTAATAAGTGGTGTATGAAAGTCAATATTGACAAAGATAGAGTGTGGACTGGTGTAATAAGTGATGTATGAAAGTCAATATTGACAAATGTTGAGAGTGTTGGACTGGTGTAATAAGTGGTGTATAAAAGTCAATATTTACAAAGATAGAGTGTTGGACTGGTGTAATAAGTGATGTATAAAAGTCAATATTGACAAAGATAGAGTGTTCGACTGGTGTAATAAGTGGTGTATGAAAGTCAATATTGACAAATGTTGTACCTTCAGTTTTACTTTAAAACGTTCTCCTATCCTCTACTCTTACATAAGGACAGGAAATATTTTATCCAAAGTCACCCATGATAAAGATTTAGGAGTCTAGATCTCGGACAATTTTAACTTTTTTTATCATGTCAAAAATATTGTAATAAAAGGTACGCAAATGCTTTGATTTTTAAAGGGTTTTTGTAAATATTTTGAAAACGTTTCAGTAATACGGTCATTATATGTCAGTCTGTTGGAATATTGCAGTTAGATCTGGTTATCGCAGCAAACTACCTTAATTCACCCACTGGAATCGGTCCAAAGAATATGCTTGAAATATTTGTTTGCTAAGGCGAACTTTGATTACCAAAATCAGTGTTATTCTTATTAAAGTAAACATTTTAATCTGCCTACATTGGAAAGCAGACGGCAATCATGTGTATTTACTTTCTTTTTAAATTTATTCACGGTCATTTTTTTTATAGTCCGTTCTAAGTAAAAAAAAATATCTTTTTAGATATTTTAGCCCCTAGAAGATGTTTACGTTCTTATGGCGTTTTAGAATTTGTTTGTTCGCCTAGTAGGATTAATCTTAGAAATTCAGTACAATTAATCGTGCAGTAATTTCTGTTAACAGACACGCCGGTGACCGAGGCGCTATATTTAATTGTCATTGCCTTCTTTTCGCCGTAAGACAACTTGTTTTAAATGACCCTTGTTTTACATGTATTTCTCTCTTATTTTACGAAGGTTACACATCTATGTATCTATGGTATCTTAATGAACATCTGTGTGTATTGTTATACATTCTGTAATTGGACCTTCGGGTCTGTTAAATTGAATAAACAATAAAATTGCAACAACAAACAAGAGCTGTTTGAGAACAGCATAGCTCGTCTCGAAAATGTTTGTCAATAAATAAATAATTTAAAAAAAACAATGTGTTTTTTTCCCCAAAAAAATATTTCAGTTTAACTCCGGCAAGGGATAGTTTAACCCCCACAGGGAACCTAATACCATGTATTACTATGCCTTTCAACACTCACAATATAAACTTAACACAAAGTCCAAAGATTTAAAAACAAAAACAAAAAAACACAGATTTAAAAAGAAAAAATCCATTTTTTTTTTAAAGTTTTACTCCAGGAAGGGATTGTCTTACTCCATAGGGAGTCTATTACCAATTATCAGCACCCTAGTACAATTATAAAGTGATGTATTAAAACCTCTTAACACTTGCAACAAAAAATTAACGCAGAAATATTCTAAGTCCAAAAATTTGAAAATTCTATTTTTTTCCCCAAAAAATCTTTTAGTTTAACTCCGGCAGGGGATAGTTTTACCCAAGAGAGAGTCTATTACCAATTATCAGCACCCTAGTACAATTATAAAGTGATGTATTAATACCTTTCAACACTTGCACCTAAAACTTAACGAATTTTTTTTCAAAAATCTTTTTTTTTTCCAAATCTTTTAGTTTAACTCCGGCAGGGGATAGTTTGACCCCCACGGGGACCATATTACCATACATTACTATGCCTTTCAACACTTTTTAACATTTAACATTTAGAAAACCGACGCCGACGCCGGAGTGACGACATAAGCTCTCACTCTTCTTCGAAGAGACGAGCTAAAAATAAAACTTGTATCATGAAAGTATACACTAGTCTCCATCGGAAAAATATTTGTGGACTCCATATCAACATCTGGGGTTGCTATCCCGGACTATCCCTAGATACCGGTTGTAAAGGATATAATACAACTTTCCACTTCTATTTTGAACACAGACAAGCCCCACCTTTATGAAATATTTAATGTGTGCGACATGCTTGGGGGCCGTTGATGAGTCTGTTAAACCTACCGAGCTTTCGTGAGATGCTTTTCGTAATCCTTACACATACATAAATCTGTCTTTGTAATGCATCGTTAATTTTTCGTGTTGATACTGGAAAGGTTTGTCTTCGGCATGAAACAACTCAATATTGAACTGTCATAAAACTTCTATTTATTATGATATATCGATTCAGTACCGCGCTATCATCAATATTCAATTTACTGTATATAGTTTGTGTCACCCTATCATTCAATAGAGTTAACAAGAAGGATCCCAGGTTCAATGTCTTTTAATGTATAGTAGAGGTCAGGTACACAACTCCAAAGGCACGCCCAGCTCCGTGAAGTCTGATGTTGTAGCGGCGGAAGTTGTACGTTGGTTCAGCCTCCAAAACCAAGTGCGGTGAGCAGATAACCTGTTCCTGAATTTATAGGGCCAACCAAACATTGGGCAACTACGCAGCTATAAACACCACAAGAACAATGGTTGATCTTAGCGACCTAAGCACATCAAGATTCTGTCAAAATGATACATTTTTGGATTCAAACTGCAGAATCTTGGCGCCATCTGTTATTCTACATGGCGACAGTGCTGACAGATTGGGGATGCACATTTAGTGCGACAACCGTTGATTGGTCAATTCCCCAATCCTAAGCCGCATTGACGCAAGTGACATCCAGGTGTTCCAGCAAGAAAGACCACCGGGATACCAGTCACTATTTATATAACATTTTACTTATTTTAATTTTAATTGCGCAGATAAAACCATCTGCTGTTTAACTATAAACATACTGTAGTAAACATTACATGATACATGTACTATTTCATGATACGTACATGTAACATCACTTGCTTCAATAGTATGCACTGACCTTTAAGGTCGGCCACCATAAACATTGTTCATACAAATATGCCGATTCTGAAACCACTGTTTACACACCGGTCTCCAGTGCATATACAGTACTGGTTTGCAAAGGTCATTCATGTTTAGTGCACCTATTGTATAAACATTTACAACACCTAAATCCACTACAACTGTACACTTCATAAAATCGTATACTCCAATGTTTATATTATCTCTCTACGTATATTAAACACAAAACATTCAATAATAAAACTTTTTAACACTTATTTAAATCTCCCTATTTGCAATAAAGCATTATATACAACAAATACGGTCTATCTGTTTCCGGTTCAGCCAGTGACACCTTTAATAGTGTCACACCTGATATTATGATCAACTTTCTAACGGTATATATCCTAGAAGCAATTAAAATGAGAATGGACACGAAGCTTCAAATTTTGGTGTCTCTTTGTCACCTTTGTCGACATGACTTTCTTTTACGAGTGATGGCAGCAGTGGCGCCTGCCACTGCTTTCACTTGTCAGTGAAGGTAACCAGTCTATACAGACGTCATTTATCAAGTAAAAAATCTATAAAAGCTACTTTATATGACATTAAATCATATCTATGATGTCATTCATTGTTCTTTCTTTCTGCGCTGTAACTATTGACGTCTTTGACAATTACCTCTAACTGTACTTGTCACATGCCATTGTCTATATTTGCATATAGTTATATATGTGTTTTGAATTACGCGCTCTTTTCTTAGTTCGTGAGTACAAAGGTAAGTTACGCATGCGTGAGCAGGTGAGAACAGAGGACACGCAGGTGAATGACGAACACACAGTTACAGTACTATATGGCACCTTTTACTGTCTTAGATATTACCATCTTATATTACGATTACATGTAAGCAAGTTGTAGGGGGGGGGGGGGGGGGGGGGGGTGTAGGGCGATTTACTGGTAATGTCTCCATTATCCATTAGGTATACACACAAAACAAAGCAATACACACAGTTATCTTTTGTTTAATTGAATTCAAATGTAAACAAATGAATAAATAGAACAAATTGTCAGGAATCGAAGAAATTTTGTTTCCTGGCATAAAACGTATCCACAATATTACCCAGGGTTTTGTTCTAGAATTTAAACGTGACACACACATCTGGAGCACTGAGACTGAGTTCTTTGTTGCCTGGAGCAATGGAATTCTCCTGTTTTTCATACAGTACTTTTACCTTTTATGGTAGTGACACGGAATTTAAACTTCCTTGTAATACTGAACTTACATGCACTGACGGGTCATCACAGGTATTTTTGTATGACCATATGAATGGTCTATGGTTATTTTATTCGACATTTGGCCACTAGTTGCTCATCAACTTCAGCATCATACAATCTTGTGGCTGCAGTTGCATTAAGGGAATGGTAGGTGTAAAATCCAGTAGATCATGCCGTCTTGGAGAGTCGCGATACTGTATGTTGTAGGTGGTGGATTCCAACAGGAGTTTCTGAGTACCAGCAATCTGGTAAAAGGTATTCCCTAGCCCATAGTTACAGTACATCGTACTTCCCATTCCTCAGTCTATAAATGTAAAACAAGTATCATAGTAAAGGAATGTCTCATAACATGTTAAGTAATATGAATTTCAATGCTTTTTATTTTAATACTTGTTTTATAAGCTTTTTTAATGACATAGACTCGCCAACCATATCATATCACTGGAAAATGAAGAACCAAATATACCCAAAACATAATTTCATTTGATGTGTATAAGACCGACAACTTGTACAGAAAACATATTTATTACATTTTTACCAGTGAAATATCAAAAATTATTCATTCTATAAAAGTGATATTACTTTTGCTGATTTGACCAATCAAATTAATGATTAGGAAATACCAAAATAATTGACCAATCAGAAAGACCGACATATATGTCAGCACCTGGACAGGGGGAACTACTTTTTTTGTTTACAAATTATCGCTGTAGGCCTAGTTAGCATACGGGGTAGGTTTTTCGTTGATGAAAAATGTAATAAACAGAATATCTAACAGTGTCTTCAGTAATACCAAATATATTTCACTCGTGTGGCTAATATTTTGATATTTTTCACTCGTGCTGCGCGCACTCGTGAAAAATATAAAAAATATTAGCCACACGAGTAAAATATATTTGGTATTACTGAAGACACTGTTAGATATCCTCTATATCTTCGGGCAATGAAATGATGGTAAATCCCGATGAAGTATCTCTCTGGGAAAATGTATTCTCATAACACCTGGTGACATTTGGTGCCTATTTGCTATATAACGGGGCAGGCTACCGAGTGGTTAATGTGTCCTGACACTAAATCACTTGCCCCCCCATCTCTTGGTCGCGAGTTGGAAACCCACTTGGGCAGTTACCTGGTACTCACCGTATGTCGGTGGTTTTTCTCCGGGTACTCCGGCTTTCCTCCTCCTCCGAAACCAGGTACGTCTTTAGATGACCCTTGTTAAAAGGACGTTAAAAAAAAAAAAAAAAAAAAATAACGAACAAACTACTTGTACTAACTAGTTCATATATGTAATTTGGTTTAAGTTCTCGTCCGTCTTTGTTTCTACTTCAATCACAAAATAACTTAGACTTCGGTTCAAGTCAGAAATCGTAAACTCCCTGATAATCTCTCCAAAATTCCGAATTATCTTGTTGTTTTCACAATGGTATTGACGCAAATTAACCAAGATTCAAAAGCCCTGATGGCCAATTTGGTTTTGTACTCAGTATTTTGACAGTCCTTTTCCCTCAACGTTTTCAAGGTCACCTTCCCATAGTGGGCCATGAAAGCTTCTTTCCTGTTGCTTTTCTTATTGGTTCATTTCCTGTGATATCTCTTGCATTTTATTATCCGCAATATCAGAAAGCATTTCATTTTTTAACCTGAAATCCATTTTTGATATGTTTTCAAGCTCGTCTAATGATAAAACATCACGTAAAAAGCTGTCTGTATCCTTGTAAAGTCCAGGATAGCAACCCTACATCTTGGATCGAGTGAGGGAAATTCCTGTATAACTGTCTGATGAATGTGCACTCCTAAAGCATGCTTCATGCATTTAGTCTATTAATGCTTTTCATCACATATAACAGAGGTAAATGTAATACTACCTGGGATGTTTCTTTTGTCTCTAATCTATGTAATGAAGGGCATTGATATGGTTTGACGCACACAGATAGAGCTACCTGAGGTCATAGGCAAAAGGCTACAAATCTCTATTATATAAAAAAATATTGAGGTTCTATATTGAATACAACGGGTTATTTAAGTTAAAGATAAGCCTCAAACTACGATATATATGTGCCAGAAAAGAGATATCGGCCTGGTCGGGCCTTTACTCTGTATATTGGTACAATTCCGGCTTATCTCCAGAACCTGTTTACGTATACCATCTTTAAAAAAAATCAAAAACAAAAAACAACTGTCTAACAAAAATACTTCATAAAACAGAAAACTATGAAGGTCATTTGCTTGCTCCTTGTAATACAATTCATTAGTGCTTAGGTCTGAAACATATCCGTACGTATCATTTGTGAATAATTCATCTCCTTTGTGGCCTCAGTTATCCCTTTGTAAACCAAATCCAATAAAAATACATTTTCAAAGATTCTGGTGTCATCAGTTTGTTCCCTGAGTATTACAGCTGATAAGTATACTTTATAAATGCGGTAAAGAATCTGCGAATAGATCGTGCTTGGCTAACCTACCGGTGTTTTACTTCGAGTTTACAATAACATCGTAACCTACCGAAGTTTTTATTATTGATTATTATTAATGGTAGTTGGTATTTTATTTTTCAACATATTTCAATGTATATCAATTTCGTCCTAAATGTAATGTTTTGGCGCCATCTAGTGTTATCTATAGGTATATTAGGACGTATATACATTGCCACAATCTACACGGTAGATAATTGATTGAGCCTTCCTCATTTCCCATTGGTTGACTTCTTTTTACATGTAATTAATTCCTTAAGCAGCAGTCAGAAGTGCCTTGACTTTGTAATAACATCGTATCATTCACGGTTTTTATTTCAAACAGACGACACAATTGTTGTTCGCTCGGAGACGGGCCGCTTTAAAATGGGTCTCCAAAGATTTCTCCATCCCACGATAATCTTACTTTTGGTAGTATCAGTCACTGTTTCTACTGGTACATTATTAACTGATTCCTCCATATTAACAGACTTTCGTCGGATAGTTTTCGGTAAGACGATATGCTGTGTCACCCCTGTGGAAGTGTTGTTTGGAATTTCTCTTCTGGAATGTGCCAGACAATGTTTATCATTACAAGCCTGTACTGTCATGAGTTACCAGCGGCGGTCCTTACAGTGTAGACTGTTTGACATTGATTCGGCAGAACCCAGTTTCGAGGAAGATGATCCGAGCTACGTCATGACCTACACAAACCAATGGTCTGAGGTATTTGTTCTCTGGTGCTTCTTGATGATAGTCAAGTAGTTCGCTATTGTTGCTTTCCCTTGCATTAACTGATAAAACAGAAACACTTGTCTCGATTTTTTAATCGTGTAATCCGATAGCTCATTTTCAAAGATACTACTAAAATGCTTTATAAATGATTAAAATATTCCTGTCAGATATGTAATTATAGATTATATTTTTTTGATATAGATGTTTAATTTCTCGAGCTTCCTGTCTGAAGTACTGTAGTCCGCACGTATACAATTTTGGGTAAAGTCGCCATGTTGCCATTATTGCGTTAAACAAGCAAACCCGTCTATACATTTTTGTGAACGCATGCTAAATACTGATAATTCGTGGTATAGATATTCGCAGGGTATTTTTATCGCGCAGAATTCAAAGATCACGAACAAAGCGAAAATAAACACCACCACCAAAAATATTAATAATCCATGTCGAAAATGAAGCCCAAATACAAATGTATACACATTAAAAGAAAAAAGAAAAAAAAAAAACCAGCAAAATAATAACAAGGAATAGACAAAAAAATCCTCAAATTAATACAAACCCTGTCCCGGCCTTACTTTTTATCCTGGTTCCATAGAAGGTTGGGATTACGAACCGTCCTTTGCTGTCGTTAATTTTTCCATGTGTCCTTGGGCTGGACTCATTACACAGGCCAAGTGTCCTCATGTCAAAATCAAGTCAACTTTATTTCAAAAGTTTTAAGGTCAAATTTGGTTCATGTGCAGAAATTGATCATATATATCTACTTGGTAAGCTTTATGTTAACGTGGACCAAGCGTCGGTTGTTTCTACGGGCAGTGAAGACTGAACAAATTGATTACACAAATATGATTATGTTTATTTACAATGAAAGACAATATGTATAACGTATATATTAACAATACAACCATACACTCTCATTATCTCACACACTCTCAACAATTATTCTAAGAATGTCTATGTAGCATCACAACACGATGAAAAAAAACCCACTCAATCCAAAGCCAAACAGTCTTTCCAATAATGTATGTAACAGCTCAATCCAGAGCCAAACAGTCTTTCCAAAAGTATATGGAACAGCTCAATCCAGAGCCAGTGAGTATTGCTACAAATACTGGAATATATATATGTATATATATATATATATATATAGCTCAATCCAGAGCTCACATATCAAAGAGGAGATATCACCAGAGTTATCACTAGTGTCTAATAGACGACTAGGGTTTTCAGTTCCTCAAAGCAAGTGATGCTCACTTGAAAGTCGCCAACCTTTTCCGCATGGAAAAGCCCTCAGTAGACCCTTGCTGACCTTGACCCTGATGGAACAGGTTGAACATACGTTCCTGGTCGGTCCTGATGCTGAGATGGTATAAGAGGGATCATCCTGCCCGGTCCTGACTAATCCGCACGGCTTCAACTCCCGTCATGTGAAGCTACAATAATTAATTAATGCCTATATTTAACCACATCACTCACATTTTCATACTTCCACAAAGTTTATTCTAAGTACAGAATAATAATCAAATAACCCTTAATAAATACAACTAAGGTGTATAATTACATAATAACCTTCTAGATTATCTTTTAGATACAAAATAATAATGTGCGGCTCCACAGTATACATCAAATTCCATAAACTCGCACACTACTCAAAGTTACACTCCAAGGCTTCCATACATTTTCCACCCGCGCGCGAACACACTATACTTTACACTATGACAGTGGAACTGAGCTTCCATATATTTATAATTGTGTGAAATCCACAATATATACTTAAGAATTTCATATACAACAATCAAATATATTCATATAGTAATATATAACACTAATACACACAAAATATATGAAATCTAGCATGAAATAGCATAAAAATAAAAAATTATTACTGCCTAAACGATAAACAATGGTCACGGCTGACTGGAGCGCACAGATACCTAGATTGTTTGACTTGGTAATAATCAGGTACAATCCAATAATACCCACTAAAATAGAATATAAATGAAGTACAATGTACACTTACCACAGTCTGTATTCTGTGCCTGGTTCACATGCCGTTAAATGTCGATAAATCCATACCGGGTACACAGAACAAAGGAACCATGTCTGTCCTCGTTAACAACCCAGCTCGTGCACACTTACCCGTGACGCATTTCCGCCCAAGAGTACCTATTACTTTTAAGGATACTTACCCCGGCTTAAGTTAAAATCAAATATTTACCAAAAAACTATACAACTAATATCCAAATATACATGCTAGCGTGACACTTTAGAATTGTTTTTTTTTACCTGAAATTGATTTGAAATTATACTTCAGGTCATTTTTATAGCCTCTTCAGCGAGTCCCTGAGAGATTTTATCGTCTTAATTGTACCATTTGGAAAAGCCCCTATACCAGTAGTTTCTCAAGAAGGAAGGTACACATTTGTACTCAATGCTGCTGTATACGTCTAAATCATACTTTACAGTATGTAGCATGTCTGCAGAATGAAAACAGATATACAGTTTATAAAAGCTTTTAATTACATGTCGCAACCTGTTTCTTACTCGCCGCAAATGTAAACCCATTATGTTTCTACTCTCGATTTTAAAAATCAACTCCTTTTTGGCGAGTGTGCGAATGCTTATTTCGACCAATGGCCACACTCTTAATCCCGACCGTTGGCTGAAATTTAGCGTCTGTGCCGCCTTTGAGTATAGGCACTGCTAATGGCTGGTAGATTTTACGATTGTTGTTTCTGGGTGAAAGCTCCCGAGTTCACATATTGTTCAAATGCTTTTCCAATCACTACTTTACATGGAGTTGTACCTTCCAAAAGCAATATAATTAAAATCTAGATGGTCGTTCTCACTACATTATATGAACATCTAACAACATCCCATTATGGGTCAGGTCAGGGTGACCTTTCAGATTAGCCAATAAAATGACTACTTCCAGAATCTTGGAGGTGAATTTTATAAGTGCCAATGAGCATGACTTAAAGAGCATATCTTGCATTATCTGTTAATGTGTTTCGAGTCATTTCGTCCCGTCAAGCATATATCTAAATAACTCCTGTGCCGAAATGGTTTGCTTCAGATGCATGCTGCGACGAAATGGTTTGCTTCAATTAGTTAATGAGTTAATGCCGCACAACACAAATCTGGATAACATGCGCGCAATATAATCTAAAGAGTTATGATTAAATACAGCCACGAGAAAAAAAAAGTTTGATAACATTTTTCCTTATTTAATCGAAATATTACTGAGGTGTAACATTATAATTTGCATTAAAAATATTTCCGGAACAGGATTTACTCATGTATTAAAATCCTTGTAACAACTTCAATTACTGGCGACGTCACAAACGTCTTTGGTTTTAGTCTTACACAAGTAACATACAGTTGGGTGTTAGATTGATTTATATTGCTTTACTTGATGTTAACAGATGGATTGGGCGAAAGTTATAACAACTTATAAAGCCATTTCTCAACTACTATGTTACAAATGTAGTGACATGTGCAGTATCAATCACCATCAATTTAAGAATTAGACCTAATTAGACAAATCTAAAAACAATACCGAAAGAGATAAAAATGAATAGATAGATCGTAGAGTGTAAACAATATTCCTTTTGCACTATCACTCAATAATTTAAAAGTTGGATATCTGACTACATTGCACAATTTATCTTACATTTTAGAATTAAACAAGTGCATACTTGGTGAGTAGCCATATATGTATTTTGACATAGGACGTTTGATATTTGGTTTGGGATGCAACAGGATGTCTTGTTTTCGTTTAATTTGATCAGACTGGAGAGTTCAATTGGTCTTCAGGCAAGCTTCAGAGTTCATTAAGGTTGTCTCAAAATTCATTCGGGGTGTTATACTAATAAACTTTAACAAAACACATAATTCAATAGTTTTTTAATTATTTATTTCATTAAATGTATTTGTTTTGTCAATAAATGGATATACACGTATCTGTATTTTTATTTCAGAAGTTTTTTTTTATTTCGGATTGAAGAATACTGCAGGCACATATATAGATAGGGGATGGGAAGCAAGCTTTGAGTTTTAACATTTAATTTTCTATTTGTCAATTTGTCTTTTATAGAAAAAAACATCGCTGCTCCCTTTCCTACGCTGGTGCCGGTAAAACAAGATTGTAGTCTCATTCCCTTTATCACGATTTTCCTGAAAGTTGTCGACAAGTTACGGAATTACTGACAAAACAATGTTTTAGAGAGATGCAGGTTGAGAAAGACCATCGGAACTTTTTGTTTTTCAACGTTGTTATCTGACTAGGAAATGTTATATTTGATATGTTTCGGTGTGTCAGACGTGTTGAAAGCTTGTTTATATATCTGATGGTGACGTTGTTTTCACCATAGCTCTGTTTTTGAGAAAGTGACCTAACCCAGATTTGATCTAGATTTGCACGTCAGCTGTTGTCGATAAATAAAAACTGGTTAACCATTCCGGGCCATCTAGTTTCATTCTCGTTGTACTTTTATCAAGTGTTGCCATGTGAATATTGTTCTTTGCATTTGCCATTGTGTTATTTCGTTCAAATGTTCTAATGATGTTGGTATTTAAATAACGTATAGATAAATAAAATGATGTTATAATAATTCCATAAATTTCATGGTCAATTTAGAATAAAATATCTAATTGCAAATGCTTAGAATCCAACCTTTCATTAGCTGAATAACATGTCATTTCATCAAAATTAGATAAATATGAAAGAAGATTTTTAATACTGCAATACAGGAGCTGATATCACCCTGTAGTAGACATTTGTGTTCCGGCTCCACCAGATGCGCTCTTCGTTCTGACGGAACAACATACTGTGCTCAGTCAGGTAGTGTATTTTATTTACTGATATGCAAAATGATTACTGACATTATTTTAAATGTGGATCTTGCTTTAACGGTTAAAGCACCAAGGTAATAGTTGAATTGTCAACTAATCTGATGTTGGTAGAACCGAAATCGAATATGTTTTTAGATGTATTTTCTTGACAAAACCGAAATATCGATAGACATCCTTTGTTTTATGCGTTATGATAATGCTTATGTTCGAACATAGTATGAACATAATATTTTTATTAAGTATATATATTTTTTTATAAAAATATCATATACAAAATACACCGAATGATGGCATATATTTAGTGGTAAAATGTTTTGGCTTTGATGAGTTTCAGGAACCGTAACTCTGTATCGGTATAAATATTGCGTAAAAACGGTCATTCTTGTAGCTGTATCTTATACCTTGTTACTGTACAGAACATCTGATTCATTTGCCGTACTTCATTCATTTCTTGAATTGACCATATCTCCCGTTTTTGTTGGCAAAATAAAAACAAATTTTCAAATGAAGACGACCGGAAAAGACAAAGCAGAATATGGACAGGATTTCCGGAATATAAGAAAACAATAGAACATTGGTCCCGTTCCGTTTTATCAGTCGACTCAGAATTTCGGTTTCAATTGCAAGTCATTATGCTCTGTTTCTAACCTTGCCGTAATCTCCCAAAACGCACATACACACTCACAACACGCATGCATGTCACACGCACGGGAGGCTGTCCTTAAATGACCTTAGCTGTTAATAGGACGTTAAATAAAATAAACCAAACCAAACCAAACCTTGCCGTAATGACATTTTCATGATAAACGCTGATAAAAAAGGTAAATACTACTATCAGTAATTAATTGTATATCTGTTGTTTCCAGAGAAATGGGTCAATCAATGGAGTCTGATTTATGAGACTAATGACACCGGGGGAGTAGTCTCTGGACGGGAAGATATCCTGATATCTGCTTTCCAATCAGCTTCCGTCGTACGGGTGTACGTTCCATCCTGGAATCAGACCTTCAACCTTGATATGACAATTGCCAAAGGTGATAAAGACGTTGCTTGTTCACAGTCACTGTTCCATGTGGCAAAGAAAAGCTGGAACACATTTTCAGAGAAAGCAACACGTGTGTTTTTCATTTTCTGTACATCCGGGTTCTATCATATGATGCAGAATCATCTCGGAGGCACTTCCGAACCAAGCAATCGAGAGGAGGTTGGAGTTATTGGAATGAAATGGTTCAAAAGGTATGACCTTCCCAACGATGTTACCAAACCCGTTTAACCCCACCAAAGTGAAGAACTTTCTCTCGTGTCTTTCAATTTGTGAATCAACTTGTTATTCGAAGCGGCCGCCATTTGGTTAATACATAAGAAATGTCCAATGTTGATAAATTTCGATATGTAGACCTACAGTTTTGGAACATTTCTTATGGTATCCATTTAAATAAATACTCAATATATATATAATATCAATAGTTTCCTATCAGATATATAATAAACATTCAACGCAGAAAGAAATAAGCATGCATGTTGTATGTAGTAATTATTATTATTACAAGGTTACCGGCGATTAGCCTTTATATATTACTGTATGTAAAATGCAAAATGAGATTATAAATATACTTTTGTTAAATATACATGTAGCATAAACTGGGTTTTATGTTTGTTCTAATGCAACAGACAACACTTTTTGCTATTACTTTACAGATTAGGGGCTACTACCTATTTACCTTATAAATTACTTTTTTTTCATCAAGCTGATTAATCAATAACTCAGTAAAAGGATTCCTTTTAAACAACATTTTTGCCTTTCAAATAATCGCATTACATACATCTGTACAACAAAAATATATTAAAACAATTCTATGCTTATTGTAAGATGGCGATTGCCTTCAACAATTTCACCAATAGTCGGGGCACATATATATGAATTAAAAGGCTAGTCTTGTTAATTCAAGCATCCTTCCCTAATAACAACGAATAAAAAATAGAGCTTTCTGAAATATAATGATTTCATGGCAATGATTATATGAGTTATATTTTCGCAATGTTTACGTTTGCTTAAAAAAACAAGATTACTTTTACTAAAACAAAGAAAACACATAAGAACCATGCCGAGTCATTCATTTGTTTTCCAACTAAACCTGAGTACGAAGCAATACTATTTCCTATTTTTTTTGCATTAACATGTTTATTCGAATTAGCATTGCTATGCATTGATATTATTTTTAAAGATAGAATATTTTGTAAGAATATGTATTTTGTGAGTTTGTATTGGAAACGCATGTATACCCCCCCCCCCCCCCCCCCCCCCCCACCCCCACCCCACACACACACACACACACACACACACACACACACACACACACACACAAACTTGCATGATGTAGAGACCATTGATCAAACTATCACCAAAACTATTTTACACTGATATCCGAAACGCTGAATACTCGGCTACAGAGGAACCCTGCAGTGAAACGTAGTACATTACGTTTTAACATTAAAACTGGAGTGTTATAATCCCAAGTTTAATAAAAAAAAATGTTTGAAGGGATTACTATTTATCAATGTATTAAAGTGATACATACAAGAAATAGCAGTAATCATGTTCATTCGAGAGTATTATTTGGGCATGACCCTATTGAAGCTTTGGAGTTCTCTCTCTTTTAAACGCCATTTGCTCTAATTCTGATGCAGTAAGCAAAAATACCGTCTGGAAGCAGCAAGGCGACTAGGATTGAAATTTAAATGTTTCGGCAAGCAAGTCTTTTACAATGTCCACGTGTTATCAGATTATTAAATCTTGTCGATATGTATTCGGAATAATGGTTGTTTAGTAGCTACGGTCATAAACATAACAATTAATAACGGATTAATTTGCCAATACTTATTTGATCATTTCAATATTTCAGAGATGGTTGTCAACATCTGGAAAACTATCCAATCTACTGCAACAACAAGGAAGGTCACGAAACCTGCGGTTCGTTTCATAAACTTGAGTCAGCTATCCTCAATGGGGCTGAAGTCCGCATCTTTTCTGGCAAATTAATAGCTTCACATGTTTTAGAACAAATCATCATAAAAAACGGCGTGATCGGTGCACAATTTCTGAGACAGGTAGGCAGTAAGAGAAAGGTGGCATCCGACAACACATTGTATCGCATGTTTGGAACGTCCATTCCGATCTGGACGTACAACATATATAGCTCTGATGGTACATTCAATAAAATGAGATGGATTATTGGGAAAGGCATAAAATCATACGAAAAAAATGAAAAAGATTCAGACTGGTTTACAGACATGTGTTGGTCAACTGTCTATTCGCATAACCAAAAAGGTGGTGCTCTTGACGGATCCAAAAACAAACTACGTGCTAGTGTTTTAGGCGGCAAAAGAGTTCGTGTTGTTTTAGACAGGAACGTGGCTGGAGAACCGGACAGTGTGTTTATAGATTCTGAGGAACACATAAATGCCCAGCTTTTAAATCAGATATCCATATCCAACCAGAGTTATTTTCAAGAAAATGCTTACTGGTTTTGGCAGATGATTTCCTCGACGGGGTTTCAAAATATTCTAAGAATATATCTAGGATCATACGATGTAATGAATACCGAAGATAGGAAGACCAGTGTCCGGTGGTATGTAGATACGCGTCCATGGAGGAAGCTGTTAGTGATATCAACATCAGGAGTCGTTATCACTGGATCGAAGTATCAACTGAGAAAGTCATTGGAATCAGGTGGCATGTTACGGTTAGTAGTAACATTTCTGAACAGGACAGTGTTAGCTTTCTCTCCAGACAATATCGAATATCATGGAGGAGAGGTTTCTGCACAATTTATTCGGTATATCGGGCACGTGCAGAAATCGAGATCAACAGAGAGGATATTTCCTGCTGCGCCTTACTGGAATTTTATCATGGTCACTACAGAGGGAAAGCTGATATCTTCTCTGTGTGATGTTAGAACAAATGAACAATTCTATAACAGCTCTGTTAGTGTCAAAAGTGCATGGTTTGTTAACTAACACCTTGTTTATATTTGCACGGCACACATTTTACTATTTTATCATTTGTTTAAATCATCGACAGACTCGATAGACTTGATTGCTAATGCTCTGACGGAAGCATGTATTCGTGACGAGTGCTGTCAACCGTGGGCTTCAAGCCTCTCTTCCCTAACATATTGGTTCAAGACCCACTTGCGACAAATGATGTGTATTCATTAGTGTTTCCCAACTGATGGCACGTTGGCCTTGCCCTGTGGACTTTCCTTCAAAACAGCTTCCCTTAGCGATGTCCTTATATATTTCTTTTTTTTTTCTGTAAAATTTCAATTAACACTATCAGCTACTTGCGAGAATGGCTATCGTGGTATGCTAAGTGTAATCAACCTATTCTCAAGAGATGTCTTCGATTTATTCACAAGTCGGTAAATGTCATTACTGATAATATGTTGAAAATTGTGGTTCATTGCTTTACTTAAAGGGATTTAATATCTCATGTTTGTAACGTCTAAAAATGTATTTCGAAATAGACATCATCTATTGTGATGTCAATATCAGTAGCCGTTATCACTGGATTGAAGTATGAATTGAGAAAGTCATTTACGTGCAGGTACAGAAATCGGTGTCAACAGAGAGGATATTTCCTACTGTGCCTTACTTGAATTTAATCATTGCCATTACAGACGGAACACTGACATCATATCTTCGGGATGTTAGAAGAAATGAATAAGTCTCTACCAATACTTTTAGTGTAACAACTGCATGGTTTGTTAACTAACACATGCTTGTATTTTAACTGCATATATTTTGATAGGCTATGTCATTTGTTTAAATTATCGCCTGGCTCGGAAGGAACCTAGGGATATCGAGCTTACCCAGTTTTGAGAAGGATGTGAAATCATCGTCAAGGGAGAAAAGAGTGTCGACTGTGAGACATGCTAAAATATGTATACAAAAAGAATAGAAACGATTTCAAATATGGTTGAGAAATACTTGATCCACAAACAATGATATTCGTACGGAACAACTATTTGGATTGCGTAGGTTAATCGCTTCTGTTCACGTAAAGTGGTCTTCTATCATTTAAAGCTAAATGTCACAAGAACATAATATAATTAATCATATAATAAGTTAATATAGTTTAAAGTATTTGGTTGTACTGTACATATGTCACCTGTGTATTGTAGTGTGGAAAGTACCTTGTTACTATTGATAGTCCGGTGTGGTGTCTTACCTGTATTTTGGTGGTCGTGTATTTCTGTAAGTCCGTATTTGGTGTTGTTGATAAGTTATATGTAAATTAGTGTGTAAATCTGCGAGAAAGCGTGCAAGTGTGAGTGAAAGCCGTTCTTACACCATGGTAACTTGCAGTTGGCGTTATTCGGGAGACGGAACGCTTCATCTGGGGTTCCGTCCGCGCGGTCTAGCCGTATGACTTGATTTTACCAGATATCTAAGCTCATGTAATAGAACGTAGTCGTACAAATATGTAAATATTTAAATTAAAAATTAAATTGAATATTTATTAACAACTTTGTCGACAGATTTTCACGGCAGCGCTGCCTACTTTTGTCCATTTGATTAGTTCAGGCCTTTTGTTTTGCAGGGGCTTTATTGTTGTATATGTCTCCGGTCTTATAAAATAAAATGACCAGCAGGACGTCTGAACGTTTCATTAAAGAACATGCCCTGTGACGTTTATTATGAAAATGACAAGTGAAATAAACAGGACACTTACCGATGACATCCGGTTTTGGGATTGGTGTGGGTTTAGAACATTGATTATTGAAAGATTTTGTAAGACAGTTTTGCAGCCATAATCTCTCAGCGTTTTACGCATCTTACATGTTTTCTATGGTCGCTCTGGCATTGGTACTCCCCCCCCCCCCCCCCCCCCCCCCCCTTTGCACAGATATTGTTGAATGATTCAAATCATTTTTTAAATATTGATATGTGATTCTGCTCTACTTAATTTTACATTATTATTTGATATAACAAGAATATTAAGAAAATATAGCATGTTCTGGAGATTTTATCGTATTGTAAAAGATTTGGGTTTTGAACACTTACTTGTTGTATATAGTACCATATTTACATCCTGTAAATCAGAGTGCGTGTTGTTGTGATCATCGGTCCATATTGTTTATACGGGGTATTCCCGTTGGGGAATCCCTTCCGGTTGTATTGTCGACGTTTCTGATTGGCTAATGTTCGGGGTATGTGTTTATTTATAATCACCTTACCTGTACATTACTCTACGCTCAGGTATCGGTCTATCTATAGTCTTGGGACAAACTGCACGTGTATTTCGAGGCATACAATTAAATTTAGCTATATAGCTGGGAATTTTAGTATTATACGACAGTCTGGCAGAGGCTTACATGTAGCTGGCCGGCTCGTCTTTCTCCTTCACAGAGTCAGGTATGCAGTAGATTTCGGACTTAAACCTCTAAATTATCCCGGGTTGGGTGGTATTTTTCTCTCAATAATAGGCATGACATAGTCAGTAATTCCGTTGTTATTTCGGGTGGTCTTTTCCCGTTGTAGGCATGTTATAGTCGTTGTATTTTTGGGTACGTTTATCCCCAGGGAGGGACAGGGGTGGATATTTTTCATACGAGATATGGACCGGACGCACAGTTAGGTTACGTGAGCATTGTGTATATATTCAGTTATCATGTTTCATCACTTCTAATCTTCATATAATAAAATGTTGAACTTTATAAACTGTGTTGTCATTCCATTGATCTGTAGCCAGCTGTAAATTTCGAGACAGAACCACAGAGTTGACGAGCTTGAAAATCACTAAACGAGGATACACTGGTCTCAGGAGTCGGAACTAATACAGTAGTGCCGTAACTCCTCAGAACTTTTACAGTATATTTATTTGTATAGTATAAAAATACACAGCGAATGTATAACATTGTATGAAGGATAAAACAATATCGTAATACACAAGTGTTATAACATTATATTGACGTCATAAATAATCTATGATCTCACAATAACAATATGACGTCACAGATATGCAAGATACCGCCAAATTCGAATTTCGCCTCTCGTTTTTAGAAATTAATTTGCAAGTTTTCCGCTATAGTCTCATAAAAAGAGTTATGTGATAAGCGTATTTGTCATATGAAATTTATTTAGACACGTTTTATAATTGTATATATCTTTCTCCAAAAGGCTTGTGGCAAATCAAATTATCAAACTTGTTTATTTAATTCCATGGGATAGTCACATATGTAATATTCTATGTATGCAATATACTCAATGCATAATATGTAAAATAGCATTTGGATTAAAATCTAGAATATACGTGACATGTAGTATAGTATGTAGCATATAATATATAGTATATAGGCTATTTGATATAATAAATTAAAGTATGATATATGTAGGATATACAACATACGATGTATGATATAATATATAGTAAGTAAGCTATTTGATAAAGTTTGTTTCACTATTTTGATAAGCATAGAAATGGTTATATCTTTTTTATATTGATTTGATATTAATCATAAAAGTGGGCATGTTTATATAGCAGTATTCTTAGTTTATGCAAGGCATTAAAAAGCAGATCGATTTTTTTTATCGTTGAAACATCATTTATGTCGTTTTTTTCTTCTGATATTATAACTTTTACTGTAATTTGGTTCGTCGTTTTGTATACACATGTGATAAACATTGTTAAAAAAATCGTGGTAAGATGCTTTTGTGTTTTCTACGTTTTATTAAATGGCCGATGTTTCATAAAATTGTCATAAATGTAGTAGAAAGAAATATGATTATAAAATCCATGGTTTGATTCTTTCGATATTTGTAGGATCGTTTTCACCAATTATGAAGTTTACAAAAATACATTCATTATTTCATATTGTACTGAATGAAAAAAATCCTGTATCCGAAAAAAAACCACGATTGAGAAATTTGATCAGCAAAACAATCAATTTTCAATAGCATATTTAAATGTAAAAAGTAGGAAAAAGCACACCAAGGGACGCGTCAGGTTTGGAAATAGGATGTAACACAATAAAAAAGTAAAACATCACGAAAGTGTAACACTACACCTCTATCGGAGATACTTTACAGGATTCCATTTCAACACCTGGACTTACTATTTAATAGTGTACATAGATACCGGTTGTCAAGGATGATAAAACTTCCCTGTTCTCTTTTCAACAAAGAATAACCATGTCTCTAGCAAATATGGAATGTGTGCGACATGCTTGGGGACCATTGAAAAGTCTATTAAACCTACCGAGCTTTCGTAAGATCATTTTCGTAATCCCTATTCATACATAAAGCTTTCAAAGTAAGGCATCATCAATTTTTCGTATTGATACTGAAAAAGTTTGTCATCAGCATGAAACAACTCAATATAGAACTGTCAGAAAACTTCTATTTATTTATAATATATCGATTTAGGACCTTGCTATCGTCTATACTCAATCTACTGAATATAATTTGATAATATGATCAATTCTCTCACCGTATCTTAGTGTCATATCTTGGTGTCACCATTGCTGATGTGACTTTCTTTTATGAGTGATAGCAACATGTGATCCTGCCATTGATTTCACTTTTCAATAAAGGTAACTAGTATATAAAGACGTCATGTATTTAGTATAAAATCTGAAAAGGGCCTGTCTACGTAGACCATCATAAAAAAACTGTCTATAAAACACTTTATCAAACAGAAAACTATGAGGTCATATGTTTGCTCCACGTAATACAGTTATGTATTGCTTATATCTATAAAATAACCGTACGTGTTTGTGTAAATAATTCATCTCCTTCGTGGCCTCAGTAATCCCGTTATGTACCGAATCCAATAAGAATACATTTTAAAAGATTCTGGTGTCATCAGTCAGTCCACTGAGAATAAGAGTTAATATGTAAGCATTCTAAAAACGGTAATATCTGAAAATAAATCATATCAATTATATACCAAAAGGCATTCGTTCTGCTTCGGTAACTTACCGATGTTTTACTTCACGTTTACACTAACATCGTACCGCTATTTTATTATTGATTATAATTGATTGTAGTTGGTAATTTCTAATTTATGCTTTACGTTCAAAAGTACAACTTCTAAAGTAGTTTCTCAGAGCCACCTATAAGTATATTAGGAAGAATATATATTAGCTCAAACTATGCGGGAGGGAGAATGAATGGAGCCTTCCTCATTTTTCATTGGTTGAATTCTGTTTGTATGTTATCGATTTCCAAAGTAGCAGTCTGCCAGTGCTGTCGTGAGATTTTTAATAACATCACATCATTTAAAGCTTTCGTTTTAAACAGACAGCACAATTTGTTTCCGCTTTAAAATGGATCAACCAAGATTTTTCCATTTTACACCCCACTTACTCTTGGTAGCAGCGGTCACTGTATCTTGTGGATCAATACTAACAGATTCTTCAATATTACCGGACTTTCGTCGTATAGTTTTCGGTAAGACGATATGTTGTGTCACCCCTGTGGACGTGTTTTATGGAAGTTCTCTTCTGGAATGTACCAGACAATGTTTATCATTACAAGCCTGTACTGCTATGAGTTACCAGCGGAGGTCTTTACAATGTAAACTTTTTGACATTGATTCGGTAGACTCAAGTTTCGAGGAAGATGACCCAAGCTACGTCATGGCCTTCACAAACCAATGGTCTGAGGTATTTGTTCTCTTAACGTTTTCTGATGATAGGCCAGCAGTTCGCTATTGTTGTTTCCCCTTCATTAACTGATAAAACAGAACTACTTATCTCGGCTTTTTATTCGTGTAATTAGACAAAAAGTTTACACTTAACTTGCAAATTTGAATATGTTCAGTCACAATGACCTCATTTTCAATGATGGTATTAACTGCTTTACAAATGATTAAAATTTTCCTGTATGGTATGTATGGATTAAAGTTGGTTTGATATAGTTGTTTAATTTTTCAGGCTTCCCGTCGGAACACTGTAGTTCTCGTGTATAAAATTTCGCATAAAATGGTCACGTGAAAATTTACGGTAAATACGCAAACACGTCTATACATTTTGGTGTACACATTATATATACCGATAATTCCAAGTAGGGCATTTATTTTTGCGGTATATTCAATGATACGCGAATATAGCGAAACTAAACGCCCGCGCTTATAATTCAAACTACACAATATTTTTCAGACATTGTTCATATCGACTTGGAGGCTAAAAACAAATTAATACAGATTTGACAAAACACACGGCAGAATAAGAACAAGGAATCACGACATTCGAGTAAGAAGAGAATCCCTCAGTTCTGACCATGGGTTCCCTAGATGATGAGGTCACGACCCGTTCTTTGCTATCGTTGTTGTTTCCAAGTGTCGTTGACCTGGAACCATTACTATAATTGCTTTTGATATTAAAAGTGATGTAGCTACTAGCTTAAACAAGGAAATCCAGTTCAAAATGAGCCCGGCTTGCTAAGAACGTATATACGTCAACAACACTACGAGAATTTATTGACAGACACCTTGTAACTTCCCAATAGTTGATTAAACCGATGCGGGCAGTGAAAATTACAAAAGTTTGATTTTGATAATATTGGATATTTCAATGTATTTTAAATGTTCATCGACGCTATGTAAAGCCTTCTTTTTATAATTCAAGATATAAATTCGGAGAAGTAAGTGTCAAAGCCATAAAATGACGAATATTTACACCTCCAGACTTAAATCGAGTAAGATATCAGACTTAAAGAGACTGCCTGGTTAGTAGAAAACTGGAAGACAATTTAAAAACAAACGGAACACTATTTTCTTCGTACTATATATTTGTTCCGTTTGATACACATATTTCGTATTGCAACAATCAATACCACTATGTTTGATGCAGGAGATTGTTTCGAAGCTTATAAGTACATATTTGATGCGGGTAAGTGACTGAAGCCTTGAATGGGTACAAACTGTTAGCACGTTTGGCCTTCATGAGGTAAAACTTTTTTCGATGCGCTCGATATTTAACATTATGCAGAGCCGTTTGATTACGAATGTTTTGATATTAGCTGTCATTCAATTGATTTATCAATAAGTGGTAGGTGATGTTACATGGAGAGGCAGGTACTTTTTAGGGTCTGGTTTCATTTGTTTAACGTCCTATCAACAGTTAATGTCATGTAAGGACGGTCTCCCGTGCGTGCGACATGCATGCGTGTGGTGAGTGCGTATATGTGTTTTAGGGAAGCTGCAGTATGTTTTAGTAAAGTCCGGAACTTTAGCCGATTTATAGTGCTACCTAACTGAAGCATACTGCCGAAGACACCCAGCAGGACATCCAACCCGGTCACAATAACAAGGTTAAATATATGACCGATTATGATACTGTTTGTGTTTGATTGTAACGAGAAGTCTATCACATTGTCTTCGCCATGAAAATCTCTGAATTTAACTTGTTATTACGAGCGCTAAATTGATAGTGATGTGCAAATAAATTTCAGTGTGAAAAAAACTCAACACAAAAATTCATATACCATTAACAACCTCCTTAGCTATACGATGTTATTTTATATTGTATACATAAAACCAATCAACGCATCCACATTTCATCCTTTCCTGAATTATTATACTGCCGACCATTAAAGTATGACCATATCTATGCGCTGTCAACAAATCTAAACTTACATTCTAAAATACAAACATAACATCTGACAATGTACTTGGCTGTTATCAGTTCCTATCAATCGATACAATCGAAGGATTTTCCATATATATAATGCGTTCGTAATAAATAAAATATTGCAAAAACGTTATATTTTACTGCTCTCTGTACTGACACAAATCAATCATTACATATTCAACAGGCGTGCTTGGTAGAATGCATCCGTGATACTCCAAGGCATTTTGCTCATTTCAGCCCCGGAATATGTCTGCCTCATATTGGGGATGGTAAAAGCAAACCAAATGATTTTAGATCATTTAATGTACATTAAACGAATTTCGAATTCAACTATAATTGAGGTCCCTTTACTGTTAAATTGACTGGATACGAAATTGTTTTTCTGTGTTCTTCAAAATAAATATATTGGCAGGAAAATGCCAGGAATGTAAAAACGATTTCTTTGATATGCTGCATGCCGTCTATGAAAGAATTTTTTTAATATTTTGAGTTGATCTATTATTGTCACCAATCACAATACCGTCTTAAAATGGCACACTTATATTGTTGTTCGTGTTAAGTCTCCTTGTGATAGGCCGGAAATTTCGCCGATTTATAATGCTACCTCACTGAAGAATACTGCCGAAGACACCCAGCAGCACACCCCATCCGGTCACATTATACTGACAACGGGCAAACCAGTCGTCCCACTCCAAATATGCTGAGCGCTACGCAGGAGTAGCAACTATCATTTTTAAAGACTCTGGTACAGTGTTTGTCTCGACCAGGGGACAGAACCCAAATCCTTCCTGACAGCGGCGAACGCTCAACTAAAGGCCAAAAAGTGAGACGTTGTCAGGGGAGACATTAGGAAGAAGAAAGTTGTTCAGAAAGAAGAGAAAAGATAAGATCCCAAATTAAGTCGCCTCTTACGATCATGCAATGGGGGCAGCAGGTACAATTCACAGGGCAACATATCATTTATTGACGATGTTACCACCCTTGTTCTCCTTTTGAGAACGTGACCCGGATTCTACCACGTCGGATGCTTTCGATGAAAACATAGATGCTTACCCTTCAGGGACATCTGGTTCATATCATTGCACTTTTATTAAGTGCTTCCTTGCACTTTCCATTGTTTTATCATTAGCTAAATAGCATGCAACTACATCAAATAACGAAAAAGAAGAAAAATATCAACCAAATTAGATGAAATTACACGTTTAATGTTTCCTTACAGGAGCTGATATCGCCCTGTAGTAGAAAGTTGTGTTCCGGATCCACTAGATGCGCTATTCGTTCTAATGGAACCACTTACTGTGCTCCGTCAGGTATGTATTTTTAATTAACTGATACCCAATCTTCGATCAAACGGAATCACACATGCCACATTTAGTTGATTGACTGTTTGTGCAATTATGCATCTTTGATGATGGCTGAGTATCGATGCATCATGGGAAAGACATACCCCCTATATACCACATCCCCTCTCACTGAATATAATGTTAGTAACATTGAGAAAAATACACAATGAGAAAATAAAAATAACGATATTGCCTGTTGTCGTGCTGGTAGAAATGTATTGTTACCGGATTTTTCATAGCGTTTTGTCATGCCAGTATTTATTGATTTTTCTACTATAGTATCGCTTTGGAAACTCTTTATATGTATGTTGATCTTATCACTCATAACCTGTGGCAAGGGAAGTCACAAGTTTCTTGGCAGTTGTATTGCCAGTGTTCAAATTATTTTTTCTTTACTTATTTGTATCAGAATTTACATCCCAAAACACCAATCATACCAGTACTCCACAAATATGCTAACAAGTCCATTATTATTTCACATTTTTTCTCGGTCTCTCAAATTATCCCTCCATTTGACACCATAGTTGGACCGGTTGTGAATTTTTGGTCATCTCCTATGGTCACTATAGGTCCCAGACATCATAAATCCTATGAGTTCAAATCAACTACATGATGCAGTGTAATTCATTTTGGTTTCGTTTTCGTTTTTCTTCAAATTACAAACTTCCCTGTGGAAGGTAGAAAGCTGAAGTTTAAGTACAAACAAGTATTTAGAAATATTCAGAACATTGAATATATAAAAGCTATCAAATATATTTTGTGAATGATTTTTAAACATGCACTACCAACCCAAAATGTCGTATTTATATGATGCGACTACCATTCGCTTATTTTGCTTATTTGGAAAAACACTTTATTATATACATTATTTCGGTAAGCTTAAAACGGTGTATGTCAAAGCGTTAACAACGAAATAATCCCTGATATAACGATCGTTATTCCGGTAATATGCCATGGCAAAAGGATGCACTCATATATACATATACTATTAATTGATATTATCATGGAGAGGGGAATCAACTGATTCTGAGGGCCTTAAATTGCCCTATAAAGGTATTGAATTATGTCCATGTTTGAAGTACAGCCACCATATTATTTTTTTTAACGCTATATCCTGTGGATTCCGAAAGTTAAAGTAAACCTACTAGAAATATTCAACAAGGGAGGAAACTCGTACACTAATCGTAAAATTTCTAGATAATCCATGTGTTTTTAAAACGCTTAAACACGACAACTGTATCTTACTCTAATTGTTTTCAAATATGTCGATACCTTGTGTGTATTTTGTACAAATGTCATCTTAAGAAACATTTCCACGGAATAACTGATGGAACTGAACGTTACAGATATTTTCCAATTAATTGATTGTAATAAAAATCTCGTAGGAACTCATCATCATCTCAATGACAATATGTTTCCTTATGTTATCTGAACATTAATGCATTGGATATATAGCCTACGATATCTTTGATCGTGTTCCCTATTGGAGAACATGGCATTAATTGGTATTGATCTAGATAGCTAAAGCAACAGTCGCCGAGAAAGACGTTTACCCTGTGGGAACCTTTGGTAATAAAGCCTTGACATTGCTGGAGAGCATGTTGTTAATTTCTAATTTGACTTGCTAAAATGAATTAATGCATATTGCAATCATTTTACCGCTTGTTTCTTATTCAAAATTAAAGTCATTTTTTTATTATTTCAAATTTCGGTGTGAATGAAGTAAAATATATTGCAGTCTTTTGCGGATAATGTAGATTTATCAGGTAATGCATTTAGAAAAAAACTTATTTAACAATAAAGCATAGGGTGACTCTTATTTATTTGTTTCGTTAAAAACAGGATACTGTCATAAAAAATGAAACCGAAATTCTAACAAAAATCAACAAAGGATGGCAAAATATATTCATAACAGAATAAGGTCAGGTCTTCCGGAATATATGATACCATTAGTACATTTATGTATATTCTGTTTTATCGAATTTGTCTTAGAATTACGGTTTCAATGTCATGCCATTATTCTCTGCTTCTAACCTTGCGGTAACAACATTTTCATGATAAACGCTGATAATCAGGTTTATACATGTACTACTATCACTAATTTATTGTATATCTGTTGTTTACAGAGAAATTGGTCAATCAATGGAGTCTGATTTATGAGACTAATGACACCGGGGGAGTAGTCTCTGGACGGGAAGATATCCTGATATCTGCTTTCCAATCAGCTTCCGTCCTACGGGTGTACGTTCCATCCTGGAATCAGACCTTCAACCTCGATATGACAATTGTTAAAGCTGATGAAGACGTTGCTTGTTCACAGTCACTGTTCCAAATGGCAAAGAAAGGCTGGAACACATTTTCAGAGAAAGCAACACGCGTGTTGTATATGTTCTGTACTTCTGGGTTCTATCACATGACTCAGAATCATCTTGGAGGCTCTTCCCAACCTAGTAATCCAGAGGAATTTGGAGTTATTGGAATGAGATGGTTCACCAGGTAGGACCTTCCTTACGATGATACCAATTTTCTTTAACCACCACCCCACCCAACCCTTAACCCACAACAATGAGGGACGTTTTTATTGTCCTTCATTTTGTGGATCAACTTTTAATTCGAAGTGAATATCATTGGGTTGAAACATATGCAATGTCCAGTGTCAATCAGATCCGATACGTAGCCATAAAGCTAAAGTCGAAACTAAAAAAATAACGGCACGATTGCTTTGAAGCTTTGCAGTTCTCGCTATCTCAAACGTGCACAATCATACTGTCTGTTTTGTCGCTACGGTCATGCACATAAAATTCGGATTATCATGTAAATACTTTTTAATTTTCTCAACATTTCAGATACTGTCAACATCTGGAAAACTATCCTATTTACCGCAACAACAAGAACGGTCGCCATATCTCCGGTTCGTTTCATAAACTTCAGTCGGCTATTCTTCAAGGGTTTGAAGTCCGCATATTTTCTGGCAAATTAATAGCTTCGCATGTTTTAGCACAAATCGTGATCAAAAATGGTGTAATCGGGGCACAATTTCTGCGACAGGTAGGCAGTATCCAAAAGATAGCATCCGACAACACAGTGTATCGCATGTTTGCGAATTCTATTCCAAGCTGGACGTACAGCATATATAGCTCTGATGGTACATTAAATAAAATAAGATTGAATATAGGGACAGGCAAGAAAATGCACGACAATAAATATAAAGACATTGACTGGTTTACAGACATAAATTGGTCAGCTGTCTACATGCATAACCAAAATGGCGGTCCTCTCGACGGATCTGAAAACAAATTACGTGCTAGTGTTCTGAGTGGCAAAAGAGTACGTCTGATATTTGGCGGAAACGTGGCTGGAGAACCAGATAGTGTGTTTATAGGTACTGAGGAGCACGTGACTGTCCAACTTCTTAATCAGGTATCTGTTTCTAACCAGAGCTATTTTCAAACAAATGCTTACTGGTTTTGGCAGATGATTTCCTCAACGGGGTTTCAAAATATTCTAAGAATATATCTAGGATCGTACGATGTGATGAATACCGAAGATAGGAAGACCAGTGTCCGGTGGTATGTAGATACGCGTCCATGGAGGAAGCTGTTAGTGATATCAACATCAGGAGTCGTTATCACTGGATCGAAGTATGAACTGAGAAAGTCATTGGAATCAGGTGGCATGTTACGGTTAGTAGTAACATTTCCGAACAGGACAGTGATGGCGTTCTCTCCCGACAATATCGAGTATTATGAAGAAGAGGTTTCTGCACAATTTATTCGGTATATCGGGCACGTACAGAAATCGGGATCAACAGAGAGGGTATTTCCTACAGCGCCTTACTGGAATTTCATCATGGTCACTACAAAGGGAACGCTAATATCGTCTCTGTGCGATGCTAGAACAAATGAACAAGTCTATAACAATCCCATAAGTGTAACAACTGCATGGTTTGTAAACTAACACCTTGTTTACATTTACACGTGACACATTTTGGAGTGATATCATTTGCTTAAATTATCGACTGGTCCAGTAGATTTGATCGCTAATGCGCTGAGAGTAGACTGCATTAGTGACGAGTGCTGTCAACTTCTTTCCCTTGGAAAATATTGGTACCACGCGAACTGGTGACAGGTGATGCTGTGTGTCGGATTGTTGATTCCGCACCGATTGCCCGTTGGTTATGCCCCTATGGTTTTTCACCAACATTTAAACAGCTTCCCTTAGCGGTGTTATCATAAAAAAATGGCAATTTGTTTTTCGTCAGTAAATTTCACTTCGCACTATCACCTATTTGCAGGAACGGCTTTCGTGGTATGCTTAGTATCAATATAATTAATGTAATGTCAAGATATATCTTCGACTTATTCATAAGTCGATAAAAGTCATTACCGATAATGATATGCTCAAAATGTCCGTTCATTGCTTTACTTACTGGGACTTAATGCTGTGTATCGTATCAAAACTGAAGTTTGTGAACCAACTATAAAAAAGAGACATTTTAGACTCCCATAAATAATACATATAAGAGGGCTTATTGCTATGTTTCGAGCCTCATAATGAAAGATTTGAATTTCGCTGGACTTTTGTATTGTATTTTTTTTACACCATAACCCTCTTCAGTATATATACACTTTTTTCAGCGGTGTTTAAGGGCCTCAATGTCACTTTTATAGAACTCCATTTCTTAGCTGTTCAGAAAGCCATTCACTCCATGTATAACGTCATCATCGGATTGAAAGTGGGTGCCTGGAACAGCTGTTGTCAGTTTTGGAAATAGATGAAAGCCTGATGGAGCGAGAGCAGGTGAATAAGGCGGATGCTCAATCAATTTAAAGCCACAATCGTGAATGGCAGCCATGGCAATGACAGACTTGTGAACAGGAGCTCTGTCCTGATGATATAACACACCTTTAATGAGTTTTCACCGTAACTGCCTCAGAAGTGAAGCACTTAAGATTTGACGGAATTAAAGGTGTATTTTATACTTTTGTTACAATATAAATATTGTAGAAAGGTTCATTTTAAGTAAACGTTCTACTAAAACTATTTTATAGTACTATACATTGCTATTTTTCATAACTCACTGTTGTACATTATATATATAATGGTTATGCACTCGCTTGATGTGTTGTTATACTGAGTAAATAATTAACCTGCAGATCAATGTTGTAATATTTATACCACTTAAGATAGCCTCCAATTGGTCTTCTCTTACAATTCATATTGGCTCACTGGCTTTGGACCATTGCATTTACCAGCCATTTTTGGTATCGTCTGTGTATCAAACCATCAACGGGACTAGAGAATCCTTGACTTTTCCGGTCCTTGTGTATCATCACAGGAACTTGCCAGCCAAATAACTGGATTACAGGCCTTTATCTTCACTTTAAGTCCTAATGGTTATAATATGTTTGTCTGCATCCTCGCTGTACTTCAAAAACAGATGAGAAATATCCATTATTAATTATTCTACTTTTACTATGATATAGAATATGTATCCATTTAATCAAAGATTCACCAAAATTGAAAGATTGTAAAGACCTCTGAATAAAACTCCATTCTATTGAAGGTAAGGTAAGATGAGAGGTCTCCAGTTCTTAATAAATCTTCTGTCTTTTGATTCTTTTGGTATACAAGTTATGATTCCCTGGTTTTGAAAGGCTGATAAGGTTCCGTTATTATATGCATAGTTAATATATCTGCAAAGTTTTTTTTAAATCTTTCCAAAAGAATTTATAGAATTCACTCTACTAAATCCATCTGACCCAGGACTTCTCCCATCTTACATATTTTTCAAAGCATTAGTACACTCATCAACATTAATTAGACCTTCACAACTTTCTTTATCTGTATCTGGTATTTGTTTCTCATGATCGAAAAGAGGAGATGAATTATTGCCAATATTTCTACTGGAGTAGAGTTGTTCATAAAAAATTGTTCTCTTCTTCTAGTATTTCAGTTATCTCTGTTATAAGTTCACTATCAGAGTTAATCAACTCCTTTATAGTTTATTAGTGTAATTTTGTTTTTCAAGATTGCAAAAAAAAAAAAAAAAAAAATCAGAACCTTTCCCCCCCTTTTCATGCCATGTAACCTTTGATCTCATAATAATCCCTTCAATTTTTTTCTTTTCTCAAATCATATAATGCTTTATTTTCTTTTTCCAAATCTTCATATAGTTTGGCAGTGGGTTGACTGTTTATGGAATTTTCTAAATTCTGGATCTTTTCTGCAATCACTTTTTCTTTTCTTTTGAAGCTTGAACTGAATGATCTACTGTTAAGGTTCTAATTTTCATTTTAATTATTTCAAACATCATCTGATCATTTACACCCAACTCTATATGCTCTAATGTTTCCCAGTTACCAGCAATCTTGTATTCATCAACAGTATCTTTAATGCATTGGTTTCCCAAGTCGACCCATTTTTTGTCCTTAAATAGACTACAATTAAACTTCCAATATCCCTTACCTCTTATGTTATTGTCTTTTCTACAAGTCAGATGTATACAAGAATGGTCATTTCTGTAACCCGGTGAGATACTGGAATCTGTAGTTATATCAAAAATATCTTGAGAAATCAAAAAGTAATCTAATCGGCTTTGTTTAAGTGGACTTTTTCTACGCCATGTATAAAGGTTTTTTTCAGGATGGTGTAATCTCCAAACATTGATACACTGATACATTCCCTACTCTGTCTATGACTATCTTGTATGACGTTGTACGTGTCCATTTCTTTATCATTTACTACATTCCAATCTCCTCCCATTATAATCTTTGTATTAGAAGTTTGTCTTATTAGTCTGTATATATGATCAAAGAAAATAGGTATATCATTATTGGGTCCATATAAGTTTGTTAATGTTAATCCTGTTCCATTAAGTGAAACATCTCAAATCTAACTGTGAGTCAGATAAACCATTATATTGTTCAATTGTTCCTTGTTTTGATAGATATCGATTTCCACAATAACAACGGGTGTATACACAAACTGAGAAAAGACATTCTTAGGACAAACAGAAATAAAAAGAAATATGAAAAAACACTTAGGACAAAAAAAGACAAAAAATATATTCATAACAGATTTAAAGCCTCTAGAAGATACACTATATAACAGTATATCTATGTCAGCGTTTCAACATGTTGGTCTTGTTATTTGATAAACTAATTGTGACCCATGAACAAAAACAATATTAAGGTTAGACAACTACATTTGTAAATCGTTATTGCTACACAATTTTAGCACAATTGCAACTATAGCATAATAATAATGATAAAATACCAAAAAAATCTACCATATAATTGAAATGATAGATCATACATACATATACTTATGCCATTTCAACTTTAATTGTAATTAGACTTTACTCTAATCCATGGGAACTCGGGCAAATCAGTAAGTATTATTCGGTCTTACCTTCGTACGGATACTTTGATTTGCATGGCAATAGTATGTTAACGATATAAGTAGATATATGTAAGCTTACGGATAGTGAATAGGAATATAGAATCATCAAAGAGTGTCTATGTCATTATCAATATTCAATGAAATGTATGATTTATAAGAACAATATTCCTGAATGTCCACAGGCTTCACACCGGAAAGGCAAATAAGTAAACTAATCTCCGAAAAGGATATCAAATTAGAAATACATCCTTCCGGCTATGGAAAAAACTATGTTTCGCCAAATAATGGTTCGGATTATCAATTTGCGTAAAGATAAACATTATATGTTATCGAATTGTCTTAAAATATACATTTTATACAATGTATATCTTTAATAACAAATTTCGTGATCGTGAGCACTGAAACACGTGGACATCTGAACTAGTTCCTAAACGCAGTAGAGCATAGTAAACGAGAAAAAATATCAAGGTTGAAAGCTGCAGTTCACATACTTCAACTTGAATTATTACACTTAATCTTATCTACTATTATCTGTATGAAATATACCATATTCTGAGCAGTACTGAAGTATACATCACGCGGTTTGGAAATGAATCGCAACCAGCAGTCAGACATCACAGTCACTGTAGCGTGTACTTTGCAAGTCCATGAGAGTTGCAAGTTCCGCTTCCGGTTCTGTAAGTTACACGGAGGGGACACCGGTCGCCGTGAGAGTTGCAAGAACCGCTTCCGGTTCTTGTAAGTTACACGGAGGGGACACCGGTCGCCGTGAGAGTTGCAAGAACCGTGAGAGTTGCAAGTCAGAACAGTTTGTCATTGAAACAGGTCATGAGTTGTGTGTTTTACGTTATTAAACATGTTTACCGATATTGCACAGTTAAAATGATCGCGTTACAATGTCGGCGGCGACTGTCATTGCTTTTTTAGAATGCCGGTACCGGTACAAAAAAAACCGTAACCAGTGTAAGAAGCTACATGCATGCATGATACACTAAAATACGCCACAGGGGAATCTTACATGCCGTGGAATATTAGTCATATAATTATATATTATACCTGTTGTTTTGCATGAGGAGACAGAGGGAGGAAACACCCGAACAGCATGATCACGTACTAGGCCTACCACTGACCACAGGAATCGGACTGCCGTTGACTAATGATGGTTGGTGTCACCACAGGCAGGGACTCTTAGGTACATGTGGGCGTCACTGTATACCAGAGACATATATATATATGTCCCTGTGTATACTTTACATGAGCCAAAATATGTTGTTTGTCTTGATTTGGTGGAAGTGTTTATGAAAATATTCAAAATAAATGTTTATAAACAACACAGTTTACTGAAGTGTAAATTATGTTTAAAGCGACTATTCGGGGGCAAAATATGTCATATTTGAAAAAAACGACAAATGAAAAATGGAAAGGTTAGAAAAAGAATCGTTACTTGGGTTAAAATACATAGACTTTAGTTTGTTCAGATGTTTATATTCATGGGATCTTCAACTTCATCTTCAACTTTATGTGTGGTCTGTACTCAAAGCATTTAACATAATCGCATAACTCGGGTTGAATAGGACATGATATAGCTATTTTGGTGATATCTCTCATAAAATAATTAGCTATATTTATAATTACTGATATTATATTCCCCACAAGCTGACTCAACAAAATTATATAGCTTATTTGAAATTCTACCATGTTTGCTATGCAACGCCAGTTTTGATTGGTTTAAAACCATGTATTATTTTCCAATAACCCAATTTTAATTTTCAAAATCATTGCCATATAATAGAGTATCTTGATCGTAGTACTGTATTGCCTGTATATTTCATCAACAAATTATGCAATACTCAAGAAATAAATTACAAGGTTTTCTCGGGGTTTCTTTGCTGTTTTTCTATTAGAAAGAGGTCGATCTCAGAACTAAACAGTACATGGTAGAATAGAAATAATCAACTTTGATTCGTGTATTGTTGCAGGATATACAACTCAGACTCGGATATTTTACAATTTTAATTAATAACTCAGGCCTGCGGCCTTCCTTATTAATTCAATTGCAAAATATCCTCGTCCTCGTTGTATATCCTGCAATAATACACGAATCATCGTTAATTATTTCTTAAATAACTCACATTAAACCCTGATACCTGTGGTACAAACTATGGCAAGCTACACAAAAAAGTATTTGGGTTTTTACCTATTTGATTCGGATATCGGTATTCAAATAGAGATGTCTCTATTTGAAATATTGTTAATATGTTTTTGTTTGCAACTGATAAGCAAAGAAAGACAAAAAATATACTCAAATTAAACTTTATTTCAAAATTATCAAATTAAACAGGCCGCTTAACTACTCCAACTGACTACTCACAAAAATGTATAATAACAATAGTATTATTTTATTAAGAGTGTCATATATTAATTTACAATGATACAAATACAATGTAAAATAACTGAATGGAATTTTTAGTCAGCCAAAATAATGAACTACATGTATGAGACACTATACCTGCCTTGTGTATTGGAAGATATTGCCCTTCTGGACTAAGGGAATAGAGGCGTTAATGCACCAATCTCAAAGTTGTGCTTGCATTTCTCATGGCTGGATCAGGTCAGCTCACCCCAAAATGACTATAATCAACATTACAAACCGGAAGCGAGTTATACCTGTGAACACCTAATTATCGCCCGAGACAAATCACGTCCAATATAATATGAAAAGGAACTTTAAGAAACTAATAAGTGTAAAAAAAAGTACGTGATTGATTTTAATTTTCTCATCTACCACTTTAAATCTATTCTTAACCATATTCCTGGTTTCAGTCAATATCTCTGATTTCAGCTTTTTCATGGCACTATCGACGATTTCCTGAATTTCATCTACTCTCGCCTGTTTATGTATCAACTGCATCTCCTCTCTCATCTGTCTAAATTCCTTTTGTAGCAATTTCAAAGAGATATCATCTCCAGCATCCGAGAATCGAGATTGGGACGTTTTGCTACTACTACTTGTCATTCTTGTATTTCTTCTCATTGTCGCCTTACACAGAAATCACCCGTAGTAAATGATTTCCATCGGTTGTATTTATGTACGTACATGTACATGTATATGAATTGCTAAGTATGTTCACTATCAATCTAGTTAAAATCTAGATGGTCATTCTCACAACGTTATATGAACATCTAACAACATCCCAGTATGGGTCACGTCAGGGTGACCTTTTAGATTAGCCAATCAAATGACTACTTCCAGAATCTTGGAAGCGAATTTTATAAGTGCCAATGAGCATGACTTAAAGAGTATATGTTGCATTATCTGTTAATGTGTTCCGAGTCTTTTCGTCCCATCAAGCATATATCTAAATACATCCTGTGCCGAAATAATTTGCTTCAGATGCATGCTATGACGAAATGGTTTGCTTCAAAAGTTCAATGATTCACCTCTAAGCACGCACTCGCGCATACACAATTTACACAGGTAACGCAGGTAAAGTCATCGTGAATTGTACTCATCCAAACCTGGTGAGATCCATACAGATTGAATAACCGCAGTATTGATTAATTTCTTAAGTCTATTAGAACAGATGAATTGGAACACCCGATCACTGTATCCTTATACACAATCTGGTACCAAAAAGTCCACATTTGTCCATGTTTAACCTAGTATTTTGACCAAAAATGTCCGGAGCTGACTCAGTGTCGACTGACCTGCTTTTATATGCATGTAGTATTGAAATAGATTACAGACCTATTCTTACATTTGTCCATTTTAATTTCATTTAGGCTGATTTTGTGTAGAGTATGTTTAAATAAATAAATAAATAAATAGATAGATAAATAAAAAAAATTACACCATACAGCTATTTCCTTCTTCATGGACTAGTTAGTGATGGATGTTTGTATAGAAATTCAGAAGGAAATCGAAAAAAAAACCCAGTTAAAATATATTACATATATTAGTAACTAAATTTGATATATTGCCGGAATTGGGAATATTGCATCAATGAAGAACCTTAAATATATGTTAAGTTCATGACATTAATATCAGACAGTAGACCTGGTAGGATAACGACTTGAGGAAAAAACACCAATGGCGCCTATTTTAAAGTAGATTTGTTTGATTATATGTTCTCTCGACATCTAATTTTTGTCATTATTGAAGAATGTATCTTTCGTAAAAAAAATGACTACATTCTTTAATCGCAAAGATCAACCTATATGGAATTAACTACATATTCATTAAAAAATGTAAGCACATAATACCATATTATACGTGTATCGGCCAGCTAAAATTAGTGTAGAATAATTATGGTCCTTTGTAAATTGAGTGAGTAGTGGACAAGTTATGAAAAAGCGGTTTCATTTTCTGGTTACAGTGTCATGTTATTCATATCATTTAAACCCTTTGTAAATATCAGTTTCTAGTATGATGTGCTGTGATATGTATCTACATATGTACTACAGCATAGATGTTTGATCACAATTTCTTGTTCTTATCTTGTCATCAATACAGGCGTTTACCAGGTTAGGAATACGACAGCTCACATGCGCTATCACACCACTCACAATTGCGTATAGTCATCAGTTTATGGAGCTTAAATACGTTGCAAATCGATAAAGTCATTAATTTTAACATACATATCAATCATAAAACTTTACAATATGTTACTTGTTCTAAAGTATGTGAGAAAATAGTCAAACATAAGCCTGTGATGTGGACAGGGATATCAACTTTCGCGTATGAGTTTGGCTGTCAAGCACTCGGCAAGCCTCGTTTTAACTAGCCAAATACTAACAATCAGGTGGAGGGTCAAAATGATTTCCCATAGACGGTAATGTTAACGTTTACCACAGTCCTGCTTAAATGGAGTTTGCAACACTGGTCCACTAGCTATAAGTTTGAAGAATGTCATCTCGGGAACCTGTAAATAGAATGATAAAAACTTCTACCAATTTGTTTTTTTATATGGGGGCCACCATCTTGTATTGAATTCACCACCGAAAATTCACCTATATTTACAACAAAATACACACTTAATTAACTTCCCCTAACAAAAACAAACTAGAAAAAAATACTTTTTTCTATATATTTTACATCTACATGTATTGCCCAGCCCACACATAAAACTTTGGAAACTTCTCTCACCTAAATATCCAATCAGTAGGCCCTGATGCATTCACCTTCCTATTAAATCTTGGGCCCTAACGGGGAAACCCACAATCTAGTGTTGATTTGGTTTTGTGTTCCCTAAAACGGGTAAACTAATACTTTTGTTTGGCCGATAGTCATGACCTCTTGGTTCTGAGTGAGAGAAAAAAAAGAAAAAAAAGAAATATCTTTAAAAAAGGTTAACGGCATAGGTTTAATGCTGATGGTTATAATGTAAAACTGACGGTGAAATGAATTAACGAACTAAAGCGTTTTAGCACGGATAACAAAATTATATCAGTTTGAATCATTTTTGGTAATACTAAAACTGCATTTGAATCAGGAATATGATTTATTAATGTGCCATTTAAAAAGATACATCCACTTATTCAGCTTGCATTCAATCTTTTCTTTGTTTAGTTTTTAACTGCATATCCGCATTTTGCATTTACCGTTACATTGACCAATCACATACTTCATCTTGACCAGTAACGCCACCTGTCGCGTCATATCCGGGACCAAAAGAAAATTATACGGCTATGCCGAAAAACTAATCAAACAAACAAAACTAATACTCGTTTAGTATGAATATAAGGGAAGTAACCCAAATAGATTTATGCTTCCTACACTAGGTAACATTGTACACGCCACATAAAAAACGTCGTCTATAATTTAAACGTACTTACTTATATAATAAATCTCATAAGTAATATCTTATACAAGTTATTTATTTCCTTGTTCACTACGAATGTTAATTTTGTAGCGGTGATACACATTTCCCTCGCTTATCGTTTTAACAAATAAATATAAACAATAAACATCTAGTTTATACCAAATAGCAAAAGGGGAAAATGCTTTCAGAAGTAAAATGATCATTTCGAATTAGACTCGCATCTTATCTGGTTTTCTTTAAATTACAAAGCAATCTGTCTATACATAATTTTACTACGGACAACAAGGAGATTGCAGCATAACAAAAATCCCTTTCGTTAAGAAGCACAAGAAACACATTTTTTAGTTAGTGTGCATTTAGTGAAAAATATTGTTCAGGATAACTATACGCTTGAAGGAAGTTTTATTTAGAATGATCACAATCTCAATTAATGCAATGCTTCAGAAAGTTTTTTCTCTACAGTTAATATAATTTTGTTTATAACCAGGAATCAATAGATTAAAAATGGGGACTAGTTTTATGGCAGCTTACGATTAAATCTTAATATCCTTCTTTCCAGCATTCAAAACAACTGAGGCAAAAATGTGTTACCTTATACATATTGAAAAGCATATATAGAGATTATAGATAGTAAGCCTGTGGTTTAATAGGTTGAACAACACAGGGAGGCTCCCAAGCATGTCGTATACATTTAATATTTGAGAGAAGTGGGGTTGTATTTGTTCAAAATGTAAAAAGAAGATTGTATCAAACAAACCTTTATTGCTGACAGCGAAAGATTTATAAGTACGTATAATTCAATGTACAGGTTTAATATTCATAATGTCATCTGTTTGCCCGCTATCTTGTACAATGTATTCTCATTTCCTACAAGTATTTTTTCTCCTCTCTTTCCCCACTCCTTCTCGTTTCCTTTCTGCTGTGTTAAGGATACTATGATAAAAATATTATATGACAACCCGGGTAATATCGCTAAATCATTAATATTCATGCAATGAAGCCGACAGATAATACACAGTTGTAGCATGCCTTATTGATCAAAAGTTAAACATGTATCCACCAACCATCTGGACCAGGTGCCTAGGGAAACGGCTCATCGGCTATTTCCCAGCAACTAACGGAAATATGTATGATAGTTGACTGATAATAAGGCATGACCCAACCGTTATGATACCTGAATATTTAAACATGACCTTTAAACAAGACAGCCTTACTCTCTGTTATCAGAAGGACACGTCACCAATATTATTTGAAAGCTTTTGCCTGGACTTTTATATAGGATTATTTTCCGAATAAATATAGGGTAATACTTAATTTTCAAGTAGAGGCAGGTAACAAAGTAAAATATATTACCGATTCTGTTACGGTATAATTATATTGCCTATCAAATTATCGTCGCTAATTCCGTCAAATCACTTACCGTAACTCATTTTTCAGATCTTTGTATTGAAGGTGACTTTGCATTTGTACAATTAAATGGTTCAGTGTATTCAGTGTAAAGTATCATATTTAACACATCAATTCCCTTACTTATACAATATAATATCATATTATATACACATATTCAATCCGTTAAACAAACAAAACAATCAGTAATAATTTCTTGACGTGAATATGATATCAACATGTTTGCGGTAAGCTGTCGTTAAACCGAAAGACAATCGAAAACTAAAAATATGATTAATTATCAGTTCGTATTATACAATACAATTTAATGATTTTCCATTTGTTTAATGCGTTTCCAATAAATGAAATATGAAGTGTGAAAATAATTAACATTTGACACACGACATTCAACATTTGGAATTGGAATACGACATTCAACATTCAGAACTTGAACCATCTCGACTTGTGACATTGAACTTCGATCAAGCTAAACTGGTAACAGAGACGTTGCAAAATACTTAAATTTTAGTTTAGCCTAGGCGGACGGTGATGGATAAAGAGAAGGCGCTTAACGTCAGGTGATCCTGATCATATTTGAAAATAACCTTGTGCGATCTGAGGTTGGACGTGTTGGATACTAAATATGCCTAGTGGTTACGTTGCCCTGAACCTAGTACATCATTTCAGAACGAGGCATAACCAAGATCTAATCTAGATTTGTATGTGAGGTGTTGCCGACCAAGAAGGCCTTGCGATTCTGAAACATCGCATTGTCGTTGGACATTTTGAAGAGTCTCTTTCCATTTACAATCTTTCTTTTTTTGTTTGTTTTATAATTCGTTTAAAAATGGATATTTTCTGAGGTTATTAATCTTACGTTACTTTTCAACTATGTACACTATTTGTGGAAATACTACAAATGAAGTGAAAATTATCTCCATACATTTCAAAAGTCATTAGAAAATAAAACAATGGATTTTTAAGGCTAAGCACTACATCAAAATAAAATGAGTATAAATATCAACCAAATAACACGCAAGAAAAGCAAAGCAAAGAACTATAGGACGGTCTGACTAGGATTGTAGTACTGTAGGACTGTCTGACTGTAGTATTGTAGTACTGTAGGACTGTCTGACTGTAGGATTGTAGTACTGTAGGACTGTCTGACTGTAGGATTGTAGTACTGTAAGATTGTCCTACTGTAGGATTGTAGTACTGTAGGACTGTCTGACTGTAGGATTGTAGTACTGTAGGACTGTCTGACTGTAGTATTGTAGGACTGTAGGACTGTCTGACTCTAGGATTGTAGTACTGTAGGACTGTACGACTGTAGGATTGTAGTACTGTAGGACTGTCTGACTGTAGGATTGTAGTACTGTAGGACTGTCTGACTGTAGGATTGTAGTACTGTAGGACTGTCTGACTGTAGGATTGTAGTAATGTAGGACTGTCTGACTGTAGGATTGTAGTACTGTAGGACGGTCTGACTGTAGGATTGTAGTAATGTAGGACTGTCTGACTGTAGGATTGTAGTACTGTAGGACTGTCTGACTGTAGGGTTGTAGTTCTGTAGGACGGTCTGACTGTAGGATTGTAGTACTGTAGGACTGTCCGACTGTAGGATTGTAGTACTGTAGGACTGTCCGACTGTAGGATTGTAGTACTGTAGGACTGTCCGACTGTAGGATTGTAGTACTGTAGGACTGTCTGACTGTAGGATTGTAGTACTGTAGGACTGTCTGACTGTAGGATTGTAGTACTGTAGGACTGTCCGACTGTAGGATTGTAGTACTGTAGGACTGTCCGACTGTAGGATTGTAGTACTGTAGGACTGTCCGACTGTAGGATTGTAGTACTGTAGGACTGTCCGACTGTAGGATTGTAGTACTGTAGGACTGTCTGACTGTAGGATTGTAGTACTGTAGGGACTGTCTGACTGTAGGATTGTAGTACTGTAGGACTGTCCGACTGTAGGATTGTAGTACTGTAAGTCTGTCTGACTGTAGGATTGTAGTACTGTAGGACTGTCTGACTGTAGGATTGTAGTACTGTAGGACTGTCTGACTGTAGGATTGTAGTACTGTAGGACTGTCTGACTGTAGGATTGTAGTACTGTAGGACTGTCTGACTGTAGGATTGTAGTACTGTAGGAGTGTCTGACTGTAGGATTGTAGTACTGTAGGACCGTCTGACTGTAGGATTGTAGTACTGTAGGACTGTCTGACTGTAGGATTGTAGTACTGTAGGACGGTCTGACTGTAGGATTGTAGTACTGTAGGAGTGTCTGACTGTAGGATTGTAGTACTGTAGGAGTGTCCGACTGTAGGCTTGTAGTACTGTAGGACTGTCTGACTGTAGGATTGTAGTACTGTAGGACTGTCTGACTGTAGGATTGTAGTACTGTAGGACGGTCTGACTGTAGTATTGTAGTACTGTAGGACTGTCCGACTGTAGGATTGTAGTACTGTAGGACTGTCTGACTGTAGGATTGTAGTACTGTAGGACTGTCTGACTGTAGGATTGTAGTACTGTAGGACTGTCTGACTGTAGGATTGTAGTAATGTAGGACGGTCTGACTTTAGGATTGTAGTACTGTAGGAGTGTCTGACTGTAGGATTGTAGTACCGTAGGACTGTCCGACTGTAGGATTGTAGTACTGTAGGACTGTCTGACTGTAGGATTGTAGTACTGTAGGACTGTCCGACTGTAGGATTGTAGTACTGTAGGACTGTCTGACTGTAGGATTGTAGTACTGTAGGACTGTCTGACTGTAGGATTGTAGTACTGTAGGACTGTCTGACTGTAGGATTGTAGTAATGTAGGACGGTCTGACTTTAGGATTGTAGTACTGTAGGAGTGTCTGACTGTAGGATTGTAGTACCGTAGGACTGTCCGACTGTAGGATTGTAGTACTGTAGGACTGTCTGACTGTAGGATTGTAGTACTGTAGGACTGTCTGACTGTAGGATTGTAGTACTGTAGGATTGTAGTACTGTAGGATTGTAGTACTGTAGGATTGTAGTACTGTAGGATTGTAGTACTGTAGGACTGTAGGATTGCAGTACTGTAGGACTGTCTGACTGTAGGATTGTAGTACTGTAGGACTGTCTGACTGTAGAATTGTAGTACTGTAGGACTGTCTGACTGTAGGATTGTAGTACTGTAGGACTGTCCGACTGTAGGATTGTAGTACTGTAGGACTGTCTGACTGTAGGATTGTAATACTGTAGGACTGTCTGACTGTAGGATTGTAGTACTGTAAGACTGTCTGACTGTAGGATTGTAGTACTGTAGGACTCCGACTGTAGGATTGTAGTACTGTAGGACTGTCTGACTGTAGGATTGTAGTACTGTAGGACTATCTGACTGTAGGATTGTAATACTGTAGGACTGTCTGACTGTAGGATTGTATGACTGTCGGATTCTATGACTGTAGGATTGTAGTAATGTAGGACTGTCTGACTGTAGGATTGTAGTACTGTAGGACTGTCTGACTGTAGGACTGTAGTACTGTAAGACTGTCTGACTGTAGGATTGTAGTACTGTAGGACTGTCCGACTGTAGGATTGTATGACTGTCGGATTCTATGACTGTAGGATTGTAATACTGTAGGAGTGTCTGACTGTAGGATTGTAGTACTGTAGGACTGTCTGACTGTAGGATTGTATGACGGTCGGATTCTATGACTGTAGGATTGTATTACTGTAAGACTGTCTGACTGTAGGATTGTAGTACTGTAGGACTGTCCGACTGTAGGATTGTAGTATTGTAGGACTGTCTGACTGTAGGATTGTAGTACTGTAGGACTGTCTGACTGTAGGATTGTAGTACTGTAGGACTGTCTGACTGTAGGATTGTAGTACTGTAGGACTGTCTGACTGTAGGATTGTAGTACTGTAGGACTGTCTGACTGTAGGATTGTAGTACTGTAAGTCTGTCTGACTGTAGGATAGTAGTACTGTAGGACTGTCCGACTGTAGGATTGTAGTACTGTAGGACTGTCTGACTGTAGGATTGTAGTACTGTAGGACTGTCTGACTGTAGGATTGTAGTACTGTAGGACTGTCTGACTGTAGGATTGTAATACTGTAGGACTGTCTGAATGTAGGATTATAGTACTGTAGGACTGTCCGACTGTAGGATTGTAGTACTGTAGGACTGTCTGACTGTAGGATTGTAGTACTGTAGGACTGTCTGACTGTAGGATTGTAGTACTGTAAGACTGTCTGACTGTAGGATTGTAGTACTGTAGGACTGTCTGAATGTAGGATTTTAGTACTGTAGGACTGTCTGACTGTAGGATTGTAGTACTGTAGGACTGTCCGACTGTAGGATTGTAGTACTGTAGGACTGTCCGACTGTAGGATTGTAGTACTGTAGGACTCCGACTGTAGGATTGTACTACTGTAGGACTGTCTGACTGTAGGATTGTAGTACTGTAGGACTGTCTGACTGTAGGATTGTAGTACTGTAAGTCTGTCTGACTGTAGGATTGTAGTACTGTAGGACTGTCCGACTGTAGGATTGTAGTACTGTAGGACTGTCAGACTGTAGGATTGTAGTACTGTAGGACTGTCCGACTGTAGGATTGTAGTACTGTAGGACTGTCCGACTGTAGGATTGTAGTACTGTAGGACTGTCTGATTGTACGATTGTAGTACTGTAGGACTGTCTGACTGTAGGATTGTAGTACTGTAGGACTGTCTGACTGTAGGATTGTAGTACTGTAGGACTGTCTGACTGTAGGATTGTAGTACTGTAGGACTGTCTGACTGTAGGATTGTAGTACTGTAGGACTGTCTGACTGTAGGATTGTAGTACTGTAGGACTGTCTGACTGTAGGACTGTAATACTGTAGGACGGTCTGACTGTAGGATTGTAATACTGTAGGACTGTCTGACTGTAGGATTGTAATACTGTAGGACGGTCTGACTGTAGGATTGTAGTACTGTAGGACTATCTGACTGTAGGATTGTAGTACTGTAGGACTGTCCGACTGTAGGATTGTAGTACTGTAGGACTGTCTGACTGTAGGATTGTAGTACTGTAGGACGGTCTGACTGTAGGATTGTAGTACTGTAGGACTGTCTGACTGTAGGATTGTAGTACTGTAGGACTGTCTGACTGTAGGATTGTAGTACTGTAGGACTGTCTGACTGTAGGATTGTAGTACTGTAGGACTGTCTGACTGTAGGATTGTAGTACTGTAGGACGGTCTGACTGTAGGATTGTAGTACTGTAGGACTGTCTGACTGTAGGATTGTAGTACTGTAGGACGGTCTGACTGTAGGATTGTAGTACTGTAGGACTGTCTGACTGTAGGATTGTAGTACTGTAGGACGGTCTGACTGTAGGATTGTAGTACTGTAGGACTGTCTGACTGTAGGATTGTAGTACTGTAGGACGGTCTGACTGTAGTATTGTAGTACTGTAGGACTGTCCGACTGTAGGATTGTAGTACTGTAGGACTGTCTGACTGTAGGATTGTAGTACTGTAGGACTGTCTGACTGTAGGATTGTAGTACTGTAGGACTGTCTGACTGTAGGATTGTAGTAATGTAGGACTGTCTGACTTTAGGATTGTAGTACTGTAGGACTGTCTGACTGTAGGATTGTAGTACTGTAGGACTGTCCGACTGTAGGATTGTAGTACTGTAGGACTGTCTGACTGTAGGATTGTAGTACTGTAGGACTGTCTTACTGTAGGATTGTAGTACTGTAGGAGTGTCCGACTGTAGGATTGTAGTACTGTAGGACTGTCTGACTGTAGGATTGTAGTACTGTAGGACTGTCCGACTGTAGGATTGTAGTACTGTAGGACTGTCTGACTGTAGGATTGTAGTACTGTAGGACTGTCCGACTGTAGGATTGTAGTACTGTAGGACTGTCTGATTGTACGATTGTAGTACTGTAGGACTGCCTGACTTTAGGACTGTAATACTGTAGGACGGTCTGACTGTAGGATTGTAATACTGTAGGACTGTCTGACTGTAGGATTGTAATACTGTAGGACGGTCTGACTGTAGGATTGTAGTACTGTAGGACTGTCTGACTGTAGGATTGTAGTACTGTAGGACTGTCTGACTGTAGGACTGTAGTACTGTAGGACTATCTGACTGTAGGATTGTAGTACTGTAGGACTGTCCGACTGTAGGATTGTAGTACTGTAGGACTGTCTGACTGTAGGATTGTAGTACTGTAGGACGGTCTGACTGTAGGATTGTAGTACTGTAGGACTGTCTGACTGTAGGATTGTAGTACTGTAGGACTGTCTGACTGTAGGATTGTAGTACTGTAGGACTGTCTGACTGTAGGATTGTAGTACTGTAGGCCGGTCTGACTGTAGGATTGTAGTACTGTAGGACTGTCTGACTGTAGGATTGTAGTAATGTAGGACTGTCTGACTTTAGGATTGTAGTACTGTAGGAGTGTCTGACTGTAGGATAGTAGTACTGTAGGACTGTCCGACTGTAGGATTGTAGTACTGTAGGACTGTCTGACTGTAGGATTGTAGTACTGTAGGACTGTCTGACTGTAGGATTGTAGTACTGTAGGAGTGTCCGACTGTAGGATTGTAGTACTGTAGGATTGTAGTACTGTAGGACTGTAGGATTGCAGTACTGTAGGACTGTCTGACTGTAGGATTGTAGTACTGTAGGACTGTCTGACTGTAGGATTGTAGTACTGTAGGACTGTCTGACTGTAGGATTGTAGTACTGTAGGACTGTCCGACTGTAGGATTGTAGTACTGTAGGACTGTCTGACTGTAGGATTGTAGTACTGTAGGACTGTCTGACTGTAGGATTGTAGTACTGTAAGACTGTCTGACTGTAGGATTGTAGTACTGTAGGACTCCGACTGTAGGATTGTAGTACTGTAGGACTGTCTGACTGTAGGATTGTAGTACTGTAGGAATATCTGACTGTAGGATTGTAATACTGTAGGACTGTCTGACTGTAGGATTGTATGACTGTCGGATTCTATGACTGTAGGATTGTAGTAATGTAGGACTGTCTGACTGTAGGATTGTAGTACTGTAAGTCTGTCTGACTGTAGGATTGTAGTACTGTAGGACTGTCCGACTGTAGGATTGTAGTACTGTAGGACTGTCCGACTGTAGGATTGTAGTACTGTAGGACTGTCTGACTGTAGGATTGTAGTACTGTAGGACTGTCCGACTGTAGGATTGTAGTACTGTAGGACTGTCTGACTGTACGATTGTAGTACTGTAGGACTGTCTGACTGTAGGACTGTAATACTGTAGGACGGTCTGACTGTAGGATTGTAATACTGTAGGACTGTCTGACTGTAGGATTGTAATACTGTAGGACGGTCTGACTGTAGGATTGTAGTACTGTAGGACTGTCTGACTGTAGGATTGTAGTACTGTAGGACTGTCTGACTGTAGGACTGTAGTACTGTAGGACTATCTGACTGTAGGATTGTAGTACTGTAGGACTGTCCGACTGTAGGATTGTAGTACTGTAGGACTGTCTGACTGTAGGATTGTAGTACTGTAGGACGGTCTGACTGTAGGATTGTAGTACTGTAGGACTGTCTGACTGTAGGATTGTAGTACTGTAGGACTGTCTGACTGTAGGATTGTAGTACTGTAGGACTGTCTGACTGTAGGATTGTAGTACTGTAGGACTGTCTGACTGTAGGATTGTAGTACTGTAGGACTATCCGACTGTAGGATTGTAGTACTGTAGGACTGTCCGACTGTAGGATTGTAGTACTGTAGGACTGTCTGACTGTAGGGATTGTAGTACTGTAGGGCTGTCTGAATGTAGGGTTGTAGTACTGTAGGACTGTCTGACTGTAGGATTGTAGTACTGTAGGACTGTCTGACTGTAGGATTGTAGTACTGTAAGATTGTCCGACTGTAGGACTGTAGTACTGTAATTCTATCCGACTGTAGGACTATAGTACTGTAAGTCTATCCGACTGTAGGACTGTAGTACTGTAAGATTTTGAGAATATCTGATCGCAGTTACAAAAAAGTTACATTTCTGAAATACTAACGCTAATAGAATGTGTACTGTAGGTGTAAAACTGTGATTATTCATCGACCAATACCAAAACCTTAAACATTTATCTCGGAGTTTTTTCCAGATACCTGGTGAAAATAATGTCTATGTTATACAGTTTTCCTGTTCTATTTTGAAAAACATTATGACCCAACTTCTATCAAATATTTAGTGTGTACGACATACCTTGTGTTTATAAAACCTATTAAACCGAATGATCTCTATCGCATTGTCTATGTATGCTATGTTTACAGGTTTACGCATCAGTTATTTTTTATAAGGATATAATAAAGATTGCAGATATAATCTCACATCTTGGTATTCATTTTTAATTTATGGATCCCTCGTTTAAATCAATGTTTAATTTACTGTACATAGATGGTGTTTCTAAATATCTGACACATTCTGAATTGTCTTTTCCCAATCACTACTCATCATATTGACAAGCTCTATACACCATATGAGAGGTAATTGTTCAAGAATAATTTTGGGAAATATGACGTCACACATGACGTCATCTTTGGTTCATAAAACAAGCAAAAGATCTCAAAGATGGAGATGTCTGACAAATATCTGGCAGAAGCAGATAAACTAAGGAAAATATTTTAAGTCTGAGAACAGTAATAGAGGAAATAGCACCAGTATCTCTTGTGTCTACAGGACATTTAAATTTAATCTGCACTTGACTCCATATCGCATTCAATTATGCAGCACATGGAAGCCACTCATATTCATTCCTGGTTGGCATTTACGAGGTTGATTGTAGAGCAGCCTCAGACATTTCCGGATGCCATTTGATTTTCAAATGAGGCTAATCTCCACCTAAATAGTGAGGTGAACAAGTAAGATTTTAGATTCTTGGGGTCTGAAAAACCACAGTTTAGGCGGCTACAACTGGAATTATTGGCCCGTTTTCCTTTGAGGATACAAATGAAAACGCAACATTCACCATGTAGACCTCAAGCATGCTATCCGAGGAGCAATCCGTGGAATTTTAGATGTAGAATTGATCTTGCTGTTGATCAAAATAGACGCCATTTAGCGCATTTTGAATAAAAAGGTACTTTTTATCAGCCAATAGTTAAATGTTTGATAGTATTAATACTATTCAGTATGGTCAGTTAGACATGAGAATAAAATTAAGAAAACGTGATTTCGTTTGAAATATATGTTATGTTCCTGTGATTAATATTGAAATGAGTGATTGTGATTTAGAAAGTATCTGATATTTTTGAAACACCCTGTATTTAGATGATTTGATGAATGCTCATATGATATCTTAGAAACAAATCAAATGAGAGTAAATAGCTTCAGTTTTGAAATCTCCTTACCCCTTTCCTAATAAGACTTGTTGTTGCTCGTAATACCGACACTGGGGCCCACCATCGATTTTATCGGTTAATAAGTATAAAGGTAATGAAGTTAAAAAAAATTAAAAGGTATTCGGTAAATAAAATGTACAAAGTAACCAAAAAGCGAACCACTGTTCCCGGAATTATTTATATCAGTTGGTTTGGTGATAGTTTTGAATCTATTTTAGTATGTATCATTTTCGTTTTATAGGTACAACTAACTCATAAAGTGATAACCAGTTATGTTGGGTATGGGTAGCTGCGGACGGAAGGAAAAACATCCAGTAGTATTAAACCCTTCTACAACAACTTAGCATTAATATATATAGTGTACTGTAGCCTTTTAGTTAAATGTTATTCTTAAAAAAAGACAGTAACACATTTGCACAAACTATTTGTGGAGGCAATGGGTGGAGCCTTCCTCAGTTCTCATTGGTTGGATTCTATTCCTAGGTAATCGATTTCCTAAGCAAGTTCATGTAAGTGGTTTCGTGAAATGTGTAATAACATCCGATTATACATGCTTTTTAGTTTAATACAGGCTGAACAATTGTTGATCGCAGACGGGCCGCTTTAAAATGGACCTACAAAGATTTCTTTATCTCACGATACACTTACTCTTGGTAGTATCAGTCACTGTTTCTAGTGGTACATTATTAACTGATTCCTCTATATTACCGGACTTTCGTCAGATAGTTTTCGGTAAGACGATATGTTGTGTCACCCCTGTGGAAGTGTTATTTGGAATTTCTCTTCTGGAATGTGCCAGACAATGTTTATCATTACAAGCCTGTTCTGTCATGAGTTACCAGCGGCGGTCCTTACAGTGTAGACTGTTTGACATTGATTCGGCAGAATCCAGTTTCGAGGAAGATGGCCCGAGCTACGCCATGGCCTACACTAACCAATGGTCTCAGGTATTTATTCTCTCGGAGTTTCTTTTTTTTTTTTTGTAGTTAAACAGTTCCCTATTACACGGCCATTTAAACATATATATTTACATTTTCACTTCGCTCCGCCTCAATGAACATAGTAAACTCAGATCACTTCATTTCCCGTTGAAGATTTTGAGTCGCGTGCTTCTGTTCTGAGAGACGAATCACTTTCTTGCCGGCGTGTGAATACATTCACTGAGTTTACAATGGCGATCGAGTTCTGTACCGCCTCAGACTTGAATGCACTTTCACTTTGTGAATTGTGTAACATTATTATAAACGTATATGAACACAAGTGGAATAGCTGCTTTATGTGCTAATAAAAATGCCAGTATAATGCAGACAGTTTAGAAAACAGGATCCGACAGAACACTGACACTCTCGATATCACCGAGCTCATGACCTACGTAGCGCAGTAGGTCTAACGTTAGCTGTATCTCGAATGCCATGCTTAATACCATTTCAGTGGTCACAGAAAATAAAGCCCAATTTAAACACTATTTAACAACACAAAACGTAGCAGAAGTAGGCTATATCGAGAACAGGGACACATTATTGTCGTAATTTGACTCAATCTAAACATGGAGGACACAAGTTTCCGGCCGTCGAATACCGCCAATTTTCAAATCAATGTTTCTTTACTTACTATTATCAGAATTTACATTCGAAGAGCAGTTCACTTCATTTGCACGAGGTTCACTTCCCTTCATCAGTCCATGCAAGCAACAAAATTGACAATCAATCCTTAAGTGATAAGCAGACGAAAACTTCTTAACATGTAAGTGTATGTATAGTAAACACAATATAAGTAATCTCATTCGAATGTATGTTCGCGCAATATATAATGATTGCGAATATAGCGTATTAAATAACTTCGCGAATTTGTAATTTGTAATTATTCATGTTAACTGTAAAGACCCACTCCCCCTCGAAAAACGAATTAGAGAAGCATTGAAAAAATACCCCAGAAAAACATCAGGGGAGTACAATATTTCAGCCGGTAAAGACTTGACAGATTAATCCAACAATGGAGTACGCTAATCCAGTCGACAGAGACTCTAAATATTAATAGAACAATGGACGACAATATTCCAGTCGGTAGAGACTCCTCAAATTAATAAAGTCGACCACAAATTCTAGTAGGTAGAGTCCAAATATTAATCCAACAAGCGACAGCAATATTCCAGTTTGTATAGAATCCTCAGATATATCCAAAACGAGACCACACTATTCCAGTCGGAAGATACTTCTTAGCTAAATTCAACACGTGACACCACTATTCTGGTCGTTTAGACCCCACAGATTAACACAATGGACCACTAACATTCCAGTCGGTAGATACTTCTTAGATAAATACAACACGTGACCACACTATTCCAGACGTTTAGACTCCACAGATTAACAAAATGGACCACTAACATTTAAATCGGTAGAGTCTTCAAAGATTAATAGAACAAAGGATCACAATATTCCACTCGGTAGAGACTGTACGGACTGATACAAAAATGGACCACAATATTCCAGTCGGTAGAGACTTCAACTATTGATACGAGGGACTATAGAATTTCTGTCTGCAGCGGCTCCAAAGATAAATATTTCAATTTATACTCAAGTTAGACTCGATGAAACTACCAAACTTAATCTGTTTCATTTGCCCATGAATTTGGCCAGATTAACACTGATAAGTGCGTATGAATACCTAGACAAAATCCTTCCGCGGAACGATTTCACTTTTTCTACATTGTTATTATAAACATGGAATAGTTATTAAAATTATCAAATTCATAATGTATTCTTGTATTTTATGAAAGACCAGATGTGCTAAATACTTCCATTTTGACAAAATAATGCTGTTTTTTAATCCTAAAATGGCGGACTATTTTACTAGACCGACTCGACATGCATAATCCGGAACTCCTCGGGCTTTTCCACATTTGGACTTGCACAAGCTTCGAGACATTAATATCTAGACCGACTTTTTTTATTCGAAAAAAAAAAACAATTGAAATATAAGGATTGAATCTTGATTTGGTCGATTTCATGGGGTCATGAATTGAGTTGCTCTTGAGACAAATTTAATGAACTGCGAAGCAATTCATGACCCCATGAAATCGACCAAATCAAGATTCAATCCTTAAATAAACAAGTGACTACAATATTCCAATCGATAAATACTCTACTGATTAATCCAACAATTGATCACACATTCCAGTCGGTAGAGATGCCTTCGATAAATACAACAAGGGACCAGAATGACAAGAATATTTTAGTTGATAGATACTTTACAGAATGATACAACAATGGTTCACAATATTCCAGTCAGTAGATACCCTACAGATTAATCCAACAAAGGATCAAACTATTCCATTCCATAGATACTCGACAGATTAATTCAAAAAAGGATCCCACTATTCCATTCTTTAGATACTCTACTGATTAATTCAACAAAGGATCACAATATTTTAGTCTATATATACTCCACAGATTATTATAACAAGGGATAACAATATTTCAGTCCATAGATACTCAACAGTTATTTGAACAAAGGCTCGCAATATGCCAGTCGATAGATACTCTTCAGATTAATTCAACAAAGGCTCGCAATATTCCAGTCGGTGGAGACTCTACACATTAATTCAACAGGGGATGTTAATATTCCAGTCGGTAGAGACTCCACAAATTTTACAACAAAGTAACACAAAATTCTTTTCGGTAGAGACTTCACAGAATAATCCAACGATGCAGATGATATTCCAGTCGGTAGAGACTGCTCAGACTAGTACGTACAACAAGCGAAAACATCTTTCTAGTGGGTAGAGACTCTCTAGATATATACAAGACACCACAATATTGCAGCCTGTAGAGACTCAACAGATTTATACAACAGTCGCCACAATATTCCAGTCGATAGAGACTCCTTAGATTAATACAACAGAGGACCACAATATTCTAGTCGATAGAGACTCCTTAGATTAATACACTAGAGGACCACAATATTCCAGTCGATAGAGACTCCTTAGATTAATACAACAGAGGACCACAATATTCCAGTCGGTAGATACTCCTTAGATTAATACAACAGAGGACCACAATATTCTAGTCGATAGAGACTCCTTAGATTAATACAACAGAGGACCACAATATTCCAGTCGGTAGATACTCCTGAACCTGGGTTCCTTGGAAACTGAGATAACAAACTCTTCCCTGATGTCCTGGTTGTTTCCGTTTACTCTGCACCCAAATAGTCTTGGTATTTTGACAGAGGTACATACCAGTATCTACTGGAAAATAGTCTTTAAAAGGACGCCACATATTCATAGAATTACCAAACAGACTAAAAACCCGTGTAACATTGACAATGCAATAATTTTCAGGCAAACTAGTCATCAGATAAAAAGCAGTTGTTACATGACTTATTCATCACCAATCAAAATTTTATCGAGAAAAACACCTCTAGTCACAACATTGAAGGACATTTTTATAACATTCGTCTGATGTAAAAAAAAAAAAAAAAAAAAAAGTATGAAACAACTGTTTTGTTGTCCATCAAAATAGGTCTTTAAGAAATGACTTCATATTTTCAAATACATAACCATACTGATAACGTCACAAACGTGATCATGAGTATGATTCATCATTATCATATGAAAGCTTTGAAATTGATTACAGCGCATCTACTACCCATTATTTCCTGAAGTTCATTTAATCTCGATAAATATAGTACGAACATTTAGATTACTGTAAATAAACCGTGACTAACATCTTAAAATACAAACCTAATAACTTAAAATACAAACCTAATAACTTAAAATACAAACCTAATAACTAACAATACACAAACTATTATCGGTTCCTAGAAAACAACACAATGCTTTTCCAATTAGAAAATGCCTTTGCAATTGAAAAACATATATCGAAGATCATTTGATTTTTAATGTTCTCCGTTATTTTTGAATCATCATTACATGTTCACATATGGGATTGGCCAGTGGGTTTACTAGAATGTATCCATGATACTTCCAGGGTTACATCCGCTTTTGCTCACTGCTTTATTAAAAAGCTTATCAGAAAAGGAAACAGAAACCTTAAAAATACTTAATCTAAAATATATTGAAGATGTGTTTTTGCAAATACCTATTTTTGGCTATGCCGATCGGGTATAACCTGTTTGGGCACTCAACATATTTAAAAACAGTTGATTACCACGTAGGTTTCCATCAGCGAATACATATATAAATAAATAGCATTTGTCATTTGCGAATAAAATATATGAATGATTATGCTTACCATTACATCAAACTGAAATATATACGAAGGAAAATGTTTCAATATAGGAGCTGATATCACCCTGTAGTAGACATTCGTGTTCCGGCTCCACCAGATGCGCTCTTCGTTCTGACGGAACAACATACTGTGCTCAGTCAGGTATGTATATATTTACGTTACCGTTAAATATCAAGGGTCGAATAAAACGGCTGGTATAGTTTGTAACCACAAGTTTTATTTCAGCGAATCTAATGTTATATTTTCTTGACGTAAAACAAAATACAGATGGGAATCCTTTGCCGTGCGCGGTTTATTAATGCTAATATGTTACATGGTATCAATCTATTCACAATAATAACAAAACATGTGTAACACATACAAAATATCATAGAACCTATATTGGTATACAAACCTGGACTGCATGCTTATCATATGAACCCCTGTTTCAGTTACATTTCTCGGCTGATTCCTTAATTTGATCGTATTCCCGCTTTAACAGGAACTGTAATATCAGCTTAATCACGGATTGGTCGGACAAAGGCCAAAATTTGCATCCTTCCTTTGATGTAATCCAAATCCCATTTACTGAAAATTTTGAGGTGGGTTAACATCATACGATCTTTGTTTAATCGAATATTCGAATTATGAAAAACCCGTATTTAAAGTAATTTTTGTTGGTCCAAATAATGTCATATGAAATTGCAGTCTCGGATGGGGTTTATAGTTGAATTCTTGTCATTGTTACGGTATATTGTTACTGTTATTGCAAATTGATGTAAATCTAGATTGTCATAATCACTACATTACATGAACATCTAACAACATCCCATTATGGGTCCCGTCTGGATGACCTTTTAGAGTAGCCAATCAAATGACTACTTCCAGAATCTCGGAAGTGAATTGTATATGTGCGAATTAGCATGACTAGAGAGCATTTCTTGAATTATCTGTCAATTTGTATCGAGTCATTTCGTTCTATCAAGCATATAGCTATATACATGCTGTGCCGAAATAGTTTGCTTCAATTCCATCTACAAATAGACAATTCGCCCTGAAAGTGATATACACATATATCAAAGGTCATCAGAACGTGACTCCATATGGGATGTTATTAAAGGTTCATGTAACGTAGTGGGAATGACCATCTAGATTTTAATAAGATTGCTGTTATTGACTTCTGGATCGTGTAAAACAAAGATTACTGACATGAAAAACAAAACCATTATTCTAATAATCTTGTATACAAACGATGGCAGAATCTTATAAGAATAGGCTGTAAAACAAAGATAAGTCCGGAATATGGGATACCAACACTACAAATTTGGAATAAAATAAAACCAACAGAAGATTATCATAACATAGTGGTACAATGATTCGTGTTCCATGTTAACGATTATGACTGTTTACGGTGTTGATTATATTCACTGTTTTCTAACGTGTTTTCTTGAAAAACATGAAGAATTAAGTAACTACTAGATAAATCTTATCTATCTTATATCTACTATTCACAGACAATTGGGTCAATCAATGGCGTCTTATTTATGAGACTAACGACACCGGGGGAGTAGTCTCTGGACGGGAAGATATCCTGATATCTGCTTTCCAATCAGCTTCCGTCGTACGGGTGTACGTTCCATCCTGGAATCAGACTTTCAACCTCGATGTCTCATTTGTCAAACCTGACAAAAGCGTTGCTTGTTCGCAGTCACTGTTCCAGGTGGCCAAGAAAAGCTGGAACATATTTTCCGAGAAAGCAACACGTGTGTTTTATATGTTCTGTACATTCGGGCTTTATCACATGAGTCAGAGTTATCTTGGAGGCTTTTCCCGATCTAGCAATCCAGATGCGTTTGGAGTTATTGGAATGCAATGGTTCACAAGGTAGGACCTTTGTAACTATGCTAACAAATCCACTTAATCCCAATTAGACCCCGTCCCACTACAGTGGAGGACTCTATTTCGTGCCTTTCATTTTGTGCATAACCTTGTCATCCGACATTACCATTTGGTCGAAATATAAGCAATGTCTCATGCCAATCAAATTCTATATGTAGGCCCGTAGTTGGGGTACGTTTCGCAAATTCCTGATTAGAATCGAATCACTGTATTAAGGATGTGCATTGGAATTCCACAAAAAACAAATTATGTTACATTAAACGCTTTTTTGTTTTAACATTTCAGGTATCGTTTTGAGCATCTCGAAAACTATCCAATCTACTGCAACAACAAGGAAGGTCACCAAACCTGTGGTTCGTTCCCTGAACTCGAGTCAGCTATCCTTCATGGCGCTGAAGTCCGCATAATTGCTAGTAATTCGATATTGTCGAATGCTTTGGAACAAATCGTTATCAGTAACGGCGTGGTCGGTGCACAACTTCTGCGACAGGTAGGCAGTGTTGAAAAGTTGGATAATAGAATGTATCGCATGTTTGTTAAGCGTAATCCGCACTGGACGTACAGCATATATAGCTCTGACGGCAAGTTCAGTAGAATGAAATGGTATATTGGGAAAGGCATGAAATCATATGACAAAAAGGATAGATATGTAGACTGGTTTGTAGACATGTATTGGTCAGCTGTCTATTCGCATAACCAAAATGGCATTTCTCTCCACGGATCTAGAAACAAACTTCGTGCTAGTATTTTGGCTGGCAAACGAGTTCGTGTGGTTTTAAACGGAAACATTGCTGGAGGAGCGGACAGTGTGTCTTTAGAAACTAATGGACACGTGAATGCCCAACTTCTTGATGAGATATCAATTTCAAACCAGAGTTATTTTCAAGAAAATGCTTACTGGTTTTGGCAGATGATTTCGTCAACGGGGTTTCAAAATATTCTAAGAATATATCTAGGATCATACGGTGTGATGAATACCGAAGATAGGAAGACCAGTGTCCGGTGGTATGTAGATACGCGTCCATGGAGGAAGCTGTTAGTGATATCAACATCAGGAGTCGTTATCACTGGATCGAAGTATCAACTGAGAAAGTCATTGGAATCAGGTGGCATGTTACGGTTAGTAGTAACATTTCCGAACAGGACAGTGGTGGCTTTCTCTTCCGACAATATCGAGTATTATGAAGAAGAGGTCTCTGCACAATTTGTTCGATATATCGGGCATATACAGAAATTGGGGTCAACAGAGAGGGTTTTTCCTACAGCGCCTTACTGGAATTTAATCATAGTCACTACAGACGGACCACTCAAATCTTCTTTGTGGGATGTTAGAAAAAATGAACAAGTCTATAAAAACATCGAAAGTGTAACAACTGCATGGTTTGTAAGCTAATACTTTGCTTAAATTTGAATGGCACACGTTTTAGTGTTATATCATTTTTGTTAATTATCAGCTGTCTCGGTAGACTCGATCGCTAATGACTGACCGTAGAAAGCTGTCGTGACGGGTGAAGCTAATCCATTAGCGATGTCATATTAAGATTTCTTCAGAGCTTAAGTGAATCGCTGAAACGTTGTTAATTAATTGATTGTAAAAAAAATTCGATACGAACATTTCAATTAGCATTACCACATACATGCAGGAACGGTAAATCCTATATTTTTATTCACATCATTATTGTGTACTAAGATTGATTACTTTGTATTGTGTCTAAACAGCAATATCCATGTAAACCAACTACTAAAAAGAGACCTTTTTACTTTTCAATATATCATCAATATAAAACCTCATTATGCAATATTTAACCAAATAACAACTCTTGAATTTATTACATTTAACATGTTACATTTATCCTGTATTGGTATCGCATAACGCTTTATATAGATACCATGTAACTATATTTATATTCCTAATGTGGTTTGCTGATATGAACATACCAAGTGAAAACAACAAACATATGACCAAGAATACACTATGAAAACCGTATGAAAACATTGTCTCTCGTGCTGATTTTCCACACATAACATCAGAAAATATCAATACGCTTGAAAAAATAGTCCTCGTTTCATTTCCGTAAATTATGTTTTCTTTGTAATCTATTTACATAAATTAAATCTAATTTAACACAAATTATTGTATTCGATGTTATTTCATGTCTCTTTGTTTTAGATAACAAGCAAAAAATAAATAAATAAACTACTGCAAACTGCGGAGCGAAAGGACATAGTAAACGATGGTGCATTGGCGGGATCTCCCGGCTGTTCTAATAATTTGGCGTTTCGTCGTATACATGACAAATTTTTCTTTTTATTAAAATTTCTCGTTTTCTCGATATAAATTTTTTAAATCAAGGTTATGTAAATATATGAATTGAATAGATCTTTTAAATTTTCATTGCGGCTATGAATACCAGTAGCTAGCTACATATCCTCCGAGGCGCGCTACCGCGCGCCACGGGATATGTAGCTAGCTACTGGTATTCATAGCCGCAATGAAAATTAAAAACATCTATTCAATCCATATATATAAACTTAATATCGGTACCATGTCACTCTATACAGCTTGATATCGGTAACATGTAACTATACAGCTTATATTTGTTACCATGTAGCTTTATTCAACTTCAGTTTGTTACGTAACACCATACATTTTATGATGGGACCTGGTAACTCTATGCAGCTTTATATTAGTACCATGTAACTATACAGCTTGATATCGGTACCATGTAACTATACAGCTTTATATCGGTACCATGTTACTATACAGCTTTATATCGGTACCTTGCAACTATATACAGCTTGATATCGGTACCATGTAACACTATACAGCTTAATATTGGTACATTGTAACTATATAGCTTGATATTGGTACAATGTAACTATACAGCTTGATATCGGTACCATGTAACTCTATACAGTTTTATATCGGTACCATGTAACTCTATACAGTTTTATATCGGTACCATGTAACTATATACAGTTTTATATCGGTACCATGTAACTATATACAGTTTTATATCGGTACCATATAACTATATACAGTTTTATATCGGTACCATGTAACTATATAAAGCTTTATATTAGTACCATGAAAGTGTACAGCTTTATATTGGTATCACATAACTATAAATATACATCTTTAGATTGGTACCATATAACTCTTCACATATTTATATTGGTTATGTGTTTCTCCGTAAAACTTTGTATTGGTACCGATTAACACAATATAAGACTATATTGGTACCGTTTAACCCTATTTAACCTTTGAACTGTTACCAAATGGTAGTAAACAATCGATATGATTATGAATAGAAATATAAATAGAATGTCGCCCGTTCATTTTTACCATTTGGTAACAGTTCAGTACTTATATTTGCATTCCTAATGATTCTATTTTACTGTAGGTTATGGCGCGTTTAAATTTGCCGCTTACCCTGTCACTGACGTCATCAAGTTCAAATACCGGAACAGCCGAAATTTCCAGAAGGAATAATATAGTTCCTCATGTCGTTATTAATAGTAAACACATACACTATAATTGCTCAAATTTGGCTTTATTTTATTCCTCAAATAAGCTTGAAGGTATCATCCATTTGTTCATCAATTGCATAATTTCAGATCGTTTAAAATCGAAGCCGTTTTTTCTGCGCAATGATATACGGTAAACATTTAGAAGTGTAGACACATACACTATAATTGCTCAAATTTGGCTTTATTTTATTCCTCAAATAAGCTTGAAGGTATCATCCATTTGTTCATCAATTGCATAATTTCAGATCGTTTAAAATCGAAGCCGTTTTTTCTGCGCAATGATATACGGTAAACATTTAGAAGCGAGGACCACATACTAGTCTTTTAATGTTGTTGTGCCTTGCATTTCTGAAAATTCGGAAACGACCCCCTGTGAGTGTGTCGGCATTGACAATTTGATAATTTCGTATAGATCAAGAATTGCGCTTATAGCAATTTTGTATTGACTACATTTTACAGGTCCGTTGAACCTTATGGACATCATCAATACTAAGATGCTCGGTCATATATCACATCGACTTATAACACTTAATCGCGATCATCTAACACTGTGAATTTTGTGTTGACTACATTTTTTTAAATTATGAAATATTACTCTCATAACGTGTGAAGTTGCTTTATTGTTGTGGTGGCTTATGTAAATAAATGCTAGCATTCGAAAGTAGCTGGCGGCCGTGGTTTAAACCTGCAACACCTGGAGCTGTATTCCTACACTGACTAAATCACTGTAAATTGTAGTATACGGTCTCATTAATACAAAAATATGTTAAACATTTGAAAACCAATCACTTGTCCATTCGGGCCTCCGAATTGTCTGCGTATTTATGTAATGAAATAAACTTGACTATATTTAGCTTGGCTATATGTACAGATCAAGCGTGAAACGTATCATCCAGCCAGGTTAATATTTCAGTAATCATACATGTGAAACGACGATCGACATTATGTACAAAAAGAAACATCGAAGATATCTAGTCGACTGATCTAAACTCAACAATCTATTATTTATCACTCCAAAAACGGAGTGAATTTATCTATCATATCGTATCGATTTGGTTTTTTTTGTACAATGGACACAATAAATCATATCCTTTGAAAGAGTAACCACAATTATTGACGAATAAATGTCATTGGATGCTAAAAAATGATCAACATACATGTAAGTCCGTTCTCAATATATTTTAAAATAAATTAGTGCACAACAGTATAATGTGTTTTATTAATGTAATACTCGACATCTCTCGCTTGAGAATTCATCTCATGTATTAGTCTAATTTCTAATGTAACAACTTTCAATGTCTTTCTGTCACCTATAGAAAAAAGGAAAATTATTGATGTCGAGTTTTTTAATAGATAAAACAACTTTCCTCTATAATACATTTTGTTTCCCGTGAAGAAAATTCATAGAACCAGTAATGTATTGGGCATTCATAGTACCTGTACATGTGTACGCATATACGGTTCAGCTTTTAAGTTGCTTCCATAGACTTTGAGTTTTGTCACGTTGGGTTGTAGTCCATCAAGTTTTATAGAGGCACGGTGGTCTACTGTTAAAAAGCTAGCCTACCTAACCAGTTAATTCGAGTCCCGACAGGCGTCCCGATGCCTTTCTTTGTTGTGTTACAGTCGACTCCGCAGCACATAAGTTATATCATATCGACTCAGCTGTAAATGAATTGTAATCCAGTCGACTCAGCTGTATATGAGTTAATTATCCACCGACTCGGCTGTAAACGAGTAATATCCCAGTCGACTCAGCTGCAAATGAGTACGATCCCCGTCGACTAGGCTGTAAACGAGTACGATCCCCGTCGACTCGGCTGTAAACGAGTAATATCTCAGTCGACTCAGCTGTAAACGAGTACAATCCCAGTCGACTCAGCTGTACATACGTAATATCCAAATCGCCTCAGCTGTACATGAGTTAAATATCCACCGACTCGGCTGTAAAATAGTACAATCCCAGTCGACTCAGCTGTTAATGAGTAATATCCCAGTCGACTCAGCTGTAAACGAGTAATATCCCAGTCGACTCAGCTGTAAACGAGTAATATCCCAGTCGACTCAGCTGTAAACGAGTAATATTCCAGTCGACTCAGCTGTAAACGAGTAATATCCCCGTCGACTCGGCTGTAAACTAGTACAATCCCAGTCGAATCGGCTGTAAACGAGTAATATCCCCGTCGACTCGGCTGTAAACGAGTAATAGCCCAGTCGACTCAGCTGTAAACGAGTACAATCCCAGTCGACTCAGCTGTACATACGTAGTATCCAAATGGCCTCAGCTGTACATGAGTTAAATATCCACCGACTCAGCTGTAAACGAGTAATATCCCAGTCGACTCAGCTGTAAACGAGTACAATCCCAGTCGTCTCAGCTGTAAACGAGTACAATCCCAGTCGACTCAGCTGTTAATGAATTGTATCCCAGTCGACTCAGCTGTAAACGAGTACAATCCCAGTCGACTCAGCTGTTAATGAGTAATATCCCAGTCGACTCAGCTGTTAATGAGTACTATCCCAGTCGACTCAGCTGTTAATGAGTACTATCCCAGTCGACTCGGCTGTAAACGAGTAATATCCCAGTCGACTCAGCTGTTAATGAGTACTATTCCAGTCGACTCAGCTGTTAATGAGTACTATCCCAGTCGACTCAGCTGTTAATGAGTACTATTCCAGTCGACTCAGCTGTTAATGAGTACTATTCCAGTCGACTCGGCTGTTAATGAGTACTATTCCAGTCGACTCAGCTGTTAATGAGTACTATCCCAGTCGACTCAGCTGTTAATGAGTACTATTCCAGTCGACTCAGCTGTTAATGAGTACTATTCCAGTCGACTCGGCTGTTAATGAGTACTATTCCAGTCGACTCGGCTGTTAATGAGTACTATTCCAGGCGACTCAGCTGTTAATGAGTAATATCCCAGTCGACTCAGCTGTTAATGAGTACTATTCCAGTCGACTCAGCTGTTAATGAGTACTATTCAGTTGTAAACGAGTACAATCCCAGTCGACTCAGCTGTAAACGAGTACTATCCCATGCGACTCAGCTGTTAATGAGTTGTATTCCAGTGTCACAGTCCCAACCATATTTTGCTATATACATATCCATTATATTCCAGGAAGTGGATATTTTCTATGTTGCTTGTACAATTATAATACGGTAGAATTTCTATTTATTTTATGGTGTAATTTATATTTAGTTTTGGTAATTATTTGTTATTTGCTATAAATACGGATTCTCCGGACCCGGGTTCATAGCGAGTAAATTAGTGTGAGAGAGATATTCGCACGGGTAAACGGGCGAACCGGTTGTGTGACCTTGGAAGGTATACATGGGTTAAACAAGCGCAAAATACAGTTTGCGGTAAGTTATATTATATTTCTTATACACCAATGTGTTGGTTTTTAAACCCCGAAATCTGTTGCGTTTATATCCGAAGTATAACATGTTATTTTCTAATCGTAATGCGTACCGATGAGTACAGTTCATAGGTCTGTGAATGTAATGTTTATGAGGCTAATATTTAAAGTAACTGAGCTATGATTTTTGATGTAAAGTATAATATGTGTTTAGAATTGTTGCATTTGCGGTAATTCATAACTTATTTGGTAGAATTAGCAAGTCTTACGAGTATTAAACGTGTATGTGTTTAGTTATCGTATTGGCTCTTATATAATATGTATAACTATATATATAGCGGGTGTATCGCTAGTTTACTTTCTTTATATCAGTGTTTTATAAGAGTACAATGGAATTAGTGTCAAATAATGTGTCGTTTACATAAATAAGTGCATGTTGATAGAACTATGATGTAGATAAATACTATATCATTATGGTATTTGCATAGTGTAGTAAAACCTTTAGTTAGACATGCATATATATGTCGTTACAGTTTTAACCTATGATGGTGTGAGGGCAGATGTCAATTCAGAATGACATGGTATCCAGTAACCATAGTTTCCAGTCCTATGTGGGCAATACAAACACCATTATCACTAACTGATGCAGTCCTGTGTGGGTAGCTGTTGGTGAGATGTTAAGTTGACAACTATTGGTGAGCTATCCTGTGTGGGCAGCTATATGCATCGTAAGAAGTCCTGTGTGGGCAGATTTTAATGGTATGTCCTTTGTGGGCAACCATATCTCCATATTTCCATATGTCCTGTGTGGGCGGAAGTAACTTTATACAGACCTTTGTGGTCAACCATATTTCCATATGTCCTGTGTGGACGGATATAACTTTATACAGACCTTTGTGGTCAACCATATTTCCATATGTCCTGTGTGGACGGATATAACTGTATACCGACCTTTGTGGTCAACCATATTTCCATATGTCCTGTGTGGGCGGATATAACTGTATACAGACCTTTGTGGACAACTCTATTCCCATGTGTCTGTGTGGGCATATTATATCTACATTTATGTGGCAACGTTGAGCAGTCCTTTGTGAGCAGATACATAAACTTGTCTTGACAATCTTTGTCTGGAGTGTAACAACTTTCTATGTGGACTGTACATCAGACACTATACGTCAGCCGTCATTGGAAGTATTTGTGGATTGCAGACCACCTGCTTCAGAGTGTATGTATGTGTATGTTAGTTGTGAGAAAGTTGTATATATTGCTATTATTGCATATGTGACTGTTAAATATGTACATTATTGTAATAAACCCATGTATATAGTGTATATTGGGTATTTGTGCCATTCTTTACATCAACGCTGCTAGTCGTGCTCGTCCAGGTTACATCCAGTCGACTCAGCTGTAAACGAGTTGTATTCCAGTAGACTCAAGTAAAAATATATTTCATCCATCAACTCAGCTGCTATTAAATCATTGTATCTAGTCGACAAAGCTGTAAACAGTTTGTGTTCCAGTCCACTCAGTTGTAAATAGTCTCAGTTTTAGTCAACCCAGCTGTAAATGAGTACGTAATAAGGCAGTTCAAGGAACGTTACGTATGGGTTGTATGCCGTCCTCCGTTGGTCTATTACAGAGGTATATCAAAAAAAAACTTCAACTTATTAAAAATTCAGTATTTTTCAGGTTTGTTGAACCTTACGGACATCACCAATACTAAGATGCTCGATCGTTTATCATACACTTAATCGCGGTCATCTAACACTGTAAATTCCCTATGAGACGTTTGTCTAATTGGTGCATGTCGTGATGTGTTTTCATGTACAATTCCGGTTGAAACAGCCAAGCTTTTCTCATGTGGTCTCTACTGCAAAATCAAAACAAGGGTACATTATCATAGGGTTGTAACAAATAATATGTTATATATCATGTTCCATATTTTCATGGATATCGAGACAAATATTGACAGTTTCCTTTTAAAATTATTTCATTTCGTTTAAGTCATGAAATTATATAATACAGGATTTTTCATCATGCACATTACTCATAAGTATGTTATATTTAGAATATTAATAGTAAATGTACATGCATCGTTCTGTTAATACTGCGGTTGAACCCAATCTATGGAAGACAAAAGTACCTATTTACCTTGACTCTACGATCTTTATCGTGTCGTCGTTTTTAACCCTGTGGCCAAGACTTTGATGTGCTTACATATAATTTCAATTAATACCTACATCCATATGGACTTCCTATGATCACGTCTAGCATTGTAGGGGCCCCGCTAGGCCTGGATATTGTTTACAAAAATATTGTCATGCATGCGTACCCGAAATATTCAAACTGAGGCGATATCAAAGTCATGATTATACCTTATTATACCAATATCTTTTTCTAATTTGTTTCGAATTTCGAATGTGTTTTCCCCTTTCTAGTCTAGACGAAGCTTTCTAGCAACTAATCAACCATCAGTATAAGCAATCGTTTTATTTTGAATTTATTCTTACATATATCGTTATTTTTGCAAATACTGCATATTATAAATCTCCCTACGCTTGGAACCCTTGTAAACAGCCGGACAAGCTTGCGCAACAAGTTGAAGTCCTTGAAAGGCATTGAAGCTCCGTCTTATTTAAACGAACAGTTCAGTGAGGAAACAGTTTTCTCCCTTAAGCTGCGGTTTACATATACATATATAAACATATTACAAATATATCATGGGTGTATATGCAATAGTTTATTTGATCCTCGGTACTGGTAATCGACCAATGTTCTAGTGCACTCGGCCTTCAGCCTCTTGTAATTGAAAATCGGTACCGAGGGTTAAATATTCTGGACTACTACACAAACAGCCATGATATACTTGTTTTATTACAAAATCACTTAATCACACTTAGAATCACGGATATTTCTACTTTCTTATATACATTGAAGTCGACATGACTGTCGGCTGGCAGTGTTGACATCTGAGTGACGTTTTAAAGGGTAGGACTAAATTCCGAAACCTCACGGGTGTTGTTCAATAATTTGCACGTGACCAAATTCCAAAGCGTCACATGTGTTCAATAGTTTGCATGTGACCGTGCAATAATCATATAGGCCTTGCAATAGATAAAAATATAACTTAATATATATAGTTATGGAAAAACAGACGCATTATGTAATAAAATGTACTTTTGATACTGTTCGCAAGTGTTATACTTTCATTGTCCAAAGATAGGCAAGTAGAGTTATAATTCCATGCAATGAAACGCATGCTCATGTTAAGCCTCCGGAATAAGCATATGAAATGATTTTTATTCATACCAGCAAAATTACTATGACATTTCGTAGTTTCTGATAGGTATGCAGTTTTGCACTCCGCTAACATCAAATGCGTAGAGAATTTCAAAATACGTGATGAGGCTATACCACCTTTATATGCATGACGTTCCGGGTTCATTTTGGGTCTGGATTCAGAGTTCAGTCGAGGTTATTGACATACTGTTAATATTTGCCAATATAGGACCATATACATAAGTCCTAGCAGTTACATGTATATACTACCTAACATATGTATATTGTAATGTCTAATGTTGTAAGTAAGTAGATCCACTTTCTGTTGAGAGTGAAAAACCTCGTTCGTTGGTATTTGGTCTCATCATTTGGTCAGAGGTGAGCTCATATTACCGGTGTTGAATATAGAAGACTTTTAACATTATATATCAAATAAATAAGAATTAATGTTTGCATTTACTTACAATTTCCAAATCCCACATGAACCGCAATGGACCTGATGTAATAAGACAAAGTCATAATTTCCAACAATTCATGGAAAATGACATTACACCTAATCCGATAAAGGAAGATAGGGTGATGCTTTATATGAAAACGTTTTCTGATTATATTATATGGATCATGGAATGGTTAAATAAAAGACATACATTGACGTTAATTTAATACATAATGTTAAAATAGTCCCGGTCGATTAAAATATGATCACAAATATGCTTAAAGAGGCTGGAGAAAACTTTACTGAGTTGTATTCCAGTCGACTCAGCTGTAAACGAGTACTATCCCAGGCGACTCAGCTGTTAATGAGTTGTATTCCAGTAGTCTCAAGTAAAAATATATATTTCATCCATCAACTCAGCTGCTATTAAATCATTGTATCTAGTCGACAAAGCTGTAAACAGTTTGTGTTCCAGTCCACTCAGTTGTAAATAGTCTCAGTTTTAGTCGACACAGCTGTAAATGAGTACGTAATAAGGCAGTTCAAGGAACGTTACGTATGGGTTGTATGCCGTCCTCCGTTGGTCTATTACAGAGGTATATATAAAAAAAAAACTTCAACTTATTAAAAATTCTGTATTTTTCAGGTTTGTTGAACCTTACGGACATCACCAATACTAAGATGCTCGATCGTTTATCATACACTTAATCGCGGTCATCTAACACTGTAAATTCCCTATGAGAAGTTTGTCTAATTGGTGCATGTCGTGATGTGTTTTCATGTACAATTCCGGTTGAAACAGCCAAGCTTTTCTCATGTGGTCTCTACTACAAAATCAAAACAAGGGTACATTATCATAGGGTTGTAACAAATAATATGTTATATATCATGTTCCATATTTTCATGGATATCGAGACAAATATTGACAGTTTCCTTTTAAAATTATTTCATTTCGTTTAAGTCATGAAATTATATAATACAGGATTTTTCATCATGCACATTACTCATAAGTATGTTATATTTAGAATATTAATAGTAAATGTACATGCATCGTTCTGTTAATACTGCGGTTGAACCCAATCTATGGAAGACAAAAGTACCTCTTTACCTTGACTCTACGATCTTTATCGTGTCGTCGTTTTTAACCCTGTGGCCAAGACTTTGATGTGCTTACATATAATTTCAATTAATACCTACATCCATATGGACTTCCTATGATCACGTCTAGCATTGTAGGGGCCCCGCTAGGCCTGGATATTGTTTACAAAAATATTGTCATGTATGCGTACCCGAAATATTCAAACTGAGGCGATATCAAAGTCATGATTATACCTTATTATACCAATATCTTTTTCTAATTTGTTTCGAATTTCGAATGTGTTTTCCCCTTTCTAGTCTAGACGAAGCTTTCTAGCAACTAATCAACCATCAGTATAAGCAATCGTTTTATTTTGAATTTATTCTTACATATATCGTTATTTTTGCAAATACTGCATATTATAAATCTCCCTACGCTTGGAACCCTTGTAAACAGCCGGACAAGCTTGCGCAACAAGTTGAAGTCCTTGAAAGGCATTGAAGCTCCGTCTTATTTAAACGAACAGTTCAGTGAGGAAACAGTTTTCTCCCTTAAGCTGCGGTTTACATATACATATATAAACATATTACAAATATATCATGGGTGTATATGCAATAGTTTATTTGATCCTCGGTACTGGTAATCGACCAATGTTCTAGTGCACTCGGCCTTCAGCCTCTTGTAATTGAAAATCGGTACCGAGGGTTAGATATTCTGGACTACTACACAAACAGCCATGATATACTTGTTTTATTACAAAATCACTTAATCACACTTAGAATCACGGATATTTCTACTTTCTTATATACATTGAAGTCGACATGACTGTCGGCTGGCAGTGTTGACATCTGAGTGACGTTTTAAAGGGTAGGACTAAATTCCGAAACCTCACGGGTGTTGTTCAATAATTTGCACGTGACCAAATTCCAAAGCGTCACATGTGTTCAATAGTTTGCATGTGACCGTGCAATAATCATATAGGCCTTGCAATAGATAAAAATATAACTTAATATATATAGTTATGGAAAAACAGACGCATTATGTAATAAAATGTACTTTTGATACTGTTCGCAAGTGTTATACTTTCATTGTCCAAAGATAGGCAAGTAGAGTTATAATTCCATGCAATGAAACGCATGCTCATGTTAAGCCTCCGGAATAAGCATATGAAATGATTTTTATTCATACCAGCAAAATTACTATGACATTTCGTAGTTTCTGATAGGTATGCAGTTTTGCACTCCGCTAACATCAAATGCGTAGAGAATTTCAAAATACGTGATGAGGCTATACCACCTTTATATGCATGACGTTCCGGGTTCATTTTGGGTCTGGATTCAGAGTTCAGTCGAGGTTATTGACATACTGTTAATATTTGCCAATATAGGACCATATACATAAGTCCTAGCAGTTACATGTATATACTACCTAACATATGTATATTGTAGTGTCTAATGTTGTAAGTAAGTAGATCCACTTTCTGTTGAGAGTGAAAAACCTCGTTCGTTGGTATTTGGTCTCATCATTTGGTCAGAGGTGAGCTCATATTACCGGTGTTGAATATAGAAGACTTTTAACATTATATATCAAATAAATAAGAATTAATGTTTGCATTTACTTACAATTTCCAAATCCCACATGAACCGCAATGGACCTGATGTAATAAGACAAAGTCATAATTTCCAACAATTCATGGAAAATGACATTACACCTAATCCGATAAAGGAAGATAGGGTGATGCTTTATATGAAAACGTTTTCTGATTATATTATATGGATCATGGAATGGTTAAATAAAAGACATACATTGACGTTAATTTAATACATAATGTTAAAATAGTCCCGGTCGATTAAAATATGATCACAAATATGCTTAAAGAGGCTGGAGAAAACTTTTAAGTACACGGTTTCGAGATGTTTATTACTGTCGTAATCAGGGGAGATATCTTTTTCAATGAGGAATTTGTCAACTTGTCTTTTTTAATATCTCTTCTGGATTCAAAACGTCGAACCCATTTAAGTTAAGTGGAATTATATTTTCATCATGTGAACAAGAGTTACCCAATTAGTTACTGTAACTGTCCGATGGTACCAATGAACATGTTGTTTGTGGTGATACAAAGCTACTCCTAAATGACGCCGGTAAAAGCATCTGATATTTTAGTTGCTGTTGTTAGTAAAGTGGAAATGATCACTTCACACAACGAATGTGACAAAAACAATCGATTGTTTCGCATAAATTAATTGTTGTGAATGCATAGGAAAATAGACTACAAGAAATGTTCAAGCTATGGAATTATAATAAGGTGAGCGCAAACACACTTCTATATTTCGACTTTGACGATTGAATTTCCTGACGTTCATCGAGATTCCCCTATTTATAGCACCACTGATACGTACTAGTAACTTATAATGTAAGATCAACGCAAACAAAAATGTTCAAAACATTTGTGCATCAATAAATTCATATTTTAATTTATTAGTAATTATAGTAGTTGCATTCCATTGTTCTTTCATCAACGACTCATTTCTAATATTCATAAATAAATAGGATCTGAAATAAGATTTCATTTCAAATTTTATGAAATAAGTTTTGACAAGCAAAAATAAAATAAGTACAAAGAAATAAAGAAAGTGACGAGTTTCATAAACTCTCATATAGAAATGAAAACAAATTTAAGATATTTGTATCACGTGGAGGACTTCAGCAATCAGAGACAACCACTTTGTGACGTCATTAACAATTCATGATGCCATATCATTGATCACATTACAGCGTCATAACTGATTTCTGACTAGCTCAGCCAATGAAAAAGCTATATGGTACATGCATTTGATACTATATTGTCATATTCAAAAATACTGCACGGGTGAAATCACTGGGCAACATTCGAATGGTGTGATAAATCATTATGTGACTTAAGCAATAATACATTTGCTATGATTGCCAACGAACTGTTTAAACGTACTATATTGTAATACGATATGCATTTGGCAAAACAATATTCAGTGATGGTGAAATGTTCCAACGTTTCACATCAAATAGTGGATTTTTTTTCAAAAGCTGTGGCCTACAACCTCACAACACTGTAGCGTCTTAAGAGTTAGTTGACAGGTACTACATTACACGTACATTGTTAATTCATGCGTCACGGGTTAGGGGACCGACAGGAATGGGAACGTCACGCGGCCATTCCGTGTTGTTACGGGATATAGTAGTGTAAGTCGTTTTCATACTTGTCCTGTTCATGTCACTTCCAACTCGTTTATGTTCAATTAGAGTTTTGTAGTTGAAGGCGAGGAACACCAGCGGATTGGCCACGCTGTTTAACGGCGCCAGCGGGAACAAGGCAAACGTATAACAAGTGAATGGCACCACATCATACACCGTCAACAGGAAGTTGATGGTGTGGGGACTCCAGGAGATCAGAAAGACTGAAAATACAAAATGTTTCAAGTTGTATGTTTGCTCATTATGACCCCCAATCTGCATCTAACGCCCTAATTAACTATGAGGAATTCCTCCCAGAAAAGCTGATTTTATTTATAATGCGCATGTTGATAGTTTAGTAATATGTACATCAGGTCAGAGTTAGGGAGGCAGTGAATATAAGAGAAGACTTATTTTCTTTTCTTTGCAAAATCACAGCAAAGAGTATGAAACCAGGGCCTGCTTGAATGATAAAAACATACTAACTGTAGAACGTCAGATTTACATTCGAATTATTTGTTTAAAAGATTTAACGAGAGTTTGTGAAGGATTGGGAAATATAATTATCAAATATTGCTTTGTTAAGCCCATCTTATCGTACATTTGTTCCCATTGTTTCCCTGAGGTTAATCAATTAGGTTTATATATACATGAATATAGAAAGAGACTTATATGAAGTCAGTTTTTAAAATGAATATTAGTGAAATTATGCTATATTAGGAATTGGATATTCATTTCATGAAAAAACAAAGTGATTTCTGTAAACAATTAAAGCGAATACGCATTAACTAATTTGCAATCCTGCATTTACCTGATACTACGGCAAACATCACTTTTGTACTTCGTATCTTAGCCCTGGTTATTACATCAACGCGCTTAGCTGGTATCTGACCATTATCTGTAAGAAAACAAAGATTTAATTATAATTATAATATTATTCTTTTACAGTATTGGGACTTTATATATTGTATTATTATAGTCTATAGAATTAGCGTGTAATGCAGGTTGGAAAATGAATATCTATATTATATATATCATATCAAAAACCTTTATTATAATGTATAATTTTCAAGTATGAATTGGTCCTATATTTGACGAAATTAAAGTAGCATTGAAACCAGTAATAAGTGTCATGTATTTCGTCCATTTTGCAATAATTCAAATGTTATTCCAAGTAGTTGCCGCATCTGTGCGTTAAGAAATGAAATTGGTACTAAGATATACTAATCATGCTGACGACAAACGTTAAGGTACCGAATGTACATGAATTACGAAATAAGCTCAATATATTCAAACCTTACAAATATCTATGAGCACAACACGACATTACATAATTCTTTGTCCTCGAAAAGTAAATTTTAAACGTTATTCGTTATTGTGATAAATTAATCGCTATCTATATGCATATATACTTTGTATTGTGATCTTGTGTTTAAGTACTTGACATTTAACAAAATATTGTTTAAATTAAACTAATAAATCACCATCTTTTTGTGTTAATATCATTCTTACATAATAATTACCAAAAAAAACGTATTAAGTTTGTTCTCAAATTTTAGTGCAAAATCAATTTGGAACATATCAGCGCAAGAATAAGGAAGATGTAAGCTGTAACGTAAAGTATGCCGAAGTTATAATACATGTAGCAGGTCAGACGGAATATATACACACGACTGACGAAGATAAAGTAAGATACCTATAGTTCATACAAAACGTATACAGTATCTAACATGCCTGTTAAAGCAAAGTTAAAGCAAATGATGATAGACCTGTTAGAATGGCAAATGGCGGGAAATAAAAAATAACCTCTGTAATGTTATCGAACATGCACAAGCAAGTTATTATTGATAAAAATGCACTTATACAAGTGTATATAGGTAGATTTTCATATTACGAAGAAATAATGAATGAATTAAACAAGGGACATACATGGTATAAGCACATTTCAAAACAAACAAAACAAAATCATTAATCTGCATCGTCGAGCTGTATCTTCCTTCTAGGACTCGTTAGTGATGCTGAAAGAGTTGATATGTAGAAGGCGGCAGAGGGAAACCGAAAAAGGAACATCAGGACCCGAATGGGGACGAAACATAAGAAAATGTATTAATGTTATCGGAATCGCATACTTTGAGGTAAACTCTATCAGATAAGAAGAAATGATGACCGGAGCCTGCAAATGCCGGTTTTATTGTTAAGTGTGGTTTATATGGGAGTTATCTCCCGTTCTATGTTCAAAACTTTATATTACATAACCAACTGTTATCAAATTGCGATGTTGATAATTCTAATTTTGAGAACAGCGGAAGGAGTAAAGATTTGAGAAAGGTCTAAATACCTATATATTGCAACTGTGTAAAATTAAACTCTATTGACATTTTTACTGAGATGATCAATGACGAAAACGATTTCAACGTCACCAAAATAGTCCTGTAATACCATCTTTAACCGCTGCTTACCTTAAACGTGTTCTTTATAAGAAAGGAAATATTTAAAGGGAATACCTTTGAAATTAATATACGTAGGCTTTTTTGTGTCGCTTTTATTCTCTGGTTAGGAGTTTAAAAAGGAAAGTTTGATAACATCCATCTTACTTTGTTAGCTCGACCTGAATAACTTCAGGAAATAATCATGATAACCATTGGCTTATCGAATTTATATTTTGACGAAAAATTGCCAATTCTGGCAAAATTAAATACATGTGTATGTAGAAAAATCTGGAAGAAAAGAAGAGGAAAAAAATCATTTCCCGAACTGGGATATTTAAGTTCCAGAAGTGTTGCATTTCGGCTCCAGAAGTGTGAAATCTAAATTGAAGCGTTACATTTCAGATCCATAAGTGTACCATTTCGGTTTCGGATGTGTGATATTTCAGTTCCTTACGAGGAATATCAGTTCCAGTTTTTGTCCCGAAATTGTGACATTACAGTTTTAGAAGTGTGACATCTCAGCTTCAGAAATGCGACATCTCAGCTTCAGACGCGTGACATTGCAGATATAGAAGTGTGACATTTCAGTTGTAGTAGTGTGACATTTCAGTTGTAGTAGTGTGACATTTCAGTTGTAGTAGTGTGACATTTCAGTTCTAGTAGTGTGACATTTTAGTTCTAGTAGTGTGACATTTCAGTTCTAGTAGTGTGACATTTCAGTTCTAGTAGTGTGACATTTCAGCTCCACACCTGACATTACAGTTCTTGTAGTGTAACATTTCAGCTCCAAGACGCGGATCCAGGAATTTGAAAGGGGGTTGGGTTGGCATAGGCGTTTTTTAAAAGTTTTCCTCATCCGAAAAGGGGGGGCTCAAGAACTTAGACATTACAGCTCCAGACGTGTTCTTTAAAACTGTGACTTTTCAGTTTCGGAAGTGTGACTTTACAGATCTAGAAGTGTGGCATTTCCTTTTCGATAATATGACATTCAAGGTTGGGAATACGATATCTCAGTTCCAGAAATGTGACATTTCAGTTGAAGGTTACATTTTAACTCCGAGAGTGTGCCATTTTCATTGTGACATTTTAGTTTCATAAGTGCGTGTCTGTCCAATGAATGTGGTAATACAATTCTTAAAGTTGGACATTTCAGCTTCGAAAGTGTGACATTTGAATTCAAGAAATATTACATTTCAACTCCAGAAATGTGTCATTTTAGGTATAGAAGTGTGACATCTCACATCCGGAAATGTGACATTTTTGTTCCAGAAGTATTATATTTCAATTCCAGAAATGCGACATATCATTTCTTGAAGTGCGGCATCTCAGCTCCAGGAATGTGACATTTCCGTCTCAGAAGTGGGACTTTTTTTACTCCAGAAGTGTTACATTTCAGTTCTAGAGACGTGACACTCAGTTCTAGAGATGTGACATTATAGTTCTAGAGATATGACATTTCAGTTCTGGAAGTGTGACATCTCAGCTAAAGAAGTGTGACATAACAGTTTCGGAAGAGTGATATTTCAGTTTTAGAAGTGTGATATGTGATCCAGAGTTTGTTGTATAATAACCTTAAAAGTTTTGCCTGTTTTTTACATAGCGTTTTTGTCGTTAATATTGAAAATGTAATAAAGATTATATGTAGTATCTTTACATTCGGGTTGTTGAAGCTTAAGAATCTTATCCCGAGGGTTGACATCCTCCTGTCTCACTCCCAAGGGGTGAATGCTAATTTTTCTCTGACGCTGTTTGGTCTCTTATGTATTTAATTAGGAGATAGTATGTTGTTTTGAGGGGCTACACTGGCGATTAGAACATGAAATTTGGTTTGAACTCGGGACCGATAGGTCGAGAGTTTAAACCAAATTTCATGTTCTAATCACCAGTATAGCCACGAAAAACAACGTACTATCCCCATTCTAACACGTTTACTATCGCATATATTTAGATACATTGTTTTACATCGCTACAAGTACGCTGTTAAGTACTATGTGACCTCCGCTAGTTACTTGTCATACTGTGGCGGATTGACCAATTAGAAAGAAGCTTTCAAAGTCGGTCAATTGGCCACGCCCATACTGGCGAGAGTTCGATCTGTATGTTGACGAAGCGGTGTATTTGGATTGTTGTGAAAGTCATGTTACAGAAGATTTAACGACATATTTGGATTTACGCAGTATGAATAACGACATGGGCGTTTTGACAAAGTCAGAGTTGATGTGTTTCTATAGGCTCAACCGTTATGTGAAAGTTGTATGCACTTGTTTCATTTCATTTCGGATTTTACTTGGATACTGAAGGCCTAAGCATAGATGCCAACACACGGACGAAATGAACGTTTCATTAATAAATGACGGTAAGAATTATGATGTTAACGATTTTTGTTAAATTTATTCAGTTATCTCATCTTTTCGATTTCTGCATTTTCGATTCCAATCTCATGGATCATCAATCATAAATGGTGCAGAGTGTTGAATTTCGGTACGAGTCGAACTCGACGCCATATTGTTTTGATTAGAAACGGGCCGTGGCTTAACAGATCATGGTTCTATCGCAGATTAGAACCTGGTCAGTAACCAATAAAAACACGCGTTGCAAACGAATCGTGTTAGAATATTGATTTGCATGGATGCAAGACAATGTCGACGTCATTGTACTGTTTCCGTGACGGCATTGTAATGTTACTATGCCAAACTATGGGACTTAGTTTTGATATTTCCTCAACCCTCTGGTAGGTTAAATAGAATCATTCGTCCCCTTAGGGGTGAGACAGGGGAATCTAAACCCGAGGGGCAGATTCTTAAGTTGCTTGCCGAGTGTTTGGCAGCTTAATTATCTTACCCCGAGGGTTGAGATTCCACTGTCTCCCTTTCATGGGAGTGAATGATTATTTGTCTCTTACGCTGTTTACTCTCTTACATTATGTATGCATCTCATATTTACGTTACATCAATGCAAGGAAATGTTGACGTGACGTGATTGAATTGTCGACGCTACGTCATCGTATTGTTGGCGTGACGGCATGGTATTGTTGACGTGACGAAATGCAATTGTTGAGAACGTGAAAAGATCACGTGTAGCTTGTCTTTTCCCTAGGGTGAGATAAGAAAATCTCACCCCAGTAAAACTGCCGATATCACTGTCCAGGGTGAGAGAAAAGGAAATCTCATACCGGTAAACTTTGGAATAACCCTGCCAAGGGTACGAGAAAATGGAATCTTTCATAAAATATATATCGGCATAAGTGTATCATTACCTGGAATAAAATCTTTCGAAAACATGGCGAGTGCTGAAATAGAAAGGATGGTATGAACCGGAGGGTTAGTACCAAACACAATACTATAAACAGTACATAGTAGAGTACATATGTATATTAAACAGGTTTCATTGGCAATTATAATTTTTTTTTATCTCTTTGCGACGTTCTTGCCAATTACAAAGTTGAAGAAAATTAGCTTTCTAATTTATTAAGCTAAAGTTAAAGATTGTAAAAACTTTATTAGACACAAAATTACAATGCTTTATAGTATGCATTTACAATAATTAGTAGAGATGGACATAATTACACAAGCAAGAACGAAGCAACAACATGTAAGAAACTAGAAAAGGACATAAATATACAGTATATATATATATATAGTATAACTATATCTAACTACAGACTACCACATTGGTATATTAGTACGTATAAATGTAATTAGTCTAAATTGGTTTTTTAGTATCAATGAAGTTTAATAAAACAATACAATACATAACACAAAAGTTATTAGTCGTTATACGAAACTAAATTGATACGTCTCCATGTTCCAAATTTAGTAGAAAATGCATCATATTTCGGGAAAAAATCGAGAAGCTGATCCGAATGCACATACATAAAGACGACTGAAGAGAGCTAACTCACACTCTCCTAAACATGGACAACTTACCTTCCTTTTGCTGCTTGGTGTTAATAGAGTAATTGCTTCTTCGTGAAACAACCGTTACTATCCAGCCGTAACAGACTGTCACTATGATGGCGGGCAGGAATACGTTGATCACAGCCTCCAGTGTGACGAATGGTCTAACCTAAAGTACAAAAAGTATCATTAGTGTGGTAACCATATTAGGCAAATACGTTAACCAGTGTGATAAACGATCTAACCTCAGTTTAGACGGTAAAATTATAAAGGTAACTAGGTTAACTACGACCTCAAGTGTGATAACTGGTATAACCTAAAATACTAAGATGTATTTTTAGCAGTAACAACGTTAAGTAAATGCATTAACTACAACATCAAGTGTGATAAATGGTCAAACAAACGGTGTCATTATGGTAATAACAATGTTAGGTAAAAACATGCATTATATTATCAAGCGTGATAAATAGTCGAAACTACAGTACAAACGGTGTCATTATAGTGATAACAAGGTTTGGTAATTACGTAAACTACAGTCTCCAGTGTGATAAAGGGCTTACTCTTTAGAACAACTAATTAACATACAATCACTAAAGTGTGGTAGCAGGATAACGACCTATACAACAATCGGTGTTATTGTAGTGTTAACAATCATTCAATAATGATAACCATTATGTAACTGTATCTAATGAGGTTTACGTACATGTATATGATAAGCTCACAACTGTTTACTATCTTAGCTACCCAGTTTCCCTATAATTGGAGGTTGTTATGTTTGCTTACCAAATACCTGGGGTATTCTGTTTCACAGTGGTTACGATTATTATACGACAACAAGTCGGAATAAATCAAGTCCTTTACTGCAACACAAGCCGCAATAACCCAGGCAATGAGTACAAGCAATCGTCGATATTTTAGTCCTCGCCTGGTGGCGGACAGAGGCTTGGCGATGGCGTACACCCGGTCAGCGCTCATAACCACTAACATGTACGTCGACGAGTACATCGCCAGCTGGTTAAGATACATGTATATCTTACAGGGGATGTAGCCAGCATACCACTGTCCGACCAGGCGTGAAATGAAAAACGGTAGGACGTAGAAAATCGCCATTGAAAAATCTGAAAAAAAAAATATTTCGATTTTTTTTTCACAAATCCATAACTATGTCATGTTGTGCCAAACAAGACTGTAAAATCAATAAAAATAACAATTACAAAACTCAAATTTTGCAACATTTTAGATAACATATACAACAAGAAATGAATAAGTCACACATTGCATTACCAGCGCATTGTTTGTATACTTCATTCAATATGTAGGATGACATATGTAAATATAACTTATATATTAAATAAAAGAAATAGTTGACACTGTAATTAAACAATATGTACAGGGAAAGAAAATGAAAAAAAAACTACTCCAAGATACATATAGTTCGTACTATTATACAAATATAATAAATTTGCAACAGACCAGTTATTGCTACCGTAAACACTGTTAAGTTGGTTCTCTACCCTACATACAGAACTGTGGTTTTCTATTATTCTATCTGCCTAAGGAATATTAAGGAAACAAGATTAAATTTCTGCAACATCATTTTTCTTTTTGTTTTATGCTTTATATTGTCGTTGCTCCCTTACGATGCCGGGACACCCGTACTCGATTTAACAAACTGCGCTCAATGACCTCGATAACATGACGATGATTTCACGGTTTAATTGGCATCTCGGCAAGTATTGAGAAAATTCTTCTGTGCCTGCACCTTTGGCGACATTGAAGAGAGAAAATTAAGAACCAATGTTGATCACCTGTTGTCATTTCAGTATTTTAACATACCTCTATTCCCTGACTAATTATCCACCCTAATAGGGATGGACCAAACAACGCATGCATATAGAGACCAACCAACCAATTGTTTTCCCATAGACTTTAGTGTTAACGTTTTGGAGTATTTCATTCAAATTCGTGAATTCAATATGACAATTATGGTTTATAACAAAAGTTTAGGGTCTGATATAACACCTAATCAAAAAAAAAGTTGGGTCCTTCAGCTCAAATTTTCTCCAGGGTAGCCATTTTGAAAATGGGCGAATTTCGCAGTAAAAATTCTCAAAAATCTTAAAATTTTACCTGTTAATTGTTATTACCTGAACTTTTGGGAAAAAAATCAATCGGACTTACGAAATTATATCAACATTTCTTATTGATAGCTACCTATCAGGCTACCTATATATTTTTTCGCTTCATAACATACTGGCCAATCAGTTGCTGTCAGATATTTTATCCTTGGCTCAACGTTCTATACACAGGGGCTGTTTCAAAAATCTATTTTTTCAATTGGTTGGTTGTTCCCTATACAATGACACACGGCAAATACACGACAGTATCACCTGCATACTCATCGTCTCCGTGACTTCTACCCCCTTTTCACTTCTGCTTCATACGACATACATTATCAACATAAATTACACGTTGGATATTATTGGACGTGAATGATAATACTTTTTAGGTCCATACTTCTGTTCACTTAATGCGACTTATGATATTAACATGTATCTTGATGTTTTGTTAACAGTGTCTTACATCCCAATGCATTTAAAATAAATGTTAACACATGACATTTTACCTGATATAGCCAAATGGAGGACGAAGAAAGACATTTTATTTCTTTTTCCTTTCCTTAGGATCAACAGGATGACAGCTCCGTTGAAATAGCACCAAGAGAGCCAATTCTACCCCAAGTATCGCCTTCTGTATTGGTACCGTCCACTGTCAATATATAAATCATCATTCCACATTAAATCGAAATAGTTTTTTTTAGACGAAGAAGTATAAAAGCATAAGCCAGAGGGAAACCCTTTTCTTCTTACTACCCTCCCACTAGCTATACCCTCCAACCACCTACCAACAAAACCCATATACCAAATTGTGCCCAGCACCATTCGGCCTGCAACACACCCTGCTAACATGTTTTGTATCATATCACCCCGCATCCATCACTACCTCTTTCCCGCCACAGCACTAAATCCACAATCTACGTATCACAACTATATAGTAAAACGTCGGAATGTGTACAGACTAGTAATGTCGGAATTGTGTGGCTCTAAGGAAAGTATGGACATTTGGTAAAGAGGACAGTACATATTATGGCAGAGAGACACCGAAGGAAGCTTACAAGCGAGGACACCAACAATAAGACACCATAACTTAAAACTAACCACTAACCACTAAAACCTAGTCCGTCGGATGGGACTTAAAACGGTGCCCCGTGTAAGAATGTTCAACTTGCATGATAAAGATCCCTCTGCGGTCTTTCGTTGAAGAGTAGGTGTGATAACGCCGGCCCAGAGGATAGGGTTTTTCTAGGCCAATATTTTATTTTTCATATTATTTAATAGGTATTTAGACGGACGTCAAAAAACTTCGATAAACCAAATTGATAGGGTAGGGTCTTCTCTCTTTTCCACTCATCTTCGATAGGGTAGGCGTAGCTGCTACTAAACAGTGCCAGATTAGGATTCATTCGGACTCGGGGAGTCGTCTCAAAAATTACCCATAATGTTATCCAAACGACTCCCTTCTCTTCTTTCCCACTCTTCCCTTTTAACTTCATACTGTACCCACTCTACTCAATTTCCTATCTGTTCTCGTCAGCTGAAAGGCCGTAAGGCCGTAATAGTTGACGTAAAACCCGTAAATAAATAAATAAATAAATAAAAGGAAACCCTGGTAGTCAGGACGACCGATTACCGATATATAATACATAATTTGCTATATACAGAAACATGGCCATCTCAAAGTGGCCATTTTGCAACCAGCCAATTTCTTTCTCAACTCCCTGGGAAGCATACAGCCGGAGTTCCCATTTCGGCGCTAACAGATAACTTTCTTGCACTGACCTACCACGAACCCATTTACAGTCGACTTGAACACAATAGAGTGCTATTAATGGGGAATTTTCCAAGGTTTTATTTTTTGTTAATTTCAAGGAATTAATTCACAAAATAAACACATAAATAAATAATAAAAGGTAATAATAACTAAGATTTGTTTTTTCAATTTAAGAGTAAAATACGGGGGGTATAGCATTTTGATTTCAAACTGCATAATAGAAACTATGAAGCATAAAACGTATTTTAACTGAATAAATACTTCCTACACTCCTGCAAACCAAGGACGATACCATATTGCTACACAGCAGTCTTAAACATCTGGCCGCACCCTCAGCAGAGCGAAATCTCCCACAGAGGATAACACTCATTAATCCAGATGCTATAAACCCAGAAATTTATTTTGCACCAATGGACCGATCACTCGCCATCAGTATCCTGATAATAGGACACCAGCCACAGCATCAGGTAGATGAAGCAATCAGCTTTTGATATTAAATGAGATAATGCTATTGACAAGGACGTTAGAGTATCAGCTTTTCTTAGTTTTGTTTGAAAATTATTGCTTCATAGAGATATTTTTTGGCTCCAGATTATCTTAAATAATATCTTAAATCTACGCAGCGTTAACAGTTAAACAACACGTTTTCCGTTACTGATAGTTTTGAGTAAGGGATAAATCCAGTCCTAATTACCCCAATCTAATTAAAATCTAGATGGTCATTATCACTACGTTACAGGAACATAACGTAGTGAGAATTACCATCTAGATTTTAATTAGATTGTAATTACCCCGTCTTATATCAGGGGTTGTGGACCCTCCTTTAATTAAAATAAAAATAAATAAATAAAAAAGTCAGTACCTTCAATAATAATTTAAGTGACAGAATGTCCGAATATATATGTAAAGGTTTCGTTCTAGGTCATGTTAAGTTGATCATGTCCACACTAAATCAGCAAATTCTGTTTTATAGTCAAATGTCATGTCGATAGACGAGGCACAATGTATCATCATGTCGATAGACGAGGGCAAAATGTATCATCATGTCGATACACGAGGGCAAAATGTATCATCATGTCGATACACGAGGGCAAAATATATCATCGTGTCGATAGACGAGGGCAAAATATATCGTGTCGATAGACGAGGGCAAAATATATCATCATCTCGATACACGAGGGCAAAATATATCATCGTGTCGATACACGAGGGCAAAATATATCATCATGTCGATACACGAGGGCAAAATATATCATGTCGATACACGAGGGCAAAATATATCATCATGTCGATACACAAGGGCACAATGTATCATCGTGTCGATACACGAGGGCAAAATATATCATCGTGTCGATAGACGAGGGCAAAATATATCATCGTGTCGATAGACGAGGGCAAAATATATCGTGTCGATAGACGAGGGCAAAATATATCATCATCTCGATACACGAGGGCAAAATATATCATCGTGTCGATACACGAGGGCAAAATATATCATCATGTCGATACACGAGGGCAAAATATATCATGTCGATACACGAGGGCAAAATATATCATCATGTCGATACACAAGGGCACAATGTATCATCGTGTCGATACACGAGGGCAAAATATATCATCGTGTCGATAGACGAGGGCAAAATATATCATCGTGTCGATAGACGAGGGCAAAATATATCATCGTGTCGATAGACGAGGGCAAAATATATCATCGTGTCGATAGACGAGGGCAAAATATATCATCATGTCGATATACGAGGGCAAAATATATCATCATGTCGATACACGAGGGCAAAATATATCATCATGTCGATATACGAGGGCTAAATATATCATCATGTCGATACACGAGGGCAAAATATATCATCGTGTCGATATACGAGGGCAAAATATATCATCGTGTCGGTGGGCACAATAGATCATAAAACTATTAGGCGAAGGGGAAATATAATAGAATCATTATGTCGATAGAGCTTGGTAAGGCATAACGGAATGAAAATAAACCAGTGCAAAATACCTTTATAATGTTATACGAGATAAAACAAATACCACAGTGTAAATAGACAGGGGCAAAACATAACACAGTGTCAACAGACAAAGGCAAAACATACCACCATGTCAATACACAAGGGCACAATATACCACAATGTAAACAGACGAGTAGAAACATCCCTAATGGCAAACTACACAATCTCAATCGAAAAAAGTCAAATATACCACAATGTCAATAGACAAGGGAAAATATACCAAAAATGTCAAAAGACAAGGGCAAAACATACCACAATGTCAAAAGACAGGGGCAAAACATACCACAATGTCAAAAGACAGGGGCAAACTATACAACATTGTCAATCGAAAAGGACAAAATATACCACAATGTCAATACACAGGGGAAAATATACCACATTTTCAATAGACAAGGGCAAAATATACCACATTGTCAAAAAACATTGGAAAATACACCACCTTGTCATAGACAAGAGCAAAATGTCTAACGCCGTCACAAAATTTTGGTTGGTTTGTTAAACATCAATATCTATGGTCACTTAAGGATGGCTCCTCTGTGTGGCAAATGTATCCGTATAGTGTGTGTATGTTTTGTTAGGCTGGTCAACGCAAGGGGACAAATAGCGTTCCAATATCATAGCAAACCACACAGACAACGGACAACAAATTAGAGACACACAGTCAAAATCTGCTCGTGCATATTCGTATTACCATATAGACAATACACACCACAGTGGCATCAACACTAGAACAAAGTCGGACCACAGTATCAATAGGACACAATGACGATAGCACAAAGAAGGTCCACAGTGTAAATAAGACACGGTGACGATAGGACAACATTACATCACATTGTCTATACAACACAATGACGATAGTACAAAGTCACACCACAGTTTCAATAGGACACAATGACGATAGGACAAATTTGCACCACAGTTTCAATAGGACACAATGACGATAGGACAAAGTAGGACCAGTGTCAATTAGACACAATGACGATAGGACAAAGTGGGACCACAGTGTTAATAGGACACAATGACGATAGGACAAAGTTGGTCCACAGTGTTAATAGGACACAATGACGATAGCACTAAGTTGGACCACAGTTTCAATAGGACACAATGACGATAGGACAAAGTTGGACCAGTGTTAATAGGATACAATGACGATAGCACAAAGTTGGACCACAGTTTCAATAGGACACAATGACGATAGGACAAATTGCATCAGTTTCAATAGGACACAATGACGATAGGACAAAGTTGGACCACAGTTTCAATAGGACACAATGACGATAGGACAAAGTTGGACCACAGTGTTAATAGGATACAATGACGATAGCACAAAGTTGGACCACAGTTTCAATAGGACACAATGACGATAGGACAAATTGCATCAGTTTCAATAGGACACAATGACGATAGGACAAAGTAGGACCACAGTGTCAATTAGACACAATGACGATAGGACAAAGTAGGACCACAGTGTTAATAGGACACAATGACGATAGGACAAAGTTGGACCACAGTGTTAATAGGACACAATGACGATAGGACAAAGTTAGACCACAGTTTCAATAGGACACAATGACGATAGGACAAATTTGCACCACAGTTTCAATTAGACACAATGACGATAGGACAAAGTAGGACCACAGTGTTAATAGGAAACAATGACGATAGGACAAAGTTGGACCCCAGTGTTAATAGGACACAATGACGATAGGACAAAGTTGGACCGGAGTGTCAATAGGACAAAATGACGATAGCACAAAGTTGGACCACATTGTAAATAGGACGCAATGACGATAGCACAAAGTTGGACCACAGTGTAAATAGGACGCAATCACGAAAGTACAAAATCGGAACGCAGTGTCGTTCGGACAAGTCCTTAAATGAACAAAACATCATACAAAAATAACTACAGCACAAACCCTTGTGTTAAATATATCCATGTATTTGGTCATTAAGGTTGTCGATAATCTTACCGTAGGACAACACCATCTGGTCTTGTTCTCCTGTACCGTTTTCTTTATCAATATAAATCAATATTACTTTGTCCTCGTTTTAATGGTATTGAAGCTAGAGTTTTCGGTTTGCATGCCACTTTTCTTAGTTGTTCTTGTTCAACCGTACATCAACGAGATGTAATGAGGGTAAACCCTAATCCCATCCATACAATGATAGCCGCACATGTGTTTATCAGTTACGTCGTACGAACAGCAACATTAAATGTTTTATGCATGACAGACTGATAACAGGTTTATCAGATGTTCGGGGAAATATATGAAATTCCCGAAGGAGAATTAAACAAACCGTTGTAGCTAACGGCGTACCACACAGATCTGATTTACAAAGCTTCAGAGGTAAGGACACTCGTAATGGAAATTGTTTCTTTTACAAACATAAGTCTTATCATTCACACAATATTGTGTGATTAACACTCAGTATGTATTCATTGCCATGCCAGATACAAATAGGATTAGGATAGCGATACTCCCAAAGAACGATCAGGTTTTAATTACATCGAAATACATTATTTTACTCAACTTTCAGTTTGAAATATAAATCATTGTGGTAATGTTGTTTGTAATTATGGTTAATACAAATCTGACATAGAAAACCAAATGCATGAAATGACAACCATCAGAAATTTTAATATTCCTTTTTTAAACATATTCAATTTTGAATATTAATATCCTCACTGTTTTAAAGACTTGCTCGAACATTATCACTTTTGTGATAAATGTTGACAAAAACAATTACACACGTTATTTTAAAAGTTGATTATATTAAGGATAGTATGGATCTTATATGACATTATACTTCCTTTTTTTCTCCATTTGTAGTCGTCAAACGTTTACAAAATACACTGCCCATCGATATACGTGTAGATATAAAATTGTATACAGATATGGTTCTATCCTATCTTTTTGTATATATCTTGCCTCATAAAATGTTTCAGGTTCCTGGAAATATTACTTCTGTTGTATCAAACTGCAAAATGTTGTGTATTGCAAAAAGTTAATGGAATCATGCAGAATCTGATTGTTCTGAAGTGGCAACTGGCACATTCCTAAAAGCACCATTAACTTGGTACTATTACCAACTCTTTCTTTCGTTCTACTTAGTCACTCAGTAAGATGTGTCGTAAGACACCCGCCTTCATTTCACTTAACACGCATGATAATGGAAGCCAGCCATTAAAACTGTGAGATTGTTGTCAATGGTTCTAACGCGTCTGTTTTCATAAGGTATGTTTTGAAGAACATTAAACTAAAGACACCTTAAATGAAAATCAGGGATGTGTTGCTCAATTCCTTCCCGTAATATTAATGATTCTGAGAAAGTTCTAGTCATCGATCGTCATGTGCTGTCTTTGTTGTCTTGTGGTTACACAATTCCATGTTGTTTGGTGGGGAAGCAAACAGCCACTACATGCTGACCCGTCAATGCGTTAATTTATCAAAGACAGTTTTGGTTAAATATGGAGAAGGATTTCATTCTACTATAACACACATTGTTTCTTTCTTAACTCCATCCGTTTATTAACATTTCCATTCGGACTTTGTTTGTATTATTCTAAGACAGAGAAGCATGTAAACGTTATCCATTTTACAACAATTACGAACAGGTTATACCGACTTATATCAATTTGGTTTGGTTTGGTTTATTTTGTTTAACGTCCTATTAACAGCTAAGGTCATTTAAGGACGGCCTCCCGTGCGTGCGACATGTGTACGTGTGGTGAGTGCGTATGTGTGTTTTGGGAGGCTGCGGTATGTTCGTGTTAAGTCTCCTTGTGATAGGCCGGAACTTTTGCCGATTTATAGTGCTATCTTACTGCCGAAGACACCCAGCAGCACACCCCACCCGGTCACATTATACTGACTCCGGCCGCCATATTTCGATTATGGATATCACTAGTTCCCATACGTTACGCCATTAATGTCACTTAAATGAACCTTAAATATTGTCACTACTGACTTACTACTTGTCACCATGGTGTAAATGTCAGTACGTTTTTATCAACTATATATATATAGGCATTTAACGGTCATCATCGAACCGTCCCACCGCCAGTGCTTACTGATAAATAGCTATAAGATATAGGCGTCCTTCTTCCTTTCAATTTACCGACTTACTAAATTCCATGCACGTTCATGATTCTAAAATTAGCCAATCACCCTGTTGTACTTTCCATATCGTTTTCAATAGAAGTATTGATAAAGGAGCCTTCAAATTAGAGCGCGGGCTAATGATAAATTTATGATTTTACGTTGTTGTTTTGACTCCATCATTGAAGCGGATCATTCTTGTTAAGGACTTAAAAATCTAAACCCCCGAAAACTAAAAAGGGTCGAAAAAAATGATACATAACTTAATAATCACACAAGAATCAATGGCATTTAATATGCTGACATCAACAGTATTTCATAGTGTTTGTAATCTGACAATATCATTCACGTGAATGAAATACATTACGATGATCCGGACAGCTCGTCCTGACATAGCTTCTTAATCCACGGCAAGTGTGCAATTGAGGAAATGAAATTGATTGCGTTGCAAATCAATCAAGGTGAATTTGGTTATCTGTATGCTGATAAAATGTTACTAAACTACTAAAGTTTAATAACAAAAAAATAACAGGGGAATGAAAGATTTGTGTACGGACTTCGTTTGCCTAATCGAGCCTGGTATTCCCAAGATAGCTGTCGCTATACTTTTCCTATTCTATAATTGCATTGTTCTATCGTTGGCTTTTCCTTTACTGCAGCCTCTCAAGGGTAACATTTTAACTCGAATTGCTTCAAAGTTACCGGGTGATAATTTGATATCTGCTCCAGCGCTTCTAATTACGATACTGCACTTCTGTAAAATATCTCCTCCCGAATGAGTTGATAGCAGTGATCGGCAAATAGCCTTGTAACGTTAGGTACATTATCTCGCCACGTTTCGGCCCCTAAATGACAAATCAGTATGAACGTCCTCTAAAAGTCGAATGGTGCTTATATATGTTTCTTTTCCAGTGCTTGCCACTGCAAGAAAGGTTTTGGATTCCGTTCCGTGGGCGAGCTGATCAAAGTGGTAACTGCTCTCTGCTTCGAATTACATATTGCTGTAAGGACAAGGTCTCATTTTTCCAGTTTAATGTGACTAGGGAGGGTGTCACACTGCCGTATCCATGTGTGGTATTTCAGTATGACAGCACGATAAAGACGGCTGTCAGTTGCCCCATCATCTGGGGACACCGTCATTAACCGACCCTTTATCGGTAATTTGACGTAAATAATTCAGAGCCAAAACAAAACCTTGTTGATCCGTGACGACTATTGGATTTGGTTTTGTTAACGTGGAACGTCTTCTGATGTTATGGTCGACATCATTATTTTATTACAAGAATGTTTCATTTTGTTATTTTAATTTATAAATGTTTTAATGATAACACATACATTTGTATGCGTAATAGCTCAATTGTCGTCCTTGTTCCTGTTTTGATAGGGTAACACAACCTGTAATTGATCCTGATTTACATGGTGGGTATCGTCGACATAGTATAATATGCTTACTGCTTATCATTCGGTACTCCTGGTCATGCTATCCTTGAGCAAAGTTTAAATGTCGCGGAATAAATCTATATTAACTTCATATTGTACAATTTTTTATTGATAATCCAATAATTTAGATTTAATTGATACGTCGTTTTTCTAAATTTTCTTTAAAAAAAATCCAGGCATGTCGTATGTATTGCATGATAAAATGTTGAAAGGTACTCTGAAGTATATTGCTTAGTAAAATTAGTCGATACTTGCTACAAGATTGTATCAGAAGGATAATGCATTCCAATATATTTTTTCGAACATACGAGATATCAAACCATCAAACAATAAATGTGATCACCACATAAATAAGTTTGCTTGGGATGCAACTATTTTCCATTTCAAAAATTGCCACGCGAGGAAAAACCACATGAAGCATCCCAGTTATTTAAACACTCTAGGACTAGATATCAAAACTTCCAAACAATCCGGAAACGAAAATAGGAAAATCGCAATCGATCTTTGGAGCTACATGTACCAAAGTATTAAATAAAGAGATGGATAGGCAGTCTTAAGTATGGTATAAGCAAATCAAATTTGAATTCTCGATTACCCACATTAGCAAAAGCCACTGAAAACAACACTTCATTGTACTTTGGTTATCACGTAAGTGTCATGGAAAACCACAACCTTACCCTCCCATTGACCTTGCAGATATAGGAAGTGACACTCACTAGTTATATATAGTGAGTAAATGTAGGAAGAATTAGTGTTGGACTAATTTACACAGCTGTGTTAATACCCAACAGCAGTTAGAGGCGATTGCTCGTATTATATTTCGGAATGACTGCCGAGCGCTTCACGTACTAATTACCCCGCTACGCAGACAATAGCAGTCGTTAACGGTTTGTAGATAAAAGTAGCCGGACAGAGGATAGCGAGTTGGCATTGATTTTTACCCCCCCCCCCCCCTTTTTTTTATCATTAACACCAGACATTCACATACTGTACGCTACTAGTTATACAAAACCTGTAATATTTTAATATGAAATACTTATACACAGTAAAATATAATATGAAATACTTGTATACACTTAGTTATAATATGAAATTGGTATACATACTTAGTTATGATATGAAATTGCTATTCACACTTAGTTATGTTTTACTTATAAACACTTAGTTATACTATATATGTTATTGTTATAGAGACTTAGTTATAATTTGGAACAGTTATACACAGTTTGGTATGGTGTCCCCTGTGTCTGAGCTACATGCGTTAAGTGAATGTGTGCTGGGAGGATGCGAAATGTTTGTCTTTGTTTCATTGTGTTGGTGTATCCCTGTCATATTATAATGACACGGGCGAACCTGTCGTCCCACTCACAAAATTCGCAGAGTCAAGTAGGAGCATCAACTGCCATTTTTAACTCTGGCATGCCTCGGCAAAGTGACAGAACTGTTTGTCTCGTATTAAGTAATTTGAATAGTGACACAGTTCAGAATATAACCATGATCTTAACTTTATGTTGAAATCCAATATAAAAAAAAGAAAATATGAAAATTATTTGTATTGGTTTGTTTCACCTGACATCCAATAAGAATTCACTAGAGGATTAAACGTATAACGATTTTGATATATACATGATGTGACTTTTGATTATCCCGAATAATGTCCACAGATATAAAATAGCGTGTAAATTGCGTTAATATTGTAATATATAATGTGAACTTAATATGTTGAGGAATTCATGATATTACCTGCAAAGGTGTGTGCTAAGGACGCAAAGACAAAGCGATAACAGCATGCTGTCAACTCATTTCATTTAAACAGTAAAATCGGATGGAATTTAAACATTCGTACTTTTTTACTCTCAACTGATGAACCATTACATCATATAAACAAAGGATCAGTTATACAAAGATCCTGTGGAAAAGTTCCAGGAAGATAGGACCAAGTGTTCCGGAAGGATTAGGATCAATACTGACATACTATAACAAATGTAGGTCAAATCCGAGTACTGCCTCGAAGCCTGTGGTTATATGTGGTATGTAACACCGTAGGCTGATAAAGTGTACATAGACATTGTATATAAATCACTACGCTTCTCAAATTATGGTAAGCTACACAGCAAAGTTTTAACTGGGCCTGTCTAGACTACCGCTCAATTGGAGAGACCAAATAATAGCACAACCAATGAAATAATTTCACTTCATAAGTATCTTTATCAAGTTGGGCAACCATACAGAAACTGATGTAAGGCTGTGCTTACATTTACATAGGTCAGCTACAAATAGAAATAGGTTCAAATTGGTGCAACATTCTTACAATAATGACAGAAAAAATGTATCATATTTAACATTTAACATGAAGCAGTAGAGATCATCATGCAGTGTGGATATTGCTGATGTATATAAATATGTTTAAAAACTATCAAATACCTATATGAATATACAACACTGAATCCTGATGTTATCGTCAGTTATTACGAAACGTCACACGGACAATTTAAACTGGCTTTATAAACCAGGACACTAGTGATCCCATGAGAACGTAGTGTAGATGTGGTCTACTTTATCTATTGTGTGTATATATATCACAGTCTGTATACATACCGTCTAATATACATCTGATATATGGTTATATTTGATGTCTTTTTAGTATTGCTTAAGTTGTTTTTTTGGTTTTCATTGTTTTAATACTGCAAGCCCATGCAATGTCATGTGTTCGTTGTCATTAGTAAATCTTGAATGTAGTGCATGGTTGTGGAAAAACAAGTTTGATTTAAATTAACTCTCCCATCAGCCATAATAGGAAAGTTGTAAAAAATATCAATATACTGTTAAGAATAGATAGTAATAAAATCTCGGTTTTGGTTTCCGGTTAATGATGTCAGCTTGTTATTTTTTGTGGTTATTTGTTTGTAAATGCTTAAAAAATATATATAATGAATGGATGGAGGCTGTGCCGAGAGTTAGGCAATAACGAATACCATCTTAGTGTGGGAGATTTCTCTCGCGTCCTCAAAGAAGAATGGTCATTTTTTTCATCAGACACTTTTAATTACGCAGGGTCCAGCTGTTCCACTATTGAAAGGAATTATTTCAATGCAACACAATGTTGGCGTATGGTCATTGAATCGCTGCCGGGAAATCATGATATTGCCGCAGTACAGTCATGCTATTTTTACAATAACGAACAATCTGTCTTGCCCAAGGGGGTGAAAGAGAGATCTTGAACAAGAAAAACGGAAGAAATTCATTATTTCAAAACTTGCCTCAACCCGGATTTGACGTAGATTTGTATGGCGAATATTGTGGACGAAGCAAAATTCACCAATTCTTCTGGAATAAAACACTAGTCTTTCGTCTTGTCTTTTTTGAAATCTCCATGCACATTTTGTTCGTGTTCCTGTTGTTGATTTAGAGTTATAATTACGGTTTCTCTTTGATATAAATGTGATACAAATTGTACGTGAATAATTCATCAGCAAGGTCAAGCAAACGCCTGCTGACAAACACAGTATTTCATCAAGAGTTATAATTATGTAAATTGCATCATTCCCGGATATCGATTATCCTCTCACCCAACTTCAGTACCACAGGAACATATGTTTTATGATAGATGACTGGACGTTGCGGTCCTTGTAATACGTATACATGGATAAGGTAATGCATTCACAAACAGTAAACACATTTATGCCCAGATTATTCTGATATCGGATTTTTTATCACATACCTATGTAATCTTACAATAGTGATACAACAAATTTCGGTGGATGTTTTCTGTCGGTTTGTATCACACATGTGTGATACAAGATGTTGTATCACCATACTAGCCGGAACTACTTTTAAGGGGAATCTGTATCTTACAACATTGATTAAAATTATAAAAACATTTTTTTTTAAATAAATGCATTTAATTACAAATAAAAATCAATTACTTGAATATTTTTAATGTACGTTTATTTCTCTTAAATACATATTGTCCTCCCGACATTTCTGTCGTCTGCTAGATCTAGTCTGTTTGAAAGCTCATAGTCTATCATCATAACATGGAACTTTCGGACGTTAACTTTGAAATTCTTCATGATAGGATATTTGATGAGGGGATAATGAGGATGGGTTTGTAAATGACGAAGAAAATCACATTGTTCCTTCACAGCAGCCCGTACAAACATCTAAACCCTCATTACCTGCGTCTTCTCTCCAAGTTATGCCTGTCCCCCCACCAACGCCCGTCCCCCAAACAATGACAACACCGTCTGATCATGTATCTACAACTGCTCCCGGGGGGATCTTGAACTGAAAACTGACGAAAACGGCCAAGAATATTTGGAATTTAATGAAATATCACCAAAAACTCGTGGATGCAATTCAACTCACCAGAGGTCATTTAATCCAAAACTTTTTGTAAATCCCGAGAATTCATCCAGATGTCCAATCAAATCATTTAAACTTTACGAGAAACACAGGCCACACGAAATGAACACTGGATAATCTCCCTTTTATCTTGCTGTCAATCACAACGAGAACGGTAAACGTTGGTTTAAAAATCAGCCAGTGGGGAAAAATAAGCTTTCTGATATGATGAAAACCAGGGCAAACAATGCCGGCTTTGTTAGAAAAAAGACCAACCAATCCCTCCGAAAAACTCTGTGCACAAAACTTTTGCATTCTGGCGTAGCACCGACGACAGTCATGCAGTTGAGTGGTCATAAAAATGTCAACAGTGTGAATAATATTTTGCAGTGGCATCCATGCAGCAGCAACGAGAAATGGGCGAACTTCTACAAAATGTCCCCGAAACATCTTTGTCAACAAAGTCTGTCCGATCGACAATTTCTCGTAGTGAAGTGGCAAAGAGAAATATCCAGAAATGAAAACCAGTTAAAAATCCAATGCCAAGGTCATCTGAAGATTGTCAAAATCTTGCCACGGGAATGTTTTCTTGGGCAAATATTACTGGCGGCGCATTTAACATTTCATTTCAAATATCTTCCCAATCTTCCTCTCAAGTTATATCTCCTCCTAGGAAATATCGTAGAATTCTACGAATCACTGACGATGACGATGACTCGGTGTGACATGTCATTTGTTTTTGTGAATGAATTGCACGCGCTGTGACGTAGTCGCTCAACGACAGCCCATCAGCTATATGTCTAGGTATGGAGAATGTGTTTGATGCCATCGATATATAGGTTTAATATGATATTTTTACTATATCCATGCTTAACTAATGCTAAATCAAATTAAATTAAACAGTATTTGTGAAGTTTGCTGCTTGAAGTAAACGATGTTGTATTTTAAATCATAATTAAATGCCGAACACTTTCACTGACAGTTGGGAGAATTTATCAACATATATCTGATTGAAAATAAATGATTTCGCATCAATTAGTGCTGTGATTTTCCTTTACATTTTCTGTTTGAAAACAGAAGGGAGTTAACCAGTACAAAAATATTGATCAAGTGTAAACTGACTAGATCTGTCAACTAGGCCTACACTTTTAATCAGTTGACGAACTCATGATGACGAGATGACGATTTTTTTTTCTTCATTGAAAACGAAAATAAAACATAGTGAAACCGCAAATGGATTCCATAATTAAGAAAAGTTGTAATTAATAAAGGTATGTGATAAAAGCAAAACCACCCATATGTGTTGATCTGTCGAGTCGGATCGCCCTCGTTTCTTGCGCGGAGGAAAAATATCACTCGTGTGCTCCGCACACTCGTGATATTTTCCTCCGCGCAAGAAACTCGGGCGATCCGACTCGACAGATCAACACATATGGGTGGTTTTGCTTATGTATATAAATGAATGATTAGAACCATAAAGATTGGTATATTCATATAGAAGAACACTAATGATGTCGATGATTAATCGTTATGCATCACCATCGAATTAGAGCCAATTCTTAGCAGAAAAAAAATCACTACAAATTCAGCTTGCTTGATGACACGTAATAGCTATCGAATATAATAATATAACAATCTTTGTGTCACAAATCTGAGGTCGATGATGTCAAACATAAGCAGGCGCTTCTTCTTCTGAAACATCTACTCACCTCTTGCACTGATTCAATTGTCTCAATACAAATAGACTTTGTGTTAATATTTTATTCGTTTTCCAATGAATTTGAGGCAGAATTACAGTTTTGTATCTTCCATTTTATTCAAAAATTGTCGTTGATCTTAATGCATCATCTGAAATGTATTTTGGAAAGTCTAATATGTTATTTATTACCTGATGTATGTAGTATTGATCATGGTATTTTACGGTTATCAAGGCTTTTTTTCTATAATTAAAGACTGGAATTCGATTGAACACACCGAGGGTAATATACATAACCAAACTGTTCATTTGTAATTAGAGACCCTTAAAAGTGCCACGTTAAAATTCATTTTTCTAGGGTCATGAAATAATTTAACTGTTATTTTCTTTGACTTAAATGTTTGGTTAGATAATCAAATGTAACGTTACTTGTCCTATTATTATCTTTAATTGACGAAGTAAAAAGTTTAGACATTTGTTATTACTTCGAGCGTGATCCTGAGGCCAGGTTTCAAAAGGATAAGCGTTGTTCGTTTCATCGATGACCTGCGCCTTTCAAATTTGTCGAATTCTAGAAATGTTGCATTTTCGAAATGAGAGTGATGACAAAGAACTAATGAGGTTATCAACAAGTATCGAACACGTGTAAGGAAATAAATCAAAATACCAATAGAAAAATGATGTCGGCCATTGCCGCTGTTTACTGTATCTCTCTTCAAAACACCGAGTTAGATTTCCCCTCAGCAGTCGATATGTGTCACGGAAACATTGAGAGCAAATTCATGAATATATAATCAACTGGTACACGTAAACACGTAGGTAATGAAAATAGGGTGTTACTAGGTAATTTCCTAGTGTGGACTCTAGACACGTAAACAATTACATGCATCTCGGGTCATTGAACGAAATATTGACAGATATGACAGTCGTTTATCAACTGTTTAGCGAATTACATGTCAATTTGTTGTGTAGCAATTTCTCATTAAAGCTGTAGTAACCCAATACTGGTGTCATTATTTTGTAAGATTATCACCCGGGAGCAAATACATCCCAGTTCTGTCCTCTACTTGTATGACTTTGTGTTATTCATATTTAAATTTGTAATTTCAGTTTTAGAATTTTTACACCAGGGATATCATCAAAATCTGTGACATCAATCTAAGGTGGATTGGACGTTGATAACAATTAATAACATAAAATCACAGTCAATAATTAAAGTAATAGGCTGTTTATATAGGAATACAATATATAAAATATACAAAAAATACATAAAATATATAAAATAATATATTTCAACGCGACCAGGAATGGAAATATTAGTCAGAATAATGCATGTTAAAGTGTAATGTGTCACGATAAGCTGTTAGTAACAGTGGTTCACTTCGTTATTAGTCGATATTTTTGTAACATAAATTGTCAATTTATCACAAGTTGTAATCAAGAATAACAGCCTTCATATCTAGTTAAAATTATATCTAGTAAAACAATTGAAAACGTAGAGCTATTTGCAAAAAAAACTAAAGCTTTCTATTTACCGTTATACAACTGAAATTTAATAGAACATGAAGTAAATGTAAGTTATAGCACTCTCAACTTCACAGAAAGGACTGCGGCATCATCCAGCTAGTATTTTCCCCCGATGTCTCCTTGGCGACTTTTGCGCGACAGTTGTTTCGTCTGCCATTTTGTTCTGTTTACAGCCCGATGATCGACCAAAGTCTTTTGTGATTGGTCGAAAATTACGGGAAATTCACTGTTATTATTTTCCATCAGTGTTATCAATTTTCTGTGTTAATTTCTCATGCAGGGTTTCGTCAGTTTCAGGTTATTATTTCGTCATCTGCTTTCTGCGAAAAATATGTTTATCACTATCGGAGCTCAAAACCCGTGGTCTGGGATATGTCTAAGAGACTGGCTTGTTATTAATGTTTATCATAAATGAACCATCGTTTAGATACCACTAAGATTATAATGGAAATGCATTCTGTGTGACAAAATTGGTAAGTAGCTAATTTTAAATCAAAATTGATAAAATGAGGACAAAATATTAACAAAACATACTTGATAGCAGAGTTCATCATTTTTATCATAGACCACAAGTTTTATATTGAATACAAATACCATATTATTTACCGAGAACATTGTGGTTTGTTATATCATAGAGCTGCACTATCCTATATTACATGCAACATGTACATTGTCATCAGTGTTGTTGGTAATTCCAAAAGTTCGTTATTATTGTATACCAGTGGTAGTGCTATTAGGAATACAGAATACATTCAACACGCGCGTGAACCTCTTTTCCTGATAACAACGACACATGCTACTATTTTATTACAGACAGGACCTATACAACACAACTTCTCTGGATTTCAACAGCGAGTGGAGATAACAAACAGTAATCTAATATAAGCTGTATTTGCAGTAGGTTTTTTTTCTCAGTTGCACACTGTTTATTTTGTCCACGGAAAGTTTCTTGCATTGCACTTTGATATACGATAATTCGAACACCAATATGTTAAAATTGAATACAAATTAATCCAATCTAACATTTCTATCTACATGTATATTTTGCCTCAAAACAGTATGTCTTCAAACGGCATTTGATGTGGCAAGTTCTTACGTAAACCAGATGTAATATGATTTATAAATGCATCGTGGTATCTGTGTGTCCGGCGATTGGAAACGGGTATCATGTCTTCAGATGTTTTACAAGATCAAGGGCTTGTGATCATTATGAACAACAGACGTTTGTTTTGTTAATCGGTTATCAGTTTATAAACATTTCGCTACATCCAGCTATAGAACATGTATCTGACTTAGTTATCAACATCATTATCGATACAATGCCTGTTAGGAACAGTATTATCCTTTTCTGCAGTTCGGGCATGCAATGAAAATCACAGTTTATTTCTCGTTATCCCACCACGTGGTCTGAGAGTTATACAGTGAGGGATTTGGCCAAGATATCGCACTGACGGTGTCTATCGCTGAGTGATGATTACCTAACATGTGGTACAACAGACATACAAATGTTTAGCGCCTCTACCTTTGAATATAGTAACATATAGTGTATGTTGAATAAATAATGAATTGAGCTCCACTATACAGCTGTTCAAACCATCTTAGACTCGTCTGTGATGATAGGTGAAACAAGTTTATAAATAAAACAAGAGGCCCGTGGGCCTTAACGGTCACCTGATTTTTGAAATATTTCAGTAAATTTGAATGAAAGAATGAATTTCAAAACAAATAAAACAAATGATAGTCAAAAATGTGATTTCCCTATAACTATAGTAAAGTTTATCCCCTCCCATGGGGCAAACGCAAGACCCCAGGGCTAGGAAATTCACAATTATGGTAAAGCACCTTAAGACCCTTCGATCTGTGAAGAGTATTTAATTCTACCTTATTTTGGCTGTAAGAAGAAGATTTTTAAAATTTCTGTTAATTTGACCATTTTTGGCCCCGCCCATCACCCCCTGGGGGTCAGTCAGGGCCAACATGTACATACCATCAAACTGTCATCCCAAGCTGATAATGTTAACGAAGTTAGAATGAATTCCAATAAAAATTCAACAAATAATAGTCAAAAATGTGATTTCCCTATATAAACTATAGTAAAGTTTACTCCCTCCCCAGGGGCAAACATGAGACCCTAGGGTCATGAAATTCACAATTTTGGTAAAGCACCTTAAGATCCTTCCATCTATGTAGAGTATTTGATTCTACCATATCTGAGAGTAGAGAAGAAGATTTTTGAAATTTTAGTCAATTTGACCCTTTTTGACCCCATCAGCCACTGGGGGTCGACTAGGGCCAACCTGTACATACCACCAAAGTGTCATCCCATGCTGATAATTCGATACAAGTTAGAATGAATTCCAATACAAATCCAACAAATAATAGTCAAAAATGTGATTTCCCTATATAAACTATAGTAAAGTTTACCCCCTCCCCAGGGGCAAACGTGAGACCCCAGGGTCATGAAATTCACAATTTTGGTAAAGCACCTTAAGATCCTTCCATCTATGAAGAGTATTTGATTCTACCATATCTGAGAGTAGAGAAGAAGATTTTTGAAATTTTTGTAAATTTTACCCTTTTTGGCCCCGCCCACCAGCCCCTGGGGGTGAACTAGGGCCAACATGTACATACCATCAAACTGTCATCCCATGCTGATAATTTGATACAAGTTAGAATGAATTCCAATACAAATCCAACAAATAATAGTCAAAAATGTGATTTCCCTATATAAACTATAGTAAAGTTTACCCCCTCCCCAGGGGCAAACATGAGATCCCAGGGTCATGAAATTCACATTTTGGTAAAGCACCTTAAGACCCTTTCATCTATGAAGAGTGTTTGATTCCACCTTATCTGAGAGTAGAGATGAAGATTTTTGAAGTTTTAGTCAATTTGACCCTTTTTGGCCCCGCCCCTCAGGCCCCTGGGGGGTGGGGACCATATAATTCACAATTTTGGTTCACCCTCAGCCATGGAAGCTTCCTGTAAAATTTCATTGAATTTAGTTCAGCAGTTTTTAAGAAGTTGAAAATGTAAATTGTTTACGACGCACGACGGACGACGCACGACGCACACCGCACAACGCACGACGCACGACGCCGGACAAAAGGCGATTGCAATAGGTCAACTGAGACTTCGTCTCAGGTGACCTAAAAATAAATAAATAAAGAACGGGAGAATATGAGTATGTTAGACCGTTACTTTTATTCTTCATGACGCTTAAATATCAGATATCAGACTGTTTGGAGTTCTCAAAGTGCCGGATAGTACGTAAGATTGTTTCTATCGTGATTCATAGCTGCATATCTCACTTTGAAGTGGTTGTTTTTATACGGAATACATAAATGATGATGAGCAGTGGTTGAACGATCTATCGTCAGTTCTCCCACAGAGTGAAGTCTTATTCAAAATCACATGAAGTCTCAGGGAGATGTTGTGAAAAACCTTTCATTCAGTATTGCCGACATCAAAATCCTACATAAATATACATCTCATGTGAAGTCAGCACGAATGGTATTAATACAGATTATAAGATAGCATAAAACTACGTCTCTATGATCCCCGCCCCTCCTTTCGAATTGGTGAAAAATTCCCTATCCCCCGTCTATCTAACAGATAGTTTTGACATATGAAAGGCACATCGCGATGTGCGATAGTAAAATGTATATTTCTAATTATATGTAATAATGTCTTCACAGTATGATACATGAATTGATAACTTTGTGGGGCTTAACGAGTGAATAAATACGCCCGATTTAGCATAAAGATAGCAGGGTCAGAAATGTACAAGACTCCTGCATCAAATCACTATTTCTATTTGCGTTTCATAACTCATACTTAAAGTTGTTGACCTACTACATATATCAAAACTTGAACAACATTATCATATTTAATTTAATCGCTAATGGTCAGTGATATATAGACCAATCAGACATAATTAAATTGGTTTGGTTTATTTTGTTTAACGTCCTATTAACAGCTAAGGTCATAAATTAAATCAATTTGATTAATACATTAATTTTATTTATAACGAATGCATGTGGAACTTCGGTTTAGTATAGTTTTATAAATAACGTAGTTTCAAATGCTATAATAATTAAATGATGGCCTCCCCTGTACGCGTGGCTAGTTCGTGTTTAGCTCCTTGGAGATGGTGCGGAACTGATACCGACTTGATAGTGCAACATCACTCAGGCATACTGCAGACAGAGATTCATTGTGTTGTCGTATTTGTTTCCTTAGAGAACTCAGTACATCCCCTTAGCTCGGGAAAGCATAAGAATGGCATCACATTTGCTGTTCGGTAATTAAGGTAGTCATCGGTTACAACATGTTTATCCTGCTTTGAAATAATGCTGACTCTTCAACAGGCGATACTACTATATAACGGCCTATCGACAATCAACACCATACATTACGGGAAAATACACCATGTTAAAACTTAAGTGTTCACCGGAGAAAAATCTATAACAAATAGAAAAAAATGTAAACCGAAAAAATCTTAAAAAGAGAAAAGAAAAAAAAAATAGCCGGCTCGAGGAAAACGTTGATCCTAATGTCTCGTTTTTAAATCAAGGAACGTCACTAAAAAATGTTTGCCACCAATTTGGTACTAAAGAAATCTTCAACACTACCTGTTGTACTAGAATAAATGGAAGTCACACCTGCAACTACCATTATGGTGGTTCCCCTATGACTATTGAAACAAGCTCTGATGAAGATGCCGAATAACACTTTTGCACGTAAGATAACGATCACCTGACGCTCTCGCCATCACTCTTCCAACTTGCTAAAGATAAACTCAGCGTGTGCCGTATTATATATATATAGAGCCGAACGACAAAGAAATGAAGACTATAAGAGCGAAGTTGGCATCATGACCACCAGGTAGTTACAAATTCCATTAAATCAGTAGTTCTGTGAGAAATCATGATTATTTTTATTTTTAAGACCGTCGAAAACATCTACTTTTTTTTATAAGTTCGTCTTAAGATCAAGATCGAAACACTTCTGTAGTGCAGAATTACATCTTTATCGCATTTCTCATAACACCTGTTGCAGTCACGGTTATGATAAAAGCATAACTATAGCCAAAAAAATCGCCACTAATTAATATTTATACTTTCTAAATAGACTTCTTCCGGATGTTTCTCTTGACATTGTCTCATTTCAGTTGGGCGTTCGTCCCTGTGAGGATGCATGTCGCACGCACGGGAGGCCGTCCTTAAATGACCCTAGCTGTTAATAGGACGTTAAACAAAATAAACAAAACCAAACCCTGTGAGGAAGGCTTTGGATGCTATCATGGGCCTAGACGTACCGTATAACATTGTATTTCCCCTGATGCTTACCGCGTACCATGTATCTTGCACAAAGGGAAGGCGGTCCTTAAATGACCTAAGCTGTTGATATGACGTTAAACAATAAATAACTAAACCAAATCCAACATAGTTGCCTGCTGTTTTCACCTGTTTGGCAACAGATATTATTTGACACGTCAGTAGATGGTAACCACTGACTACTGACGTTTAGAACACAGCGGTTATGTAACGCATACCTGTACTAGAGCTGGACTAAAGGGGATGTCTTACGCAACGGACGGGTGATCTTATCCTTTTTATGTATCGGACTACAAGGGGTTTTCATGTTTTGTAATATAAATAGAAAGTCGTTAACTGTTTAAAACATCCATCATTGCAGACTTACTAGCAACACCACATACGGCGTAGTGGATAAGTCACTCGCCCTTATCTAGACGACAGAAGTTCGATACTAGATCACATGTCAGATTGCATGGATTCCCAAAAATCTGACACACACTACCATTTGGCCAGAGTCATTTGTAGAAGCTTTTTTAACTTGTTTTGCTATTGTTGTAACAGAGTTTATAGATAAGCTTTGGTACCCAAATCGGATACAGAAAGGTTTATGAGAACACTTAGGACAAGTACATTTGTACTTTGTTTAAAATATTATCATAAAAATAGGAAAATTGCACATAAGACAATTATCCACTAATTTAGCGATGATATCAGCTTATCGGAAATAACTATTAACTAAATGTATAAATAACACCAGGCAGGCAGATGTTAATCTAGCAAGAACATAGCCGTCCAGATATCCACTAAGGAAGCTCAGTCATGGGGATAATTTATCGCTTAAATTATAAATAGGATGTTTAGGTTACAGTCAATGACGAATTCAACGGAACTGGTGATACAAGTCTAATCAGCATTTGTTGAGCCATAGTGCACACTTGAGTAATCCTGCGGTTCTGAGGGCTGATTGATAAGGAAGCCTTGTAATACAACTTATCAATCAGCCCTCGTAAGTATCTTGTAACGACGTGTATATAATGCTTAATGAAGTTTTTTGAGATATGTTCCGAAAACAATGTAATTTTTGACAATCTGATTCAATGATAGCATTGAAACTGAAAACTGCGTCATAGCAAAAGGCACCACTAGACCACTTGATGGATATGTGTTGAAAGGTTTCGGAAGTTATTTAGAAAAAAAACTTTGGAGATGTGCTCTGGAACCGCCCGTTTGTATATCCCAACTAACCTTCGTTGGAAAGGGAGAACTTAGATCAAAGACTGTTTAAAGAGTCGAATGACGGTGTTAATGCACATATCAAGATGAGAAAACGCGACAGCCAATGACATTAACTTTCTCAGACCTCTTACATTCATATACACTATATAAACGAATTATGTAGCATTTATTAGTCAGCAGTATTGTATAGTTCCTGAATGCTATAGTGAGCGTACTTAAGGAGCTTACTGATGTTCGGCCATACGTGACTACATATCTTCCTCTGGTCAATTCATCGAACTTAGACGTGACGTAAGATGTTGGGTCCCGGTCTCCTTATTTAACCGTTGTCAGGCTCTTGAGAAACAAAAACATTCAGTTTTGGGAGATAGAGGTGTTTAAGCGTGCATGGGTCTCTGAATTGGCAACGGTTGAACCAGTATCGTGTCGATGCATTCTGACAGTGACAAACGTGTCCATGTTTTCACCGATTGCAGTAGGTAAAGTTGCATTGGCCTATGTATTGCTGCGGAAAATGGACCCTTGTTTCTCATGTTGTCCTGCCGTGAGGTGGGGGGTTAAACTGTTGTGCAAGCTTAGGTTCAGTTGCAACGTTTTGCTGCAAGCATATTCCAATATTACAACGGAGAGGAATGCAGTGAATGCACGTTACAAGCTGACTTCTTAAGGCGTCAGTCAGTTCGTCCCAAAGGTTCGGCTGTGCGTGATAACCATTGGAGACGTCAACAACTGGTCAAGCTTGTATACAGACATATCATATATAAAACGTATCTGACCGTAGTCTTTAAGAAATGTAGATGCTAATCGTTTTCAACTTTCATCATGGGATAACTGGTTCGCCTGTTTTTAGTTAAATACATGTTTGCATATGAATATACGGTGGCGGATTCTGTTATGAGAATTATAGTCAATTTCAGATGAAAAATTTTCATTTCCTTGTTATGGTCAAACTTGTAAAAATCTCAGGTGTAAAATTTATAAACCAATGGGTTTGCCCGACGTCGATATGTCTTACCCCTCTGTATATATTATTGAAGAAATTTAAAGATTCATTATCAATTTTGTAAGAACTCAACTATAATAAATAATACCAATTTTAACAATCAAAAGATTTAAGAGGAAACGTATCCTGATCAATTTGTGTTTAAATGAGATACCACTCACGTCTGAATAACGTGACTTACATATACAAGATTTACATAATGCATGTGTAAGCATGAAATGATTGTGTATTTGCGTGTGAATTTATGAGATATAACAATAGACATTGCTTATTCAGGAAAAATATATATGGAAATGACAAGAACTTGGACAGAAGACATGATAGTGGGTGTAAAAAATCGTATGCTTAATCATCATCCACTGAAATAAATATCCGGTTTCAAACACAGAAACAGTATTTTGTTTCCATTTGGTATAATGCATTCTACATTACATGTAACGGCCATAAAAGAAAGGCAAGTTCTCATTCATCATCTGCTTACAGCAAATGTTGATTTCCGAACATGCGAGACATGCATATAAAGAGTCGGGGTGATGTTGGTGTCACAATACTTAGTCAGAAGGCCGTTAGATTACAGATCGTCTGCTGGTGTTGGCGTTTTTGGCCCTGAGGCATGTCACTTTTCAAAACTCCACTAGACAGCAAGCGAAGGGTCTCCCGTGTATTGTCAAAATTGGGTACGATGACCCTTCGTTCCAAAACGATTCCTGTTTGTTAATAAGGTTTTAATGAGGCTTAACAAGACAGGAAACAAACAAGGCAAGTCCTGAGGAGTAATAATTCGATACTCGATCTCGCGCTGGAGTAAACGTTACTTTGTCATCAGGGCTGTGACTAAGCGTGGGAGCCCTGATGAATCGGGGATTTTCTTATATATGCTTGGTTTTCCTACTCTCGATGTCTCCTTGACACACTTTCTCATATGACCCCTGTTGTTGCGAGGTCGCTAACCCCTTGCAAAGTATACCTGAATTCAGTAGGACTATCGTCATTCTAGATCACATTATCGGAATATACTGCAAATAGACGCCATTAAATTTACCAATTTAACTCAATATGGAGATTTAGTAAGATTGAAGATACATATCTTAACCATATAGCTGCTTTTATTTCGATTGATATGCCAATTACCAAATAACATCAATAACAAATTAGTGTAATAAATAGATTCTAAGTGAAAATAAATTAATGCATGGCATTCAATTTGACCTGTGAAATAGCATTTATTTCTTTGTACCGATCATCTTAAGAAAACGGGTCGCGTAAAAACTATATAAAAAACAACAAGGAAAACCGACATAATAACGAAACCAAAGTTCAAAATCACAATTGATTAAACGACGGCAAAAATCTAAACAAGCATACAGAACTGCAGGGAAAAAGTACACCGGCGCTAAGTAAGTGAATGCGTGTTTTGTCCAATTGACTACACACGTAATACATATAATCTAGGTCACATCAACGACACCTGCCAAACAAATCCAGGTCAAATTGACGACATCCACCATACAAATTTGGGTCAAATCAACGCCACAAGCCACACAAATCTAGGTAAAATCCTGGTTAAGTTACAATAAAATGTCAGTTACATGTAGGATGGCGACATATAAACAAGTAGTCATATCAACAAGCATATTTGGTTTGGTTTGGTTTAATTTGCTTAACGTCCTATTTACAGCTAATGTCATTTAAGGGCGGCCTTCCGTGCGTGCGATGTGTGTTTTGGAGGCTGTTGTATGTTTGTGTTAAGCCTCCTTGTTATAGGCCGAATCTTTTGCCGATTTATATTGCTACCTCACTGAAGCATACTGCCGAAGACAACCAGCAGGACGACCCACCCGGTCACATTATACTGACAACGGTTTGGTTTGGTTTATTTTGTTTAACGTCCTATTAACAGACAGCTAAGGTCATTCAAGGACGGTCTCCCGTGCGTGCGACATGCATGCGTGTGACGAGTGCGTGTGTGTGTTTTGAGAGGCTGTGGTATGTTCGTGTTCAGTCTACTTGTGATAGGCCGGAACTTTTGCCGATTTATAGTGCTACCTCACTGAAGCATACTGCCGAAGACACCCAGCAGCACACCCCCACCCGGTCACATTATACTGACAACGGGCGAACTAGTCGTCCCACTCCTAATATGCTGAGCGTTAAGCAGGAGCAGCAACTACCATTTTTAAAGATTTTGGTATGTCTCGGCTGGGGGACAGAACCCAAAGCCTTCCTCACAGCGGCGAACGCTCAAATAAAGGCCAAAAGTGAGGCATTGTCAAGGAAGACATTAGGAGGAAGAAAGTTGTTAAGAAAGAAGAAAAATGATAAGATCCCAAATTTAGTCGCCTCTTACCATCATGCAATGGGGGCAGCAGGTTCAATTCTTACGCCCTACCTGCAGGGCAGAACCTAAAGCCTTTTTAACAGGGGCGAACACTCAACTAAGGGCTAAAAGTAAGGCATTGTCAAGGGAGACATTAGGAAGAAGAAAGTTGTTAATAAAGAAGAGAAAATATAAGATCCCAAATTTAATCGCCTCTTACGATCATGCAATGAGGGCAGCAAATACTCCCGCCTTGATATCACATAAAGAAATTTAAAACATAGCTATGATGTCAAAAGTGTCCAATAAGTTGATGAAACTGTCCAATCGATTTGGTTAACTGTATAATAAGTTTTGTAACTGCTTCACTTATTGGTCAGCTGTGACATTATATTTACATTTGGTGTGGCAATGCCCTTATATATTACTAGTAAATCCCTACCAAAAGCAGCTTCATCTATGAGAGTATAACTGAAGTTGCCCTGAGGGCGTATGAATATCTCACTTGCAAAAAATGTAAACAAAGATTATTTTTGCGATTCATTAATAGAACGTAAATATAAGCGATAAACTGCCTAGATGCACCATTCAGTTTGTCTGTGACACATGTGGCAGTTATACCAGTAGGTCTGCCGCATCTAGGCAGTTTATTGCTTAAATAGCCCCGAATCAGTGAGAGGCCCTATCGGGGGGGAAAGTGGCAATAAATCAAACAAATAAATATTTTTGCATAATAACTTTATTATTTCAACACAAGAGTTTCTACAATGTAAGAAAACGTAATATGATAATCATTTTTATAGAACACGTACCACGAAATCAATCCAAACGACAAATTTCCTGAATAAACACAGAATTCCCGTTTGGTACTAGTACTGGTACTAGAATCTTCATAATCTGACTTTGGCTTTTGACCTTTGGCTTTTTGTTCCCTTGAATAACATGACTTACATTTATCACTTTTCGTTATTTGTTCGCTTGTAACATCGAACAGCTGAAGAACGGTGCATGTCCTGTTTTCTCTACCACGACTTGCTCATCAACTCCAGCGTTATATAGCCTAGTTGCAGCTGTTGCACGTAACGTTAGTAAATAATCCTACGAATCATGCAGATTCGCCAATCGTCCTACTGTTTGCCGTAACTGGTGCACTTCTATAGACGAATCGCTGAACCATAAATCACGTAAAGGAATTTCTGGGCCGCAGATAAAATGCATCACATTTCCTGTTTTTAAGGTCTAAAAATGTGAGAAATCAAGACTAATTTGAAATTTTATCAATGTACGACAGCATGAAAAATAATATACGACAACATGAGAGCAACTCAAACTAATACACTTTGTATAGATGTTGACTGGGTATCGATCAGTCATTCCTCTAGGCCCTGGCGATCTTTGGTTTCACCGTAGGATGTCAAAGTCCACTAGTATTGGTTCATAGTGTCAATTTATTGCGGGAGATATCGGTCCTTAATACCCCCTTTTTTCACAGTTCACTTTCTTGATTTTCACCGATAACCTCTGCCTGACGACCTCGGTTGCCAAGTCCCTGCTTTGAAAGTTTTCATCTAAAACATTGGTAAAACGTCCATCGCTTCTTTAAGGATTTTGAATAGCTATAATCAATTCATATTTGGTGTTTGGTCGGTATTCCTTGCCTGCTTGATTTCTGACCTCAAAATGGTATTATTTATTCCATTAGTCCAAATCTTCTGATGTTTTCCAATATATTTTTTTGTACACTTTTTCATGTTCCTTAATCAAATTCTGATAAGTGCGCATTGCCCACATAATTTTGTTTTCAGATAACCCTACTGTAAAGGTTCCGCGAGTCTCCTTGTCTCTTCCCTCAGATATATCCGAAAATACGCGGACTTCAAGGAAGAGTTTGGGGCTATAAGTTCTTTCTCTGTATTCAATACATCATTTATTATCCCATCTGTATATACAGAAGAGACTTTGGCTTGGGATTGAGCAATGGGAATTGTTGCAACATTGTCTGAAGACATTTTTGAAAATGAACCAAACTGCATAGCTTTGCTTTCACCTCACCTGTCTAATTAATTGACGATAGACTTGATACACATGAACACACCTATCTTGATACATGTATGTATTGATGGGATACGTAGAAGCATGTATGACCTTCACCTCACCCTCAAACTATCCAATCAGTGTGAGAAAAAGTATCGGCCCTACAAGCCATGATTTGCTCTCACACTTTTTGGACAGTTTTCTGTTAATATCCGTTACATTATGTTTCAAAATGAGATTATGATGTCGAACATAGTTTTTCCAATTTTCTTCATCCAACAGCATCTGTCGCTATGTTGCTTACTTATCCCTCAGTAGCCGACATCTGTCACTGACAGCGTGATAATAGAAAGCTGAAAGAATAGCAAACAATATGTAACAAGCTTGTAGATTGGGTGAAATGCCAGGTTCGGTAGTAAAAACTCTTAACAAGCTTGTAGATTGGGTAAAATTCCGGGGATCGGAAGATGAGTTGGGCTAATATACACCTGTAAGCGTCCAGCAAAACAGCCGAAATACAAACCAACCGTACAAAATGCACCCAGTACCTGCAGTAGATTGTCTGTGGTCATTTGTGAAATAACTTCATGGGGAGTTTTGTACCAGGGCTTTTTACAACAATCTACCAACTAACAGAAATCAGAATTATGTATGCAGTATTTTCAAAATACCTTTGCAATGGAATCTGACTTATTGCAGGGCTTCTATTCTGCCTAATACTCATTTGTTGTCTTTATTTATGTACATATATATAAACATCACGTCGAAAAATTTTTATTAACGAATTTTATCTCTTGAACGTCGACATAAAAAACAAATTGTACCTGTTAATTTGATAGAGTTTGACATTTGTGCACTAGTTTTTATCTTCCCGAGGGAAATCATTTTCTGGTGGTGCTATCAGTAAGAGATAACGTGAACTCGTTTTTATTATTTTCAGCATTGTTCTAAAATAACACTGAAATGGTAAGGCAACACTTGCCCTATAACCAAAATCTTTAAAACTGCATTACTCTGGGTTTTTTTGACAACATGCACCAAAACGAAGGAACAGGAACCTTCAGTAGAGGAAGCTACACTGTATCACGACTTGTCTGGGCATGGGATATAGCCATGTTACAAACGCTTACCTCGTTGTCGTGCTTGTGATCAACCGTTCACATTTCATTATAGAGTGAACGGATTTCAAACGAAAACATGACCGATTTTATAACGTTACTTCAGTTACCTTCGATATCATCTCTGTAATTAATATTTTATTATTAACATACCATTGCCATACAAAAAATGCGTTGACAATGAACACTTTTTATTTCAATGTTATGAATACAATGTATATACACAACCCTGCCGATAATTATATTCGTTTCTGGTTTACTTGGTGAACGGATCGAGGGTAGAAATTGTCCAACATATCTTTGATCGTTAGAATTATTAAAAAATGCAATTAAGACATCAATCTAATTAAAATCAATACAACAAGCCGGTAAAAATAATGATCAGTTGTTCAGAGGGATGAGGACGATGAGCAAATGTATAGATATAGTTGTGGGATCGCTCAACGCATATATATAATAGTGTGCATACCTATAGAATTCTGTCGTGTCTTACATTGATTATGTTCGTACCTGAAGCGTGTATATTTAAGGGGATATCCATTACGGCTTCCATAGGTGACACTCGAGATTTCACGTCTCAATGGCGACTAACATAGCAATGATCATAGCTATATATCATTGCTACTATCGGAATAGACATTTTACGTATATTTATTTTCTTAAATAGAAATCAAGAAGGTATGAGCTGATGTAGAAAAGCCCTTGAATGATATATCAAAATCGTTACGAACGTTTTAACAATATTCACAATAAATTCCTTAATTTATATCAACCACGATAAGTGAATCTTGTATCGCACACACATCATGTACACATTCACCTACACGACAATGTTCAGCGCACATTTATTCTATCGTGATATAACGTGCAGACATTGTGCTCAACTCAAGATTTTGGAAAAAGAACAAGAACTGATATGTGTACTTCCTTGATTGGATGGCTCTCTATAGAAGCGTACATTGATATTAAAAAACTTTTGTATTTAGGTAGGATCTGCAGAATGAACAGAAATAACTTAATCTGCAGAGTATTCATTTCGAGATTTTTTATGTACATAGTGAACAACTGTAGTCAAAAAGGTTTTATACCCGATATCGTTAGAATACTTAAGAAGTATAGCTTATATGAATATATTGTACTTTTTCTTGATGATGGTAGCTTTCAAAACAAAATACTTTGGAAGTCATTGATTTGTAAATTATGAAACTAATGCTTGGTTTCATAGAATGTCTAATGAAGCAGACTTCACACAATTTTTATTGCTGCATGATGGTCTTAAACCTCATTATTTATGGCAATTAGCTTTGCGTCATCCAAATTGTCTTTATAATATCGGATACATAATGAAATTGATTGTAACTGTTCGGGTAAGTAATGTTCAGCTTTTATGTCACCACTGTGGCCTTTTCTACACAGATTTTGTAACTCATGTTATTTTGCAGTGTTCTGTAACGGATAATATCCGTGATAATCTATGGTGTACTATAGCATCCAGTTCAAGTATAGAACTAAGTACATTCACTACCTGATCATTCATTAATACATATTTTACTAGGTGGTCCAATGAACCATCAGGTGAATGAAGTTGATCACGAAGAATTTAGATTAGGGTCCATATATGCCATAAAACGAATGTTTGACCTGTACACATAAATTAACAGTATCATAATATTTCAAGATGATATATGATGTCGACCATTAAACCCATCGTCTTCATCAACCTACATTTCCCGATGCTTTGTGCTGGTTTCCTCAGTAGCCGACATATGTCACTGATTTTGTGATAATGAAAAGCTGAAAGAATGGATGAAATTCAAGGGTCGGTAGCAAGAAAATGTAACAAGATTGTAGATTGGGTGAAGTGACAGGTTAGGTAGTTAAAGATATTAACAAGCTTGTAGATTGGGTGAAATTCCGGGTTCGGTAGTTAGAAATATTAACAAGCTTGTAGATTGGGTGAAATGACAGGTTCGGTAGTTAAAAATATAAACAAGCTTGTAGATTGCGTGAAACTCTGGGTTCGGTAGATGAGTTGGGCTATTATACACCTGAAAACGTCCAGCATCACAGCCTAAATTCAAAGCCGACCGTACAAAAAACATTAACTACTTGTATAGATTGTCTGGGCATTTGTGAAATAACTTCACAAGGAGTTTTGTACCAGGCCTTTGTACAACATTCTACCAACTAACAGAACGCTGAATGATGTATGCAGTCATTTTCGGTATACCTTTGAAATGGAATCTGACGTATTGCCATGATGCGTTATCTGCACAGGGCTTCTGTTCTGCCCAATGAGCATTTGCTGTATAAATATAAACATCACGTCGAAAAATCATTTTTTACGAATTTTATCTCTTGAACGTCAACATTAAACAACACATGGTACCTGTTTGGTTTCTAGAGTTTGGCATTTATGTCCTAGTTTTTATTTTCCCAGAGAAAGTCATTTTCTGGTGGTCATATCAGTAAGAGATGACGTGAACCCGTTTTTATTATTTTAAACATTATTCTGAAATAACACTGAAATAATAGTAAGGTAGCACTTGCCATATGACGAAAATATTTCAAACTACATTACTGATTTTTACCAATAGTTACAAAATGTACCAAATCCAAATTTCAAAACTATTGGTCTAAAGTAACAGACATTAAGTTATATATAATTGAATCTAGCTTGGAAACATGCACCTTCAGTAAAGCAGACCGGCGAGAGGACGTTGGCATCACTCGTCTGGGCATGGGCTATACCTATGCTGACACGCTTTACTCCTTGTCGTTCTTGTGATCAACCGTTCACATTTCATGATAGAGTGAACGGATTTTAAACAAAAACATGACAGATTTTATAACGTTTCTTCAATTTACTTCGATATTATCCCTGTAATTAATATTTTATTATCTACATACAATTATTTCAAAAAATGCGTTTACAATTAACACTTTTTTATTCCAATGTTATAAATACAATGTATATACACAACCCTGCCGATAATTATAGTAAATTATTTCCGTCTAGGGTTAACTTGGTGAACGGATCGAGGGTAGGAATTGTCCCACACGTCTTTGACCGTCAGAAGTATTAAAAACTGCAATTAAGATCTTTGCTACCAATTCTAAACAATACAAGAATCCGTAAATATTGATGATCAGTTGTTCAGAGTGATCTGAACGATGAGCAAATATATTCTAACGATGTATGTACTACGTATATACAGTTATGTATTGTGTAAAGATACAGTTGGGGGATCGCACAACGCACCAAAAACAATGTGCAGACTTACAGAATGGTGTCGTGAGTTTTACCTTCGCACACGAGCGTCTATATGAAATCCGACATTTCATGTCTCATTGGGTACTGATATGGCAAGGACCGTATCACCTGTTATCTATTTACCATATTTTACATATATCCGTTATCTTAAATAGAAATCAGGATGGAATAAGTTGACATCAAAAGCTCATGTCGTGCCCTGCAGGTAGGGCGTAAGAATTGTACCTGCTGCCCCCACTGGCATGATCATAAGAGGCGACTAAACTTGGGATCTTATCTTTTCTCTTCTTCTTAACAACTTTCTTCTTCCTAATGTCTCCCTTGACAATGCCTCACTTTTGGCCTTTAGTTGAGCGTTCGCCACTGTGAGGAAGAGTTTTGGGTTCCGTTCCCTAGCCGAGACATACCAGAGTCTTTAACAACGGTAGTTGCTACTCCTGCTTAGCGCTCAGCATATTTGGAGTGGGACGACTGGTTCGACCGTTGTCAGTATAATGTGACCGGGTGGGGTGTGCTGCTGGGTGTCTTCGGCAGTATGCTTCAGTGAGATAGCACTATAAATCGGCACAAGTTCCGACCTATTACTTAACACGAACATACCACAGCCTCCCAAAACACATACGCACTTGCCACACGCATGCATGTCGCACACACGGGAGGCCGTCCTTAAATGACCTTAGCTACAAATGACAATTTAACTTTTCATGAAGAACCTAGGAAAAAACATATAATAGGGAAGAAAATTTCTGCAAAATTGCTATTCATGATTTTATGATCATCCGTTTTTAGTCAATGGTCGTGATTACGAGAAATGAATACACGGTGTGTGATACGTTAAGGTTCCCCATCATAAGGTCACACCAGGTCTTCAATTAACACACGTATTTATGTATTTGTTTGACCTTTGTTATGTTATCGTGTATAATTTCATTAACGCCTTTCATGACGAATGGATGAAAGCATTTCATCGCTGGGTTCTTAATTGGACAGACACTGTGTCGACTGTGTTTAGCCGGTAAGTATTTATAAATAATTCCAAACAGTTGCGATAAATACTTACTTAAGTTAAGGCACCCCGACAAGTGAGTCGTATAGGGCCAAACAACACCAGATTATGAGGATGTTCACAGAAATAATAATGTAACTTAAGTTAAGTTTGTAAGTTTTATAAGTTAAAATGTCAAAAATAAAAACAAAAACAAAAACGGAAACACATATTAAACGAACTGGTAGCAAAGCAAATACAGAAAAGGTGTTGAATACGCACTTCATAGATTGAACGTTAGAACGTTAAACAGTATAAGCTAAGAGTTCATCACCAAAGCGGACTTTTTATTTTAACCTATGCTATTTTTATACATGCGTATATTAATGAGTTGTATTAAAACATAAAGCTATTTCCGTCTTTCCTTTATATCATGTTTACCTTAAAGCATCAATAGCTGTAAATGTTCCAATATATCCCTACTTCTAATAGAAAAAATATAATTACATTTCCATTTTAAAAAAAATCTGTTTCTTGCGCAAATGAATCTCGCTGTATCTTTTTCCTTGCTGAAATATGTATATTTAACTTAAATATATCTCGTTTTTTTTTATCTAAAAGTATTTAAAATAATTATAAGGATCATGTCCTAAATGCCTCTCCATAACACCTCCCTATATTTCCTGTAGCTCAGAAACCTTAGCATCGGCATTTAAATTAAATAGAACACATATCGTATTACAAACAAACACTTCAAATTGAACCATTTGAAAATCAATTATATGATTCATATACTTAGTAACCTCTGAAAATACATTATCAAAATACTTTACGTAAAGTGGACAAAATGCGCTAGGACATATCCTACCAATACTATATAGATAAGCTGTAGAATGTGATAGTAACATAAATATCTGTGATGAGGATGTGCTGTAGTATATAATATTAACACAAATACCGTACACAGAACCAAGGCTCTGTGATAAGGATGTGCTGTAGTATATAATATTAACACAAATACCGTACACAGAACCAAGGCTCTGTGATAAGGATGTGCTGTAGTATATACTATTAACACAAATACCGTACACAGAACCAAGGCTCTGTGATAAGGATGTGCTGTAGTATATACTATTAACACAAATACCGTACACAAAACAAGGGCTCTGTGATGAGGATATGCTGTAGTATATGATATTAACACAAATACCGTACACAAAATCAAGGCTCTGTAATGAGGATATGTTGTAATATATCATAGTAACACCAAAGACCGTACTAAATCCCTTGAATCTATAATGAAAATACCGAACACAAAACCCGGGCTCTGTAACGAGGCTTTGTTGGCACATACATGTATTTCAGTAACACAATCATTGGTTTAGAGAAAAACAATATTTACACAATTTAGAGATTTGGAGAGGATTTGTTGCATACTATGTTATAGTGATACGAATACAAAATGTAGACAAAACAAAGCCTGGTCAATATCTGAGGTTATAATGTGATATAGTTTATTGTTTAAATGTAAAATCTATCCAATATATCTGAGGATGATGTGCCGTAGTATGATACTTATTGTTACATTATACAGGGCCTCATTTTACTTCATGTACCTCCACCGACCAATGTACCGTGTACTGACTTATGGGATTATACAAACAGGTTAAGTGGATAACATGTGTATTACTATGTGGGTAAGTATATATATATATATGTACAATGTCTATACGTATAGTATATTGAATAAAAGAAATAGTTACACAAATAAAAAAAAACAACACTGTAATAAAAACGTGGTGTAGTATATTATAGTCGCAATTGTACTGTGATGAGTATGTATGTATATACATACACACATACATATTTGTGTAAATAATATATAAAGATGATCAAAGCAGTCTTACCGCACATTCCTCATCCAATGTAATTCCGGTTTCGTTTAGGGCTGGGTATTCTCCCCTGGGGGTGACGTTTGTCCTGCCGCCGGACATTGTTGTCAGATTATCGGACGTGAAGGTATCCACGCCTTGGATAAATTTAGATACAGCTACTGACGGAGGTAACCACTTAAATGGCACGAGAAGGACACGCACTGTCGTACACTGTGTTCACCGATATTTACATGTACACACTAATAAAACACATGCTTTAGGACAACTGCTTTTAAGCTATAAAAGATTACATGAAAGTCTTCAAAAAGTGTCCTCCGTTTTACAGAATACTCTATTTCGATGACTAAACCATGTTAAGTAGTATCGACTTGTTACTATGTCAGATTATGGCTAATCAATTAAAGTGCTGTTCAGACTATTCCTGGCCGTTTGGTGTCGATTGGAAGGTGTTAATTCTCTAAATGATGCGCCTGCTTATGAGCATTCAGAAAATAACACTCTATCAAATAGCCCCTCCCACGTGCTTGAATAATTTGTGACGTCGCCATCCTTCCCAGATCTTTCTGTGTTTTTCAACTATTTCAATTTTTCCAATCCGCTAAGACGTAAACTAAACGTGTGTTTCATATATCTGATCTAATGTGTAATTTATGACAAAGAATTCAACGTTGTGTACTTTTCAGTTTTCGTAATCACCAAAGCAACACAAACTTATATATATATATTCCTGGTCTGTATGGTAGCGGCGAGCCACACAAATGTTAACTGTAACGCACTAACAATCCTTCACGTTTTGAATAATTTAGCACTATTTTTCATCAAACTCTTTCGATTGACGTAAATTAAGACTTTTCCAATAATGCAGTTTATCCAAATTCAGTTGAATTGAATAGTTTTAATCCCACGTATTTTAACACTCTCTATGTTTATCCCAGTTCAATCCTTTTCACACCACACCATATATACAGAGAAATGTTTACATGTCTCAACAGTTTTGGATCATTCGATTGTCTGTGATAACTGTGTAAAACCACCAGTTCAATCTTATCACAATACTTCAACAACTCCATGAAGTTTTATATCAGCAACATCCTTAACTCTAGCTATATATAAGGTTTGTACGTCCACGTGGCTATTTCATTAATATACACGTCCATTACGTTGCTCTGGACCACAGTGAGATGGATAATGTGTTAGCAATTCGCAGTATAAACACCGCAGCGGATTCCTTATGATACACACGGCGGTACAGTTGCTGTCACAGAAATATCCAGTTGTTTTGTTATATCCTTCCAATTATTTCATCGTGTCATCGGTTTTATATAACTCCACAACAAACTGAATTATCAGCTTTTTATCAAACCTAATGATTACCGACAAATGTTTTCCTGACCTTTTCAACACCGAAACATTGTCTATTAATACTGACAAGATCATGTGTTATATAGATTTACCACTTCCTATCGACTACAACTTTGGCCAGGGATATAAAAAACATTATGGAAAAAAATTCATTAATTCTCTTATTTGATGAGGCAGCGATTGTGTCCTGGTTGCTATGTGCAGCCAGGCTCTAGCAATTGTGTAACCACATTTAGATAACAGGTGGTACTTCCCTACACGTTGAGATAGTAAGAGAAAATAATAAAAAAAAACATCTATCACGAATTAGGATATGTTTTCGTCTTTTCCTTTATATGTTCGTTTGGAATTTTAACACAATAATTAAACCGAAAAAAATATTATCAGTATAATGTGACCGGGTGGGGTGTGCTGCTGGGTGTCTTCGGCAGTATGCTTCAGTGAGATAGCACTATAAATCGGCAAATGTTCCGGCCTATCACAAGGAGACTTAACACGAACATACTGCAGCCTTCCAAAACACAAATGCGCACTCACCACACGCATACATGTCGCAATCACGGGAGGCCGTCCTTACATGACCTTAGATGTTAATAGGACGTTAAACAAAATAAACCAAACCAAACCAAACAAAGTATTACTTTTTCTTATACCCCACGTATTTTGGACCACTAACTGACGTTGTATAGTGCTATCTCACTGTATTGCTTCCTGCTTCGTTTTACTAAAAAGTTTTTGGTATATGTCTATAAAACATATTCCTGATTGACAGAGAGAGACGAGCGTTCAACTTAAATGAGACAAATAGGGCAGACACAATAAGAAAAATGTATTCAAAAGAAAAAAACCCAGCTTTCAACAAAATAACTGGTCATGATGAAATATATCTTTGTCATAATAAGATCAATAAGATAAGTGTAGGAAAGAGAAAAGAGGAAAATTTACCACAGCGTAAACATTCATTAACACAAAAAACGGACTACACGTTCACACTTAGATATTTGTAAGGGGGATACCGCAGCGTAATTTAAGAACTGGTTGCATAAAATATCAAAATAGAAATAAATGACTTGGCTTGGCTCTAATGCTTAACGTTCTCTGGCCATTTAAATGCGGCTTTCCTTGTGTGAGAGATTTTGGGGCTGGGTATGTTCATGTGTGTCTCCTTGTTATAGCGCGGAACTGATGATGTCTTTATAGTGCTACCTTACTGAAGTATACGCAAAAGTACAGCATCCCATCCCGTTACATTAAACCAGGCAAAGCAGTCGTCCAACTGAAAATAAGAAAACAAATGCCGAGCACTAAAGAGTAGTTACTACCGTATTTTTAGACTGGTATATCTCGGACACAGTGCAGTACCCAAATCCTTCCTCACATGGGCGTTCCCTCACGTAAAGGTCAAATATGAGACAGTGTTAAGGGGGAGAATACATCACGTCGCATCATACTATCATAATTTGCTATATACATAATACATAATACGGTGATGTATAGCTTGGGTGACAACCAACAGCATCAGATCTTGTAGTGAAATTACATAAATTCTACATCTAAAATGTCCCCACTGTCGTGTAAGTGGAATCGCTCGTTATTTATATTTCACTATTACCATAGTTTTCTCCAAGCAACGACAATAAAATCACATTGGGGGTAGAATGCCTCATCAACTTACTGCACTAGAGATCAAATGCCAAACCTTAATCAAATTGAATTACGTGGGCGTGCCGGACACTTGATATGCAAGTTATAATGAAAGATAGAGACCGATTTTATCCTTACATGGTGGCTGTACGTGTATGCAAAACTTTATGTAAACATTCAATACGATACAATAACGATAATAATTAAAATGCAATTTCCAAAGCTAGAGGAAGACAAAGTATAGGATTAATAGAAAACGTCGACACAATAGCAAACCATTATTCAAAATTAAATCGATTAAACATGGGCAAATTATAAACAAAATATTCATTTTCATGGCGACGGCCGATAAAGTACATGTAGCATAAGGCCAGATGATTAAAAAGGTAAGCGTCTTCTTCTTTATGCATATCCCGATAAGATATGGACTCGGTATTTATCTCAAATTCTGTATTATTTACTGCAGTAGAGAATTCAATTCTTTAGAACAAATAAAAATATATTAACAATACTGAATCAGTTGATTTTTTATATAAAAATGTGTAATGTAAATAAGTAGAAAATGACAGTAAAACATCAAAATCAATCAAAATCAAATAGAGTGGTACATAATTTTGTATATTAGTAAATACAATATCAATAATTACTAAGATCGAGATCTACGATGGTCATGTGATAGAATTGACGTACTTGAAGCCGACTATACCTTCTACATTTCTACTCGCTACGTTATTACATACACTATAAATCTACGATGTTGCTTAAAATGTTTTTGTGACATTAGCATATGTGACGAGTCTGGCATGTATGTTCCACATAATAGGACACAATGGCATTTTCACATTTTACAATCAGTATATCTGTTGACATAAACCTATTACGTAATGATGAAGATTATAATTTACTGGCTTTGCGAACATTGTACAACTGGTAAATGACACTCTCTTACTACAGAAGTTACAGAACTCATCAAAATATGACATTTAATATATATCTTCAACATTTACTGACGGAGGATCACGAATTAACACATCAAATGCAAAGTGAAATGGACATGCTAATAACAACGACCTAATGTACCTTATGAGTGCGATGTTTGATATAGAATAAAACGTGTTTGTCAATATTTGTCTTATCATATTTAATTCACGTACTATATTTGGGTACTCTTCCTTTCATGCTCAATTCGATAAAATTTTCCTTTTGTACCAGCGTTAACATTTGAATTTCACGTAAAGCAGTATTGGTAAATCTATTGATTATTATTTATTGTTATATTGTCGTCAGATTTAAATTTGGGATATTCGTGTGAGCATTAAACCATAATAATACCCTGCTGGTAGAGCTCTCTCAAACCAATGGGATAATCTCGCCAGTAGGGTTATCTCCTACCCGTGGGATGACCATGCTGGTAAGGTTCTCTTAAACCATTGAAAAGCATGAGATGAATTACTGACCTAGCTCTCTTCAACCCCTGGAAAGCCGAAGAGGACATTGCCGGTACGGCATTTCCAAGCTCTGGGAAAGCCCGATGGGACATGTCGACAGGCTCAATCTAATTAAAATCTAGATGGTAATTCTCACTACGTTACATAGACCGATACCCCACCCTTTGGAAGCCCAAGAACGCTTAACCGGAAGGTCTCTCTTCATTACCTTGACTGACAGAGAGGTCCTTGCCTTTGACATTATTCAACCCTTAGAAAGACTGAAAGGACCTTGTCGATATGGCTCTCTTCAACCCTTTAAAAGACTGAGACGACTTTGGTGGTAGGACTTCCCCAACCCTTGGAATATCTGAGAGGACCATGCCGGTATGACTCTCTTCAACCCTTGGAAAGCCAGAGAGAACCATGCCGATAGGGCTTTCTTCAACCATTGGAAAGCCAGAGAGGACCTTACCGGTAGGGCTCGCTCTCTCCTAACATTGTTAACCCGAGACATTCATGAATTTTCGAGGAAGACTTAATTTTTTAAAATGAAGAGACATCAATGATAATCATTCATTCGCTTTTTGAAAAATGTTCTGAATAAAACAGGGAAAATGACATAAAAAGTTGAAGAACCCTGAACATCAAATAAAGTGGCACATACTTTTGTATAATTATACATACAATATCAACAATTACTAACGTCAAGTCTTACGCATCTTATTGTTTGTTTGTAATTGATTTTGTGCTCACAGGAAACTTATGGGTTCAAACCCTGGGTCTCACTTTCGTTTCGAGTTATTCTGCATATAGTTTAAGTATATCAAGTATCGCCATATAAATTGATATTGTGCTTATTTTTTCCATCGATTTGAGTTAGAATAACGCTTCGTGAATGTGTCGTATGCTCTGTCCGTCTTGATACAATCGGCAAAATCATTACGTGTACATTTTTTTTTTTTTTTTTTTTGAGAAAAAAAGATATATATAACGATAAAATGCAAATAATGAATAACCAAACGAAGCTATTTACGTGCGAATGGCAATAAAGTGATAATTCTGCTTTTGGTGCAAGTCATTTGTCGATATGATTAAAAGCAATAGCTTGGGAGAAAGTAATCTCTTTATTATGGGTAAATGATGTAAATCCGAAATGACTTGATGGAACAAGCGTAAATATAGGTTGACTTGGGAATTGTCAAAGCAAAGCATCTTAAATGAACCACCTACATCAGTGGGGTAAGTATATTGTTACCAAGCTCCTCACACAGAGAATAGCGTCATGCCAAGTCTATCACTCTGACAAATACGTTTGCTACCAAGAGTCTCAGGAATATAATTCCAGAAAACACCTACATTTGACGACAATTGATCCATGTACAAATTGCATTTGACACTATATTAATCTTATTATTACCCTTTGAAAATCGTCATTAGTTAAATAATAGAAGAAAACTTGTTTCCTTGAATTTGCTGGTTTTAACTAATTCCTTTGTTAATTTGAGACCATAAGACGTTTAAACACTTGTTGAAAGTCTTGCACAAACAAATAAGGTTCGGGGTCACCTAAGGGGCCACTGTCATTAGTCTGGATTATATGCCTTAGTACCATTTCTTAGTCTGCTCTTTTTTTCGAAGTAAAGTCAAGCGGAGAGTCGAAGCGCCTCAGGAAACCATCATAATACTGCAACCTGGAAGGCCTGTTTAGCGTCTTTATGTATCACCCTCATTGCTTAGTGTTAAAAAGGTAATTTCTGGCGTATTATCCGCTCCTTGAGATTTAAGTTCTAGCTACAATAATTGATTTATGACTCTAAGTCTGCAGACAACACACTTCGGCACATTGCCCGCAGATTTAACGTGTGCGTAATAATGCATTTAACAATATCGAAGGAATACATCTGTAGCTTACAGTTTAGATATGACATAGCTCTCGCTGATACACTACTACTGTGCATGCATGTGCATGCATATATTGCATTAAGAAACAAACATATTTCAAGTCTACGGTTGTTTAGATACAGGTGGAAACAAGTTTGAACGTATATTTATATAGTCATATCAAACTCAATTTGTAACATCGTGTGGTTCTGTTCTGTCTGTCTATAGATAAGATTAAATAGCCTGTTTTGAAAGATATTCTATAGTTTACAGTTTTATTGTTTTTTTTTTTTAAATTTTTCCCAGAAAGCATAGTGTAATCTTTTTAGACGTAAAACGTCATATGTAATGACACGGCTTGGCGAAAATTACCATAGTTTTCACCATGGGGGAAAAGATTCAACTGAAATTGAGGCAGTGTCAATGGAGACATTATCAAGAAGAAAGTCTACTTCATTTAGCAGATGCTGAAAAGGTTGATGGCTATATTGTTTTCCCAAAAAATGTCTGTTAAAAGGGCTGTAAAACAGACATATAGATAATTGTCATCGTCATACAGGAATTAGACAATATATACAGCGCTAAGAAATCAGAAGCTACAATATAAAGCTGTTTTGTTCATATAAAGCTAGATAGTTACTTTCGGCCGAATTAGCAAGTGGGAGTCTAGAGAAAGGGTCTGAAACAAAAACTTGTAAGGTGTAGAAGGGGTTACTTGCATTAATTATTCAATTTTATACAAGTTTGTTATTGGATGAATTACTACAACAACACATGTTCCCTAGCAGCAAAAGGTTTTAGTGATTGCTTCACAATTTACCATGATGCACTTGTTGTCGTCCAGTTTTAAATGGAAAAATAAACCTGCATCTTAAATCTGAAATTTCCATTAATCAATTCATTCATATGCCAAACGACGTAATTGATTTTATATTTCGCTCATTAAGCATACATGGTGGATTTAATACGCGTGCTATTTTTTTTATTTATTTTTTTTTTTTTTTTGCATTCTGATTTCAACCTATTGAAGAGAGAAAACATAATTTTGTTCCAGTTGCTAGCATAGTATACATATCCCTTGTTCACAACTGTTAATCAAATAATCAAAAATAACACAAAAAACAATTTCCATTCATTTGTATTTTTAATACTTATTTCTTGGCAAATTATAGTCGTGGTATATAAATATCAAAATAATTTTGGAGTGACCAGTGGGAACACAGAATCACCCAAATAAACTTTCATAAAAAAATCAAATTGATATGCATCATTTTGTCATAGAAATGTTATAAGAAAACAGGTGAACAGAAATTTATACCAAAAGCTAGATACAATCTAGCTCCGCCACAAAAACAAAATAGGTGGGGGAATGGTGATAAACCTGTTTTTCAGGATACAAATATAAACACATGCATTAAAGCAATAACGACAATAATTTGCCAACATTCATACAACTATACCTAACTAGGACCAAGACCCATACTTTGTTACCGACCTTTCCAGAGGTTTGTTATATGACAATTACAATCAAGCATCCAACATTACAAAATTACATCATCATTTGTATGGGTCATTTGTCCGTAAAAAACAACAGCATAAGACTCACTTCATCAGTGGCAAACATGTCGCCTCAAGCTTGCGACCCTCATTACATGTTCATAACATGTGCTCACTTCATCAGTGGCAAACATTTCGCCTCAAGCTTACGACCCTCATTACATGTTCATAACATGTGCTCACTTCATCAGTGGCAAACATTTCGCCTCAAGCTTGCGACCCTCATTACATGTTCATAACATGTGCTCACTTCATCAGTGGCCAACATATCGCCTCAAGATTGTTACAAAGTTTGTAACCCCATAGTGACTAACATATCAAACGTGCCACACCATTCTGTGACCAAACATTTTATAAGTTGTCGCCACAACTGGCGACTCAAAACATAATAGGGGTTGTTCCCAAGACTGACAAAATATATGCATATAATAATATAATCACATGACATTCTAGGGACAATGCCATAATTATAATACCTCAATAATACCCATTGAGCAGTAAGTCAGGCCTAAGAACCAACTTGAGAGCACTCTGCAATCTGTAAAGGAAAATCTCATTGCCTAACTTACTCAAATGCGTACCATCACAAAACAATTCTGGATACAAATCCAGTATCTCAGGATATTCCACGATAATACCCCGGAAACACTCACTCGATGCCTTGACCTCCCTATTTACTCTCCTGCGCACCAGTTCTAATGCTTTGTGATTCATTTCCCCTCTCCAGTAAATTCTTGGCAATATATTGGACCATACAATCTGAGTACCAGGCAACATCCTGTAAAGCTCATGTAAAGTACTCACAATTTTCTTTCGTAAACAAACTCCTGTTGTACCAGACCCAGTGTCGTTTTCCCCCAAAGTGTATGACTAAAACACCAGGAGGGTCCTCCGTGGTGATTAGATGACGTACTTTGGATTTAATTCCCTTAAGAATGCGGATATATTTACGGAATGCATTCGATGTCCACCGACCATAAGACAAGAGCTCCTCATCTGTTACAGCATTTCTATACGCGGTAGTGGCTGCCCCAACCCGAAACGAATGCGAATTGTACCTATTTGCATCCATATCTATGTGAGAAATAGCTTAACTTCAGAACAGCACAAAACTGGAATCTAGTAAGAGGCTTACCATCTGCATGGCATAACAAGTACCCCTTTACCTTTGGCCTTCTGCAGATGAATTGCTCTTAACACTTAACAGGACATGTTCTTCCCCCTTTAGCTTTTATGATAACTTATCCTTCCCTGTTGTGGTCAGTTTTTGATGATTGTAACCTAACGGGATTGACTTTTCAGAACCTTCATTCACCAACTTTACATGAGTAACCTGCAGACCATGTTCTGTAGGTGTTAATACCAATTCACCAACCCTAAAGAACCCATAAAAAGCCAGTGAATAAGCAAGACTAAACAAGTATTTCTCACAGAAAGATTTACATACCTTTGGCAACACTGCCATCACCCTGTCCAAAATGCCAGGAGTAATCGCATATCAGTGGAATGTTTGCAACGACCGAAACCTTGCAGTACCTTCCTAACTAAAAATGTCTGTGTTGGGTCAGCAAGACCTAAAACCTTGCATCTATATGCAACTGCTGACACATATGACCGAGCCGCACTAACTGCAAAGCCCTGAAGCGATAAATATGACACAAAATTTACCACATCTGACACCACTGGTGGCCAAACTAGTTCCGGGCCATATTCCAACCTAAATTTCTGTAAACCTTGGGCCAGTAGCAAGAAGCTCTCTTCAGACATAAGACCAACTTATCACTCTCTTAAATACTAAGGGCGTAACTGAAAGCTATCGTAGACAATTATAACAGTACATTTTAAGATTAACTGTACACGTCTACTTATCTCTCTCTTTGCGTTCCCTTCCATAGTTGGGATAACTAGAAGCGCTCGTAAACTCTAAGGTCTCCGTAATGTAATCTTACACTTTCTTAGAGGATTAAGGGCGTAACTACATTCTAAACTTAAGCTAAAAATGTCCACTTAGACTAAGGCTGCACATGGCCGTCTCTAAACCTCTCTTAGTACATATTCCTGCCAGCAAGAAGGAATCATGGCACTGATTTTGATGCTCAGAGAGGAAAACCGTGGTATACCGCGGAAGTTGTTCAGAGATCGCCAAAATTCATTGGATTTTTTAAGTGATCAGGCAATCATAAAGAATTATTAGCTAGTTAGACAGTCTGTATTTGAACTTTGTTAATTACTGCAAAATTATATCTCAAGGTACACAAAGAGGAACATAGCTCTCCCAGTCTCTTTACAAACGATGATTGCTTTGCAGTATTACGCCAGTGGGAGCTACATGTCCGTAATTGAGGATGTGCACGGTGTCAGCAAGATGGCAGTTTCTCGTGCTATACGAGGTGTATCGATAATCCTTTCACGACATGCAAGATCATACATCAAATTCCCTTTGACCGATCGGGAACAAGTAAAAGTTAAGCAGAATCTCTTCAACATTCGTAGATTTCCAATGTTCTAGGGGCTATAGACGGCAGTTTGATTCCAATCCACACCCCATCAGATAATAAACATTTGCATAACGTTTTAATAACAATCAAACTGTTTGGTTTCAATCATTCATACAAAAATAACATTGTAAAAAATAAAAAAAACTGAGTTCACTGAACCAGGTGATGAAAAACTGGATAATGGTGTCACCATTCGTGTAGTGCACGGGCTGTCAGCGTCTACTAAGAACACTGCCAAATCTTTTTCTCCTTGCATAGGTTTCTTATTTAACCAGTGATCCATCAGGTTTTCTCCATAAATAAATTGGGAACATTTTTCTCTGGACCTAAAATGACAAAAATGCATAACATTTGAACATATATACATGTATATATAATACCATTTTATTCACAAGGCAGTTTTTCTAAGTGGTTATTTGAGGCTGAATATAGGCATAATGAAAACGTAATTTGTTTCTGATAAATAGTTATACAAAGTTAACTTACTAGTATATGACATTGAATGAAGGTCAACGTAAGGTCATTAGATTGAGTAAAGTTTTATTTTGTCATGGATTGCTATGTATGACTCTGAATATTAAATTTGTTATTAATCAAACAGACTCAACATGTTAATTGTATCTTTTATCATATATAACATAAACACGCCAGCTTTATTTCCATATACATACATGTGTATGTGTCGGGTACGCTCTAAATTCAAAAGGGCAAGTGATAATTCTTTAGGCAATTTCTTTTCTCCATTTTTTGTGGAAGTTTTATACAAGTTATCGTTTATTCCTATTGCACTTACTTAAAGACATGTAAATGTGAATGGAACATCCTCATCATCTGTTTGGAACTGCTGTTCGTCATAGTTTGCACCAAGATATCGTTGTAAGACATTTAGGATTTGTTGTTCACATTGTTGCCTTGATTTTTCTATCTTTAGTCATTCCATTTCTATTTCTAATCTTTGTTTTTCAGTATTAATCTTTTCCTTTTCCAATGCATATATCTTTGACTCATCATCAGTAAAGTCACGTGTTCGTTTTCGCTTTTTGCTGCCACATGATGAAACTGGTTGCGTACTCTGACTAGTGCTTGGTGTGGAGGAGGGCGAATTTGACACAATTGGCACATCGTTGTTTCGTTCTATCACTGCATTCATTGATCTATCCCAAATTCGTTCGATTTCTATTTGAACGTCTTCAGTACTAATAGCAGAAACATTGACATCTTGTGATTCGGTAGATTCAACCCTCTCTACATCTGTTTCTACTGACCTTTCAATAAAAGTATCTGCCATTTCAGTTGCTATCCCTTCTACAGCTGTCACTCCAAGCACGGCCAAGACTTTCTCTTCTAGTGGTGTCAGTGCCGGTTCCGTCATTTGTCCACTGCCTGTTCTGTTTCTCTCTTTTTCATATTTACTGGCCTTTCCCTTTACGCTACTTGACCAATCTTGCCACTTCTTCTTTACGTCATCCATGGACCTGCATGCCTGGGATGAGGCGTTGATCTTTGTTGCTATCAATGTCCAGATTCTCTTCTTTTTTTCGTTTGTAATACTGTCTGTAAACTCCCCCATTAATACATCCCTGTTTTACTTACTTCTTCTACTTAAATTTCAAGCTCTGAGAGCGAGAAATTCGGTTTTCGCGGCCGCTTACTGGTGCTTGATTTCTCCATTTTTGTCGTCTGCTTTTGTTTATGTTACAAAACGAAAGTAATACAGTGTAAAAAGGATGCTTTGTTATATTTTTATAATCGATTAAAACGTTTGCTGGACTCGACAGGTAACTCAGTCAAAAACACGAAGTAGGAGATTCCGGATTCCACATGTTCTAGTTAAGTGTGACCTTACCAAAGAGAGCCCTAAGTGAGACATGCGAAAGGTTTAAGAATGCGATAAAGAGGCTTTTAGTTACCCACTTATCGAATACTTTGTTTGATCTTACCGCTCCCTTAATTCCAAACTTAAATACTGCTTCTGGAGCCAATCGACGAAACCTGAGCCACTGTTGACGAGAAATACTGTCAGCAATACCATTTTCTACGCCAACTATTCGATGCGCTTTAAAATTAATATTGCTCAGCATTGTGTACAAAACTAGAGGACGCACTAGGCTCATGATTTAAGTCTCCTTGTGATAGGCCGGAACTTTTGCCGATTTATAGTGCTACCTCACTGAGGCATACTGCCGAAGACACCCAGCAGGACACCCCAATGATTCTAATTCTAGGTGACTTTGATGTCCTTTTATATAAAACTGCCACTAACGCTGCATTGTCTGTGTATAAAACTATTCGTCTATCCCTCAATAAATCTGCCCATAAGTAAACTGCCAAGACTATTGGTGCCAACTCTAAAAATGTAATATCCCGCATTATTTCTGTTCCCAACCAGTGCTCAGGCCACCCCAAAAACTGACCAATGAGGCCGAAGACTAAGCCGAAGTAAAGAACATTTTTCAAAGACTGCACATGAAACACTACACCCCATGGGTAAAGTCCTGAAACCAAGCAAATCAAAATCTGATGGTTTAACTGGAATAAGACGAAAGGCCGACTTTATGTCCATCTTTGCCAAAAGCGCCCCTCTCCCCAATTTTGCTATCATCTCTAGAATTTGGTCAAAAGAAGAGTAATGAACAGTGCAACATTCTTCTGCAATAAAGTCGTTTACACTAGCTCCCCCTGGGTAAGATAAATGCTGAATTAGGCGCATTGACTCAATCCTTCTTTGGACATATACCTGCTGGAGATAACCTAAGGGGCATGGGCGGAAACTAAGTCAGGACCAGCTATCCTACCCTAGATTACCTTCTTCAACACTAACATAATCGCCTCTACTTCATTGCCTTTAATAGATTTTAGATCCCCACATTCAGTAGTACCCATTGGACCTTTATAATTGAATGAAAAGCCATGTTGAAAACCAGACAACAGAATGGCCTTATCTGCCTTATTGGGATATCCAATTAACGCATATTTTAATTAAACATGTTACACTTTACTGGGGACTGTCCGAGCGACATTGGGCTGGCCCACCTGACCTGATCTACTATGGTTGGAGGTACTGTCGTCCGAATTCCTGCTCGATTAGGTCCTGCACCTCCAGACCTGAAACTGCAGCACCGAATTTTTCGATGAGTACCTAAACACGAAATGCAGACATGGGCAAATTTACAACATGACCTCTTACAATTTCCTGTATTGTTATATTCGAAACATTTCGGTCCCGCTTTACCTGAAGCAACAAGGCTAAATCTATGTACTCCCCTTTTATAATTTTTGTCTTTAGGGTTACATCAACCCTTGCATCTAATCCCTCTGAATAGCTAGGCACCTGATCACTTCGACATGCAACTGCAGTAGCACCTGTCTGAAAACCACTCATACCTTGTGCAACCTACTGCATTATCCTTAGGGTGATCCTTTCAATGATTGTCTCAACCATGTCTGAAGCTGGCTGTTGTACTTCGGCCTTCGTTGGTGGGACAGGAGGGGTTTATCCTTCCTGTACTTCAAGTGGAGGTGGCTCTAACTGTGATGTCTGTTCTGCTACCTCTTCCAACAGTCGCTACCCCCTCTGGTCTCTTCCTGTGTAGGTACTGTAAGATTTCAACAGACTTTATTTACTATAACAAGTGAACAACAATTAAACAAGTATACACTTAACATAGAAAGGGTCACACAGATCCCTGTTGTAGCCGTCCCCGCTCACCAATACCCGGAGACGCCACCAAACGCTCCAATTCGACGTAGTTTATGACAGGGGGAATTACCGCACGTCCTGCTGGTTCATAGCTTGGGTCGAAGAGACCGAATCGCATCTCCCGCCACAAGAAAGTCCACACAAGGGGAAGTAACTCTTTCTGTTGTCTAGGAGGATATAGAGTGGAGGTTCACTTCCAACCACCAAATAAGGTCCCTTCCAAGGAGGACGTAGTTTCCGGCTTTGTCCAACAACTATTGCCTCATCAAGTTTGTACACTGTATCTCCAGTGCTGTACATTTGTTCGCACAATTTCAGATCATAGTCCTTCTTCTGACGAATTTGGGTGCTTTCGAGATGGTGTCTTGCAAATTGGTGAGCCTCAGCCATGACCCTGTTTAAGTTCTGCACCCACTCCGCTGGTTCAAAATCCTCCAAGTTAGCTTGGCTGACTCCCATCATTATGTCTACTGGCAACATGATTTCCCTTCCGAGCATTAAACGATTCGGTGTATAGCCGGTGGATTTGTTTTCTGTGGCATGTAGTGCCATGACTAGAGATGTCAGATCTTTATCCCAGTGTCTGATCTTTCCCTCTATGTAACACTGTATTATCTGTGCAATCACCCGGTTGTAGTGTTCAATCTGTCGGTTCGATGACGGGTGATAGGGTGTCGTTCGTGTCTTTGTGATTTGAAGTATTTCACAGAATTCCCTGAACAGTTTTCCATCAAAGTTCCTGCCTTGGTTGGTATGAATGGCCAAAGGACACCTAAATGTTACAACAAAGCGACTAAAGAATTTTCTGGCGATCAAGTCTGCTGACTGGTTCGGCAGCGCTACACACTCTATCCATTTCAAGAGTTGATCTATCATAACTAATACATATGAATTGCCCAATTCAATCGAAGCAAATGGTCCTAGAATGTCCAAGTGTATTATCTCCATTGAATATCCAGCGTGGTATCTTTGAAGAGCTGCTTTCGGTTTCCGGCAAGATTTCTTGTTCACATTGCATACTACGCATGCCTTTTTGTAGCCTTTACAATCTTCCGCCATCTTATACCATATGTAGGACTGTCGAAGCCGCTTCAAAGATTTCTCCTATGTAAGATGTGCTGAAAGTTTTGAATCATGACAATGGAAGAGTACCTCTTTTCGCATTGCTGTTGGTACTACAAGGTGCATCCGTTCGGTTTCTCCGTCCATCCATAAGTACATCAATACACCATTCAATAATTTGAGTTGATGCTTCGAGAGCCACAAATGCTTAGTAGCAGGACTTGTCAGGTATAGTTCATGTTCTTCCGGCGAAACATTTTCTAACCACTGTATTATACAACCTAAATCCGGATCTTCCAGCTGCATTCTCCTCATATCATCCTCTGATTTGGTTTCTACCCAATTTACATCAGGACCCAATTGCTGTACTGAAGCAGCAACATCTTCCATTTCGGATTTTAAACCTTGAGCCAATGGGATCACATTGTCCACTTCTTCGAATCGTGACCATTGTGTATGTGCCCTTGGAGGTGCTGGTCTCCTCTCTTGTGTATGCCTCAATTGAAAGTAATCTGAACTACCGTCACTGCCATCAGACTCTGATGCAGATGATGAGGATTCATATCTTGTCCTATAATGATGGTAGTTCCCATGTCTTCTTCCCTTATCTTCGGATATAGATCTCTCATCTATGCTCCTTGACCTATCTCCAAAATAACTTTTCCATCTCTTTACTTTTATTTTCACATGGCTCTTTTTCATCAAACAAAGTCATTAAAGATGTCGTTGAGGTCTCAGCTGGCTTGAAGAGATCTGATGCTGGTGTGGAGGTATACTTTGGTAAGTACACACTGTCTGCTGTTACTGTACCCGATCCAAAGCTAGGATAGAAACTGCTTTGTGATGAAGGACGTGATGGTGTCAAGTAGGATGCAGCATTGTCATCAGATGAGGCATTTCTTGCTTCGAGCGGTGGTAAGCGCGCTCCAATAGCCGTTTAAAAGCACTTGAAGTCTCCCTGATTTCTTTCCTGGATTCCCTTATCTCTGTTAAGCTCTCCTGAAGAAATTTATTGAAGGATGTCATTTTGTTTGTTATTTTGTCCCTCTCACCCGAAAACCAATCACCAAATTTTGAAAGTTCTTCTGACCATGATACACAACTTGTTGCCAAAATATTGTCTTACTTAGAGGGTAGAGGCCATACTTGTCACCAACCACAACCAAAAGTCAATATCACAAATTGGAAAGTTTGACTAAGCGGGGGGTTTAGGCGATTACATCACCTACCACACCCAAAGTCATCCAGCTTCCTTTTCATTGATGATTGTGTAGATATAGAATTAAACTGTACACTGTCTAAAACTTGTCGTAACCACTGTTGTTTAATATGCGACACAGCATGAAGACCATCATATAAAACATCAAAATGATATGATAACACGGTTTTTGGAATTCTACATCGTCCCCGTCGTTTTTTGTGAATCTTGATAACTGCATCCGCCCACCTTATAGTTTTACAACCAGATGATTAATTAAAACTATAAATTCCACCATTTACAAAAGAAACAGTTTTGTTATGTTCAACCTGAAAATTGTTCAAAACTTCATCCGAGAAGACTTTAGCCGAATTTTTGATGCCCTGAAATTTGCGAAATGATGCAGGTGCAATAGTAGCAAACCGTCTCGATATATTCTGTGAATTCCCTTAATTCCGATATTCCGATTAATACAGTAATGTAATTACGCTGTCAAAATATCTTTATCTGGTGTAAAGATGTGTTATTCTTGTTAAACCCCTGTACTATATATGATAAAGTGACATGATTTCCTTCATATTTGCTGATTTTTGCTGCTTTAAAGTTAGATAATTGTAAATCTAGATTTTGGTGGAACACTATTTTGTTTATTTTTCTTGAGTTTATGTTGTTTACATGCAGTTTTATAATATTTTTGTTTACACTCACTTTTGTTTTATTTCATGTTGTTGCCGAGTCTTGAGGCATTTATTACCATTGGTCATTTCAAAATGAACTATATACTAGCCAAGCTTTTGAATAATATTGTTTGGATATATATAGTCATTTTGTTTGATTTGAATTGCATCATTTGCTTTGACTTGTCCAAACTACCAAACCTACCAAACTTTCAATGACAAAAAACTCAGCTGTTACTGTACATATCAAATAAAATTGTCAGTTACTTTGTGTGATACTGGTGTGATGGTATACCTTTACAATATATTAATATCATTGTAAACATTAAAATATGTTTTGTTTATCTGTTTTAAAGACCTAAATAAACATTTAACCAAATATATATGTAACCTTATTAAAGTCAACATTTTCCAAACAGGTACTTCACCATTACGCAAACAATTGAAAGACAGAGCCATTCCAAGCGTTTTTCAGTGGACCCCAGTGAAACATTCAGATGTAGATGCCCGAGCCAAGCGTTTGTGTTTAAGGCTACAGGTACAGACAGATACAGAAGGAGAATATAACAGCAAGCCCGACTTCTGTTCCACCGAAAATATAGTGCCAACTTCCATGGGAATTGATCCTTCCAGTGATTTAAATGTTTGGTATGAAGAATGTGTCTGTGAAGAATCTACATTTGTATCTTCATCTAAAGAAGATTGTAACAATATAACACCTGTATCATCAAATGTTTGTACACAAACTCCACATCATCCTATACTTTCTGTTGACCAATTCATAAAAGATGATGCTGGTATAATGTTTTATACAGGACTATCTTCATATTTAGATTTCAAATTTGTATTGTCTTGTCTCGGTGATGGTGTTAATCACCTGAATTACCTTTACAATAATGTTGAAAATGTGTCCATTGAAAATCTTTCTTTTTTTTTTAACTTTGATTAAGTTAAGACAGAACAAAACTAACTTTGAACTCAGTCGCTTATTTAATATTTCTGAGACATCTGTAGCTAACATTTTGATCACCTTGGTAAATTTTATGTATCGACAATGGAAAGAATTACAGTGGTGGCCTGAGCGAGATGTTGTTAGATACTTTTGTCCAACTGATTTTAAGTCAAAATTTCCTACTACAAGAGTAATTGTCGATGGAACTGAGTGCCCTGTGAAAAAACCCCGGCCTCCTGTTGCTCAACAATCTACTTACTCAACTTACAAAAATAGGAATACGATTAAAGTGTTGGTAGGGACAACTCCAGGTGGATTAGTCTCATACATATCTTCTGCTTATGGAGGGTCAGTCAGTGATCGTCAGATTGTTGAAAGGAGTAATTTGGCAGGTATTTGTGACCCAGGAGATTCTATAATGACAGACAAGGGATTTACTGTTCAGGATTTGTTTGCTGTAAGAGATGTAGCTATTAATATACCTACTTTCTTTAGAAAGAAAAATAGGATGACCGGCAAAGTTGTGCTCAGAGACAGGAAAATATCAAGTAAGCGTGTTCATGTTGAACGTTTAATTGGCCTCGCAAAGACTTATAAGATACTAGCAATGCCAATGAACAATACACAGACAAAGCTTTCAAGTGAAATCACGTTTGTTTGTTTTATGCTTTGCAACTTCAGAAAATGTATTGTTCCAAGACATGCATGAACAGATTAAAATCAAAAGTCAGATTACTGGGTATATAAACAGATATATATATACATATATTGTCATAAAGATTTTACTCACAGTCGTAGATTTTATGTATAACTTCATTGGCAGTTCACTATCAAACTTTAATATTCCTTATCTGAACAAGTTATCTCCTATCTTCACATTATACTACACTGTATAATATCAATGGACCATTTATACAAAATTTGTTAAATAAAAAAACATCATTTGATTTTGATAGGCAAATAACATTATGATCAGGAAGTAGTGTTGATTGATTTAAACAAGGCTTTTTGAAATATATTTTTGTATTTCAAAATCAAATTCCAACATTACAAGTAAAATGAAAATAATACTAGATCAACTTTTAACTGGCAGTCATAATCACAGATGTTATACACCTATATATGTACTGGTAGGTTTGGTTTATTTCATTTTACATCCTATTACTATAGCAGCCATGGTCATTATAGGAATTGTCGGGTTAAGGTGGATGAGAAAGCCATTTGTTTTCAAACTCTTAACCTAAAGGTTGGCTAGTGATATAATGTCAAGACTGACATATTAATCATTCAACCACCAATATCCATACATGTAGATGTACTCATTTATGATCTTTATCAAATATAGAGTGCATACCAAACACAAATGTTGATAGAGTTCAAAGAAAGAACACCAAAAAGAAGTAAATGATATCAAGATCCATCTTATTTCATTTTTTTCAAATGTGTGTTTACATTTAAGATCCTATACATTTTAGGAAAATTTCCATATATTGTACATGTGTAATTATTTTCATGAACCCTTACCCAGTGTATTCAATTTCCTTACAGTTTGGGAAGGTTGAAAAATATTGTAGTTTATTATCAGTTTTTCTTTGTAGTCGTGGATTTTAGATGACTACCAGTAATCAATGTAACACATGTTTGAGAAACTCTAAGGACTATTCGAGTAAAATATCTTTCCCATCTCTGGACTCGGGTATTAAATATGGGTACCATGGATATATATCCATATTAATTATAATTACATAGAAGGAAAATCAACCTTTGGATATCAATTGATTTAGCTTTGAGTCTATGGTAAGATATTTCGATTGAATAGTCTCTAGTTTTGAAATGAATATCTGTTGTAATCTTTGAAGTAGAACCTTTCCAGAACAGCTGCTTTAAAGTTAAGGTTGAAAAAAATCTCAAGTTCTGTAATCATGTCCTCTATAAATGTGTCATCACGAGGGACAGTAATGTTCTTCATGTCTTTGAAGGTGCACACAAAACAAGTTTGCAAAGATTACGTCCTGTACAGAACAGCTGACCCTGAATTTGGTAGTAGTAGTTGTGAGTTTGGTCAAGTACCAGTTCTCCCCTAACAAAGTCTAGGTAAGGAACAGTTTCAGGAGTGATCTCAGTCTTTTGCACTGTATGGACATTTTATTTCAACTAGTTCAGACTCACCTAGCAGTGCATCAGGAGAAGATGCCAGGAAAGGATACGATTCACTAACAAATATACCACATTTCTGTGTTTGCAGACCAGTCATATCCTCAAATTTACTGAGGGCAGGTGATTTATATGTCTGTCCATGATGACAAGGTGTAAGGGATGTTGATGTTTCTTGGTCATTGTGTACATGTGAAGTGTTGCTATATTGTGTCAATGTCTTTGCCAGTTTTACCATGTCGGTCTTGTTTGTTGCTTTACTGATTCTGCCAAAATTTAAAGAGGTAATCCGTATGCATCTTTCTCGAAACCAAGTCTTACTTGAAGCTTGACCACGAGTGTTTTGTTCAATTTTAGTTATCTGGTCAACATTTATTTTTGTTATTTTCATTTTCTGCAACCAAATGTCAGAGGATGTTAATTCAAAGTAGTCATGATCTTTAATAAATAAGAAATTATTTAAGTCAACTCGTCCCAGCAACATCACCGAAACACCCCGGGACGAGTTGTCTTTGCAAAATCCCAGTAAGACCCCTATCATATATTTAAAATAACCTCTCGCATCTCTTATATGTTTTCAACCACACATAAAAATTGTCAGACATTGAACCATCAATGCGAATATATATATAATGTCCACGTGTCAAAACACGTGCTCATGCGGTCCGCAGCCACATGCCAACCGCCTGACGTTCACCAACTACCAAGCCACGTTCTCTCTTTTACCTTAACGCAACATATTCCATTCAATATTTTACCATGTGATTACATCTAGTCATACTTATACCCGTCCAAGATTGTCAAACATTAGCTTCAAAGATAATTTTTTTGATTCCTCCACTGAACACGTCTTTCTTCATGCAATGGTTTATATAAAGGTTTTGTTTGGTTTATTTAGTTTAACGTCCTATTAACAGCTAAGGTCATTTAAGGACGGCCTCCCGTGCGTGCGACATGCATTTGTGTGGTGAGTGCGTATATGTGTTTTGGGAGGTTGCGGTATGTTCGTGTTAAGTCTCCTTGTGATAGGCCGGAACTTTTGCCGATTTAAAGTGCTACATCACTGAAGCATACTGCCGAAGACACCCAGCAGCACACCCCACCCGGTCACATTATACTGACAACGGGCAAACCAGTCGTCCGACTCCAAATATGCTGAGCGTTAAGCAGGAGTAGCAACTACCATTTTTAAGACTCTGGTATGTCTATGCAAGGGGACAGAACCCAAAGCCTTCCTCACAGGGGCGAACGCTCAACTAAAGGCCAAAAGTGAGGCAGTGTCAAGAGAGACGTTAGGAAGAAGAAAGCTTTTAAGAAAGAAGAGAAAAGATAAAATCCCAAATTTAGTCGCCTCTTACGATCACGCAATGGGGGCACAGGTACAATTATTACGCCCTATAAAGGAAGTTCTGTCACATTTCCGAACAGACTAAACGGATATTCAAATTAATCCGGAAAATAAATATCCGGATCAGCACTATCTTACACTGTCATAAAAACCTGAATATTAATTCTTTTTTTGGCATTGAGATGAATTGTTTGAAAATATGATTTTAAAACTTATTAATACCACAGATTGATGGAAAACTAGTGGAAATCTAAAAGTGCAATATGTATCAGTAATTATCTGCTTTTAATGTCATTAGTCACGCTTGATATACCACAATAGATGATATTTTACTGGTGTCAAGTAAACATCACGTACAAGTAATAACGTTGATCATTTAAATTGACTCTCATTATGTTATTTATGTTTTACGCACCAGGATAACATTATCCGTATTAAACACCACATCACATGTAATATTTACACTCTCAGCAGAAGAGGTATCATGTTTGGATGCATCCAAATGACCGGCTCGAGTTTTGCGGAAAACTTTCTATTGTAATCATTTCGAACAACTGGGCCCTGCTTGTGATAACAATATTGCAGATTTCAAATGCTGGAGGAATAGAAAGAAATAGTTTCTATTTTGATCTTAATAACTGATACTTTTAGTTTTAGCATTAGGAAACATGACATTTGCTGATATATTTACCTTAAACTTAATCATATATTTATATGAAAAGGTGAATCTATTTATTTTATCCCTCTGATTCAAATTATATATCCAAGCATTTACGCGCAAAAACCTTAATGACGTACCCTGAAATACACGCAATCAGAATGGAAGTCTGGAAGTAATTTTCCCGACAAAAAACGGGACAATAATAAAAACAAGAGTAATATCCACCATTGCAAAAATTATATTATTTATGTCATTTCAGGTGATGCATCAACGTTCTTATAGGCTAGAATTCAACACAAAATAACACTCATTCAATCCATTTCTATCACATGAAATACTAGCTGACGAATATGTCAACATTAGATGTTTCATTTGCATCTACATGTACATTCGTTTAAGTCTTCATACTACTGGATGACTGTAAGTGATCTAGGTTTGTGCGGGTATAGAAATGGAAATCATACAACAATAGTTTTGTTTGCTTGACTTTTAATGTCAGGATTAATGCCTGTAACATCCCAGTACAAAACAGTAACAAAGTATGACTGCTACAACGGCTTGCACCGTAAGGTAACTACAATTGTATCTATCATTACCAGTTAACTTTTCATGTAGTTTCGTTTGGTTTAGTGTTGTTAAACGCTCCATGAGTTGGCGCTGAACTGATGCCAACTTTATAGATACCGGTGATGCACCATAGAACACCCTACCCGATCACATTATACTGAAAATGGGCGAACGAGTTGTCCCACTCCAATAAGGAAGAGCAATAAGCAAGAGCAACTACCCTTTTATGTCGCGACCAGAGAATATAACCCAAAGCTTTCCTCACAATGGCGAAGTTTTACTTTAAAACAAAAAGTGAGGCAGTGTCAAGGGAGACATTAGAAAGAGAAAACTTGTTTGGAAGGAAAAGATAAGATGCGATCAAAGAATCGCTCGCCTCTTACGACCATCCCACAGGGGCAGCAGGTACCATTTTTACGTCCTACAAGCAGGACAGCAGTAGTAGTATTGATTAGGATATGTATATCATTGAATTAATGAAATATAATTGCTGAATGAATTTACTGTTTATCATCAGACTTGACAATTATATACAGGAAGCCAATGTTTTTTGTTATCCAAACACCATATTTTGACATTAATATATTACGTGTAACGCTGTTTATGTACAATCGTATTTTCGTTTAGCCTAGTAGGGATGTCAAAGTCAAATGTTTGCATTGTGGTCAGATTAGACTTTGTTTATAGCTGCCTTGCAGGTAGCGCGTAAGAATTGTACTTGCATCCCCAATTGCATGATCGTAAGAGGCAACTAAACTTGGGATCTTATCTTTTCTCTTCTTTCTGAACAACTTTCTTCTTCCTAATGTCTTTCGTGACAATGCCTCACTTTTGGCCTTTAGTTTAGCGTTCGCCGCTGTGAGGAAGGCTTTGGGTTCTGTCCCCTAGCCGAGACATACCAGAGTCTTCAAAAATGGTAGTTGCTGCTCTTGCTTAGCGCTCAGTATATTAGGAGTGGGACAACTGGTATGCCCGTTGTCAGTATAATGTGATCGGAGTGGGTGTGCTGCTGGGCGCCTCGGCAGTATACTTCAGTGTGGTAGCGCTATAAATTGGCAAAAGTTCCGGCCTATCACCAGAAGACTTAACTAGAACATACCGCAGCCTCCTAAAACACACATACGCACTCGCCACTCGCATGCATGTCGCAAGCACGGGAGGCCGTCCTTAAATGACCTTTGCTGTTAATAGGACGTTAAACAAATTAAACCAAACCAAACTATAGACACTTCAGGCTTGACACGTAGTGGGAATTTCCCTTTAATATAGTGGTAGATTGTCAAATCAAGAGAGCGACAGGTCGCTGGTTGGAGCCGTAGCAGAGGCAAAAGTGTAGTTAACCCTTCCTTGAACTGGACTTAGCTGAAAGCTGATCTCACCGAATCGATGGTCACGTAGCTGATGGTCATTAGTTCCAATTATAAAGACATTTGATCAAACTTTTTATAGTGGTGCTACACTGTTTGGTTTATGGAAACCAGACAGACATGAATAGTTGACTTAGTTGATAGAATGAATGATTTGTTTAATGTGACTCTGATGTACATTCTAGTTTAAGTAATTTTTTTGTAAAAAAAGCTACATCGAAGCATTTCGTCATGAAGACTATCTGAAACATATAATCAATGCAATATGAATTCATGCACATTTTTTTCAATTTTAAGTTTAGGGTTATTTAACATATTCTGATTATGTTCTACTATGCTGTCAATTTGCGTATATTGACAAATGTATAAAGCCTTATTTCTACACTGATTAAGGGGTATCAAACTATATTAACATTTTTATAAGGTCGGCAAGCATGAAGGTAAGAAAATACAAGAGTCATATTATAGTGTATGCATTACGTTGCGTTACTAGCAGATGACCGATAAAGGCCAATTGGGCCTCTTGTTATGTGAGAATATTTTCTGTGTATTCAAGGCAAGTATAGCAGAACTTGAACTGCTCTAAACACTGGAGGCTACTTAGTGGCTAGTTAGAATGCCCATCTATAGTTGAGGTCGTTTTAGTGTCCTAGATTGTCCGCTGCTTTTTCTCTACCATATGTACTACGCAATATCAAAGAACTCCAAAAAATCAGACTATTACCAGAAACATAATATTTTGAATTATGTCCCGGTTTTAGCAATGATAATCATTATTTGTACCTTTTCTGTAGACATTTACAATAGTCTGCATTACATGAACCATGACAGTTTAAGAAACATTGCATTCATACACCCACCCTAACTGGAAGCAAACCCTTCCTTAACAATTTATCTATATATACACCCACCTAAAATGAAAGTAAACCCTTCCTTACCGCAACAGTATAACTATAAATACATTCATGCATCCGCCTGATCCGGAAGTAAACCCTACATTGCCACAGCAGGTTATCGATACAAAAAACTTGTATACCTACGTCTGACCTGGAGTTAACCATTTATTACCACATTTGTTTATCTAGGAAAACATTCATACATCCGCCTTAACTGGGAATAACGCTTCCTTACCATAAATGTTTATCAATAAATACATATATACAACACCTGACCTGTAGATGAAGCCTTCCTTAAACCCAGGAGAATGCATCTTGTAATGAGGTTGTCAATAATAGTTTACGTACACGTAAATGGGACCGATGCAAATAATGAATTACAGCAGTGGCCCAATGTCGACATATTCGTCCCTGTTATATCAGAAATAAGGACAGCGCATAGTATGCGACGAACCATTTACATGTGATTGGTCTGCATCGACATACAACGAACACAAGGTGTTTTTTTTTAACAAAACATGACAAATTACAGATCTTTTATTATGACTAAGGTAACTGTTGCCTCTTGTTTTTATCTTTATGTTGGCTTTTATTTTAGTTGTTTATATTGCCCTTCTTTTACCTGCTTTTTTCACATTAAATGGCCCAAATGACCTGTTGGACATACCTAACCCATCATTAATGGGCACTGCTGACCTTTGTTACCTACTTTAGTAATCATTTATTGACATTAATGTCATTTTTACCAATATCAACCAACCATTTTTTGGCCCTAAATGACCTTTTGAACTCGCCACTTTTTGAAATGATGATCTTTTTCATTTACTTTACCCAAAATTTATTAGATCTAATTACTTTTTTCACCTACATCTGCCACCGTTTATTGGTCCTTATTGCCTTTTTCATTACTTTAACCATCATTTGTTGGCCCTAATGGCGTTTTTACCTACTTTACCCACCACTTATTGGCCCTAATGACCTTTTTGATCTGCTTTACCAACGATTTATTGGCCCTTATGACCTTTTTTATTTATTTTATCCACAATTTTTTAGACCTTATTACATTTTTTCACCTATTTAACCCACAATTTATTGGTAGTTATGACCATTTTTAGTGCTCAGCATATTTGGAGTGGAACGACTGGTTCGCCCGTTGTCAGTATAATGTGACCGGGTGGGGTGTGGTGCTGGGTGTCTTCGGCAGTATGCTTCAGTGAGGTAGCACTATAAATCGGCAAAAGCTCCGGCCTATCACAAGGAGACTTAACACGAACATACCGCAGCCTCCCAAAACACACATACGCACTCACTACACGCATGCATGTTGCACGCACAGGGGCCGTCCTTAAATGACCTTAGCTGTTAATAGGACGTTAAACAAAATAAGCTAAACCAAATAAATGACCATTTTTACTAACTTTATGCGCCATTTATTGGCTACCCAATTTACCAATCATTTATTTACCCTAATGACATTTTAACCTACACTACCAAATATTTACTTGGCCTTATTACCTTTCTGACATACTTTACCTTCCATTAATTAGTCCAAATGATTATTTTTACGCACCATTTATTTGCCTTAATGACCTCATTTATCTACTTTACCAGCGATTTGCTGACCCAAATGACATTTTTTTATCAATTTTAACCCTAATTTATTAGTCCTAATGACCTTTTTGACCTAATCTACCCACCAATTTATTGGCCCTTATAACCTCGTTATTGGCAATAATGACCTTTTTACATACTTCATACACTATTCATTGGCCCTTATGACTTTGTTTACCTAATTTATCACCCTAATGACATTTTAGACCTACTTTATCCAATATTTGTTTTCCCTTACATACTTTTTCTGACATACTTAACCAACATTAATTGGCCCCAAATGACCTTTTTGTCCTACTTTACTAACCATATATTGGCCCTTACGATATTTTTGACTTACTCTACTAACCATTACCTTGCCCAAATAACCGTTAACACCGATAGTATAATAGTAATAAAAACACAATGCACAACTATGGACAAGCTAGCCAGTGTAAATGTGGTTAATGTTAACACAAGGCTATACAAAAATACATACAAGCGACAACTCATTTATTTAAGAAATGCACACACTAAAGTATACACACTGATTTTACAAATACAGTAAGCACTATTTGAAAGTCTCTTAGGTGAACAGTCAATGCCAGGATACAGTAATCACTGCACAAATGTGTTGCCGTGAATTCCTCAGTTTTCTGGCCGACATGATTTCTCTTTTTCCCCTTTTATGCGGACATCGCAGAGGTATGGTGTTCAGCGTTTTACCATCGTATCTGCGTTTGAGGTAAACTTTACATACGTTAGACAAAGCATTTATAATAAGAATGTGTCACATTGTGTAAAATACACCTATTCAAAAATAATTCTTCCCATTTTACAGCATTTAAACTATTAACATAACATGTTAATGGCGGCGTATTCCGCATTTATAGTCAACATGTTCGGCCCACTGACAAAGATGTCCTCACATGTAGCAGATACCTTTATTTATCTGTACAATTTACAAGTACCTTAATTTGTAAAACAAAACAATGGCTAGATTGTTCACATAAGTTCTGTGATATGACCCGGATTTGACCTTCGGTGGTTCTCTTCGAAGAACCAGTAGATGCTAACATTACTGGAACACCTGGTGTGCTTATCATTTTGTTCGTATTTTGAACTCGTTTTATTTTTTTTCAGTAAAAATCTCCTTATTACATCGCTTTATTTGACAGGTAATTTGAAAAAACGTAAAAGGGCTTAATTTACCATATTTGGATGAAAACATATTACAAATTAACATTTCTGCATAATATGTTAACGATGCCAAAGGTGAATGTTAAGAAAGGACATACATGTGAAAAACAAACGAGTAAAGTCGATGAAGTTCTGGTTATAGTTAAGTTCCATTATATTAACAATGATATTTCCTTCCATTAACAAATTCCCACATGACAAGCTAGAAATTGTCGTGTAAACTAGCGTTGTACTAATATAATCAATGTAGTATAGAATTGCCGTATTACTTCCTTGTATTTAGTAATACTCTCCTTTGAGGATACGTCTATTTCCAAATTCATGGTTAATAACTCCAGATAAATCCTATTTTATTTCACAGTTACAATTTCTCCATATTACAGCGTGTCTTAATAGCAATCCAATAAACGAATTTGCCGATGGATAAATGCATGGCACTTTCAAGCAACGAGTTTACCAGGCAAAACTCCAAACTCTGATAGGGATATCAATGAGAGCCAAATGTACGATTCTATTAGTGAACCTTAAAACAAGTTAGGGTAGAGATAATTACACATTTTTTGTTACTGATTCATACAAAACAAAAAGGGGGATGTATTGGTGTTTTAATTCAATGTATGACGTAGGAGGCAATTTTGTAAAGAGGACATAGAAGAGACGAAACCAGAATTGAGAAGTTTTGTCAAAGCGGGACCAGATCACTTAATCCCGTTATTACACTTGACATCTTTCCAAATCAAAACATTGCTGCATTGGAATATTTCCTTCCGTGAAAAGCATTGTTATTGCATATAAATAAACTTTTGAGGAAATTGTTTATATCATTTTTCAAGTGTGAATATCAAATACTCATTGCATTATGATAATAGGGCAGCAAACACAGATGTAGTATTGTCTTTGTTTATATAATGTTTATCGTTCGTTAGAGGAAAAAAACATCATGCTTCATCAACAACGAATTCATTATGTTGTTTTAAGCATTTTTATGAGAAAAAGTGTTCAAGATTTCGGCGATGTAGAAACTCCAAATCAAAATGCTTTCAAATGTTAGGGATGAAAAGAGGAAAACTGAGAGATGCAGAGAAGGATGAGTCCTTTGGTATCTTTGTTCATATGTCGAACTAAGCTAATAATGAAGTTGACAACAGCATATTTTATTGCATTTTCGATTTTGTATCACATCCTGAGTGGTCTACAATCGACAGAATCAACACTTAATTGCAGTCTGCGACAATGACAAACATCATTTCGGCCAACAAGGTTTGTCATACACGTGACAATCTAATTAAAATTTAGATGGTCATTCTCACTACGTTTCGATCAATATGATGATTTATGGAGCGAGCAAAGAAAACAAATATGGCCGGCCTTTGTTGAAAAAACCCAGCACATAATGCTTAACGTACATCTGTATTATCCCATTTAAATTGATATCGATAGAAACAAATTGTTTTAATTGTCTATTATTATCACGGTTTGTCTGGCCAATCGGAAATACGTCTACATGTTTCGGAAGTCAGGATTAAAAAGATGTAGATCCCGTGTAGAAACGACATTCCAATCAGGGTGATACATCCCTGGATTTCACTACAATATTAAAAATGGCGATAACATACTGTGTGCAACATTGATACATAATACGTCCACATGGCTGATGCTAGACAGTAATGTTGCCATCTAAAGAAAAACAATCCTTGAATGATTGTGTTTTCTTGAAAACATTAACTATGTTTATGTCTTCAAAAATAAACAAATGAGTTATTTATAAAAACACACATTTATAAATCTACATTGTATGTAACGGCTTTAACTATGTGTAAACAACAATATCGGAAATGGACGCCACCTTTTGCTGGAAATTGAAACCCAAATTATACTGCGGATATTGCATATCTATAAGTTATTCGTAAAATATTGATATTATGCATAGAGAATACATTATACGTCAGATAGCGTGCGATGGCTATGATAAATAGAATCCTCCACGATCTCGAATCGTGATAGAAAAATCTCAAACCCAATGGATGATATTTTAGGTGGTCTAACCAGATTATCTGAGTGGGTTGGATATTTCTTTGTCACATCCTCAATGTAAGGGATATTCATTCTTTCTCCCACCTGATTGTTTTCACTACTCAGGATCCAGTTATAATGACGATAAAAAAAAATTAAATGCAACATAATGTTGACGTTATGTGATTTAATTATTGCCGTGACGTCATTGGATCATTGCCTGGACGTCAATGTATTGTCGCCGTGACTTAGTATGTTTGTAAAAAAAATAAGACATCAACAGAAAGAAAAACTTCTATTGGTGTAATGCACATAAATGATCGAATAAAAGCGATGAATCAGCTTTATCGAATAAGTATTCCATAGACGTTACGTTACTAAAGGTCACACGATCATTAAATGTTTGACAGTAAAAGGATGATAACAGACACGACGAGGCGGAAACCGTGGGAGAAAGAAATCTTCTCAACGATTATTTACCACACGTGTCCACTTTAGGTTAAATATCGCACAGTTTGTTAACCGTTTTTGATCAATTTTCTTGCAAGTTCTATTAAATCAGGATCGTTATCAGTTATTAAGAATCAGAATATGGCAGTGTAGTGTCGTTTTGTTGCAGGTTAAGTGCTGCCTAGGCTGCTTTATCAGCTTTCTCATTTCCAGTAATTCCGTCATGAATCTGAATCAAAAAAAGATAAGGTGACACGTCATTAAAATTGTATGGATGCAGAAGCTACATTTTGTACAAAAGTGTTACGGACATCGTGATGTTTGATACTTTGTTGTACCGATAAAGAGTAAAAAGAACACATGATCTGTCATAATCTAACATTGACAGAGATATGAAACACTAGAGGGGATGATAGGGATATAAACCATTTGGAGCGAAAGAGATATCATACAATAGGGTTGACAGAGATATCACACATTAGGGTGACAGATATATCACACACTAGGGGATGACATAGATATCACACACTAGGGGTGACAGAGATATCACACACTAGGGGATGACAGAGATATCATACACTAGGGGATGCCAGAGATATCACACACTAGGGGTGACAGAGATATCACACACTAGGGATGACAGAGATATCACACGCTAGGGTTGACAGAGATATCACACCGTAGGGGATGACAGATATATCACGCACTAGGGGTGACAGATATATCACACTTTAGGGGTGACAGAGATATCACATACTAGGGGGTGACAGAGATATCAGACTGTAGGGGATGACAGAGATATCACACACCAGGATTGACAGAGATATCACACACTAGGGGGTGACAGAGATATCAGACTTTAGGGGTGACAGAGATATCACACACTAGGGGGTGACAGAGATATAAGAATTTAGGGGTGACAGAGATATCACACTCAAGGGGTGACAGAGATATCACACTTTAGGGGTGACAGAGATATCACACACCAGGATTGACAGAGATATCACGCACTAGGGATGGCACAGATATCACACGCTAGGGATGACACAGATATCACAAACTATAGGTGACAAAGACATCACACACTAGGGGTGACAGAGATATCACACACTCTAGGGATGACAGAGAAATAACACACTAGAGGTGACAGACATATCACACACTAGGGGTTACAGACATATCACACACTAGGGGTGACAAATATATCAATTACTAGGGATGACATAGATATCACAGGGGTGACACACATATCACACACTAGGGATGACAGAGATATCGCACACTAGGGGTGACAAACGTATCACACACTAGGGGTGATAGATATATCAATTACTAGGGTGGCAGATATATCACACACTATGGATGACAGATATATCACATACTAGGGGTGACAGATATCACACGCTAAGGATGAAGGATGACAGAGACATCACACATTAGGTGTGACAGACATCACACACTAGGGTTGACAGACATATCACACGCTAGGGTTGACATAGATATCACACACTAGGGCTGACAGAGATATCACACACTAGGGGTGACAAATATATCACATACTAGGGGTGGCAGAGATGTCACATACTAGGGTTGACACATATATCACACGCTAGGGGTAACAGAGATATCACGAGCTAGGGATGGCAGAGATATCACATACTAGAGATGACAGATACCACACCCTTAGGCGATAGAGTATCACACACTAGGGGCGATAGAGATATCACACACTAGGGGTGACAGACATATCACACAGTAGGGGTGACAGACATATCACACACTAGGAGTGACAGACATATCACACACTAGGGATGACAGACATATAACACACTAGGGGTGACAGACATATCACACACTAGGGGTGACAAAGATATCACACACCATGATTGGATTGACAGAGACATCACACACTAGGGATGACAGAGATATAACACACTAGGGGTGACATACATATCACATACTAGGGGTGACAGACATATCACACACTAGGGGTGACAGACATATCACACACTAGGGGTGACAGACATATCACACACTACGGGTGACAGACATATCACACACTAGGGGTGACAAATATATCACATACTAGGGGATGACATAGATATCACACACTAGGGGTGACAGAGATATCACACACTAGGGGATGACAGAGATATCACACACTAGGGGATGCCAGAGATATCACACACTAGGGGTGACAGAGATATCACACACTAGGGATGACAGAGATATCACACGCTAGGGTTGACAGAGATATCACACCGTAGGGGATGACAGATATATCACGCACTAGGGGTGACAGATATATCACACTTTAGGGGTGACAGAGATATCACATACTAGGGGGTGACAGAGATATCAGACTGTAGGGGATGACAGAGATATCACACACCAGGATTGACAGAGATATCACACACTAGGGGGTGACAGAGATATCAGACTTTAGGGGTGACAGAGATATCACACACTAGGGGGTGACAGAGATATAAGAATTTAGGGGTGACAGAGATATCACACTCTAGGGGTGACAGAGATATCACACTTTAGGGGTGACAGAGATATCACACACCAGGATTGACAGAGATATCACACACTAGGGATGGCACAGATATCACACGCTAGGGATGACACAGATATCACAAACTATAGGTGACAAAGACATCACACACTAGGGGTGACAGAGATATCACACACTCTAGGGATGACAGAGAAATAACACACTAGAGGTGACAGACATATCACACACTAGGGGTTACAGACATATCACACACTAGGGGTGACAAATATATCAATTACTAGGGATGACAGATATCACAGGGGTGACACACATATCACACACTAGGGATGACAGAGATATCGCACACTAGGGGTGACAAACGTATCACACACTAGGGGTGATAGATATATCAATTACTAGGTTGGCAGATATATCACACACTATGGATGACAGATATATCACATACTAAGGGTGACAGATATCACACGCTAAGGATGAAGGATGACAGAGACATCACACATTAGGTGTGACAGACATCACACACTAGGGTTGACAGACATATCACACGCTAGGGTTGACATAGATATCACACACTAGGGCTGACAGAGATATCACACACAAGGGGTGACAAATATATCACATACTAGGGGTGGCAGAGATGTCACATACTAGGGATGACACATATATCACACGCTAGGGGTAGCAGAGATATCACGAGCTAGGGATGGCAGAGATATCACATACTAGAGATGACAGATACCACACCCTTAGGCGATAGAGTATCACACACTAGGGGCGATAGAGATATCACACACTAGGGGTGACGGAGATATCACACACTAGGGGTGACAGATATATCAATTACTAGGGTGACAGACATATCACACACTAAAGGTGACAAACATCACACCCTGAGGAGATAGAGTATCACACACTAGGGGCGATATAGATATCACACGCTAGGGGTGACAGAGATATCACACACTCTAGGGATGACAGAGATATAACACACTAGGCTCGACAGACATATCACACACTAGGGGTGACAAACATATCACACACTAGGGGTGACAGATATATCAATTACTAAGGGTGACAGACATATCACACACTAGGGTTGACAGACATATCACACACTAGGGTTGACATAGATATCACGCACTAGGGGTGACAGAGATATCACACACTAGGGGTGACAGAGATATCACACACTAGGGGTGACAAATATATCACATACTAGGGGTGACAGAGATGTCACATACTAGGGATGACAAACATCACACCCTGAGGAGATAGAGTATCACACACTAGGGGCGATATAGATATCACACACTAGGGGTGACAGAGATATCACACACTCTAGGGATGACAGAGATATAACACACTAGGCTCGAAAGACATATCACACACTAGGGGTGGCAAACATATCACACCCTGTGGAGATCACACACTAGGGGCGATATCACGCTAAGGATGAAGGATGACAGAGACATCACACATTAGGGGTGACAGACATATCACACACTAAAGTTGACAGACATATCACACACTAGGTTTGACATATATATCACACACTAGGGGTGACAGAGATATCAATTACTAGGGGATGACAGACATATCACACACTAGGGGTGACAGACATATCACACCCTGTGAAGATAGAGTATCACACACTAGGGGCGATATCACGCTAAGGATGAAGGATGACACAGATATCACACGCTAGGGGTAACAGAGATATCACGAGCTATGGATGACAGAGATATCACATACTAGAGATGACAGATACCACACCCTTAGGCGATAGAGTATCACACACTAGGGGCGATAGAGATATCACAAACCTTGATATACCTTGAGGGTGTGACAGATAAATCTCAACCTGAGGGGGATATTCTTGAATGTCCAACCCGAGGCTTGCCGAGGGTTTGGACATTCAAGAATCTCCCCCGAAGATTGAGATTTCTTTGTTACACCCTCAAGGTAGGGAATGATTATTTTTCTCCACCTCTTTTCTTTATGTGTTTTCCCATCGGCGATCTCCGTCTGTTTGTAAACAAGTACACATGTCAAAAAAACAGCGGGAAATATGCACACATTTCCATTCATCCATTTCACTTGGGGTGACGTCACTCACTCATTACTGTCCGACTCGGAGTAAATCACACGAGGTCGCTTTGAAATCGACTTCGTGTTGTCATTATGGCTGTGGAAATGGATGTTAAATGTTCCCCCACTGATTGTGGATCCATAAAACACCGATCTTGTGACATCGGACGGAGTTGGGCACAAGGAAATGCTGTTGTGCGATCTTTTTACTTGTGACAGTTGAACAATTTTGTCGCGATCGGTGCAGGTAGGTGCACTTGTGCTCTCAGTTTCAGTTGTAGGCCTACAGTTGGGGGATTCATTTGTATTTGAAAGAATGGCAGACATTTTTTGTTTTTGGAAACTGTTCAGTTGTCTGTAGTTGTTTAGAGACTGGGGACTTTTGTATTATTGTGTACACAATATGTTTGTTGACGTAGCAGACGACGTAATTTAAACCAAACAGTAGTTCCGATAGTACTTCCGGTGAAGAAAGTGAGCGCGTGCAATCTGTCACACCCTAGGGTATGACAGATTGCACACGCTAAAAAAGACAGAGAAATCTTGTACACTCAAAACGGGAGACAAATCAGTGAAAGGTGGGAGAAAAAGATATCACACACAAGGGGTAACAGAGATATCACACCCTGTGGAGATCACACACTAGGGGCGATATCACGCTAAGGATGAAGGATGACAGAGACATCACACATTAGGGGTGACAGACATATCACACACTAAAGTTGACAGACATATCACACACTAGGTTTGACATATATATCACACACTAGGGGTGACAGAGATATCAATTACTAGGGGATGACAGACATATCACACACTAGGGGTGACAGACATATCACACCCTGTGAAGATAGAGTATCACACACTAGGGGCGATATCACGCTAAGGATGAAGGATGACACAGATATCACACGCTAGGGGTAACAGAGATATCACGAGCTATGGATGACAGAGATATCACATACTAGAGATGACAGATACCACACCCTTAGGCGATAGAGTATCACACACTAGGGGCGATAGAGATATCACAAACCTTGATATACCTTGAGGGTGTGACAGATAAATCTCAACCTGAGGGGGATATTCTTGAATGTCCAACCCGAGGCTTGCCGAGGGTTTGGACATTCAAGAATCTCCCCCGAAGATTGAGATTTCTTTGTTACACCCTCAAGGTAGGGAATGATTATTTTTCTCCACCTCTTTTCTTTATGTGTTTTCCCATCGGCGATCTCCGTCTGTTTGTAAACAAGTACACATGTCAAAAAAACAGCGGGAAATATGCACACATTTCCATTCATCCATTTCACTTGGGGTGACGTCACTCACTCATTACTGTCCGACTCGGAGTAAATCACACGAGGTCGCTTTGAAATCGACTTCGTGTTGTCATTATGGCTGTGGAAATGGATGTTAAATGTTCCCCCACTGATTGTGGATCCATAAAACACCGATCTTGTGACATCGGACGGAGTTGGGCACAAGGAAATGCTGTTGTGCGATCTTTTTACTTGTGACAGTTGAACAATTTTGTCGCGATCGGTGCAGGTAGGTGCACTTGTGCTCTCAGTTTCAGTTGTAGGCCTACAGTTGGGGGATTCATTTGTATTTGAAAGAATGGCAGACATTTTTTGTTTTTGGAAACTGTTCAGTTGTCTGTAGTTGTTTAGAGACTGGGGACTTTTGTATTATTGTGTACACAATATGTTTGTTGACGTAGCAGACGACGTAATTTAAACCAAACAGTAGTTCCGATAGTACTTCCGGTGAAGAAAGTGAGCGCGTGCAATCTGTCACACCCTAGGGTATGACAGATTGCACACGCTAAAAAAGACAGAGAAATCTTGTACACTCAAAACGGGAGACAAATCAGTGAAAGGTGGGAGAAAAAGATATCACACACAAGGGGTAACAGAGATATCACACCCTGTGGAGATCACACACTAGGGGCGATATCACGCTAAGGATGAAGGATGACAGAGACATCACACATTAGGGGTGACAGACATATCACACACTAAAGTTGACAGACATATCACACACTAGGTTTGACATATATATCACACACTAGGGGTGACAGAGATATCAATTACTAGGGGATGACAGACATATCACACACTAGGGGTGACAGACATATCACACCCTGTGAAGATAGAGTATCACACACTAGGGGCGATATCACGCTAAGGATGAAGGATGACACAGATATCACACGCTAGGGGTAACAGAGATATCACGAGCTATGGATGACAGAGATATCACATACTAGAGATGACAGATACCACACCCTTAGGCGATAGAGTATCACACACTAGGGGCGATAGAGATATCACAAACCTTGATATACCTTGAGGGTGTGACAGATAAATCTCAACCTGAGGGGGATATTCTTGAATGTCCAACCCGAGGCTTGCCGAGGGTTTGGACATTCAAGAATCTCCCCCGAAGATTGAGATTTCTTTGTTACACCCTCAAGGTAGGGAATGATTATTTTTCTCCACCTCTTTTCTTTATGTGTTTTCCCATCGGCGATCTCCGTCTGTTTGTAAACAAGTACACATGTCAAAAAAACAGCGGGAAATATGCACACATTTCCATTCATCCATTTCACTTGGGGTGACGTCACTCACTCATTACTGTCCGACTCGGAGTAAATCACACGAGGTCGCTTTGAAATCGACTTCGTGTTGTCATTATGGCTGTGGAAATGGATGTTAAATGTTCCCCCACTGATTGTGGATCCATAAAACACCGATCTTGTGACATCGGACGGAGTTGGGCACAAGGAAATGCTGTTGTGCGATCTTTTTACTTGTGACAGTTGAACAATTTTGTCGCGATCGGTGCAGGTAGGTGCACTTGTGCTCTCAGTTTCAGTTGTAGGCCTACAGTTGGGGGATTCATTTGTATTTGAAAGAATGGCAGACATTTTTTGTTTTTGGAAACTGTTCAGTTGTCTGTAGTTGTTTAGAGACTGGGGACTTTTGTATTATTGTGTACACAATATGTTTGTTGACGTAGCAGACGACGTAATTTAAACCAAACAGTAGTTCCGATAGTACTTCCGGTGAAGAAAGTGAGCGCGTGCAATCTGTCACACCCTAGGGTATGACAGATTGCACACGCTAAAAAAGACAGAGAAATCTTGTACACTCAAAACGGGAGACAAATCAGTGAAAGGTGGGAGAAAAAGATATCACACACAAGGGGTAACAGAGATATCACGAGCTAGGGATGACAGATATCACATCCTAGGGCGATAGATATATCACAATCTAGGGGTGACATATATATCACACCCTGGGGCAATACAGATATCAAACACTATTTGTGGCAGAGATACAACACCCTGGGGAGATAGAGATATCAAACACTATTGATGATAGAGATATCACAACCTGGGCCGATAGAGATATCACACATTAGGGATGAGAAATATATCAAACCCTCGGGCGAATCCAAAAAGGATAAGGTGACAAGGTGACACGGCATTAAAATTGTATGGAAGCGAAAGCTACACTTTGTAAAAAGAGTGTTACGAACATCTTGATGTTTGATACTTTGTTGTACCGACAAAGAGTAACAAAAAAATACCAGAATGCACGATCTGTCATAACCTAAGATTTGACAGACACATGAAACACAAGAGAGGGTGATAGAGATATAAACCAGTTGGAGCGAAAGAGATATCACACACTAGGGGTGACGGAAATATCACACACTAGGGGTAACGGAAATATCACACACTAGGGGTGACGGAAATATCACACACTAGGGGTGACGGAAATATCACACACTAGGGGTGACGGAAATATCACACACTAGGGGTAACGGTAATATCACACACTAGGGGTAACGGAAATATCACACACTAGGGGTGACAGAGATATCACACACTAGAGGTGACAGATATATCATACACTAGGGGTGACAGAGATATCACACACTAGGGGTGACAGTTATATCATACACTAGGGGTGACAGAGATATCACACATTAGGGATGACAAAGATGTCACAAACTAGGGGTGACAGAGATAGCACAAGCTAGGGGTGACATATATATCACACACTAGGGGTGACAGAGATATCACACACTAGGGATGACAGAGATACCACACACTAGGTTTGACAGAGATATCACACACTAGAGGTGACAGAGATGTCACACACTAGGAATGAGATATATCACACACTGGGGGCGAAAGAGATACCACACACTAGGTTTGACAGAGATATCACACACTAGAGGTGACAGAGATGTCACACACTAGGAATGAGAGATAGCACACACTGGGGGCGAAAGAGATACCACACACTAGGGGTGACAGAGATATCAAAACCTATGTGTAACATATTCATCACATCCTACCGGGTGACAGATATCATTGATATATCACTCCCATTGAAGATGACAAAACTATCACACTCTTAGAGGTGACAGCGGCATCACACCCTTTAGTTAACAGTCACCCGTGTCGGTTAGATAGGTGAGATATGATAGCCTAGGGGTGATAGGGGTTGACAAAGATATGACTGACAATTTATGGGGTGGCAGATATCACACCCCTGTTGATGGCAGATATATCACACCTTAGGGCGTTAAAGAGGAATAACTCCATATGGGTTTAACGAGAAATCACACTAAGGGATATCAAACCTTAAGGATGACAGAAATGTCTCACTCTAAGGTGATGATAAAGAAATAACACTCACAGAATTTGAACAGATAGCACACGAGGGATGACAGAGAAAGTACATCATATTGGTTGACTGATATATCACATCTTGGAGGGTTGCAGAGGCATCACATCTTTGTGTGTGAGAAAAAATATAACCTAGGGGTTGACAGAGAAATCACTCCTGAGGGGGTTGCAAATGGTATATGTATATTTATATCAATTACTAAAAACTGAGTTATTCTACCATATAGACTACACCAAATCACCCAATCACTTTAAGACTGATTGGTTGTGAATATCTGTAAAATAAACAAACAACAACAAGCAATGGGATTGAACTACTGCACTCTCCATCCACGACACCATATTTATCTGATTTGAATAATGTGAATCTGTATGACAGAGCTGTACTCCTTTGTCCCCTTCTGACATTTAGTAATCTTTTCTCTAACGCGTCTATCGCAAAAAAATGTTTTTGCTGGTGAATCTTCAGAGATTTATGATAGCGTGGTTTACGTCAATACATGTTTAACGTTTAATGTTGTATTCCACGGCATGTCGCACAAGATGACTAACTGTAGGTTCCCTGCGGGGGCAATTTTCCAGTTATTGTTTCTTTTCAACTAGCTTTTTAGGGACCAAAATAGACCGGCTGCCCGATTGAAATATTTTATGGCCCATGTGTTTAAGCTTGATTTCCATCTGTCGGTGCCTTTTTAAACCGATTAGATGACTCTGGCCGCTGTTACGAAATTAAGTCATATAAACAAATAATCAAATAAACAAACTGAAAGAAGCGACTAAGTGTGGGGTTCCACTTGCTTGGTCGGGGTGATTTTTCCTTTGCCATCTGTTCAGTGGACAATGGGGACCTGAGAATGAGGCCCGCTGTATCACACTGCATATTGGTCGTAGAAGGCGACTTGATAAGATCCCTGGTGAATCGAGGATTTTCAGTGTCTTTTTTGGACATTGAGGAGACCAAAATAGAAAACAACAACAACGTCGGGACGGCATTACAAACCTTTAAGCTTACAAAATAAGAAAGAGTAATTGTGAGGTCAGCAGTACCAAGGTTTGCTCCCAAATGAATTATATCGAGAACTTGTTGGACAGATTTCAACTGACATTTCCCTTATAATCATCATCATCATCATCATCATCATCATCATCATCATCAATCATCATCATCATCATCATCATCATCATCATCATCATCATCATCATCATATGTGGTAAATTTTGGACGGAATGCAAGCCTGCAAATTGACTACATTGTATTTACAACATTAGAGATACTCATGTAATTTAATATTGATACCAGAATGCAAATTTTGGCAAAACATTAAATGTTATTTTCATGTGATTGAACTATAGATAAGAGAGCGTTGCCAGAATTGCATGTAATACGCACGGCGGTTCGTTTACATTTTTTGATAGAAGGAGCAAAAGAGGCTCACCTTAGCGGTCTATAATATTAAACAGTAAACACTGAGGCACGTGTCTCGAGCCACTTGTGAGACAGGGAAGATGGTGCTTTATTTAGATCAACTGTAGATAACATGCGCTACACCTACATGTATCGAATGCGGCGTTAGGATAGAGAAATATTTAACAAATGCTGCAGCCATTTTTTTTCAGTGTTTGGTGATTGTTCAGATTTTTCCTCCATTATTTTTCAACTAACCTAATTGAGTCTTAGTAGGGCTTTCAATCATTATATATGTAGTTGGGTTTTTCATTGATATTCGGACCCGTGTATTTGTTATCGAAGGTTGAGCGTGTATTGTTCCGCCATGCAGTACTCTTGTTTGTTTAATATTGAAGGAATGAAAGCATTTTCAGTGCAGTAACCAAAATTGTACGATGTATATTGGGTTAATTATATATAAATATATATATGTATAAAGAAATCCCTGCAGGCCCAACCCCACATAGTCTTGGTAGAATGCCGACTTACGATATACAAATTGATATTTTAATACTATCGGTGATTTTTTTTATGAATATTTTTTTTAAAGCAACAACATGCTATCTAAAGTCTGATTGCATTAAGACAGATACCTCGAGGTTACCTTTCAAGTACAATCTTCATTCTGTTCCTGCTCTACTTAAAATGACTTCAAATATGTTTGATGTCCTATCAGCAGCAGGTTGATTCCACAAATAATAAAGTAATAATAGGCAATTAAGGAACACTACAATACTCCCCAAAACCTGACATCAAATAAGAATTTTTATTTTCAACTTATATAGGCTTAAACTAGTGTAATTAATTGTGTTATCGGCATATAATACCGAAACACATATTAATTGACGGATATGTTTTTTTTATTGTGTTTCCTCATACTGCGTTGTTCAAATATATACCATTCACAAAAAATAAACAACCTCATAACAATCATTTACAGCCACTGTAGACGACAATAAAAAAAAAGATGAAAACTTCCACTCATACTTGGATCGCTATTTGGCGTATCATCGGATGTCTTCAATTGTGAACAAAATCCGTTTTGCCGGACATTATGCCTCGGATTTTATCCTCGACCTCCTAGAAAATCACGGACAATGCCTTTGACATGTAAGACTATCATAACGCAGAAACACAACACCAGACGTTCATCTACCTCTTAGACCTTTCTTACTATGGTGTTTTATACACACTTGATAATATCAGATAAGAATTATATAGAAAAAAATATGTCTATGGCATCATCAAACATATACTGTCTACCATTCATCGATCCGCAATATCTCAGCAAATGTGCGGCGGCTGTTTTTGTAGGTTCAAAAGGCGGCGCTTTCTTTGTTCAGTAATGTTAACATGCAGGGCTACTGTACAATATGTGTTGCTTCTTTTGATATCTGAAATGATAATTCAACATATGTCTCATCATGTTGATGTTTTTATCGACCAATTGTTTTTTTTATTCATGAAGCACTTCTTCTGGAAAATCGAAACGGTATATGAAGATGATTGCACCCATGTGCCGGCATATTTTGTTATCTGATGTCTTGCAATATAAACGACGTTTATAATTGGTCAGATTTTTCTTATCTATTTTCTACTGAACCAATCAGATAACTGGATTTTGGTCATAAGGGACTTTTGTTCAGTCCCCACAAGGAATTGATCAGAGCTATGAGAACACAGATCAGCTGCTCTGCATACGTACGATGCCCTTGTATGTACAATAGCTAACTGTTAAGTACTCAGTAAATCTGTCCAGATACTTTTAAATCGGTTTCTTGGGATCGAAAGGCATATTATGTGGCAGTTCGTAAAAGTAAAACAAAAACCATGAAACGTCTATTAACAAGATTATCACATGGCAAGGGAACATTTGTGGCTACTGTAGTGACTTCTGACGTGATATCACTATTTGCAGCAGCATCTTTGAATGTTAAAACCTGCTACATTGATTCTCGAATTTCACATTCTACCGTTCGTTTGACGAATATGCAATGATGTATGAGAGGTTTGCACAGATAAAGGACATGAAACACAATTTTAAAAGTGCATCATGGTCAAGTAAACGATAAGTTTTGGATTACAATGGCAAATGAAAGGGACACAAGACGATAAGGAATCAATAAATAACAATTATTTGAATTTATGTTTTTAAGTATAACGTCATGAACGAGTCCACGGACATTTGTTATGAGCTGTTTATCAGAGGATTTTCTACAGACTAAGTATAAAAAGACAATACCGGGTAAATCATGTAAGTTCAACAATATAATAAACAGATTACTACTAGATAATATCTGTATTGTTGATGTGGTACAGGCCCTCTGATAACATTAATATGTTGATGTGGATATGTGTATGTCTAGTTATATCACAGATTAGTGTGGCATTCCTGTTCGTATTACGTCAGTATTTTATAAAGGGTATATATAAAAGGCTCTTCATTTCTTTGTTCTATTTTCAATACTGACAGTATAACTAGCGGTACAAGTTTTGGTTAAGAAAAGAGTGGTTTAGTTAAGTATTCGTTAACGCTGACAGCTATGTTTATTTAAGGACGACTTCCCCTGTATGGACAATGCATGCGTGTCGTGATGTGCCTATTTAGGGAAGCTGTGGTATGTTCGTGTTTTTTCTCCTTGTGATAGCGCGGAACTGATGCCGAATTTATAGTGCTACCTCATTGTAGCACACCGCCGTTGGACCTGAAAACAAAACGCAATGAACTTGTGGCTTCAATGAAGTCTTTAAAAAGTGATTCTTAAAGTATTAGTTATTATTATAAATTATTTTCAAATTTCAGAACATGGTAGAAAATCTAGTGTCATAAAAACAGTATTATGTCTATTTCATATTGTCGATTTCCTGATACTTCACATGCAAATTAATGATGTTAAGTTTTCTTCGAGGTTATGATGCTGATATATAATTTTGACGTTGTACTGATACTTTTCTATACGTTTTCTCGTTTGTTTAGAATGCATTGCTTGATACAAACCTTTTATGTATACAAATACTGTAGTGTGCTGAAAGCATGGTTCCTTAATAGTGTGTTGGCGTTTTATTACTTTGTGATTGTGTTTATTTTGTATCAAATTTTGCAATTGTTGTTGACGCTGTGGTATATTTTGTCATTGTTTGTTGATTGATTGATAAGAGTTGTAAAGGGTCATCAACAGCTTTGGTCATATAGGGCCTAAAATGAAGCAAGATGACATAACAAAAAAGCAAATTGTTTTTAACAATAAGTACATAATAAAGAGTTTGAAACAAATAGCAATTTGCATTTTATTATATAAATTACACTCCTTAAGATACCGGTACGTAAATATAATTGAAATGTCCACTTTCTCAAACAGGTTCTTCCTGCTATCAACATGGTAAAATTCTTAACGAGTATGCTATGAAGTGCTTTAAACTAAACGGTTCATCGCCTGCCACACAAATCGGTTGATATTCTCCCTTTAAATGCTTTGAAAGTGTAGCAAATGTGAGACCCAATTTATGACGGGCTATACGACCTCCTCCCTGAAGTTTGCTATGTAACTAGGACACCATAATGCTAAAGCTGTGTTATAGTTTGTCTATATGTTGATCTTTCGGTAGACTTGCTCTGTTCTGACGAAACATATACTGAAACGAAAAAGAAACGCAACTTCAAATTGTAGGTTTAATAAAATAATACTTGTGAGCATTATGTTTAAATTTCATATGTAATAGTTAATATTGAATATTGATGTAACATCCTTTAAATGTTTAGAGATTTTTAAGAACAGGTCACTTTGCTAGAAGGTCATGATTGGTAGTACCCTACGTGAATCCAAGTTGAAATGGCAGCAGTTTTGAAACCGTGCCCTAATATCGTGTGTGTCCTCCTCGAACAGTTATCACATCTCTAATTCTTTGTTGCATTGAGTTCATCAGGGCATTGACTTCCCGTATTGGAATGTTATTCCATTCTTGGACGAGTGCATTTGCTAACTGAGGGAGGGTATTTGGGGGGTTACGGCGATTTCGAATTCTTCTGTCTAATTCATCCCACAAATGCTCGATTGGGGACAGGTCGGGGCTATATGGAGGCCAATCTATAGGAACAATGTTCTGTGTCTCAAGAAAGTCTCTACAGACTCTTGCAACGTGTGGTCTCGCGTTATCTTGCTGAAAGGTTAGATGATGCTGCCTAACAAACGGCACAACATGGGGCCTAAGGATCTCATCCCGATAGCGTACGGCCGTTAAATTCCCATTGACTATCACCAAAGGCGTCTTCAAACCATGGGAGATTCCCGCCCAAACCATAACTGATCCACCCCCAAATCGGTCGTGTTCCAAAACACAGGCGTCAGCAAAACGTTCGCCTCGACGCCGGTACACACGTTGACGGCCATCTGCTCGAAATAACGTGAATCGAGATTCATCGGTGAAGAGCATAGACCTCCAACGTCTCATAGGAAAACGTCTGGGCATATGTGCCGTTGCCCATTGCATACGACGTGCTCGACGTTGCGGTGTTAGTGGTAAACCAACGTACTGTCGCCTTGCACGCAAATTAGCCTCACGCAGTCTGTTGATCACTGTTTGGGGATGAATTCGACGGTTATGATTACCAATCGTATTCCTTGCCGTTTCAGCGGCCGTTAATCTCCTGTTACGCAGGTGTGCCAACCTAAGAACCCGGTCTTGACGTCGCGACGTTACGCGTGGACGTCCTGATCTCGGCTGGTCATCGACTCTTCCTGTTGCGTTAAGACGTGAAACTAATCGACTAATAGTCGATTTGTGAACTCTGAATTGTCGAGCGACGTGAAGTTGCGTGTTCCCTGCCAGAAGCATCGCTATAGCACGTCCTCTATCAACCTTTGATAACCGTGGCATAATTGTAAAAGGAATTATTGTTTGCAAAAGTATTGGCGATGATGTGGCTCAATGTTAGTGATGAATTGATACTGGTTTGAATGAAAAAAGAACGCATATGTTTGTACAGGCACGGTTTTTGATGTTTTTACCGCGCCGGAAGTGCATAGGTCTCTAGTCACACTTGGGTGATTTTGAAGATTGGTATGGGTGTTAGGCAGGGTGCATGTTTATTTCCGCGATTTTTATACAGATATGTATATTTAATACAAAATTAATCACAATTTTCCATGTTGCGTTTCTTTTTCGTTTCAGTATATATATGTAGGTCTGTTCATGCAATTTTATAACCTGTCTATCGCGCGAAGACACCGAAAAGCTAAAGTCACTGATCAGTCTAAAGATTATCATATTCCTAAAATAATAAGTATACATTTCCGTGTGTAGAGAGCACTGTTTGTATGACCGTTTCATTCACGCATGCTATTGTTTAATGTGGTAGGAATTTGCTGCGCTATGAAAGAGCCTACAATTTCCGAGACATGATCAGTACATTAGCAGATGTAATATCTAAATACTGTTTTATACGGTATTAAGTGTTATTATCAATAATTATTAGATAAACCCATTACTGTTATGTAATTACGAGTGTTTTATTAATTAAAACCGTTTGTTCTGATATTCCTTTCAGAAAAGTTTTATAAATCTATGCCAAGTAGCAAGCTGATATCATTTTTCCGCTATCAATGACAGTCTCAACGAGTCACTATTATCAGTCTATTGTTTATGAACAAGGCTATTAGCCCTATTGCCTTACCTTATCAACATATTGATCAAAACGCTTGTTTTACATACGTACGTAATCACCGCCTGGGAGAGTTCTTTTACAGAGGAAATCGACCCATTTTAAACTGTCTGAAGAGCTCCTTCTACAGACACGTGCTTCAACGTTTCTGTCCCGAATTTTACTGTTTTATTGATAAACGTCATATCAATATCAATTTTGCAGCAATGATGCCATTTGAGGAATCGAAACGATATCTTAATTAAAGTTGCTTACTCACATGGATAGTCCAAGGAAAACAAGTTTTCAATAGTCGTAAGGCTATCAGTCTGTATCACATGAGTGTACAATTATATATTGACCTTTTTCATGTTTCCGATTTTTTGAAGTTGTTTCGGTTTTTTTGGTCCATTTTAAGCGTCATTGTATGGTCATAATGGCCTTCATAGTGTTGATGAACCGTAAACAGTGTATAACTGACTTTTGGTGGATGTAATGGAAATCCGTTCAGTTCAAAATATAGATATTAAACATAAGAATATTCTGTGTTGTTAATAAAAAAGATATTAAGGCATGCACAATTTCAGATAATTGTAAGTTAGCAAATATGTTTTTTTATATAATCAATATCTACTGTGGATTAAAAAACGGCATAAGCATGTGTTGCTACTTGTACAAAGAATCAATGGTTGCTCGTGAATAACTCAATGATGCGTGGAATCCATTTCAAAATAATATGGTTCTTAGCTGATAATAGGACGTTAAACCAATAAAACCAAACCAAACAAAAGTATTGAGTTATGAATGTTTGTTTTAAATGAGATTCAGTCGAGTTAATAATCAGTTATATATTTACGTTAGTTAACCTCTATTGCCGTCTTGTACTACGTAACGCCACTTCTCAGCACTTTAGCGGCTTCATTTCTTGAGAGATTTACGGATTGTTATCATGCTTCACATATATACAACGAACCATACAATCCCGGACAATTTCGAGTGTCAACATTTTCGTGTCAAGGGTATGGTCACCGTCACGGTTTTTGTTTTTGTTTTTTGGGGTTTTTTTTAATTGATTTTCAGCACTCCTGCAACTTCATTTGAACTTCACATTAAAGCAAAGGACCATAATATCAAGTTTCTTTTTTCAGAGTTGCCGTGTCATAGGTAATGTCACTATTACTTTTTTACTTGAGGGATTTTTTTGTATCAAACTTCAAAAAATACAGAGGGCAATTATCGTTATATCTCAGAAAAGTCCGGGTTTGGGTTAAGGTCAAGGTTATTGCTGTTTTGTTTTAGAGAATCTTTTGTAAACGGTCTGGTGGCTTCAAGAACACAACTATCGTTATGTCTCAGGCTAGTTAGTATTTCGGTTGAGATAAAGGTCGCTGCTTCTATTTTTAGAAAATCTTATGTTAGTGGTATGTCGGCATCATTCATGAAGAAAATTGGATCAAACCTCAATTGAATACAAAAGGCTATAACATAGCGTACCCGTTCAAGTTTCAGGGGTTTGTGATTATGGCCATGGACACAGTTTAATGGAGGGGGGGGGGGGGGGGGGGGTGGAAAGGGGTAGTATTGCTTAAGCAATACCAAATAACTAATATATATATATATTGAATACATATTTTTGTTCATATATTTGCATCGTTTTATCGAAACTGAGTTAGAATTGTGGCTTCGTTGTCGTGTTGGTATTATCTGTTTTCTAGTAGCTTGAAGTTCTTTTATTTTTATAAATGTACCGGTATATCAAATCACGTCAGCAATCTAATTTTACAAATCATCCGTGGCTATCGGACATTTAGCTACTTGTATCAACCGATGCCATCACTCGATCGATTACTCATTTGCATCTCGGCCGACCTTAACACAGCTGAATTAACTCGATATAATTCAATTACATATCCTGCCGTCCTACCACTGGACTACCATGCCTCAACTGAAGAAATGTTTATTTCTTTTATATATCTCCCTAAACATAAAGCTACAGGTAGATATAATTAATTTAGGAATGACAATACCATTATCAGCTTATTCTTAAGTATATGTTCCAAAACAGAGTTTTAACAAGACTACGTCAGCTCGAAATAACATTCCAGTAACCAGAATCTCCATTCTTTGTAAAAAGGAAAACAAAAAATGGCTCTCAAAAATATCCTTATTTCTTGTCGCCTAAATACTGCATTTCTTTTGCATCAAAGTCTAGTAAGTTAAAGTTATATCTTATGTACAACACACTTGTGCATTTGCGATAATAAAAGGAAAATAGTTGCAAGTGTGATATAGATATGGATTTTCAATATCTCTGTTAAAGTGAAAATCGTTTAAGGAATACGATACATTATCTTAACGGCATAGATAATGGGAGTGATATTTAGAAATCTTTCTAAACAATAATCGCTCATAACTGCCTAATATAGGCCTGAGCCGGTGTAATGTTGAAAATGGACCCCCGTTGAAAATGGAACCCGGTTCACCGTGGAAAACTGACTCTCCTGTTGAAAATAGACCCCATCAGGTCTCTTTTTTCCACGTAAAGTCTGTTGAAAACGGAACACATGTACTTGTTGATCTAAATAACAGTACTGCTATAAGATACAACTAACAAGCATAAAATATTGATCGATATTGATTAACAATTCGATCTTTGGTGACCATTATAATACCTTTGGTATATCTTCAAACTGTAATATGATATTCATGTAACAAGTATACGATATTGATCGACATTGATTAACAATTTGACCTGTGACCTCTCGTGACCCGTATAATGACCTTTTGTATAACTTATGACTGATATAAGTTATGCATATATGTAACATGTACACGATATTGATCGACATTGATTGACGATATGACCTGTGACCTTTGGTAACTCATATAAGAAGCTTTGGTAAATCTTTAAACTGTACTATGATATGCACATAAAATGTATAGGATATTGATCGATATTGACCTTCTACCTTGGTTGCCCCTTATAATGACCTTTCGTATAAATTTTAACAATAATGAGATATTCATGTATATGATATTTGATCGACATGGATAAACAATTTGTCCCTTTAAGCGTTCGGTTATTTAAGCATTGAACAGTTACCAAATGGTAGTATACAGTCAATATGAATACAATTTGGATGACAGATAAATAGAATGTCGCCCTAACGGGCGACATGAAATATTGATCTGTCACCCAAATTGTATTCATATCGACTGTATACTACCATTTGGTAACAGTTCAATGCTTAAATTTACATTCATATTTTTTATTTACTGTAGCTTAAGACGCGTTTAAATTTGCCGCTTCCCTTATCACTGACGTCATCAGGTTCAAATACCGGAAGAGCCAAAACTTCAAGAAGGGTAATATAGTCCCTCATGTCGTTATTAATAACAAACACATACAATGGTTTTGCACAAATTTTGCTCTCTTACTTTTTCATATACGTTTATAGATATCGTCAAGTTATTCATAATTGCATAATGACTGATTGTTTAAAACCCAAGCCGTTTTTCGGCGCAATGCTATACGGTTAACATTTATAAGTGATGCGGTTTTGAACGGGTATTGCACAGGACAGACTCGATTCCTCGGAAATTCTTCTAAATGAAAGTCGTCTTGACAGAAGGTGAAACCGACTCCAAAGATATTTCGTTCGAAACAGATTCAAGTCTAGATATCGAACCAGTCGCATCTTAGATGATTTTCAACCTCACAGGGGCTCGATTTTGTAAGGTAGGCCTTTAACATCAGTGAATAACCACAAAACTAAAATCCAATATACATATACAACTTGAAACCACGTCGATGCTCCCGATTTTTCACAATATATTTTTTTTTTTAAATAAATACTGAATTTTTAATGTTGTCGTGTCTTACATTTCTGAAAATTCGGAAACGAGCCCTTGTGAGTGTGACGACATTGACAATTTGATAATTCCTTGATCAAGAACGGCGCATATAGTTATTTTGTGTTGACTACATTTTATTTTAATTATAAAATATTACTCTCATAACTTGTGAAGTTGCTTTATTTTTGTGTTGTGGATTATAAATGTTAGCATTCGAAATTTCTCCAGGCCGAAAGTAACTGGCGGCCATTGTTTTTGACCAGCAACACCTGGGGCTGTATTCCTACTCTGACCGAATCACTGTAAATTGTAGTATACATTCTCATGAATACAATTATGTTTACTAAAGACATATAGGCAAATGCAACACAGAATGTAAATATTTGTTCATAAATCGTGATCCACTATAACATTTTAATATGTTGTGGGATCTAAACTAGCCCCACAACATACTGAACCATTTCCATATTATTTGTTTAAAATGACTCCGGTTCAAAATTCAACGTTGAATATGGACCCCATAACATATTGACCCTTTTCCATATTAGATTTTCCGAATATGAAACCAGTTCCATATTCAAACGTAACAGTGGATCTCGGTTTATGAAAACATAATTGGACAAATCTATGTCGATCAATATCGTATACGTGTTTTCTAAATAGCTTATAACAGTTAGCTTTTATACAAAATGTCATTATATGTGTCACAAAAGGTCGATGTCGATCAATAACGTTTACATTATAATATGCATATCATACATAAATAACAATTTGAAGTTCATACCAAAGGTCATTATAATGGACACCAAAGGTCACAGATCAGATACATATCATATAGAGTTAAAAGTTACACCAAAGGTATTTATATGGGTCATCAAAGGGCAAAGGTCAAATTGTTTATCAATGTCGATCAATATCGTTTTCATGCTATGTGGTTATCTTTTAGCAGTAATAAGGTATACCAAAGTTTATTAAATGGGTCATCAAAAGGTCAAATGTCAAATTGCTTATCAATGTTGATAATTATCGTATATATGCATATCATATTACAGTTTGAATACATACCAAAGATCAGTATATGGGTCACCAAATGGCAAAGGCCAAATTGTTTATCAATGTTGATCAATATCATATACATTTCATGTACATATTTTAAAACAGTGTTAAGATATACGAAGGTCATTATCTGGTTCAATAAAGGTCACGGGTCAAATTATTAATCAATGTCGATAAATCGTATACATGTATAGAGACATCTTATTTAAAGTGATGCTAATGGTCATTATCTGGGTCACCAGATGTCACGAGTTAAAGTGTTAATCAATTTACATAAGTATTATATACATTTTTTATACACAATCTGATGGGATATCAAAGGTCATCAGTCATCTAAGGTCACAGGCTATTTTCATATACCAATGCTATAGCATCCAACAGGGATTAAGAGAGAGACAGATCAAACATTGAATATTATTTGTTCCTGTTTCAGTGATCTATTGATTTATCCCGACAACCAATGTGGATGTTATAATGAGACCGAGGTATGATATATAGGCACATATTTATTTTGCTGAATATAAGAAGCTTTCACAAATTTTACATTTACATAGAAACGAAAACATATGGAGGATTAAACAGACTAGGGAATCCGGGATGGTGAGTGTCATCGACGGCACCTGCAGATTTGATCAAATTTTGGTATTCATGGCTTTTTAAATAATAAGCATTGTGTTAAAACGGATCCACTAGTGTTTCAACGACCATCAAAATACATATCGCAAAAGTTAATAATTATCTCAAAATTAGTACTGAATAATACAGTGCGTTTCTTGTTAACATTTCAACCGTGTGCTGGGGTTGGGGTATTCCGCTATCACCTTTGATTTCGGTATTGAGCAGGCTGGTTTTGAATATTCTTATGCTTGTCCAAAATGTTCAATTTAATCAAAACATGCGTTGCAAGCACATATTTCTCTACGTTGTAAGCATATTTTTCTCTATATTTAAGAATGGTTTCTAAGTAGGAGTTGATTTATCATGAATATTTCATTGTTTTGCTGACGCGTTTAATCATACGGATGGGTGAGTTGTGTTGTCGGTGAAACTAATTAAAACTTATGTTTGATGCAATGTTCATCGATAAAGCAACGCTTCTGACAATTGAGCTGTGGACAAAGTTATCGAATTAATCACCGACAAAAAATATCAATTATGTAATGATTGATATATATCGATAACACAAGGATAAAGCTGTATTTTATTTGTAAATGGCAATTAACCATAGCGACGCTGTCAATGCCCTGGCGTGTAGGAGGCGTTTGGAATCCCTCGTTACAACGCATGATTAAATCGTTTATTTTGCAGGACGTTTAATCATTCACTCCTCTCTCTTGGGCGATAAGGAATCGATTGGAGGAAACATTTAATTAAACATTTAATTTTATAAATCAAAGTTGACTGGTTGTGTCGTGTTTATTAATACCTCATGTAATAGAATATCAGAATAAATAATACTAATCGACATGTTCGTGTTTCGCAAGAATAAGATGGAAAGCAGGTTTGGCAGATAAAACAGAATTTTTTAACTCAGTAAATGCAACAGAAATGTGATTATTGCGATTGAAATAGATTGACAAATGTATTTTAGATAGGAAAACAAAGAATAAGTACAATGTTATCGAAATACATACAACACAATATGTCGGGTAATAAAACAGGTCGTTAGCTTTCCCGCTTAAATAAAGAATAAACATGCATGCCGTATGTACTTTGATGTAGCTAATTAAGGTAAATAGTGAGGTATTCTCGGCTGATTAACCGTCTTAGAGTTTAGAGTGTTTATGTGTAAAAGTTTATTTATGAATAGTAAAAAAAAAGTTGAGTAATGTCAATGTTCTATTTGATACGTGGAATTATTCAATAATGAAATGCTGAGATTCAATGATTTTTATGGTTAGTTACGAATTACATCAATTCACCCTCTGAAACCAAATAATCGTCGATTTCTAAAATTCTAGAAATTGTTTATTTTATTCAATGTTTTGTTTTCTTTTAATATGCATAATACTTTTGTTTGCTTTTCGATTTTAATGCCCTCATAACAACCAGGATCACATAATGCCGGATGTCAAGGAAACACAAACAGCTAGGGTAATATGAGGACGGGTGTCAAGGCGACACGCATAGAAAAAATTAAACAAAGAAAGATAACGCAGTGAAAAAAGGAAATGCTGAAGATCATAAGTCCTGCCATGTCCCCTTGACACATGTACTCATATGACAATGGTTGTTACCATCAAACAAAACGTTTGTTTTGTCTTCGTTAGTATGCACCTCATATTAGTAAGTAAGGACTTTCGACAGAGTTCAGAAACGAAATGTAACATGCATCGTGTTGTTTTAGAAAAAAAACTGTTTTTGATTGATCAAAAGTACTCCAACCGTCGTGGCATCGTCACGTACAATCACACGTAAAAATCATACAGTTTATAGATTATAGCGTCTACAAAGAACGCCGGTCATTTTGGTTTGTTTTACATTCGACTTTCCATTATTGATATGTCAGTTTGCCCTAGACTAAATGCACGTTTTCGCTCGAATTGATGGCAAACACGATAAATTGACATCGGAGCCATCATTAAGAGGCCGGATCAGTCAGGATTTTAGAACTTGTAACCCATTAGGTGACAGTAATACCGTTGGTTATATTTTGCATGTGTCAATTCACGCAGGCTAAATGACCGAACTGGTCGAAAACGACCATTCGTGATGGATGTGACTTCCTGATCAGTCGGATGTCCTCCCAAATGTCTCCTTTACTTCATTATATATTAACTAACTCAGGAAGATTAGGGAAAGTTGGGAAAATATAGGGATACAGAACGGTAAGTACTGTATGTACTTATATTCGAGAATTATAATTACTAATGTCTATCACTTGACGTACACAAGTCTCTATAAAGCTATAATAGTGTGTCTTTATTACTCCTGAAGTATTGTTTTTCTTTCACTCTACGCTTTCCTCAATCATCGACGTTCCTTTTCTCTTTCATTCCGTTATTGCTATCATTTTGGTGATCTGAAATGTTTTACTTCCCAGTGAAATGTCTATTTTACACGTTTGGCGTGAAAGGTCACATGACGTCTATACTGTACCAAGCACATACTGTCCAAGACTGTCTGAATGTTGGTTTTGATCAATACCGTCCATTTAATGGTGGTCAGAGTTTAACGACTGTATGTCATGTCTGTCAGAAATCCGACAATAAATCGTGTTATAAACGTGGTATACGTCCAGAATAATGGAAGCAAACGGCTGGTAATACCAAGGCGCCCTGACAGATATAAGTCTTGTCATGATTACCCGAGTAAGTAATACCATTGTTTCGACAATGATGAATCACATAGCCTACATATGCCACTATGTCGTGTTACGATATGTAATACCAAGATAATACAGGTTCAATTATTTTGGTCGGTGTCATTAGTGTTGAGTATTCTTAACCTGAAAAGCTACGAAAATTGATTGTGATAATACTATCCACAGCATCATTTCAACTTTTTTATGATATAATACTTTTGAACTATTTCAGCTGCCTTGTTCAAAGTTTAAGTGTTCCAGTTGAGGATAACTGGTACTGGGAATATAGTTTTATGAACCATTTATTGACATTTACTTGATAAAAAACATCAAATATAAATGAATGAGTCGTCAAATGGTTACAGGTCAAGATCATATGGTCTTGGTTTACCAATATTTCTCAACTTTCATGAGTTTTGTTAAAAATCATTTGAATATGCCTTAATTAAAATGATTTTCTTAAGTCAAATACTTTGTTTCATTTGGAAACTTATAAATAAGGAATTTAAGTAAGATATGCAACGTTTATCAAAACTGCGGTCCAGTCACAAATGGAAGGTAGTTTAATTATTTACTGTTAATTATCTTGGGAAAAGTAACCTGCTAAATATAATGGAAATAATATGCAACAATGAGGAACGTATCTACGAAGCACTTCGGGTTGTTGACGCCGAAATGACACACATAAAGATAGCACAAACAATGGCACACGGTCCGTTTTGTCTTTGGATCTGCTAAATACTTCAAAAAGACATTTATGGACGGTTTATACCTAGTGCTTAATTTGCAAACAATCCTTGAGAGAGTGTTTTGCGTTTAAAACAGGGTTAGAGTTTTTAATGAAAAAAGGAACAAGATAAAGATACTTAACTTCAATCATTTGAAAGATTATACTATTTTTGTCGGTTCTTCAAGCATTAGTAGACATATGTTAACGCATTTAGAAGATATTGTATAGATTTATCTTGGAAACTGTCAAAATAGTAAACTTCATTGAAAATCAGACATTTTCTATGATATTAATATCTGGAGACTGACTTGGCCAGGCTAAAGTCTGAATTTCATTTTCCTCCTTCCATGTACGGGTCATAATAGACTGATGCATGGGACAGTTATCATCTTGAAAGATCCAGGACCTGTTGGGGAAATCCTTAGTGACAACTGGCCATAAACAATCCTCAAGGACATTTATATACTTTTCAGAGTTGATATTTCCTTTCATCACTAAAAATCACCTGTGACCAATTATTATCCACATTCCACGCAAGATTTGCGCTACACCACCACACTCTGTTTTCCCGATTTATTTTAGAAATCGTTATTGTTTTGGCTACTGAGCATCTCCTGTAATTATTTTCCGACAATCTTCCTCTAACTGACCTCTGTGACAATTGATGAGGAACACTTTCATTAAAAGATGCAGTCAAGTCCGCTAAAGACTGGCGTCTGTTCTTCCTCACAAGCCGGCAAAGTACTCTGTCCCTATGATCCGTCGTTATACGTTCTCTTCCACTTCGAAGTTTAGTTTCCACTGAACCTCTCTCACGACAACGTTTAAGCACTTTCTGCACAGTATTGGAGCTGATTCCTACGATTCTGCCAATTTTCCGTGATGAAAATCCATTTTCTTTCATCTTAATGATCGTCTGCTTCTGCTCGGCTGTCAAATCACTACCTCGGGGCGCCATTTTTGATGACGTCACGATTACGGCTATAAATAGTAACATTAAAAAAAACTTGTCTGGAGTTTAACTGGTAGGTGAAGAAAGTGTACACATACTTTTATCGCATTTGGTCAACCTGTTTTCTCACAATACATTTTTTATTGAATAGCTGAATTTATTTCATTTTCACATCAAGTATTTTGCGTACTACATGTATATTATGGCCATGTACTGTATATGCGCATACAGGAGCGTGCAGATAGCAGTAAGAACGGCGGTCGGACGGACTGGTGCTGTATGCGTCGTATAAGATATACACAGACTCTAGCGGAGTGTGTATTGCAGCGGTTTTACTAGTAACGCGGTAGCGGGATTCGGAATCCCTCTTGTCAGTAATAGTCAGTAGATAATTACGTAGTGGTCAGACAACCACCGGATACAATCTTACTTTGTATCTATTTATTAATTTTTTTACTCATTGTTGTACGCCCGGGCGGCGTTACGCTCTTATAGAAGTTAACGTATACAGTTGCGGGGCTATGCAACTTTCCCAAATACAAGGTCTCGGTATATATCCCTCGAATCCCCTATTTTAATTATTTTATTATACCGATGCAAAATGAGGAATTATCATCCAGAGAGAATTATAATATATACAGGCTATGATGACCAACGTTTCATTTAAGACATTTTACTAGAAAAACTGCACGTGCATGGATTTGACTTAAAAAGGATGTTTGTGTATTCCAGTAAGGATCACTTTCCTCTATTTACAGAATATTTATAGTGCCACAAATAGAAAGCAAGTCTCACAAGAAGCTTTGCCAACATCACGCATCGTTCGTTAAATGTCATCGACTTTGGTAACAAGCTTTGCTCCCATCTCGCCTTATTGGCAAGGTAGAAACATCCCGAGTGTATACGCGTCTGACGTTAGCAGAAATGTTTAAGTTTCCAGACTGATATAAAGGACTAAACTATAGCTAAGCGCAGTAAAAGGATATAATCGATTTAATCAGTTATTTTATAAAGAGTAAAGAAAATACAGGCATATTAACATCATTGATGTTCTTCTGTGTATTGCAGGGAGCTCGAAGATAGAAAGGAAACATATCTTTGTGTATTTCGTGAATTCTATTATCCACAATGCCTACTATATCAACGCAGAATCTCTTCTAGTCGTTGATATATTTCCAGATTCAATGTTTGTCGTACTTCAGCTTTAGACGGAATAAGCCATTACTGACCGCATTCACTGATGAACAATCGCTCATAGTGATGTAGAGTGGGTAAATATCTATATCTGTGTCTGGAATGCGATGATAGAACTTTCAAGGGATTTGATTTACCATTTCATGATTCCTGCAGAGTCTATTAATGAATAACCAATCGATATACAAAAAAGGTTCTATCTATCAGGTCCCTACATTGAAAAGGAACTCGCTGATGTAAGGTCTAGCTAATCAAGGGATGTTGATGCAGTGACGGAGACAGAGGATAGAATATCAAGATGTATAGAGTCTACGCTAATGTCGACATTGTACATTGTAACGCTTCCATGACACGGTAGCCTAATAAATATGATTCGCCACTTAACTTTTTAAATAAGTATTCTTTAATGCTGCAGATAGCCGCAAACAACTGAAAAGTACACAAAAATTAAACGTTACAAATCAGCTCATTTGCAATATGCAGTATAACGATTTAGGACGAATCGACCAACGTATAATTCGACCAAAAAAACCGACGTAAACATTGATCAATATATATTTACTGATCTCTTAAAAGCCGACACAATATAACCTTTTTCGATACTTCGATAACTATATCTTAACAAACACATATCAAATGGATGAGAGCACATAGCATATTTGACTGCATTGTTCAGGCTGTTGTAACGTTACATTATGCATTCTTAAACAACAATGAAAATACGAGAAACAATATACAGATATTGTATTGGTGCGAGGGAAATAGCCCTTTTATTACCCATGACGCTAAAGTTATCGATGAATGGATGAAGAACAGGATCGAATACCGGTAGTTATTTTAGTGATGAACTTCAACCGATGTGCGTGCGGCATCATTCAAAGGTAAAAAGGCGTTTCCGTCATCATTTCGAGAGTACTTACAAAAGTCGGATCTTGACAAAAAATCACTTGCACCATGAGAGGATGCCCCGAAAATGTGCTCGTTCAAACCATTTACGCACGGTAGCTTTCTTGCAATTTGAATGTTCGAAAGGCGCATCTGCCATCGATTCTAGAGTATTCAGGACGATCGGAATTTGACCAGAATTCATATACTCCTCCAGGGGGGGTACAGGGTCCACCGACATGTGCTCATTTAAGTGAAACATTTAAATCCTGTGCCCCATGTATGTGTGCAACGTGAGGGAGATGTGGGGAACATGGAAATGTGCTCATTCCGGTAACCGTTTTAGTGATGAACCTCGAATCACGTGACCAAGGCAGCATTCTTACCGAATGTGGACGGGTCAAAAGGCGGTTCTGTCATCATTTCTAGGATATTTAGGACGGTCGGATCTTTACCACAATTCCTATGCATCTCGAGTGGGTTGTTTGAACCACAAAAAAGTGCTGAACAGATCAATGCTCAATATCGAGATGAACTTTTAACCACTATCGCGCGGCACCATTCCTACTGAATGTGGAAGGGTCAAAATGCAATTCCGTCATCATTAATAAAGATACTAGGGACAGTTGCCTCTTGACCAAAATTCTTATTCATCCCAAGTTGGGTGGGGGGACCATGGAAGTGAGCTTATCGCGGTACTCCATTGAGCGATGAACTTTAAACTGGTGCGCGCATATACTCTATAGCATGCGTCAGTCTACACTAAGAACTAAAAAACGTTATAGATATTAAGCCCTTAATTTGAGAAATAATGTCTTTTTTATACGAGCACAAAAAATGTGCACGATTTTAGCTTAATCTAAATATTTCACTTTTTATACAAACTCCGGGAATATCAAAGTACGTGTCCGTTTAAGAGTAAGTAGAACGTTCATACCGAGAACAGGAGATGCATATTAACCATTCTTAAATAGATAACACACATTGTACCGTTTTTGGATGATAAGTTTTATTTGACAGAATATTGGTGCTGAATTGACTTGTGTCTGATCTGTCTAAAAAATATTGTGAGTTTGAATAAGATCCTTCATTTTGTTGTGAAAACATTTTGCCTACGTTCAGCCTATGATTATCATGATAATCAGGGTAATTCTGACTCGGATAATATGCTGACTATAGAACGTTTTCGGGATGAATAAAAATTAAATTATTATTATTTTTTAATTCATCATTATTACAGTTCAGAAAACAACTAAATACAATCCGGTAAGTACGCACGAGTTGTTTCCTCAATGAATCAATTTTGAACACATAACATACAGTTCTAACCGTTGTATACTTCTATTGTGCATGAGGGGAGATAATTCAATTACGATACTTATCGAAACCACAAGCAAAAGTCTTTATTTGGTAAGATGTACGTCCATTGGTTTGCAATAAAAAAAAAGACATCGAATATTGAACAACGACGATATCAATGAGTAAAACAAACACGGAAAGACGAATCATGTATAGCCTAATATAGCCTATGGTGATTTGTCTCATAGAATATGAAACAAAAAAAAACGTGTTAAGGATTATGAAATTCCATCATTCGAAATTGCTGATCAAATGAGATAAAAAGAATTGTGATAAAATTAATACTGTATTCTGCATATGCATTATATAGAATGTTTAACAATGGTTGAAATATATTTTGCAAATATAGTTATACTTGGATATCTGAATATAAGTTAGGACAACAGTTATATGATATACACGATTATATTTGAACAACATAATGTTAGCGCGGTGCCCATCTCGTCGATGTTATGCTAGATTTAATCTTTCAAGAGCTTGCCGTTTCACCTGGACCTTGTCGGTTTTACCATTGGAAAGTGTCGGAAAGGAATCAAACCTTAAGAAGTAGGATGGTTTGTTTCCTAACACGTTATCTCCGAGTACACTCTCACAGTTCTTATCAAGGTCATCCTCTGTTGTAGTGACATCATCTTTCAGTATATAACAGGCGCATACCTCTTCAAGGAGCCGCGAGTCCGGTACTGCAACAACAATGACCTCCCTTACACCTGGTAGCTTGGAAATAGCTCCTTCCACTACGCTTGTCAAGACTTTCAAGCCGCCCCTTTTTATGACGTCATTTGATTTTCCCTTCACAAAAAACTTGCCCGTTGTCGTTATGGTTCCAACGTCTCCTGTTCTAAACCATCCGTCAATAAAAGAAGCTGCGTTGATTTCTGGAGCGTTCCGGTACCATCTCAACATCGACAGTGATCTCACGAGGATTTCTCCTAAATGTCCACGATCCAAGGTTTCATCTCTGTCACCGGCTATTTTGACTTCGAAGCCTGGAAACAGCGACCCTACATGTCCTTCCTCCATTTTCGGCGTAATTTCAATATAACACGACACACCAACTTCAGTTGACCCGTAAACCATGAACAGTTTCTCCGTACATTTACCACATACATCAGCGAGATGACTGCCAATAAGTTGCCCGCCGGTCATGATGGCGTACAGTTTGTAGCCGAGTTTCAGTATTGTGTCCATGTTTGCGAGAATATCAAGCACCGCATAAGGAAGAAGCCCAGCAGTCGTGCAGCGTTCAGTAATGATGATATCCCAAACAGACAGGATGTTCTCTTTCTTCATTCCTATTGTTGTATCAACAAATACCCTTTTATTGCCATTCAGGATACTGAATAATGGAGAGCCACCAAACCAGCAAAACGGTCGGTCGTTATAGCAAGTCTCGTAAGGCCGGTCGCCTGATGCCCCCAAAAAGGTGCCATAGGAACCATTGACAATCGACAAATGAGTAAATTCGACCATTTTTGGAACTCCGGTTGAACCTGAAGTGACAAAAATTACGGCGCTACTTTCTGGTTGTAGTCTTGGCAGTGGTATAATTTCCTCTTCAGCTGTCAAGGTAACGTCATCCAGTGAAGGGAGCGAAGATAATGTTGATTTTTGTAGTAGCAAAGCAATCTTCTTATCTTTTCCAGATTCTTTATCAAAGAAGTACGCCCCCATGTCTGAAATATATGTTTCGTCCGAGTCAGGATCAACTAGAACGGCACTGCATTTTGTGGAGTTAAGTAACTTCAACGTCTCAGCGAAAGATTCCCTTGTTTTGTATATTTGAACAGCCACCGCTCCTGTGACAAAGATTGCAAACTCACCAATAATCCACTCGATGGAGTTTGACCCAATAATTGCTACACTGTCTCCTGGTTTAATCCCATTACTGATCAGATATTTGGCTATGTATGTCGACCTCTTTAACAATTCATCATAGGTCAAAGACTTTCGTCCGCCCCCAGGAAACCGCTGAACGCATATTTCCTTTTCTGGGGACTCATTTCTCCTTTCTCTCAACACGTCAACGATTGATTTGTACCGGACATAGTCAGGATTCGGACAGGAAATGTAGCTCAAGTCAGCCATCTTAATGTTGGTGGTTGTCTGAAATGTAATTATTTTGTTACTTTGGAAAGATTACGAGAAAATCGCTATTAAAGTATAGACAAGAAATGAAAGCTTCTTTCAATTTTCCGTGTAACTGGTAGAAAGGACGTGTACGGAGAGCCAAGAACACCGAATTTAAATCTCACATATAAGCAAAAAATTAAAATCGACATAACGAGAGAAGAATTATGAACAAAACTAGTAAAGAAAAGGAAAAAAAATCATTTAAAGGTACTTATCGCATGACACATAATCTTTTACATTTATGTGTGAGACATATCAGAAAACAAACATAGACATTGAATAACGCTTGAAACCCGAATATCATCCTTAAGGATAACCCATTGCTACAAAATCAATGAGGGAGGTTACTCTTGGTGAAAATTCCCTCTGCCATATTAACAATATTAACACAACAATTAAGTAATTGACTACCATAGGTTATGATATACCAAGATCCCAACGGTTATTAATACATTGCCAAATGTCATAGGTAAAACAAGTGATCAATATCAAACAATGGGATCTACCTTTTTATTGCATATCTTGTTTAAGTTCACCTAAAGTTAAGCTGACTATATACCCAGTTTAACACTTGAGATATATATGCCTAAACATGTTTTTTTTTCTTCAATCAATTATAAGTCTATGCTTTATCATAACGATATCGCTGTCGAAATAACCAGTACTCTTCGGTAAAGTGCATTTGTGTAAACACATACCATTCAATAAATTAATGAGAACACGTTGAACAGAAGCAGAGAGGGGTTTGTAAATCTGCCGTCTGCTTCATTAATGCGTGTGAATCGGGTCCTACTCAAACAGCTTATTAACCGGTATAGTGAAATAATATGCAATTACGATTTCTAGATTAAAGTCAAATATCAAAAGATATAACTCCCAATACATATACTAGCTGATTAGAAGAATCAAGTATATAATCTGTATAGTTTAATGTTTCTACACGCGCACAGTTAAAGCACTCTGGCGTGACATCAACCATGTCCTTTACTGACTGCGTTTGACATTTTATTCGATCATTCTCTCTAACTGTCATTTAATAACATCGCAAAACAGGCTGTTTCCTGTTAGCATAAAATCTCTTATCTGTCTCACAACTTCCAATTCACGTCGACATGATATACATATGTGTAATAAAAGTAGTTGCATGGATATCGAGCAACACTTTCATCAACGAACGCTTCCATCTAAATACCTTTCCCAATCATTACATCAACTGTCTCAATGTAGTCGAATCGAGTTGTGTAAATCTTAACAAATTCATCGATTTGAGTTATGAGAACTGACACCGAATTATTTCTGAACACGCTATCTACATTGTTAGTAACAATATCTCTAACCTTCATATCTTAGACGTTTTCGTTCCGAACCTAAAGTAAACTCGCTTGCTAAAATATAATCTTTCTCTCTCTTTCAGATAGCTTCAAATGTGTCGTCTTCAATGTTTGGCGTGAAATATACGAAATTGTATTTTGATGTTATGGATATTAGACTAGTTTTCTACAAAACAATTCCTTGAGTATCCTTGGTATTGAAAATCAACCATACATCTACTCAACATTTACAATATAGTATATCTACTTACTTGGTCACGTGAAGTGTTGTTCAGCTGGGTTTACCTGTGGTTATGTCGCGACTGCCGGCTCTATGTATGTACATCTGTTTTATCTTGTTAACCGTAGATCTCGGATAAACCTGATATAGCAATCAAAACGGTCCAAATCAGGTTCGTCAACTGCATAATCAATGATAAGATATTCCAAACACTGCTCACATGTGCATGCAGAATAACTTATAACAAGTTACAACCTTATAATGAAATAGCGGTACACTTTTTAGTTTGTAATATGGCTGTGCCAAGTTCGTCTCCAAATATGACGGGGCTCACTAAAAGTGCATGCGCTCAATGGATATATAATATCACTCGGATGATATATGTTGTGTTATCTTCTTTTCATATTATGCTCTTACAACTTATCATTTGGTCTATTTCAGACACTATGTATATTACAGTATCATTTATTTCAATAAAGTATAACCCACAGCCAGCTCTTGGCAATCATTACTCGAAGAGTAAATATGGTTCCAAATGTTTATATACATGGTAAACAATCTACAATAAATTATACGAAACTATCACTGATAATATTTACATGAGATATAGTTTCTCTTTCCATAAAAAAACGAATATATATGAATCGGAGCTTACTACTTAAACGTCCCCTATACCTTTAAATGCATTATAGGAATATGTACATTTTATATAGGCAGCTACTTACCAGAGACCGAATAGAGAAGTTAATTGGAACGTTTAGCTCATTCCTGCTCGAAGGCTAGGCAATAATTGACAGGGGTAAACGAGGCATACACACTGGTGAAATCACACGTAACTCGCTCTCCCGAAACACACGATATACCTGTCGTGACATGGGTACATGGAAGACGGCACAAACATGTGTGACCTATTGCAATGAGTACACCCTGTTACCCCACGCCCCCCTTTCCTTGAATGACACCTGTCATTCCCAAGATGTACCCAGTGTTACTATACTACGTATGGGTCCCTATCTCACCGACTATAAGTTTACAGCCAAAGCTGATATATGAATATAATAGTGAGTCAAAACATTGTACATGTACTAGTAACAATGAAGTTAAGGCGCACAAACTCTCAGTAACCAAGGATTAGGCACCGATATCTAATATGATATCTTGTACTTTTTAAAGGACAAGTAAATTCAGATAAACTTTATATTTAGTGAGACAATTAAAGTTCACCAGAAAGGGCTTCACAGTTCCACAGTCCCTATCTCTTTGAGTCTATATGTCCGTACAGGAATGTTCCATAAAACCATATCAAACCATTCAATGATAAAATAGAAATAAAGTAATAGTTATTCTCCAGAATCCTGTTCTTTAGTGGTTGAGGAGCCCCCTACCTTCTCACAGGCCAATAGGGTGCATATCCTTTATAGACGAGTTAAACTAAAATCAAGACAAAATTATTTCATTATCACCAGATCCAATCAGCTCGGCCTGTTGAGAGAGTACCAACTAACCATACCTGTCCGGTGGTGTACGTGTTCTTTTTTTTTTTTGTATTTGTTTTATTTTTTCAGAGATTTTCATACAGTGTGAAGTACATAGTATTCAATTGTATTCAGAATAATCATTATTACAGCACCATAGAATTGTAGATGATCCAACACAAATACACACATCTTAATCCAGATTCATAAAATCATTTACTTTTGATGAATTTTCTTAATGTTACTTTCCCACTGTATTTAAAGAAAGGAAGAAAGCAGAAGAGAAGGTGTAGAGCAGACAGAAAAATCATAGCAATAAAGCAATAGGGACGAAACAAGAAACATGGACAAAGACATATATATAGTAACAAAGACAGACATAGAGACAGAGAGAGAGAGGGAGAGAGACAGAGAGAGGTATCAGAAAATCAAATATTTACAGTATGGTTTGTAGTCTAACCCAGATGTACCCAGGATAAACAGAATTGCTGGTAAGACAATTTAGGTCTGACTTATAATTAGACCAGCCTTACTGTATATGAATGAAGACTGGCAAGGGAAAGACAAGAGGATTTAAACATGTATTGTCGTCAGCAAGTGTCACCACATATGATTATAGCAATAAAAGTTTATTTTGAAATCTTATAGAAACAATAATATGTATTAACTTTGGTTACATATAACATTACAAAGTATAGCAGTAAACAAGAATCTAAGGACAATAATCAGCAAATTGAAGTTCTAAGAGATATTAAGTAATTTTTGCCATTTTTTCCATTCATTTTGAAAATTTTCCTTATACTTGTCCCCTTTACCCATTGCAATATATTTTTGTGTAATATAATGATCTTTAATAGTTTTTTTGAGACCAGTCAAAGATAAATTAATTTGTAGACACCTTGTTGAATAAATATACTGTTTAATAATTAAAATGATTGTACTGTCTATTGATGTTCTTATTCCATCTTGATTATATAATCCAAAAATAAAAGTTTCCTTATTATATGCGAAAGGTATCATTAAAGAATCTAATAAAAACTCAAAATTTTGTAACATAACCTGCACCTTATCACATTCCCAAAGTGTATGTTCTATTGTTTCGATATCAGTTTTGCACCAGTAGCAATACGGATTTTCTGCTATTCCTGCCTTAAATAGAAATGAATTTGTTGTTAAGATGTGTTGATTAATTCTATATTGTAGCCACTGTAGTTTTGAATTTTTGGTTATATAAAAAGGCAATTTGTATATTTTCCTCCATGTTTCATTATCAAAGTTGAAGATATCCCATTTTTTTCTTCCAGTGGATATTATGTTATTTTTACTGAGTAAATAGTAAAAGTCTTTTGTTCCCTTTTTACTGCGAAAAAGAATTTCCATATCAATTGGTAGTGTACGTGTTCTAGTGGACTGTCGGACCACTGGTGGCCTCTGTGATGGTGCCATGAGGGAACTTCCCTTGAGGTCACCTATATGAGGTTGTTGGATCCCAGGTACTGCTATCAGGCTCCCCTTTCCCTCCACGAATTGCACCTCGTATACAGGAATATCACTAGTATGCATATTGATAACCCGGTAGGGTTCCTGTTCCCATCTATCTTCCAATTTGATATTTCCTTCTGGCCGACCTTCCAAACAAGAACACGGTCTCCTATCTCAATGTTAATTTCTCTGCCAGTAAAGAAAACATTCTTCAAATGTAGCTATTGGTTGACACATAAGCTTATGTCAATATCTACGACAAGTTACAATCAGACACATGCGCACTGAATAACGCTTAAACGAGAATGTTATCCTGAAGGGTATAATATGTACTGTTGTTAAAAAATAAAAAGGGTTTGGTTTGATTTGGTTTGATTTGGTATATTTTGTTTAATGTCCTATTAACAGCCAATGTCATTTAAGGACGACCTACCATGCGTGCAACATGCATGCATGTGGTGAGTGCGTATGTGTGTCCTGGGAGGCTGCGGTATGTTCGTGTTAAGTCTCCTTGTGATATGGTGAACATTTTCCGTTGCCATATCAACAATATTAATACAACAGTTAAGTAATTATTTACGATTGATTTTCATACGTTATGGTATGACAATACCCCCTTGTAGCTCTCCTGAACACAGATCATTCACAATAAATTCTTTATTCAATAGCCAAAAGACGTGATATCCATATCAATTGATTTTAAACAATTGTTCCGGTTTGTGGAAAAATTAGTGTTTTGATGCTTAACATAAAAAGCATGTGGCCACGAAGATATCTAGATCAGCATAAAATAACTGGAGCAAAATGAGGATTGTATACAATTGGCAGACCTTGGAGAAATGAAAAATGTGAAATATCATTATATATGTCATCAAAGTTCACACTTCGAAAGTGTTCAATATCAATCAATACGGTGTGTCGCTCTCGACATAATCAACACGTGTAGGCCGTTGTCGACATAGACAAAAATTGTGATCGCTGTCGAGATAACCAATACTTTTTGGTCGCTGTCGAGATAACCAATACTTTTTGGTCGCTGTCGCGATAACCAATACCTGTAAGGCGCTGTCGAGATAACCAATACCTGTAAGCCGCTGTCGAGATAACCAATACTTTTTGGTCGCTGTCGAGATAACCAATACTTTTTGGTCGCTGTCGCGATAACCAATACCTGTAAGGCGCTGTCGAGATAACCAATACCTGTAAGCCGCTGTCGAGATAACCAATACTTTTTGGTCGCTGTCGAGATAACCAATACTTTTTGGTCGCTGTCGAGATAACCAATACTTTTTGGTCGCTGTCGCGATAACCAATACTTTTTGGTCGCTGTCGAGATAACCAATACCTGTAAGCCGCTGTCGAGATAACCAATACTTTTTGGTCGCTGTCGAGATAACCAATACTTTTTGGTCGCTGTCGAGATAACCAATACTTTTTGGTCGCTGTCGAGATAACCAATACCTGTAAGCCGCTGTCGAGATAACCAATACTTGTAGGTCGCTGTCGAGATAGAATTAGAAAAGGTGTTGCTGTGCCATAAGTCATGTTTCCTTGGGCTAAACTGTTGTATATATAGACGGTCACTATCATGTATGTCCACTTACTGTCATGAATTTAAAATGTTTGATGAGCTTCAAACACACAAAACAGTCTTATCTTTTTGTTTAAATTGTATAACTTTCATCGTATTCAAACAACTTCCTGCGTGGGCGACACATCCACTACAGTGGAATTATTGTCTTACTAAGTGATAGCAAATCAAAGCGTATTACACTGTATAGGTATTGAAAATCAACCTTTCATCAATACAATGCTTACAAGAGGTAATATTTACTTGCTTGGCAATGTTAATTTTACTTAAGCTGGATGTATCTGTGGCCACTTAGTGAGTGACGTTATGCTCCATGTATGCACAGCAGTTTGACCTTGTGACCCTGAGATCAGGGACAAACCTGATATCGCATACAGTACAAGTCAAAATAAAGTTCGACAAAATGAATTAATCAATGGCATGTTGTGTTGGTACATGTATATAAATGATAACTAATTAGATACGTTGACTCATAATTGATTATACCCTATTTTAAATAAATCAACCTGTATGCTTCCCTTTTGTTACCTACATGTAGGTGTACACTAAATTAGACATACGGACGTATACCTACGTTATGAAAAGTAGATTCATGGAAATATGTATTATATACAATGTATCTGTATTAGTCAATGCAGATAACTACAGTTTTGTTTTGTTATTATTTAAGAGTGGATGTCAGCAAGCATCGAGCAATTTTGGCAAAATATGGAAAGTGTGAAAATTACCAAAATGCTTCAAATTTACATATGTTGGTCTAAATGTAATATCATGCAAGGAAATAGGTACCAAGTATCAAAGTGATCACCGTTGCCATGGAAACCGTCAAGTCTTTAAAAAAACCCAATCAGACTCAGTGGGATAGGGGCCGCGGTGGCCGAGTGGTTAAGGTGTCCCGACACGTTAACACTAGCCCTCCACCTCTGGGTTGCGAGTTCGAAACCTACGTGAGGCAGTTGCCAGGTACTGACCGTAGGCCGGTGGTTTTTCTCCGGGTTCTCCGGCTTTCCTCCACCTCCAAACCTGGCACGTCCTTAAATGACCCTGGCTGTTAATAGGACGTTAAACCAAAACAAACCAAACTCAGTGGAATATTACAATATTCAAAGAAATTAATTTATTATAAATTTGTGGTGTTACATTTTTTTACTTTTTAAGTTTATAGTTACTTAGTGCATATCATATACTAATTTCAGACTGAAAAGTATAACATCTATCAAGACTTTTAGCCCGTATAATATAAACTGTCCCATATACTACCTATTTAAATAGGGATATCAGGTGATAAAAGTATTGCTATTTTTTTTTCTTAATCATTTGCCAGCCAATTTTTCTTTTGATTATAATGCAACATTAAGTAGAGAAAATATCATATATAATCATTAGCTTCATCGAGGTTGTAGATTGTAAAAAAAGAGGATTTAGTATTACTACCATTAAATCTAAGCTATTGAGAGGGACAAGTTATCTCCCCTGTTGGAACTCTTTGGTGAAAGGTACAAAAAGTTCATTCTTTACATGGAACGATGGATACCACAGTTCATAGCATTCTAGATAGTTATGGTAATTGAAAAGGCATGAACTTCTTTTTAGACATGGGAATCGGTTAAAATAATGTTTGTATGGAATTTCCCTTCGATGTACAGTGAAATTGTGAGGAAATTGCTACTCAGCAGTAATCAGTAAAAGTTCCTAATTCTAAAAAATAAGGCACATGTTTATTAAATATATGTAACAACCGGTTATTCCTGTAATATTAACTATACAAAAGTATACATAATTGTAATCTGTACAATATTTTCAATTATAATATAGTTGTTGAAAATTAGTAAACTTATTCTTCTCTGTTTTTCAGACCTGTGAAAACCATGGTAACCACAAAAAAAAAACTAAAAAAAAAAAGAAAAAAAAAAGAAAATCACAAATTAATGCCGAAATAGCCTGCGCATCTTTTTTCGGATAGCTATTTCAAAATCTAACATATTCATCCCATTAACAGAATTAAAATTGTTTTGACATACAATGTATGTTCATTAATTTGAATAGTAGGATTGTCTGCAATCGAAGAGTTATTATAAACAAAATGTGTCAGAAATGGCTGACATCTTCTAATCATTGGTGTCTAAGAAGAGGTACATGGAACAAATATTGAATATGGTTGAATTTGACTGCAAAGTAATAAAACACATTTACCCAAACTATTAATTTTCACAACCAAGAGGGTTATACATACTGCAAGAACCAACTTCACTCAGAGCAAGGGATATGTACAGATATTTTAATTGCTTATTTTTTTTAATGTATTTACACCCAGAAGTACACATGTAGCATGATAGACGTACAATTGCAGAGGTGTTTCACTTGTAAATGGATACTATCATGCATGAATATGGACTCGGGAGGTAGAGTCTGGGATTATTCCTGGGTACTCAGCAGGAATGCTTTTCTGTTTTATACTGTTATATACACTTATAAATTTGGATTGTTCAAAATTCAACCAAAAGTACTTTTAAAGCAATTCAAATTAACAATGTATGTATGTATTAAATAGACAAACTTAATCACATTTTCTTTACAGATTTAAAATGAATGAAAACTCCATCACAGGAGTTTGACTACAGAATTTAGAAAAATGCAATTGTAAAACTGTTACTTTAAATGTTTTGCATTGAGCAGGTGATCACTGATTACTACTTATTTTAAGCTTCTATATTTGGTTTGGTTTGGTTTATTTTGTTTAACGTCCTATTAACAGCTAAGGTAAGCTTCTATATACTTTTATCACCGAATGATAATGTTGACCTTGACTTTAAGGTGAAATGCCAAATTATGTGAATTTTTGTCCAGTGACCACTGATTACTAAACAATAATTTAGTTTTTGACACATTCGAGGTATATCTGAGATAAAATCACTTTATGATTCATGTAACATTGGGTTTTACTCTAATTACGGGATAATGAATGTCTTTTCCATCTTTAAACAAAAACCAATACTTCACAACCATTACAATAAAAATTATCATGCCTGAAATCCATTCACATTGCTTTTTTTTCATATACAAGGTCCGTGGTCCTTAATGGCCACCAGAGTTTTGCAATATTTTAGTTTATTCAACCCTTTTTGACTCCACCCATCAGCCAAGGGAGTCAGTCAGGCCAAACATGTACATACATGTACCATCAAGCTGTCATACAAAGCTGATAATGTTAACCATTACCAAGTTAGAATGAATTTCAATAGAAATCAAACAAATGATAGTAAAACATGTGATTTTCCTATATAAACTATAGTAAATATTACCCCTCCTCAGGGGTAAAGGTGAGACTAAAGGGTCATGAAATTCATAATTCATAAGTACCTCAGACACTTTCACCTATGAAGATTCTTTGATTCTACCCTATTTCTGTCTTGAGAATTTTGTTGTTGTTGAAATTTTAGTTGATTTGACCCTTTTCGATCATGCCTCTCAGGCCCCTGGTGGTGGTGGGGGTGGGGGTGACCATATAATTCACAATTTTGGTTGACCTTTGATCATGAAAGCTTCCTGTCAAATTTCATTGAATTTGGTTTGACAGTTTTGGAGAAGTGGAAAATGTAGCTTGTTTACAGCTGGAAGACGGACAATGACGGGCAAAAGGCGATTAGAATACATGTAGGTCACTAGAGACTTTGTGTCTATATAGGTGTACTTTGTCAATACTTATACTGTTTCTGGGAAAAGGGTGGAGAAACAGAGTATGCATGGCCAGAAATCCACTGAGAAGTTGTTCAAGAAGGGGGATAACTCTTATACAATTTTCACAAAGGTGACTTGTGTCTTTAATACCCTGGTAGGCCTAATTTGTCAACATTATAAAGTCTGTAGAAGAAATCCACCTTACATCTCAATTTAGTTAAGTTACAGTCATTAGGAACAAAAATCTACAGCAACTCTCATAATGACACTTTTGATTTCAGCTTTGTGTTCTTTCATTCTCTTCTATGCTAGGTATTACAGTAAATTACTATTTTTTGTTAAATATCCGACAACTTCAATAGTTTTGGTGACCATAATTATCAAAATGTGTCAAAGTAATAATTGTTGAAATGTTCAACATTGAATCAGTGAAAGAAGAGTTAATTTCTTTGATTCAAAATTATTACAAAAAAGAACTGTAAGTGCATTTTCTCTAATTAAATAAGTGGTTGCCATGGCAACCAAAATGTAAATAAATCATATTTTGTTTACATTTCATAATAATTGTATCATTGAAAATGTCCATTCATTACTTCTTTTTAAGGAGATGAATTAAAATGTGGTTAAAAAGTTCAATTTATATACATATACATTGTTTTGTGAGAAAAAAATGTGCGGAAACATGTCAGAAATCATGAAAAAAATGGGGAAATTTGAATCATTATACCAAAAGCGCCTCTAAGTTGCCAGCCAATTTTATTTTTTAAACTTACCCTGTAGACATCTAATGAAAAGAAAATCATATGCAATACAATATGGTTGTAGATTCCAACTAAGGTTAACCAAACTTTGTCATATTTTGATATTTTTTCAGTTAGAATTCCTTGCTGTATTCAGGTTACCATAGCAACAGTTTGTAAATATTGCCAATTATATATTTTTAATTAAATGATTAAGGGGGGTCACCATTATCAAATGTTGGCTGTAAATACTTTAATCTCACTGTTATCTAGGATTAAGAGATACTCTAAATTCTAAAAATTTGATGTAGTCGGTGTGTTATTTGAGCCCGTAACTAAGGAAGTCATATTACTTGGATACGGAACCACAGACATAATTGAAATTCCATTTTTGTTATTCATATCCACCAATTATAACATAATTTAACATTTAAGGTCACTTTTTCTAAAATCTATTTTTTTCACTTTCCACCTAATGCTCGATGCTTGCTGACATCCACTCTTAATACCGACCAAAGGTTAATACTCAATATGCACTGCAATACTTTGATACGATCAACTCATTTGGTATATTTGTCGTTTCACAATATTGATCATTCGGTCTCAAGAGACCGCGCAATTAGGCGATACAATCGCAGTATTTCACGCACGATGTTTTTGATGCGTTGTGCGATCCCACTATTTAATGAATGCATATGCTACGAGAATTAGGATATTCTGAACCGTTTGTGAAATCATTATCTATTACATTGTAGTATATTGTAAGTGATATCTAATGGTAATTTAACCCTTTTCCCTATTAATAATTAATATTGATGTTAATAATTTAATTAAGGCTGTCGTATTATAACTTTGGTATAAGTGAGGTTTGTGTTCAAGTATTAGACAACTTTTATTGTTATTCTTTAAGCTCCATGTGAGGGTTACACCAGCATCTGAACCCCTATCAGGGCCTATATCACATCGTCAGGGAATGCCGGCGCCAGGACCATCAGACAGGATGGTCAGCTATCATCACATCCCGAGCGCCAGGACAGGTCAGGAGGTGCAGGAAGAGATTTAAACACCGACAAGCTTGAGGAGGTTTGGGCTCCAGTAGTGCTACAGTGTCAGTTTTTGGATGTGTCACATAAGGTGTTTGTGTAACCAACATGCTTAGTGTTGTTGGTTGTTAGTATCCTGTGTGGAAACTTCATGTGGATTAGACTTGTATAGCTTATAGCTACAGCTACAGTTACATCGCACATGTTTGATGGGCGTTTGTGGATTTGATTGACCATTGTTTTGGAGCAGAGACTTTAGTGACCTTAAATTTGTGTAAAAATGGCTGAGAGAGAGTGTGTTTTGTTGTTTTGTTGTAAATAAATTGTTAATTTTCACATACAAATATTGTTTTCATTTCTCATCTAACTACTCGACGCTCGTCCTACGTAACAGGGTTGATAGATATGTTGTGAGCCTCGTATTATAGGCGGTACTCAATGCTGTTCTTTTTAAGTCCTACTATTCTCTGACTATATATAGGGCCGTGTACCCAATGACTGGTCGCATTTTGGTTAGTTTATATCGACGATGTACATGTAGCACTCTAAAGTAAACAAGACGAGCCGCCTTTGCAAAATGGTTAGGATTAGGGTGAAAGAGTCTGTGATTGCCATGGCTGCTGTTACCGATTGTGGCTATTATTGGTTGAGCATCCGCCTTATTTACCAGATCTATAAAAGTGGCATTGGGGCCCTTAAACACCGCTGGCAAAAGTGTATAGATACTGAAGGAGAATAATACAGTATGGCCGGAGAAATTCAAATCCTTCAATATGAAGCTCGCAACTTATCAATCAGCCCTCGTATATTCTTTATGTGTAATATCTAAGCATGACGATGTAAGTGAACCTAATGTCGTGACGTTTACTTGGGTATAAAACTTTTTTTCATGACTGTATTCTTTCAAGACGGGGTCCTTTTTAGGGGTCAGGGTCAAAACCGGTAAGGGTTTTGGTTTACCTCCCCCGGTACTATTAGGATTTAGCAAATAAGAACTTTTTTTTATTAACATCCACGCTTTTTTAATCCATAAATTTTACAATAATCGCAGTTTCATCAACTATATTTTACACTTTGATAAATTGTGCCAGTTTCTTGCCTGATTTTCACAGAGAAGGTTTCCACTGCCCTGCATGTAGGCAAATTACAATGAGTTTAGAAACATTGACGGAATATTTTAGAGACATACAAATAACTGTATCCTAGGTATTTGATTAATAAAATCATCGATTGGTTTAATGATTGGAAAATTTCAAGTGAGCAGTATCATACTTTGTCGTCAATAGAAGTTTGGTTTGGTTTGGTTTCATTTGTTAAACGTCCTATCAAAGCTTAGGTCATTTAAAGACGGCCTCCCGTGCGTGCGTTATGTATGCGTGTAGTGAGTGCGTATGGCTGTTTTAGGAGGCTGCATTATATGGCGAACGCTGTCATCAGTCAGTTTATTTTCTAAATTACGTTGATATCAGCATGGTTTTACTAGTAAAGCTCAGATTAGTTTTGAGATGTGTAATTAGACATATGATCAGAAAGGCTGATCTTCTTGTTTTCAATTGCTAAATTGTGATACCGATGCAGATGCCAATGTCCGGTCACCTCTAAAAAGTTCGGTAATTTTACGCTCTGCAATTTTGAAAGTGTAGCGGGAGTAAACTTTAATAAAATCGAAAATAGAATCGTTACAACAATTACCGGAACCGTATATGTATGAAGGCTAAATATTCAAAATTGATAAACATGCACATATATGGCGGAAAAGAAAACGAGAGTTTGATGTTATATCATTTATGTACATGTTTATGCATATTTATTTAACAAAGCAACACGATTTTCAAAGTTATGTAAAATAAAAAGTCAGAAAAAATATCTTAGTGAAAATCGAGTGTATGCTTAAGCATATTAGCATACGTTGTTGTTATATACGCCACTGTCGTTACCCAATCTCATGTTTTAATTAAGCATTGATGTCAATTTTTTTTTAGTTTCATCGGGGTATGAAACAAATTTTGTTTGCAAACTGTATGAATCTGCGTAGCGGATTCTTACAGAATTTTGCAAACAAAATTTGTTTCATACCCCGATGAAACTAAAAAAAATGACATCAACGCTTATAATTAATTTTTGAAAATGATTTTCTAATTTAAAACATGTTTTATGTACAATTTTACTGGTTTTAAATGGGTTCTTTTTCTCAAATCAATACGCAACGTCAATTGTCGTATTTTGACGTCACATTTTTCGCGCCATTCTCGGAATTTCTTTCATAGAAGAATGAAAAGAATTTATCGACCAATCACATTTGAGTATTTACCATGAAAACAAAGAAAAATTAATTATCATGATATGACAGTAATAACAAATTATTTCATGTATATCATGGAAGGGTATAGCTGTGATATTTTAATGTTTTTGCGAATTAATATTTAATACTGTTATGTTATATCAAAACCTATGTAATTATTGTTTTGGTGTAGTAGTTAACCATGTCATGATATATCATATCACGGTATAATATTTATATCATGCAATTATGTAATATTACAACATGAATTGGTATTAAAGTATAACACAAGTAAGCGTTCAAAGGTTTAAGTGGAATATCTTGCTTTTAAAATTACGAAACTATGAATTCTACTTATGTTATGTGTTCAAGTACTTGCCGTCAAAGGCATAATATGTATATTGAATCGAACTAGTGGGTTCAACATGTACAATTACCTCGCGGTAATACGAAATGTGCATATGCCTTTTACAGACTCTTTATTTCTTTATTTGAGAATATTTTCAATATGAATGTTTTTCAAAAAGTGTTCATGAAAGTTTATTTATTCTATATCCACAGTGAATAACCTGAATGAAATAGATGTGTCTTACTTCATTGTATTGTTATAGGCTAGTAAATTGCTTAATCTCAATTTATGGTTCGCAGGTCACCTCTGAAGCAATTGAGCATTTCCAGTACGCATTAAGTGCTATCTAAATACCAAATAGAATTCGACGTAACAGTTTGTTCCGTAAAATCTGCAATAACACGGATATCTAGGAAAGTCCTGACAGACTGAAATCTTAACCTCCAAACGCGACTGCCGTTTTTAGCTGTAGAGTTCCATAAAGTCGTACAATTACGGGTTTTGATGTAAACATTATCGCCGTATTAATTAACCAATACCAATGGGAACATAAAAAACAATGGTATATATATTTATAGATTTATATCTAACGTGTGTTTATTGTAATATCATTATATAAGTCAATCATATTTGATTTAATTGTGTTTAAAATTTTATTATTTTTAAGAATTTTGTTAGGTTGACACAACCTAAACCAATAGAAGTGCAAAGTTACCCCCTTCTTAATCTGATCGAGTACGAAGTAAAACAAATTATCGAAAAACCTGTATACACAAACGGTAAATGTCTGATCGACACATCAAGCGAAACTGATAAACATTTAAACTAAAAGCACAGGTTGCGTCATATTTGTAGACTAATGCTCCGGAACCTGTTTAATAGAAAAAATTAAAAAAAAAAAAAAAAAACACAAAAAACACAAACCAACAAAAACGACGTAATACTGAAGAATTATTAAAAACTGCCAACACAGTGATGGTTTAAGTGGAAATAGTTAAGTCCAAAAATAAGAAATTTGAGCCATGAAATGCAAGAAAAATACATTTTCAAAATGGCCGCTAATAGGTCATTTGTGAAAATTCTTCTAAAAACAAAAATTACTCTACTTACATAAGAAGTCTGAACTTTGGACACATCTTTCAGATAAAATTTCTATAAAATTACCAAATGTTTGTTACATATTACAAAAGCTTTTTATGCAAAATCGGAACGAGACTTCAATATGACTGAAGCCTCAGAAGAGCAGGTCTTTAAAACAAATGTTAACAACAGTATATCGTCAACTTCTCTAACTGACTTTAACGTTGGCTGTTCCCGAAACCTTTACCAGAGGGATTCTCAGTTTGGTTTGGTTTATTTTGTTTAACGTCCATTTAACAGCTAAGGTCATTTAAGGACGGCCTCCCGTGCGTGCGACATGCATGTGTATGGTGAGTGCGTATGTGTGCTTTGGGAGGCTGCGGTATGTTTGTGTTAAGTCTCCTTGTGATAGGCCGGAACGTTTGCCGATTTATAGTGCTACCTCACTGAAGCATACTGCCGAAAACACCCAGCAGGACACCCCAACCGGTCACATTATACTGACAACGGGCGAACCAGTCGTCCCACTCCAAATATGCAGGAGTAGCAACTACCATTTTTAAAGACTCTCGTATGTCTCGGCTAGGGGACAGAACCAAAAGCCTTCCTCGGGATTCTCAGATTCTTAAGTGACGATGTCTTACCGTCCCTGTGTAATCAAAGAATATCTTCAAAGAAGTTGTCTGTTTTAACCCTTTCTTTCTTTAACGAGGGATGCATACAGATCGGAGGCTTTTTCAAAATCTCATAAATCAGCATAATTTCAGAAGTCGACATAGTTTATGGCAATGAATATGTTTAATCAAGGTTTATTGTTTCTATGCAATTTTATGTTTGCGGGTAAATAGCCTTTACTATTGTCAAAATTGTCATAAAAAATGAATATAAAAGTAAGCATTTAGCAGTCTAGATACGGTATCGATTTTACTCTTTCATTCATTAAAATTATTTCAATATAAAAATTAAGAAAGAAGATCCTCCCATATACATTATAGATTAATGCTTCTCTGCCACACCCAACCCCCCGGTGGCAATAACAAACAATCAATGATTGTCCACAACGCACGAACGATGCCATTTAATAACAATTTGTTATCAACATTACAATTCAATATACATACCATTACTATCCATACATCTATAATACATATATATGCATTAACTTTCATATCGTAGTTATATAGTTCACAAAAAGAATTTTAGCTCTACCTGGACCACCGAGTGCGTTGCCTGAACTGACCTGGCACTGCACGTGCCACAGGTACCTCAAGTACCGCCACCTGGCGGTCAGACTGGCAGAGAAAGTAATTTCCCGCTAATTCCAGTGTCAACCGCGGGAAATATGATTTCTCTGCCACACCCAACCCCCCGGTGGCAATAACAAACAATCAATGATTGTCCACAACGCACGAACGATGAACCTAAAGAGCGGGATCGAGATACCAAAACATTGTTTAAACTCTCACTATTTAAAATTGACTCAATAATATATATATATATATGTTACGGCGAATGCTAAATTCACAGTCCTCCACCCACTTCTAAACCCTAACCTTTACCCTTATAAACCGAGATTTTGAGAAACAGATAATCTTTCTACCACACTGTCTTTAACATAACCATCTTTAGCTGTCTCTGACCGCCATCTTCCATGGCGCTTGAAAAGTCTATCAACCACTCCTCCATTCGCAGCAGCAGTAGCCCCTCCTGCTCGGAAGCTATGAAGACCATATTTCGAAATGTCTGGAACAACACTGGAAAAATGATGCAAAAAAGATTCTCGCAGTCTTGAATATATCATCGGCTTATTACACTTCCTTAGGGTATATCGATCCTTGCACTTTGTCACATTCCGAAAGATATACTCACTGCTACTGTCACTGATCTCTGCCAACTGCAGATAGATTTTAAGATTCCTCACTGGGCATAACTTGTTATCAGTTCTAGCAATCAAAACCCAGGAGCCGTCTCGGTAGATATCTGTCTTGGACTGCTCTATGAAAAGCTCTGTGTGGGTGGAGGACAACTGAATATCGCATCTCATCAAATTCAATACCTCTGCACTCCTTAAGAATCCTGCATAACACAATAAAGAAATTGTAATTATTCTCTGTGCAACCAAATCTTTCCCATCAAAATGCTTGTCATACATTTTTTCTAAAATTTCCACAGTCATCACATCTTTTTTGATAACTGGTTTACAAAGTTTTCTTTTTGCACCTTCAAATAAATTCTTCACCAACAAAGAATCTGTAGGAGATGGTAACCCTACAATATTATGAGCCCATCTTATTCCATAAAATACATCATTTAAGACACCTTTACTAGCACCTGTCTGAACCAAAAAACTGCAGTATAAACAAAGATGTATTGGTTTTGCAGGGAAAACACAGACATCATTACTACTTGCCCATAAAACCCATTTCTTGAAATTATAATAATATTTCTTGACCGTGCTATCTGCTTTGGAATTACACAAAAGATCTGGAATAGTTTTTTGCAAGTTCTTTTAAATTTTCAGAAAGTCCATTGATCTCTGTCCCATTAGCCTGCAAAAACAAACGTGTAAACAAAAGAGACAATTAGTATTATGTACTAAATGTGCGAGATATTCCTATTTATACTAAACCAACAAACTTATTCATCTATTTACATGAATGATATTGCTTTTTACCATATTTATATCCAAACCAGTAAAAGTTGAAAGAATCAACCAATTACAATATATATTATACACGCATAACTAATCATGTACATATACCTGCCAATCAGGTCAACAATTTTATCGCTAGTCAATATCCAGGTACCATGACCTGTACTCCACTAGTATCCACTACTAGCCAGGTACTATGACCTCCCTAGCTCACAGCTAGTCAATAACCAGGTACCATGACCTGTACTCCACTAGTATCCACTACTAGCCAGGTACTATGACCTCCCTAGCTCACAGCTAGTCAATATCAAGGTACCATGACCTGTACTCCACTAGTATCCACTACTAGCCAGGTACTATGACCTCCCTAGCTCACAGCTAGTCAATAACCAGGTACCATGACCTGTACTCCACTAGTATCCACTACTAGCCAGGTACTATGACCTCCCTAGCTCACAGCTAGTCAATATCAAGGTACCATGACCTGTACTCCACTAGTATCCACTAGTATCCAGGTACTATGACCTCCCTAGCTCACAGCTAGTCATTATCCAGGTACTATGACCTGTTCTCCGCTAATAACCACTACTAGCCAGGTACTGTCATCAGACCTGCCTAGCTCTCAGCTAGCCAATTATGCATTATCCAGGAACTATGACCTGTACTCCACTAGTATCCGCCACTATCCATACACCCCAACTCAACACCTCTAGCTCACAGCTATTCATACGAACAAAACTCGAATCTTGGACCTCTCCATATGGAGTATGTGTCCTACATACCCTCATTGAAACAATGCTAAATATCAACCCCTACATTCCTTTTACAAAACTATGTATCTAAAACCATTAAACACTGATGTGTTTTAACTGGATATAAGTGTTCAACTGGAGCTTACAATATTTACAATACATACATTTTTAACGATAATCTATATACAATGCTAGCATCCTAAATGGAAGCTTCTTTTCACTGAACACGGAATTGCTGCCTCTTCCTGATACACAAACATTGTCACTTTCTGGAAGATATCTGGCATCTTTCACAGCTTTAATGAAAGCCTTCCCATCAGGGCACAAAATTGGCCAAAACCGCCCAGTCATCCATACTGGAATGATCACTGTACCAAATGCCTTACATAGTTTCATGTTTAACAGAACTCTACTGATCAAATATACAGGTGGTACAAACCAGCCATTCCTACCTGACCAATCACTAGTAAAAGCGTCCATACCTACTGCACCAGGATTCCAATACCTGGAGAAAAATACACTAACCTTGGTATTATAATCGCTGGCAAACCAATCCACATCATAGGGCCCCCACAACCTCTCAAGTTGTTTGAACACTTTCACAGATATGCCCCAATCATCTGGATCTACTATTTTACTCAAGTAATCTGCCTTTTCATTTTTTGTCCGTGGAATCCACGCCATCTCTAGTTTTATCTGAAACCTCCAGCAGAGATCATAAATATCTAGAGCAACATCCTGTAAATCAGTCTTCATACTTCCCTTTTCTACTATTGAAACGGTGCCCTGATTATCTGAAAACCATTTGACTCTCTGACCTGCCAAATACTCCAACAATGAACTCAACACATTATATACACCTTTGAGTTCTCTCCATGTTGAACTTTTTTCAGATTCCTCCATACTCCACATGCCTTGTGATAATCCGAAAGGAGATTCAACACAATATCCCCCATAGCCAGACCCACTAGCATCAGAAAAGACAACTCTGTGACATTGCGGATGGTATTGAAGTCTACAATTGTTTAAACCCTCCAAATGCTTGGACCAAAACTCCAACTGAAACACAGATTCTATCCCAAGTTTCAAACTTTCATTCCAATGCTCAGTCCTTGCAATATCTACAGAAAGACATTTAGTCATGAGCTGAGTAACATTCCCAAGCACCACAGACATTGACATAATCTGCCCCACAAACTTTGCCAATTTCTTAACATGTATGCTTTTCCCTGAATTGACTAATTTCAAGATGTCACCTACGCAATTCTTGGCATTATCTACCCGATATGGTGGAATATGAAGTATCCCATTAAGGGAATCTACATCTACCCCTAGGAACGTCATATATTGAATCGGTTCCCAGCATGATTTCCCTACCTTTGGTACAAACCCTGATAAAACCAAGTCACTCTTTACTGTCAAGGCCTGTTTCCTACATTTGTCTCTATCATCATGACATCCCAAACCATCATCCAAATACATTAAGATCTGATAGCCATCTCCTCTCCATTTACCTATCAATGCCCTTGTCAACTTAGTGAAAACATATGGGGCTGTCCTTATCCCGAAAGGTAATACTAAAAACTTAAAATAACATATCTTGCCATCTATGATCCATGAAAACCCTAAAAACTGTGTGTGAGCTGGGAAAATGTCTATATGATGATAAGCTGAATGTATGTCAAACTTATACATCCATGAACCAGTATGCAAATATAACAAAGCCACTCTAATATCTTCAAATTTAACATTTTCCTTCCACAGATGCGCATTCACAGCCCTAAGATCTAGTATCAACCTCTTTTTGCCATTGGATTGGACTGAAACTGTCAATGGATTAACAATATACGGAGCTTCTACACATTCCTGAACCAACCTTTTTCTAACCAACTGCTCTATAGCTTCTAAAACGAACTCACCATTAGACAAAGAAGATTTGTTGTTTGTCAAGGCTACACTCTCTGGTAAAGAATAAAACGGAATTTGATAGCCATTTTCAATGACGTCCATCACAAAAACACTTGCTCCTATAGATCTCCAAAAGTTTGCGCTATTTTTCAATCTCCCTCTTACATAAATGTCTTTCTCCCCTTGTTCGTACTCGAAATAATCATATGTTATATCACCATTCGCAACCTCTAACGAAACATTACTTTTCCCGACAAATGTGCTATATTTAGCACAATCTATCTCATTGGGTGAATACTTATCTAACAACAAGTCCTTGGACCCTTCCTTCACCGACTCATTTAGACCCGCCTGGTACTCCTTGTTGTTTGCCTCCTGTGTTGAGTGGACAGTCCTTCCTGTAATGGCTGAAATCTCCACATCCGAAACATGCTCCACCTGCCCATGCTCTTCGTTGGCCACGAAAAAATGTCTGTCCTGCTGTGTTCCCACCGGAAGTGCTAGGTAGCTGACTAAGCACAGCGCCGCCGCCACCAGAACGACCGGGACCGCCGTATACCCTGCCATACTTAGCCCGACTGTCCTTCTTGGCTACTTTGTCTTTCCTTTTCTTGTTTGCTTTTGCTTCTGCCTTGTTAATTTTCTTCTCGTCCTCCGAATCACTAGCGAGCGGATTAGTAACGTAACATTTAACTGTCTCCCAGCCACATTCTGACGAGTCTGCCAACTTGACGAGCTTATTTCTCCCCTTGATCTCGGAAACACTCTTCTCCAATAGCTCACAGCAATAGTCAGTTTTACCCATACGTAAGGCCCATAACGCTTGCGTTACATCTTCCTGAATGCCATTGTTAAACTTAAATTGTTCTTTGTTACCCTGCCGTTTCCACGTGAACTCCGGCTCAGTCTTCACTTTTTTGAACCCAGCCTCCTGGTTTTCTGTACTTAATTCCTGCCTCAAGGTCTCTAATTTGGAGTCTAAATACTTCGTTAACTCATTTCTCTGCTCCTTAATGCTGTCTAAGACCACGGCTAAGGACGTTTCTGTCATTTCCTCTGGTTAAGAATTTTAGCTCTACCTGGACCACCGAGTGCGTTGCCTGAACTGACCTGGCACTGCACGTGCCACAGGTACCTCAAGTACCGCCACCTGGCGGTCAGACTGGCAGAGAAAGTAATTTCCCGCTAATTCCAGTGTCAACCGCGGGAAATATGATTTCGCCAACAGAATCTTTGGGGATTTGTCTTCAGTGCTATTTCTGCATCATTGATCTTTTATTTTCATTTGCAAACGACTTCAATCATGTTTTGCAACAAATTAATTGTCTAATAGAATACCTTTGTAATAATGAGATGTTTTTACGAACGTTCTTGTTGGTTGGCTCTAAATAAATCCAATTGTCGAATGGCCGTGAACAAATACAATTTTATTAGTAATCCAGGCTAAACCAATAACTGCAAATAATATAAATTAAACAGTTAAAGTCAAAACAAACATTCATCTTAAGCACTGACATGTTAATTGGTGTTTTTTTTCTATATCAGCACACCCAGACCATTTGAGGAATGGAAGGATTCAGTCCGAATTTGAACTGGATCATTCTCATTCCTGTAGGATGAATTGTTGTTGTATGTTATGTTTTCCTTTTCAGAAAAAGGTTGAACATTATTTTCTGATGCTATGTGGTTGCTACGTTGCCTACGGTTGTACACCGTTGTTCATAAATCAATAACATGACACATGCGGTGCTGATTTATATCTAAATAACATAAATAAAGAAAACACAAATCACAAATAAATAGCAGCTTCATTTTAATTGTCATTAAAAGTTCAAACGCAACATACAAATGTATGTAATGCAGAGTCGGAGAATGATTTAATTTCCTACATAAGGGAAGCTAATGATCTTTGAAGTTGGTAACGTCATAAAGTATAAAGCGTTCCGTTTCGTTTTTAAAAATGAGTAAGTCTTTCCGTTTGTCTTTATGACTGCATTTCCAAAGTCAACATATTATAAAAACATGAAAAAAGAAAATCAAAGTCATACATACAAAAATGTAGTTAACTTTATTATTAATACTGAAAACTAGATTTTCTACCATAAGACATTAGCTTGTTTATCATGCTGGAGTCCTTCAAACCCGGTGTTGTTTGGCCCTAAATAACTCAAAATGTTGTAAATAATAACACAAATATAAAAACCGAATCTGAATCAGCTTACCCTTAATGTCTCCACGAAGATGTCAATCACAGTCAGTTTCCCTTCTACAGAATCCTCGAAGACAGTGAACTCCTATCATCTCTATTGTTCATAAAGCTACATGGAAAGATTTCGCCATCCCAAGTGTGCTTGAAATATATATGTTAGTAAGCTGGAGTCAATTATATTATTGGACCTCTTGCTATACATAGCGATCGTACAAATCTAACCAATACCGTTGTTTGGGAAACTCCAGCCTAAACATTACATGGTTGAGAAATGGTTTCCACAAACGTTGCTCATAAATAAGTTTAGTGAGCCCTAAGGGTTCATATTTCTTTATTTGTACAGAATAATTTAAAGTCCGATCGCGAATATGCCTAAATTCTTACTGATAAGAACTGATGCATTTTGATATTGACATTATCCAGAACGTCCTCAGATCTTGAGGCGGATTTATAGAAAGATAACACAGTTTACAAGAGAGATCTTTTTAAACATGATACCGTATATCGGGTTTTTTTAGCGAGTGCCTAATTTCGCTGATTTAGCGACCACACTCCGTCGCGAATTTTCAAACATCGATAAAATTACTATTTTTTTTACTGCAGGTGTTATCTCCCTTCGGCTTCTACCGATCACCTGTATATGTATACGTAGGTGTATTAATACGAACAGGCGTGTTCAATTGACCGTGACTCGATTATAATCAATAAAAAATGTGTTCATAGCTGACCATACCTTGTCCATTGTATATTTAAATCCTAACGAGCTTGACTTTGACAGTGTGAACACGGCTATGTTAAGATATATTACTGTTACGAAGGACAAAGCTCCAGGGAAAGGTCAGAGTTTGTAGAAGTAAACAAACTTGTTGATGAATCGTTTCGTGAAAACGACGAACGATCCACACCTCGTAAAAGACGGGGAATTACAATGTGATGTGAAAATAAACGGATTCAGAGATGCAGGCATCTGCAAAATTCTTGATTTGTAACAGGTGCCGGTAGTACAGTAGGCCCTGTGTACATATATATGTACATTGAAGCGTGTGCGGCCGCGGTACACACAGTATATTGTACGATGTATATTGTATACTGCATGTTGTATACATTTGGAATTGTCAATAAATATTTTTGCTTAGTATTTTTGGTTTGTGTTGTATATGCATCTTACTAGCTGTGTAAACGCTAAAAATGATAAACATAATAATTTGTATAGAAAACGCAAAATTTGGCTTACGCTAATAAAATCGATATACAGTATTTTGTATCTACAACAGTGCTAGGACTTGCATCCCGAAATCATTATAATTGATTAGAATGATATCATCTGAGTTGACAATACAAAGAAAGCTACGAATATGATGTGTACATAGTGTATATAATATAAAATGATGACATTTTGATAAGGTCGATACATGGTCAAAAGGTTTTAATAATTTCAATATAAGATGAATGTTTGATTTTTAATAATCATGCAAATAACACATGTAATGATAGATTCCGATCTGTTAAGCATTTGCAAATGCATGTATGTATTGATATCTTTTAATACTACTTAATAAAAAGAAAACCAATAATCTAAAAAAAAAAAAAAAAAAAAAGTTCAATACTTATTCTTACGCTGATTTTATATTCTAAGAATGAAAGTTATTGCTTTTCATTAAAGCATTGATGTCATTTTTTTAGTTTCATCGGGGTATGAAACATTTTGTTTGCAAACTGTATGAATCCGCTTCATACAGTTTGCAAACAAAATTTGTTTCATAGCGGATTCATACAGTTTGCAAACAAAAAAATGTTCATACCCCGATGAAATAAAAAAAATTGACATCAACGCTTATAATTAATTTTTGAAAATGATTTTCTAATTTAAAACATGTTTTATGTACAATTTTACTGGTTTTAAATGGGATTCTTTTTTCTCAAATCAATACGCAACGTGAATTGTATTGTGACGTCACATTCTCGGAATTTCCTTCATAGAAGAATGAAAAGAATTTTTCGACCAATCACATTTGAGTATTTACCATGAAAACAAAGAAAAAATAAGTATATTTCAAAAGTGCGGTAGATATTTTACACTGTTGGGCAATACAAAAGGGAAGTTATCCATATTTAATCTGTTTTAGGAACATTAACTCAGCCAGCATTTAAGTGGTTTTTACACGACTAGTCGATATGACTTTTTAACGAAAATAACGAGACTATTTTAGCCATTCATGAAGTGTGAAACATAGTATTTATAATAAATCATTATGTGTTTTACAATGATTTGTGAAGTTAAAATACACACGTGAATCAATGTTGGAAGTAAATCATCCATATCCAGGTACTCATTGTTTAACATCTCGGTCAACGATGAGAATGTCTATCTTTTTCAGACATCGATTTTCATTAGACATTGTTTAAGTCAAGTTCGCATAATTTCCACGGATCTCTGTTTGCACTTTGCATTACAATTTGAACATTTGAGCATTTCAGCAAATCCATGCATACACATTCTACGTCACAGTAGGTCAAGGTACCATTTGTGGTGTGCGACACGTGCTTGCAAAATGCAATATCAGAGTCGACGCTGCATTGACCATTATTTGTAGGCGCAGAGGTTCCCACCTGTAAACATACGGAATATATGAATGTAACAAGTATACTAACAAGCACATGCACAGTGATAAATACTCTCTCTATATATAAATCCGAGATGTTGGTTATTTACAGACATTATCAAACCTATTAATTGTTAATAGTTGCAATGGTTTAGAATATATTCAATGTTTTTTTGTTCAGTCGGGAAAAAGTACTTCGTCGAAAAATTAACGGAGTAATTGTTCTTCCCCCAGCATATTGTTACACACGTTATGGTCCATTTCGTTCTCCATATATCCCTCCTCGATTTCTACACTTTGCACCATGGCATATAGCGGTCGTACCTACGAATGTATCTAATTCAAGTCCTTATTTTGCAACGCAATTAACTATTTACCGATAAACATTTTTCATTGATTTGCATTGATTTACGATCAACAACCTACAAGAAAACGTTTAACAGCATAAGCTATTTTTACTTTAAGAAACTGTTAACAGTAAACAAATTTAACTTTCTATGGATTTAAAAAATATTGTCGGTTTTCCCCACAATATATTAGTCACCGTAGCCACATTGATTGTCAATCAAAATTATATACGAGAGTGTATATCTAGGTATTCATTTTCGTTTGTTCCATGTTGTTCCGTTTGATTGATATTTGTACTACCATGCTTGAAATTGTAATATAATGTAATACGTAACAAACCGTATATTAGGGATGTCATGAACCCGGATTTTATCGGTTCAGTAATCATTTTCGACGCATTTTGGTTCTGTTGATACAAGTTTGTAATATGTATATTTCACTCCTGATGCACAATCGACCACAAGTAGAATATGTACACAATATTTTGTAAAAAAAAATGTAAACTTTATTTATTTTACAACAATTGCAAAACAAGTTATATCAACTTATATTAATCTCGCTTGTTGGCCCGGATGGAAGCGCGCGAGGGGTCTTACTGTGGGAGGAAACCGGAGTACCCAGGGAAAACCCACGTGGTCGGGCAGGTGACCACATACCTTTTCATGTCCGATCAGGGAATCGAACCCCGGCCGTCTAGGTGAAAGGCAAGTGTGTTACTACAGTGCCACCCGACCACCCGTAAACAAAACCACATACAGCAATGGAAATTGTCTCCTAGTCGTCTTCATTTAGTAGTGATGAATTTAGTGTTTTCTTTATTAATATGGTATATAGTTTGTATTTATTTTACCTTGTGTCGCGCCGTCGTGTTACCGTTGTTTCCGTACCTGCGCAATCGCGTCCGTATAGTGTCCCGTGGTGTGAGTCTGTATTCCGTAGTCGTAGGTATTTCGGAGTTTGTATTGTTCATATTCTATGCAGTGTGACGTTTTATTGTGCCAATTTACGTCTTGTGTTCTGATTGGTCAGTTGGTTGTGTTCGTTGTCTTTGTGTGGTCAAGTGGTCAGTTGGCGGGAATACGTTCTTTTATGTGGACGGAGGACATATTTATAGAGACGACGATGAAATGACAAAGACATGTAAGTAATATGTCTGTTAACTAACATCACCTAAAATATGTTCTTTATATTTGTACATGTACATCATGATGTGATATTTATTAGAAATATGTCATTATGTAGATTATAAATTTAGCTATTTGCTAAATGCGATCAGGGCAGTAATTGTCATAGCATGTAAAATATTTGTCTATATATACGTACTTTGCAAAGTTGTTAAAAGTGCTATTTAGTATATTGAAAGCAATCTAAAAGTTTATGTCATCACATATTCTGGTTAAATGTCAAATAGTCAGTGTGAATTTTATTACTTTTAGACATGTGAGCTGTGTGCAATATAAAAGAGCTGTATGTAACTACGTACCTGTATACGTATATAGCGATTTGTGGTCGACTCTGGACAAGATGATAATATTCCTATTGTAAGAGTTATGTCCCTTGAATGTACGTGTATGTGTAGTGAATGTGTGTGACGAAAATGTAAACTGTTGTATTTATATCTGTTACAGGGTTTTATGAACCACTTTGTCTGGTCAACAAATAAATCCGGAATATACGAACTTATCATGTGGTTGTGTTTCATTGAATGATTTCAACACCCCGTTACATTCATACGGTATTGAGTTTAGAGATACCGAAGCAAAGGATCTGTCCCGAATGTCCGAAAATTGTCCCATCTTATGTTGCCATGTTGAAAAATATATGAAATGTACATCATCATATAAATATTTCAGGATCCGTTTATCAATGTACGTATTTACTGCATAACTGAACAATCGTGTTTCCCTTCGTTTTATCATGCCCAGTAAACAGTTTAACTAGCGTTAAGTGTTAATCTACATATTGTTGATGTGTTTGTATGTTGCTCGTGCATCATAAGCTCTGACAATCTGACTAGAATAATAAAATGAAAAAAAAAAAAAAAAAAAAAATAGTTGTATTATACGGAATCTACCTCATCAATATTCAACAATGCCATACCATGCAGTCTGTTTTCATACTTACACCGCCATGAAACCGGGTAATGTTTAGTGTATACATTTTAACACAAAGGCCTGGTATTGTCATGTTGTTTTTGTTTTTTGTTGTTGTTGCTGTTGTTGTTTTCTGAACTGGGCCCCATTTTTTTAAATCCAGTTTCGTTCGTAGCTGCCGATTTTCAAATTATAGAAGATAATACGCCGACATTGATTTAGGTCGTAAATCTTGACAATTGTTTTATAATTTATATTTATATATTATCTACAATTCCCGTCTTGTGCAATAGGCCGTCTGCTACGGGGAAATCAAAGTCAAAGTCGCTAGGGCAAGTACAATCCTAAATAAAACCGTCATACTTGTCGTTTTGTTTGCATGACTAGGTACCACAGACATATGACACAAATAATACACACCATTGCTATCACCAAACAACTACCACCTGATCATTCAGGACCAAACCCCAGTACGGAAATCACGAGCCGAACCGAATCTTCATCTTTTGAACCGCGGTTTACCTTGTATATATGACAACGTGTAAATTGTAAAAACAATGCTGTTTTTGAACGTAGTTTTCAGATAAATACAGATGTACATGTATATTTAGCCTCGCAATAGACAGACTTTGTCTTTACCTCCGAAACAGTAAACGATACTGATACTAATTATATTGCATGGTGTTATTCACCAAGGATTTATCTTCTGATGACGACCAGGTATCTTAACATCCTCTCACGAAGACTAATTCTAATGATATTTCACCGTATTATTCACCGGGGATTTATCTTCTAATGACGACTCGATATCTTAACATCCTGTCATGGAGACTAGTGAAAACTATAATATAAGATATTCATAAGCTTTCCACGCGAAATTCAGCTTGAAAGTCAAATGTATTAAATATTACAGTAATTAGCTTGCAAATAAATAGGTTGAGATGTAATGCATGGTTTAGTAACATATACTCAACCAACATAAGTAAATATTTTGATTTGTCACAATTGTTCCGTCTTTTGTGCTTAAAAATACGTTCCAACAAGGAATTTGAAAGTCGGAAGAAAAAAAAGTAGTTACATGTTACAATGGAAATATCGAATATTCCATCATTCTTTTCTCTATTTATGACACGGCACCACAATGCCTCCTAATTCAACTTGATAGCACTGAGAGAACCATTTATACAAATACTTTTCTAATGAATATTAATAATACTGAAACTATTTCTGTATTTTTTTAAACAAACTAGAACTGTCGCCAGGATGGCTGACTAATACCCCCGCAATCTGCACGAGTCAATGGTGAATTGGAACTCTTAATTAGAGGCTAACTAAGATAACCCAGTTATATAGTGACCAGTTGCCATAGCAACCATAATTTTAAGAAAAAGAAATGAGATGCACATCTACACATGGTCCTCTATATTTGTGTGAAGTTTCAATGAAATCAGCATTTCAGTTTAGAAGTTGTCTGCACAAACTTGAAGTTATGGTTCTTATCGGAAAACCTGTTTAAAGTGACCAGTTGCCATAGCAACCATAATTTTGAAGAAAAGAAAGTGAGATGCAGATCTACACATGGTCCTCTATATTTGTGTGAAGTTTCATTGAAATCGGCCCTTCGGTTTAGGAGTTGTCCGGACAAACTTAAAGTTATGGTTCTTATCGGAAAACCTGTTTATAGTGACCAGTTGCCATAGCAACCATACTTTCGAGAAAAAGAAAGTGAGATGCACATCTACCCATGGTCCTCTATATTTGTGTGAAGTTTCATTGAAATCGGCCCTTCGGTTTAGGAGGAGTTGTCCGGACAAATTTAAAGTTACGGTTCTTATCGGAAAACCTGTTTATAGTGACCAGTTGCCATAGCAACCATAATTTTGAGAAAAAGAAAGTGGCATGCACATCTACACATGATCATTAATATGTGTGTGAAGTTTCGTTGGAATTGGCTCATCGGTTTAGGAGTTGTCCGGACAAAATGTGTCTACAGACAGACGGACGGACGGACGGACGGACGGACGGACGGACGGACAACCTGATTCCAGTATACCCCCTAACTTTGATGCGGGGGTATAAAAAGAAATTTGAGAACATTTTTTTTCTGATTGTATACGCGAAAAATTATCCTATTATTGCTTCTGTGAAGCATTTTTGGTGAGGACTAATACTGATATACCACAAAATTGCTGTTATGTCATTAGCATGACAGGATATGTAATGATTTAAATGATTAATATAATTATTTTATCAATATATCAAGAGTACCAGATATTCTCTTAAAGACTATCAAAGTTTCACATTGTTAAAACCTGATGAGACGTTTATGCATCCGTCATATCATATATTGCAGCTATATAGATTTTTATCATTTTATTATAAATAAAAAAACACATGTTGAAGAGACTGTAATTCATCAATAATAAAAACTTACTTGGATACTTTTTTGTCCAGCACGTTGACACTCAATACCTTCACCTTTGATGTGTACTTTAAATTTAACTGACGTCACATTGAACAGGCTGAGTTCCTTAATCCTGATCCAAAACATTGATGGCGAGTCACCAGGTACGGGTAAATCGATACATGAGCTTAAGTCATGGTCCAAAAGATATGGGACAGACCTCAATATACTGTTGTCATTATCGTTTACTATCGTGATATAATAGTTTACTGAAATTTGAATATAAATATTTGATAAAGAAATAATATCAATGTCAACACATATGCATTAAAACATTTTACATGATTCACTATGAATTTATATGCGAATATGTCAAATCGTTATCATTTAATCTTCTACTGTAGTAGTTCCGAAAAAAATAAAATCTTGAGGTCGCGTCGGAATAAGAAATCTTTATCAACTCAGACATGATAGATACACTTAGCACTTACGTGGCATCCACACAGGAGATACATGACAGATCACATTGCAGGCATTTCCCGAAAAGTAATAGGATTCGATTATCTTCAGTACCTCAAACGAGTACACATTACTGCCATGCTTCCACTACAATGTATCAATAAAAGTAGCCGATAATGTTCTATACCTGTTACCAGTTCATATTAGTAAGTTTTGATTTTTAACGGCCATCAGCACTTGGCGGCGTGTTCTCACTTCAATAAAAAGAAGCCGATAACCTTTGGTACCCCAAACAAGCACACATTACTGCCATGCACTTAAGTTCAAGGTCGTGTTAATCAAATGAAAACCATTGGATCTCGTCAGTGAATTATAAAGGTGTGCATCAGTTATTAAAACATTGTTGACTGTATAACGGTTTTCACACGGAAAAGTAATAAATGGGAAAGTTGCCCATTAATGAACTTAAACAATATGACCAACATAACAGTGACGTTTGACCTTCACATATTCCTTAGGTGATGGAAGTATAATGTAAGATATCCTCAACGGATTAACAGTGATATGACCAGAAAACAAAATGCTTCGGGTACTAGAAAAAGAACAGGTATTTATACAAAATATGCCGTCATGTGAAGGAGAGACATACTTATACTGCCCTGCAGGTAGGGCGTAATAATTGTACCTGCTGCCCCCATTGCATGATCGTAAGAGGCGACTTAAGTTTCTCCTCTTTCTTAAAAAATCTCTCTTACAAATGCCTCCCTTGACAATCCCTCACTTTTGGTCTTTAGTTGAACGTTCGCCTCTGTGAGGAACGCTTTTAGTTCTGTCCCCTGGCTGAGACATATCAGAGTCTTGAAAAATGCTAGTCGCTACTTTTGCTTAGCTCTCAGCATTTTGAGAGCGGAACGACTGGTTTGCCCGTTGTCAGTATAATGTGACTGGATGGGGTGTCCTTTTGGTTGTCTTCGGCAGTATGCTTCATTGAGGTAGCACTATAAATCGATAAAAGTTCTAGACTACCACAAGGAGACTTAACATGAACATACCGCAGCCTCTAAAACACACATATGCATTCCACACACGCATGCATATCGCAGGCATTGAAGTCATTGACCCGAGCCAGAACTTTAAATGAATAAAACCAAACTTAATTATAATATATTTAGACTAGGTCAAAGGGGGAATTTTAACCTTTACTAATATAGACAAAATATCGATTAAAGATTAAAAGTGAGACATTGTCAATAGATATATTAAACAAAAACCAAACGAGGACTTACTTGTAAATATTTCCTATCGTATTCGATTCCATTTGCACTGTAGTAAAACCAGAGATCTGATGGATTGGAACCATTAAGCTTTTTAATTCCTGTCAGAACTGCAAATTCTGGATAATATTCCTGAAGTGAAATCAAACATACATATATATCAATCCTATTTAATAAATAATATACAATAAAATGGATATCATTAGCTCATCACATAAATATATATACATCATCACATATCACATCGCCATCACTTGAAATCTATGTATACAATAGTTCCAAAGTGGTCTTTTGACCGTCGACTTATGAACTGACTTGTCTGTTGTCATACAGACACGGTGTCCTTTTTTCTGGTAACCTTTCTTTTCGTCCAGGGCTCATTTCGTAACACTCGATTAATTGGGTTGAGTTGAATTTTAATAAATTGCCAAATGGCCACGTAACTTTCTTATCACCAGCTAGCGTTCTGGCCACGACTCATTAGTGATATGATTATCTGTAGTGCTATCTCACTGCATCATAAACATTTGATACATTACAACGACACTGACATTATACATCCAGACTTTCAACAATTACTTACGATTTTAGGCTTTGCTATTGGTAAACCACCGGTCCATATAGTTATATTGTTGCTGATTATTCTAGCTGTAAATGTCTCCGGGAGATTCGTGGAGAGTATCTTGTCATTGATAAACGCCACAACCATACGAAATGTGACTCTTAGATCTTTAGAATAATGTACTGATGAAAAGTATATCGTTGTCAATGGTGAAAGGTCTACCAATACTTTTTCTATCATCCCGTCATCTCGCCTTTATTTCAAGAAAACAAAATGTATACTTTTATAATGCTTTTATTGTTACACTATTTAGAAGTAACAATTTGAGAAACCTGATTTGTCTTTATATATTTAAGAAATCATGGCATAATGTTGACGAATACCGATATATAACGTTTCTTCACTAATATTCCCAGCAGGAAAAACTATCCGGTCACATATGTGGACGGGTGTCAAGAGTTTGGTTCGGTTTGGTTTTATTTGTTTAACATCCTATCAACAGCCAAGGTCATCCCAGGACGGCCTTCTGTGCGTGCGATATGCAAGGGTGTGGCGAGTGCGTTTGTGTGTTTTGGGAGGCTGCGGTATGTATGTGTTAAGTCTCCTTGTTGTAGTCTAGAATTGTTACCGATTTATAGTGCTAGCTCACTGAAGCATACTGCCGAAGACACCCAGCAGGACACCCCACCCGGTAACATTATACTGACAACGGGCGAACCAGTCGTCCCACTCCTAATATGCTGAGAGCTAAGCAGGAGTAGCAACTACCATTTTTAAAGAATGTGGTACGTCTCTGCCAGGGAACAGAACCAAAAGACACCTATCGTAAAACAAATAAAAAAAAAAACGAAAGAGAAGTAAGTAAGGAAAGACAATATTGAAGATACCAAGTGTTGCAATTGGACAGAAGATCTAATCTGGTCTCTTCTTTGTCCCTTAAATAAATAAAAGACACAGAGAAACTTCTTTCTAATGTCTCCCTTGACAGTGCCACCTTTTTGGTCTTTGGATGAGCGTTCGCCCCTGTGAGGAGGGCTTTCGGTTATGTCTCCTGGCTGAGAAATACCAGACTCTTTAGAAATGGTAGTTGCTTCTCCTGTATAGCGCTCAGCATTTTGAGAGTGGGACGACTGGTTCGCCCATTGTCAGTATAATGTTCCCGGGTGGGGTGTCCTGCAGAGTGTCACCGGCAGTCTCCCAAAACACACATACGCATTCACCACACGCATGCATATCGCACACACGGAAGGCCGTCCTTAAATGACCTAAGCTGTTGATAGAACGTTAAACAAACCAAACCAAACCGCCCAAAAACCCAGCGGGCCAGTCAGTGCCAGCATGTCCATACCATTAAGCTGTCATCCAATGCCGATAATGACAAACAAGTAAGAATGAATTATGTATATTTGTTTTTTTCTTACATTGTAATGTTTGCACTGGATCGACCGAAGACGCTCCTTCCTTTTTGTATTCCTCCAAAGTTACACAGGTAAAATGACTGATCATTCAACGCATCGGGAATGGGAAATTCCACAAATATTCGTCCATACTCTTGATTCGGTAATAGTTCTAGATTAAGGACCACGTCAATACTGAATGTTATAGTTGGACATTGTTCGGCCAGGTGGACGCTCAGAGGAAGGCTACCACCCATGTTTCGTGTCTAAAACAAACAAATGATTTTAGCTGGACATGCTTCGTTCAGGTAGACATTCAAAGGAGGACCACCACCTATGTTTGATGTCGAAACAAACAAATGAAATTAGCTGGACATTCTTTGTTCAAGTTGAGGTTGGTGTCTAAAACAAACAAATGATTTTAGCTGGACATTATTCTATGAAGTAGACCACCACCTTTCTCATGAAATTGAACCCTTTGGAGTGATTTAAAATGCCGCTAGCGTAAATGATAATGATTACAACTGCTGAGTGTCCACACCAATTGTCACCCTACTGGCCGGTAATGTTCAGCCTCACACCGTACATGTTATCGCACAGTTCAATCTTGTTTTATGAAGTCCTTTGAAATGATGTCAATAAACAGACACATTTTTGTCATATTAATATCACTAGAATATCATCAAAGCAAACAATAATTTAAGTGGATGAGAAAATATGCAATAAAAGATAACATCAATTTTAGTTTGCATAAATGATTGTGTGGAATCCAAAACTTCTATTCAAATCAGTAAGAAGATCATCAATCTTAATATTCCGACTTTAACATGACCAACAGGGCCATAATGTAATAGCACATGCGTATGAGCATTATATAGACACTGAAAAAAAATAGAAATGAACAAATGTTAAAAATTCAGGAGTTTCTATTATCTAAATGTTGAAAATTTCTTTCTTTTTTTTGGCTATGATTTTAGAACTGTTATTAAATGTATTGTATATTACAGATATGTACAAAGGAAACTAACCTTTTAGTATCATTTCGCTTCGTTTTCAACCGAAAAAATATTTTTTGCCATTTTTCTCACTGCCTCTTGGACTTTTCCGACTAGTTTATATTTATCAATCATGGACATATGTTGAGGTGTGTATAAATAAATTACACAGGTCAATGTTTTCCCATAAAGTGGACATGACATCAGTGGCCGAAATCAAAGACCTTCATTTATATATTACCTTTTTGTATAGACACCAGGTATTGCAGGATACGAATATATATTAATCTAAGTTTGAAAGATAAGAAATACCTTAGACAATGTAATTATTGAAATATCAAAGGGTACCTTGGATTAATATATCATCATGTTTATTTCCATAGTATCAGATACCCATGCAAGCATAAGAACTTTCTATTTTTACCCTGTTGATATCAATTAAAAGCACCGTGTATCTGAATGGCTCGATATTGTTCCAAGATGCATATATTACTAACCATGTATCATTATCATAATATCCTGCCGATATGCATGATTTTAAAACATTTTGGCATTCGAAAATGTTACTTGATACTCACGGTAAATAGTTCCCGGTCGGTAACGTTAAAGTAGAATTTAAACGTTTGAGGTGTTCCTTCGCCTTGGTTGGCCAATTTCACAGTAACTTCATGGGACGAACCAGCTCCCACGATGTCAGGATGCATAACATAGGTAATGTTAAATCCAAAACTGTTAGCTTCTGGAACTGTTCCATCAATGTATGGTATGTTAGAGACATATACCTCCCCGCGTGTGAGCGGGTCATCAGCCCAATACCTATAATAAGGGATACAAGGGATGTTAGACCCGGAAGGAGTTATCCCAATAACTTTTGCTGCTGACGCTATCATTCCGTCACCGCCTGGTCCAGCATAGCGCTTTGTTGATGATTCCCATGAAAAAGATCCAGAGGAAAGTGAAGGGATAGCCCAAATCAAGTTAACACTACCCCTTGCACTTATATCTACGGTCGAAGATGATTGACTTGTTGTTACATTTAACCTTCCGATCTGCAATAAATAATGCAAAAAATTATCTTTATTTATATATGATACTTTTAAGATTATTGCAAATTATGACATATTTTGTGTTGTAAAATATTCAAAAACAAAAACCAAAAAACATAAACAAAAAAAAACCATAGCAGCTATTTCTCCCCTACCTAGATATTTACAGTTCATGTCGATCTGCAGCTAAAAGACTGAGAAATAAACATTTTCCCGACCTTCCTAAATGCTTTGCCCATACTCTCTTTGCTTGCAACGATTCAATGTAAACTTGGTGTTGGCCTAGAATTTTGTTTAGATATCTTCTTTACACATTAAAAGACTCAGTCTATCAGAAAACATTGGGGAATTTAGGAAATCAAGGATATGCCCTTCACGCGCTCTAAAAATGATGTTATTAAAGTTAATCCAAAATAGTCTGAGGGCATCATGTTTCCAAGTTTGGTGCATCGTTGGCCTTGCGATGACGTTGCATTATTTAATCAAAATCCGGTCGATGTAATTTTTCAAGTCATTCGTATTCGCAACTTTAGACTTCCTTTCAAGTGATCAAACGAATACAATTATATACTTACTGGTATATATTCGGTTGCAATGAAATATATCGTAATCTTCTTGAATACCATGAAATTGACTTCCAGCACTATATTAAGAGGGAACATTTCACCTCGGGTCATTGCAGAGGTCATAACTAACATAATTTCCATTTCCACGGTATCTGCAGATGATGAAGCGTCGTCATCCAATGCTCCTACGGGGAAATGATATACAATTGCAGTTATAATGTAGTAAAAGTTTATACCAATATCAGCAACATTTTTAAAAAGCACAATTTCACGACTTGCAACTTGCAATCCCTCTCAATCACAGCCGCACATTTGAATCATAATTGTATTCATATGGACCCAGACCAGAAATGTCGATTATAAACGACTACGTACAAGTGTTGGCCCGATAGCTGATTTGATGTAGTTTGAAATTTGCGATGTTTATGGTAAACATGACCGCGCATTTCTTATTGAATGGACGCCATGACTACAATGTCAACATTTTGTCACCAAGTCAAATTCAAGGAGAAGATGACAAACGAGCCGATCTGTGTTATCGCAACTTTTTTATTGGACAAGACGCTTTACCCTCATTGCTCAGGACAGATCTCGCGTATGTTGTTCAGTAAAGTAGTCATTGATTATTACAAGTATATTTCGCCTCAAAATGACCCTGTTCCCGCGGCGATAAACTCAGCAAAAAGGAATACGTCATATCAAAATCAAAAACATACGAAGATAACATTTTTTTAGAATGTTTTTGTTTGTGCTGTTTAACAGATTTGGCTATTGAAGTACTGCATCTAGTGTGTATAAGATGAAGCATGGCGTATGCGGACGATCAGGGACGAAGCACGACAGATACGTCATCCTTAACCGACAAAAATCGGCATCTTTAAGTAAGATAATTATAGTTTTAAATGTTTTACTAATTTATGTATTGCCCACACGTACTTAAATTTATATTTACAAACAACTACTCAAAAAACATCCTGATATTTGTTCAAACTCAGCACGGGAAATGTGAACTTTTTATTGGTCGAAATAATTGACATTACGATAAAGGTTATCTTAATTGTAAGAAAACATTCTAAATTGACATAACATGGCAGTAATTCCAATAACTAGTGTACCGTTTATTCCAAAACATTAACAGAGCAAATCATTGTGCAGTTCTTAACATACCTGTATTTGGTACGTATCCGAAATCTCTCGTACGGGTGTGTGGACCGGGCGCTACAAAACAGGGTATCATCGTCACTTCTGCCTTTGCTAGTTGCTATGATATCTGTGAAGTGTTCTCCTACAGAGCTAACACGTACTACAGCAATCTTGAGGAGTGATTGAATACTACTGAATTCTAGTTTGTACGAGGATAGGGGATTTCCAAAAAGGGCCTGTACATGGAATGCTTTTACAGTACCTATTGGAACTTCCACCGAGTCTGGGATATCCGTTGATATGTTGGACTTCGTGGTCACGTTCTGCAATGCATAAGGGTTATAGTTAAATATTGCAAATGTAATATTGATTATTATTCAAAATAATGGAAAAAACGTGTGAATGAGAGGCCCGTGGGTGTTAATGATCATCCGAGTGTTGAAATATTTCAGTTAATTTTACTATTTTGGCCCCGCCATCAGCCGAGGATGTCAGTCAGATCCAACATGTGCATGCCATAGTCAAAACTTTGATTTCCCATTATAAACTAAAGTAAAGTTTATCCCTTCGCTAGGGGCAAACGTGATACCCCAGGGTCATCAAATCACAATTTTGGCACAATACCTGAAGTGTTTTTGATCTATGAAGAGTATTTGATTCTTCCATATCCGGGAGATGAGACGAATTATGAAATTTTAGTAAAGACCCTTTTTGGCCCCACCCCTCAGGCAAGGAAACACCTCAAGACTCTTCCATCTTTGAAGAGTTTTTGATTCTATTTGTGTCTTGTAGATTTTTTTTCTTTTTACTTTCAGTGAGTTTGACTCATTTTCGCCACTCTCATAAGCCCCTTTAGTCAAGGCCAAAATGTGCTTACCATCAAATTGTCATTCCATGCTGATAAATGTTAAAAATAATTCCAATTGAAATAAAACAAATGATTTTCAAAAATCTGATTTCCGTATATAAACTTTACTAAAAGCATACCCCCTCCTCAGAGGCAAACGTGAGATACCAGGGTCATACAATTAATAATTCTAGTATAGCATCTTTTTACCTTTCCATCTATGATGAATATTTTATTCATTCTTATTCGGGTTATGAGAGGTTTTGCCGTGGTTCAATGTATTTGTTTTACAATCATTATTGCAAATTTTCTCTACAACATGGTTTTTCTCATTATAATCATTAATATTTATATCAACATTGTCAATTTTTAAAAAAAATTTGTGTGTGTTTAACAACCCATCGAAAGCTGGCATCATTTAGGGCCAATCTATATACTTTATTTTACTTGATTTGATTTTCGTATTGAATACTTAGATCATATGAGGGCCAGGTACGGAGCCTTAGAGAGGACAACTTCCTCTCTATGATCTTTCCGATTTAGAATTGATTTTTTTTCAGTTTCGGTTGTACTTTCAAAAGTTTGTGGCTCGTAGGTTCTGTCTCCTTGTCGAGACATATCAGAGTCTTTTAAAATGGTATTTTCTTCTCCTGCTGAGCGTTCAGCATTTTGGGAGTGGGACGACTGCTTTGCTCATTGTTAGTATAATGTGACCGGGCGGGGTGTGCTGCTGGGTGTCTTTGGCAATATGCTTCAGTGATGTAGCACTATAAATCGGCGAAAGTTCCGGACTATCTCAAGGACACCCGAAACGAACACACTGCAGCCTCCCAAAACACACATACGTAGTCACCAAACGCATGCATATTGATCGCACGGGATACTATCCTTAAATGGACTTAGCTGTTGATAGGACGTTAAACAAATCAAACTAAACCTTATAGAACCAAATGATTGCCGTTTTATGTGGTTTTCATCGATATGGCCGAAGGTCAAACTCTTACTTTCCGCTTTGACGCCTTCAATGATCATCGATATGCCTGTATTTTTTGTGACCCCGAGCTCTCACTTTTAGAACGTGATTTCACCTAGCGTTTGCTTTGATTTACTCCTCAAATACACCCTTTCTTACTCATAGCGTTCTTAAGAAAATATATGAATGTCTTTTCTTTAAAGGTTATTCGATGCACACTAAATACTTATATGGCATAATGCAATTTTGCGATAATATTGCCTTGATATGAAATAAATTCCACTTACGAGTATTGTTCTCAACACAAGCATTGAATAAATGTCTACAATCGTTCCATTTTGTGACATGAACGTTGCTCTTACTGCCGCTTTCGAGTTGTCAGGGACGTTGGCTATATTTGCCAGGAGGCATTCTACCCTTAGCTTGATTTGGCAGTAAATACACTGGTCGTCAGTCTCCAAACCAGGAGTAGCGGTTGGCTCGGCAGTAACACTTTCACGAGTATCTCTGCATTCCATGTCCCCGAAATGATACACAGCTCGACTGGAAACACGGACAAGCTGGAACGAAAGCGACGCTTGTGGATTATTGTTGCATTTATAATTAAACAGACCGAAAATCGTTATGTTTTTAAATACATTTATTATTTAAGAATTTCCCCGTTAGTTCTGTTTGTTTTCTCGACCGGATTTTAATGTTAGGAATCCAACGGCATTATCGGGATGTTTTCCGTCGGTCCTCGTGTTCTCGCGTGGTCACGTGACCGACGGGAAGGACTACATTAACACTTGGTCGGTAAATATGGCTAGATTACCCAACTAACGTATTTTGCCATACAAACAAACGTGATATCTTTCTTCATCGTACTTAGAAACCGAGGGAAAATGCTGTACATTCTTCTATTTATTCACGTACAGTGACATAACGGCGTTATAAACTTTTGACGATGTTTGTAATTTCCGTAAGAATGTACAGCACTTTTCGTTGTTCTCGTACAAATACCTTTACCCTCTTATCCGTTTCATAAGTATTGATTTTGGGCAGTCGGGTGCTCTAGGACTATTTATAGAACAAGTGTAAATGTTCATGCTTCAATATTGGAACTCTTCAGTGTTTTAAATATCGCAATCAGCATAGAAACTAACAAACGCTTATAGACAAATGCAATGGATCGTAATTAATTTAATCAATTGTTTATAGATGATTTCCAAGACTCATTTATATAGATACTTGTTCTATTCTAAACTTTTTATTTTTATTTATTTATTTATCTATTTTTTAGATTAAGGCTGGAAATAAAGGAGTGGGGGATTGAGGTATCTCCCTTCAACCTATATCGTATTTGTTTATATTTCTCAGTAGTACCTACATCTATACTTGATTGTAACCAAAAGACATTCGTCTAGATTCATCGAGATATATAGATTTAAATTTCAAAATTGATTCAATTTTTATGTAATTGTCTTGTTGATAATTCAATCTCCGGTAAAAATAGAAGACTTGACCTATCAGCCCAAGATTTGCAGCCACCCACTTCCTATTTTGAAAACGTAAATTTGAAAAATGTTTACAATTAAATAGGGATCACAGAACAAAATCAAAAATAGATTGTTGGTTTTCCGCGTTCAGGCATAAGGTTTAACAGGAAGGTAAATGCATCGGAGACAAATGATTGAATATTCAGGTGAGACAAGTTTTAAAAGTTTTATGTGTAGGCTGGGCAATACATTTAGCTGTAAAATATATATAAAAAAAAAGATGATTTCGTTTGTAGCCTGATTTTGTCATGGGGTGTTAAATAAGTGTTGTTTTATTGTAAATTTAGGTGAAAGTTTGGTGCCGAATTCAATTCATGACGGTGACCCCCATTAAAAAAGCTCAAACTGGTTGACTTTTTAAAAATTCTATTAACAGGTTTGCGAGATGACATTCCTCAACATTAGGACTACTGGACCAGTTGTGAAAACCCCATTTAAGCAAGACAGTGATAAACGTTACCATTATCGTCTACGGGTAATAATTTGGTTCCGTGGAACCAAACTAATGATGAACATTTATACTTGTACGAATACTTTGCATTTTCTAGAGCATGTACTTTCTTCTTCAGACCCCTTCAACAAATCTTTAGTCATAATTTTTCTTTTCACATTGTCTGGTTTGCCATTCCATAAGAAGCTATATAAAACAATGTTATGGAAAATAATGCTTTGGTTATGAAGCGAAACATACAGGTCATTGAACTGAGAATAATATTGATTTGATTGTGTGTATTTTACCAATAGGAGTTAATCTTCTTCTACTCCAAGACTTGACTTGAGATTTGAGATTAATTAATTTAGTTATTTTATATAAATTAACACTAATCGTCATCCCCAAAAGTGTAACTTTATCCTATCCCCATTGTAAACCTAATTCTGATTTTAAAATGTGACATTGCTGTATTTCTCACTGCTTATCCATATTACCTGAGATTTAATTGTATTGATTTTAAACCCAGATATTTGGGCATATAAATTCAGTTTAATATAAAATCGATTCATGCAAAGATTTTTTTCTGTGCCAACAAGTATTAATGCGGTTTCATCTGAATACTGAGAATAGGAAAGTCATTGACATTTACGACTGTTACGTTAGTGTATGTTGTGATTTTTCCTTCACCTGATTGCTAATATCTCAGTACATGGAATAGATATATATGGTGCTACTGGGTCCCCTTGACGGTAGACTAGCTTTACCGTGAAGAAAGCAGAGAGTCTCCCATCCTGAATTATTGCAGAATTAATCTTGAATTAATAATGTTGTTTTATTAATTTCCTTTAACTATCCCAAAAGTCGAAAAAGGGAGAGTTTTGTCAATAAATTTCCAAGAAACTGAATCAAAGCCTTTTTCGTAATCAATCATTAGAAAACATTCCAGTTATAAATAAAAAAAAACACAATTCAGCATAGTTCATAAAATCATTAATTAGCCTAGTGTTTTTCAACTGCATGTATATAACGACCCCCTAAAAATCCTGTTTGATCATTTTCTATAAGTTTGTAAGACTGTCTTAACTCTCCCGCTATAATGTCAAATATTATTTTATAAACAATATTTTAAAGAGATATTGGTTACTTTGAATGAAATATCTTGGTCTGTCCTCATTTTGTATGCATGTATTAATGCTCTCTGTGTGATAGATAGTTCGTTTCTGTAATAACCAAAATTTAAATATCAAACAACAAAAGTACCTATTTGATTTCAAAAGCATTAAAATATACTGCAATTCATCTAATTTTTTTTAATAAACGAAAAAGTCTTGATCTGTATAAAAAGAGTATTTCTTTTTTATCCACAAGACTTGAACTGCTACATGTATATTGTTTTTTTCGGACAGTGAGGATCAATATTCATTGGTACTAGTAACTCGAATATATCGGACATTAAGGAAAAAGCGCCCATCAGGTCCATTTTCCAATTTATTTACGTATGCGTATACCTTTGAGAATCCAGGTGTTTCACACACATGTGGTTAATAGGAGACAGCCCTTGCAATCTTATATGTGAATATGTTAAAATATATAATTAACAGTGTTTTAATACACACAACACCTTGTTCACCACTGAATTGTCTCTGTAAATTGCTTTGAGTTTTGTATGTATCCATCAATTGTTCTATAAACAAAGCTGCTGGGTTTCATCTTTCTGTTATTATCACGTAACACCTGGTCTGTATATGTGGTTGCTAGAGACGATGATATTTGCATAAAAAAATGCTGTCAACTATCACTATAATATCAATGTCTGTATACTTTAATTGTTAATACACCCGTATTCCCAGTGCACTTGAATGTAGTGTATTTTTCCTCAGACAGGCTACAGACATTTGTGTGGCATTTCATTCTAGTCATTTTTTTCCAAAACATTGATGAATTGATGAATTTGAAGTTTTCAGTTTTTCTGTGACACGTACGGTTTCTGTTGTACGCCATTTTGAATTTCCCCCTATATATTTCAATATAGAAAAGTGTGTTACATTTTAAACTTCTTCTCAAGTTCCACCTGTAGGATTCAGCTCAATCCTAGCTGAAATAATCCTTGGATAGTCCTGGCCAAGTGGTGTTATTTTTTAAGTTGGTTTGAAATCCAAGATGGCCGCCATGACGTCATGTATTAAAAAGCTTAAAATGCCCATAATTAAAAAAGTATTCATTTTACAGGGGTCAGGTAATTATGTTATTTGTAGTTAAAGCCTGGCTCTAGCTTTTACTCACAAAAAGTTTTAGGGTCAGAGGTCAAATAAAAGCGTTCGCTATGGGGTCAAATAAGTCTATTTTTAGAAAATCTTCATTTTTTCAATCTTTTTCCAAAAAAAAATTCTTAGTATGATGTAGAATGTCATTCTGATGAATTTGACGTTTTTAGTTTTTCTGTGACACATACAGTTTCCAGTATACGCTATTTTGAATTTCCACTATATATTCTATATTAAAAATAGTTTTACATTTTAAACTTCTTCTCAAGTTCCACCAGTGGCATTCAGCTCAATCTTAGTTGAAATAATCCTTGGATTGTCCTGGCCAAGTTATGTTATTTTTTAAGTTGATTTGAAATCATATTGACTATGAATGCCAACTGAAAGCCGTTCAATGCTTAAATACACCCGTATTCACAGTGCACTTGAATGTAGTGTATTTTTCGTCAGACAGGCTACAGACATTTGTGTGGCATTTCATCAGTATTTTATGTTCTACAATCAAAACCCATAAGGGCAGAGGCGCTTACTCTACACATACCACTGCCATATCAAACATTTTTGAAAATCACATTTTCTATGCAAGCGCCTGTAATAGTGGTGAACATATTCAAACAAACTGAGTGTTCCAATAATGTTTACCTGTAAAAGTTGTGGCTATAACAATAAGGTAACACAATACCAAAGGTTAGTTAGAATAAACAAGGAGCCAGTTTGGATAACCACCCTTTACATGTTTCCTAACTGCTCTCATTTGTCATAGTTCGTTATATTGACCACAGGCGCTTGCATAGAAAATGAATACTAAACAAGAAATATCTTTAAACAAGAAATATCTTTAAACAAGAAATATCTTTAAACAAGAAATATCTTTAAACAAGAAATATCTTTAAAAAAAACGGCATAGTTTTAATGCTGGTGGTTATAATGTAAAACTACTGGTGAAATAAATTAACGAACTACGATGTAATTAATAAATGCGCAGTTTCAGCACGGATAACAAAATTATATCAGTTTGAATCATTTTTGGTGATAATAAGACTGCAAATGTGTCATTTGAATAGATGCATCCACTTATTCAGCTTGCATTCAATTTAAAAGGGACATCACGGTAAAAACATTGCAATTTTCACTGAATGTACGCGTTTTGTTCCTTTCCAGTTATGTTTCTGTTTAGTTTAAACATATTTTATTGTATCAAATATATACAATAGGATTGGGCACAAGTTTTCCAACTTATATCAAGCCCTTTCCATACAATATTATATAACACATACAAAATATACAAGATGACATTAACAATAAAATAATTATTTAGTGTGGAAGTGTGGATAAGGGAAGGGTAGGGATGGGGTGTAAGAAGGTGCAAGTATGTGAAAAGAATGTGACAATCTCCTTCATTTTAATTCTTTTTATGAAATAATTTAGACATTTCCACTAGTAATTGAAACATAAGACTGCGTGAATGATTTTTCTCGACCCAGATGGCACAAGTACACAATTCACTACTCGTAACTTTCGGCTTATCAATGTTCATCATATCCCCTGCCACGGTTTTCTTTCGCTTTGGTCTTTCCTTTCCTTCTGATATTTCCGTTTCCCAAGTGCCATATGAGTCGAGAAAGATAAAAGACGCAGACTTTGATAGAGTTAAAGGGGTTAAACAATTTACATATATATATATGATTTTTTTCTTTTTCCTTTTTTCAAAAACACAATATATCAAATATATTAAGTACTGAAGAGAGATATGTTGAAAAAAAAATGGGGAGACTTGCACGAATGGAGTGATAGAGAGAGGTAGGTGGTAGAGAAAGTACAAATGTAAAATCAAAATCTATTTGTATCGTGAATATATTTCTGAGTGTGCAGAAATATTTTTTCGTTGTCTGCTTTGGATAATTTATGACTGCCATGTAGAATAAGCTTTAGGTCCAGTGGGATGAAATCATTTAACTCACGGTACCACTTTATTCTCTGATCTATGTACTTGTTGCAAATAAAAAAGAAGTGAAATGCATTTTCAATAGAATGTCCACAATGACAAATTTGAAAATCAATTAAGTTAGCATGAAATAAGTCGTCATTTAGAGTACTTGAATTAGTTCTTAATCTAGCATGCAAAATATTAGATTTCCTGTCACCAAACAAATAATAAGAGGGGATATTTATGTCATTAAGCTTACGAAGAGAGTTTTTAAAAGCTGGGGCTGACCTACTCTGTCTTATGCCAGGGTCTAAATTATTCCAAAGTCGAATAGTAGACGGGAAAAAAGAACTATTAGAAAGTTGAAGTCTGAAATTAGGTAAGGAGTAATGGTTTGCATTACGGAGGTTATATTCTACATTTTGTGACACTAAAGGAGGTAGTAAAGCTGAAAGATAATTCGGCGTGAGGTTAGCTTGAATTTTGAAAAATGTTGTTTCTGTGCTGTTCCAATGTTCACAGTCAATCCCTATGTCCAGCTTGACCACTCGATTTAGTTGGGAATCCCCCTCTAAATTTAGCGCGGAAATTATTTTTAGATCATTACGTGACTGTTTTGAAATCGTGGCAACACAAACACACGATAGTTTACAAGGCGATATCTATATTCCATCTGGGTTAGTTGGATAACGATATTATACACAGTGGTTTGAATGTTAAATAACACGTTCTGTAAATATTATTTATGTGTAAATAAGTGTAAACACTGTTCATATAGTATAGTGACAGTAGCGATGTACTGGTACAGACTGTATTTGTGTAAATATTACCGAGATTATCATGACCTACTATCAAACAATCAATCTTATTATTCTCTTCATTGCGGAAGCTGTTATAGTTTTCAACCGCACTCGATTCACATTGGAAGCCATTTTTGTTTCCGTATATGTCACAACATTTGCATATTCAGAGTGATAACCTTTTAATAATTGATGTTTTTATGTACATTTATATACATCATCAAATTCGAATGGTCATTGTTCAGAAGGTTATTTTTTTAAACATATACCCAATAATATGATAAAAAATACAAAATAGATATTGGTTTACCGTGAGGTCCCTTTAACTTTGTTTCGTTTTTAACTGTATATCTGCATTTTGCATTGACCGCTACATTGACCAATCACATACTTCATCTTGACCAGAACGCCACCTGTCGCGTCATATCCGGGGCCAAAAGAAAATTAGACGGCTATGCCGAAAAAGAAAAACGGCATAGTTTTAATGCTGGTGGTTATAATGTAAAACTGCTGGTGAAATCAATTAACGAACTAATTAATAAATGCGTTCTAGCCCGGATAACAAAATTATATCAGTTTGAATCATTTTGGGTGATAGTAAGACTGCATTTGAATCAGGAATATAATTTCATTAATATGTCATTTGAATAGATACATCCACTTATTCAGTTTGCATTCAATCTTAAGTTTGTTTCGTCTTTAACTGCATATCTGCATTTTGCATTTACCGATATATTGACCAATCACATACTTCATCTTGACCAGTGATGCCACCTTCCGCGTCATATTCGTGGCCAAAAGAAAATTATACGGCTATGCCGAAAAAATGATATCAGTGGTATGTGTACTGTGTAATAGGGAAGGCCGAAAACTCCGTCACGAGCGAAACGGCACCCCATCTCACTTCAATCGACTAAAAACACTTTTTTTTTCAAATTGACACGGTGCACACTATATGCCACCGTCATTAGGAAACATACATCTTTAACCGTGTCACTCAATACGAATTGTTACATCCAAAACACAATAATCCGTGAAAACATCGCCGAATTCCTCGCTCAGAACGCCATTTTTCAAACTGCTCCCTCAGCCTGTCCAGATTCTTTATTTACATACGGGGCTGAAAGGTCATACGTTTATATAATCGTCTGTGGTCTGGTGCACTTTTGGGGGGTCATCACCGCATGCATTTTGTCCGGAAAACGCTTCGGCTAGTTGAGTTTGGTCTAATTTACGATTATTTGAAGAGTTTCGTCGAATGAACGATGATTTATAATTATAAACTATTTATTATTTTGAACGTGAGAGTATCATGCAAACTAAGTCAAGAATGCCTATTCTGCAATCATATTGACGTAGTAGGCCTTGACATTTAGGGGGGGGGGGGGGGGGGGGGGGGGGGGTCCGTGGATACTCCCCCCCTGGAAAAAAATGTTAGCCTGAACATGCATACCATGACTCAGTAAGAGATATTTTTAATGATTTTACACAATTATTTCGCTGATTGATGTGGGAATTCGTTTTTTAAGATACCCTTACTTTGACAATTTTATCCCCCCCCCCCCCCCCCCCCCCCCCCCCCCCCCCATTCAATCCGCCAGTGACAATGTCAAAGAGTTTAACGCATTGTAAAGTATTCTTCTTAGCTGGCTGAAGGGCTAACAGAATAGAGAAACTGAATTGAAATGAGAAAGAAAAAAGAGAATACTTCAGGGGTAGTAGTAGTTATTTTGTGTCAACGCCAGAATTTTATAGTATTTAGGACTAACGCAAGAACACACAGAACAACCTCTTATTCATACCGGTATTGTGTGTGGTCTATATATTTTTAACTAGTCATGTAGTGGGCTTTTTTTTAAATTGAAAATAGGCATAACCCTAAATAGATGGCAAGTTCAATTTAAAAACAAAATGTCAAACAACTATCAGCTATTACCCAATCCAAATTTTAACAACTTTGAAAAATTAAAACTGATACTGCTAGTTCATGGTATACGTATAATGCCCCGGCCCTGTCTTGAACAAGTTATTGAACACCGTTACATGCAATCTTTCGATTTCAAAACGAAGTTCAACAACTACCGAAATGATGCAGTTAAAGAAAAGGAAGGGGCGATCTCATCACTGGTATTGACACATGCTATCTAATTAGTCCGTTATCTTGCAAACGATGTCCTGTAATGAAGAATCTGGACAGGCTGAGGGAGCAGTTTGAAAAATGGTGTTTTGGTAGAGGAATTTGGCGATGTTTTCACGGTTTATTGTGTTTTGGATGTAACAATTCGTATTGAGTGACACGGTACAGTTGTAGGTTAAAGTTGAACGTTTCTAGATGGCGGTACATGTAGTATATAGTATGCGCCGTGTCAGTTTGAATAAATGTGTTTTTTAGTCAATTGAAGTGAGATGGGGTGCCGTTTCGCTCGTGGCGGAGTTGCCAACCTTTACAGAGTACACATACCAGTGTCATATAAAAGAAAATAATGAAAATCTCATTTTCTATGCAAGCGCCTGTGATATTGACTACGGTCTTCATTGTTGTTACTATGGGTTCCATTGTTGTTACTTAGAGTATCTAATCTCTTGTACCATCAGGGAGAAGTAGCAACGTCCCATTTTACGCTAAGGGTGTTAATACTGGTTCTGGAATTTGTAACTCTTGTATGTTCTCTATCCCCATGGTAACGTTACGTATTGAAAGTGGAAATGTACATCTTGTGCGGAAAGTATCATTTGTTGAAAGAATATGTCCATGCCTGGCATTGTTTGAATTTCTTCGAATTTTATAAAATACGATAACAACAAATTTACAAGAGCCTGCAAACATTAATGTTGAAGGTACAACAATGTATATTTTACACCAATGTATTATATCAATACACAAGTGAATCAACAGACGTTATTTTGTTGACTTGATGTTAGGAAACGGATTTTAAAAAAGAAAGAAAGAAAAAAAACTTCGTTTTGTGTAGTTATCGTTTTTGGGGACTACTTCGTTTTTTATAATTATGTACATTTTTCGTGTCCGGCATTTTATTGAGATTTTGACTTCCTCAGTTACCTGTCATTATTTGTGAACATCATTCTGAATTTGTTTTACTAGGAGTGATATATTAATACATTCTATTTTTAATTTCTCTCTTTTCTTTTTTTAATTTATTTATTCATTTATTTATTTTGAAAATTGTAATAACTTGATGTGAAAAGATCAAGATAATAACCAAACCACACGAATTCAATCACTTACCTCTCCGTTTGTTTTCGTTGGGCGATAGACCCCCTCTTCAATCGTTACAGAGTCATTTATAGATATCATGTAAACATCCGACAGTATCACAGACTTATCAGATGGTGTTTTGAGATTTATGAAAGCCTTTGATGTCAGACCAAACGGGATGCATATAGCGAGATCTAAAGTTTTTATTCTTCCTGGATAGATATAGTTGTCGAAGTCCTCAGTACAGAGTTTGTATCGGGTAGAATTCCATTCGCCATCGGTTACACAATTTTCTGAGCTTAGAACTGGAACCCCTGAGAAACAACAAAACATATCGTATACCATTATATTAATTAAATGGCAAACTATCGGCCACAGACATATTATGGATCAATTTATTTTTCAATTTTATTAAGGTTATTGGGGATAACTTTCACATTCAACTGAGTTAAATTAACCCGTGTATCATTGTAGGTATCATCGATGCTTGAAATTATCCACATATACCTATAGATATATAATTACATGTACAATCTTCTATTTAATAACGTACGTATTCAACGTCGATGGGTATAATATATTATACTTAACATACCGTAGCCGTGGGCAAGTGTCCTCTTAGTTTAAAGAACAAAGGAATATATCACATACTTTAAAAAGACAAATGGAAAGTGGGTAAAAGTAAGTCGCTTGTTAACAACAGGTAAAAATACAGGTAAATGTACAGGTTAATGAACAGGTAAATCTATTTGCAATAGAATATAATCAAGCATCGCTCTTCGTACACTTATGTTAAAAGTTTATCGCGGGTTAGGGAATGATTCCCGAGTCAGCGAATTTAATGTTTATTATTATTTATATATCAACCCAACATGACGTGTGGACATGACACCCAGCGTTTCGCGCCTCAATGACAAGTGATAATTAATAAGGTTACGGACAAGAGCCCTGGCTGATGAGAAGTAATCGCAATTTAGTTGTAAAAATGGCAGCATTTTATCTTATTTTCTTAAATAGAAGATAGATAAATGGACATGAAGGATATCCCATCATTTATTTATACATAATCGGTTCTTTTAGAACCGTTCCAAATGAACATTGATAGCTATCACAAACCATTCCGATTAGATCGCCTATCGTGCGCAAATTCGCCTGAACGATAAAATCGCACATTCATTAAATCGCGAAGACATCGTTCGCACATCGCGAAACGTTGTGCGATTTAATAACTGTAAATAATAAAATATCAAAGCTAGATAATTATGTATATATTAACAGTACGGAAAATGCTCTCACTCTTGTTTCATCATTTTACACTCAATGTCATCATCAAGACTCAAATTTACATGTAATACCGTTCGATTTCATTCAAATTAGGTATCAATTTTGGCTAAGCCGACTGGCCTCTTGCATTTGATGAACTTCAAAGAAAATTTAAAAAAAAAAAAAGAAGTTTTAAATGCATCACACAACAAACGTAATGTAAGGTACTCGGTTTTCACCACAACTAAACAACGGAAATATACAGGCGACCAAACGAAGATCGCTGAAGATGATATAATCTAATATTGCTGTAATGATATATCGATAGATCGATTGTATCCCTTATTCTCCAGATAATTTATATCAAAATGGCTTTCGATGAAAGAAAAACGGCAGCGCGGTGGATATATTTGAATCTCCGACTGCCTACAAAAGCTACGTGTGGACTGCGTTTAGTTTTGCTATATTTGCTATAAAAAAATAAGATAAGCAAGTTATGCAAAGCGGTGTTGGTTTATATGGAATAGGACGATATATAAGTTGCATAACTTGTGTCCAATTCCTATTGAATTTTTCAATAAAAATATGTTTAAACTAAGTGATAACAACAGATATTAAGCCAAAGACCATCACGGCATACGAAATCGTCATATTTGAAAAATGACAGTCTTTCTCAACTTCCTGGAAGTTTTGCGCAACGAACTTACATGCCATACGTTCAAAATAATGAATATTAATCTAGTCTTGCAATACAATTTGTTTTTGTTGAGTTTTCTTCTGTATCATGATATGTTGCGATACCAATGAATCGTCAGTAAGTATCGTGATACGTATCCCGAGATCATTGTCGATACTCAGCACTATATTAAAGGAAGTTGAACACGTGTCAAGTTATTCTTTTCAAACGAAACCGCCAGTAAATAACGTTTAAAATTACGTAAACAACATAGTACAATCATAATTCCCTGATGTACAACTCACCTTTTGCTATAAAAGTTATTAGTGTAAATCCAATCAAACTCAAATACATGGCAACTCCGGTTTCAGATGCCATGACGTCTCCTGCGCATCTGTTACTGAATCAAATGAATATTTGCTTAAATACTCAACCAAACAGACAAACTAAACACTAATGTATGGTTGCTAGTTCCGATCGATATGCACATATGCCAGCACCTTATATGGCACAGGTTTTACAATGTAGGTTGTGTATCCTTAAACGCCTTATCAACAGCTATCGTCATGTAATTGCGGTGTGTCCCGTTTGCGAGCGGCTGGACTTTTAGCAGGCATTGGCTTAATTGTGTTTGACTACTTGTTATTGTTTTATTTGGTTTAACTATTTAAAGTTGCAAACCTGAAACCTACAAAAAAAAAAAAAAAAAAAAAAAACTTGATAAGAATATGTTGGTTTGGTTTGTTCAACAGTCATATAAAGTCTCCCCTATGTGCGTGTAATAAGTGCGTGTGTTTGGATGCCCTGCTATTTCTCTTTTGTCTGCATTTCGTCTTGAAACCGATGTTTTCATTATGCTTCATCTCCAGAGCAGACTGCAGAAGACATCCCACAGGACACCTTATCCGGTCACATATTCTAAAATAACAGTCGTCCAACTAAAAAAATGATGAGCGATTGTACATTCCTTTCTTTTCTCAATGTTTTTTCTTTCTTGTTTTGCTTTATTCTATATAAGTGTCTATTGAATATCCGTCATAATATGCCCAGGCGAAAACAAATAATCTGTCGTTAATTAAATGATTAATATTTGTATTTCGTTCGAAAGTTTTTGCCATTTGGTTTGGTTTTATTTGCTTAACGTCCTATAAACAGCTTAGGTCATTGATGGACGGCCTCCCGTGCGTGCGACATGCGTGGTTACGATGGAAAGGTAGGGCGAAACAATCGTAGCTGCTGTCTCTATTGTATGAGCGTAAAAGGGGAATAAATGTGGGATCTGGTTTGGTTTGTTTTGTTTTTGTTTAACGTCCTATTAACAGCCAGTGTCATTTAAGGACGTGCCAGGTTTTGGAGGTGGCGGAAAGCGGGAGTACCCGGAGAAAAACCACCGGCCTATGGTCAGTACCTGGCAACTGCTCCACGTAGGTTTCAAACTCGCAACCCAGAGATGGAGGGCTATTGATAAAGTGTCGGGACATTTTAACCACTCGGCCACCGCGGTACCGTTGGATCTGGTATTTCGCCGTCTCCCTGTCTTGTTACAACTAATACAATATTTTTTTATTGTTATGAATGTATATTATCATGACCTGATTAAGATTTTAACCATTAATTTTGGTCGAGATGTCGAAATATTTTTGCTTCTGTGAATGTCGTTCTCAAGTGTTGATTTGCCTAGTGGTAGTGGCAGTAGTAGTGGTAGTGATAGTAGTAGTAGTAGTAGTAGTAGTGATAGTGGTAGTGGTGGTGGTGGTAGTGGTAGTAGTAGTAGTAGTAGTAGTAGTAGTAGTAGTAGTGGTGGTGGTGGTGGGGTGGTGGTGGTAGTGGTAGTAGTAGTGGTGGTGAGTAGTAGTGGTGAGGAGTGGAGGTAGGAGTGGAGTGAGTAGTAGAGTAGGAGTAGAGTGGGAGTATGGAGGAGTAGGGTGTGGGAGTATAGTAGTAGTAGGAGGAGGAGTAGTGGTGGTGGTGGTGGTGGGGGGGGTAGTATCGTGGGGTGGTAGAGTAGTATAGTAGTGGTGGTGGTGGTAGGTAGTAGTAGTGTAGTGGTGGTAGTAGTAGTAAGTAGTAGTAGGAGTAGGTATTAGTGGTGGTGCGTGTGGTGGTAGTGTAGTAGTAGAGTAGTAGTAGTAGTAGTAGTAGTGGGGGGGTGGGGTCGGTGTGGGAGGAGTGGTGCGGGTAGGGGGGTCGGGGGTAGGGTTGGGGGTGAGGATGCGAGAGGTGGGGTTGGGTCTACGGTAGGTGGGAGGAGGTGGGAGGTGGTGCCTGGTGATGGTAGGAGTGAGGTAGTGGTAGTAGTGTAGTAGTAGTGTAGTAGTGGTGGTGGTGGTGTTGGTAGTAGTAGTAGTAGTAGTAGTAGTAGTAGTGGTGGTGGGGGTCGGGTGGTGGGGTGGGGGTAGTAGAGTAGGAGTCAGTAGTAGTGGGAGTAGGTGGTGGTTGGTAGTAGGTATTTAGTTAGTGTAGTGGTGAGTGGTGGTGTGGTGGTGGGGTGGTGGTGGGTGGTAGTAGAGTAGTGGTGGTCGGTGGTGGGTGGTGGTGTGGTAGTAGTTAGTAGTGGTGTGGTGGTCGGTGGTGGTAGTAGTAGTCTAGTAGTAGTTGTGTCCGTGGGTAGTAGTGGTTGGGGGTAGTAGTGGTGGTCCGGGTGGTAGTAGTCCGGTGGGGAGTGAGTGGTGGTCGGTGGTCGGTAGTTAGTAGTGGGTGGTAGTGGGTGGTTGGTGGTAAGTAGTAGTGGTAGCTGTGTAGGTTGGGGGTAGTGTCTGTGGTCCGGGTGGCTGTTTAGTGTTTAGTTCTTAGTAGTGAGTAGTAGTAGTCAGTGTTGGTGTGGGGTAGTGGTGTTTGTGCTGGTGGTCAGTAGTGTGGTGGTAGTTGTGGGGTGGTGGTAAGGTGTCTGGTTGTGTGGTGATTGGGTGTTTAGTTGTGTAGGTGTTAGTGTAGTGTGTTGGTGTCGGTTGGTGGTGGTGTGGTAGTGTACGTAGTAGTAGTGGTATGTAGTGTAGAGGTGGTGTGTGGGTGGTGGTGGTGGGGGGTTGGGGTGAGGTGGTGTGTTGTCGTGTCGTGGTCGGTGTCAGTGTGTAGTAGTGGTGGTGGTCAGTAGTAGTAGTGGTAGGGTGGTGGTGTGGTGTGGGTAGTGGTAGGTAGTAGGTAGTCGTTGGTGAGTGTGAGTGGTTGTGTGTGGGTGGTGGTCGTAGTGGTGTGGGTGTAGTGTAGTGAGTGTAGTAGGTGTGGTGGTGGTTGGGTGGTGGGGTGTGTAGTGGTGGGTGGTGTGTGTGTGGTAGTGTGTGTGTCGTAGTAGGTAGTTGTTGTTGTAATAGTGGGTGTGTGTAGTGTAGTAGTGGGGTAGTAGTTGTGTGGGTGTGGTGTGGTGTGTGTGGTGGTGGTGTGGCGTGGCAGGTGTGTAGTGTGGTAGTGGTGGTGGTGGGTAGTAGTGGGTGGTGGTGTGACGTGGTGGTGGTGGTGGTAGTAGTGGTAGTAGTAGTAGTGGTAGTGGTAGTAGTAGTAGTAGGTAGTAGTAGTGTGGTGGAGTAGAAGGAGAGGAGGAGAGCAAGAGTGGTAGTAATGAGAATAGGGGGGTATGGGGTTTAGGGTAGGGTCGGGTAGATTCTAGTGTGGGAGGAGGGCAGGTGGGAGGAGTCCAGGCGGTACGGAGTAGAGGTGGTAGGGGGGAGTGGGTAGGGGATCCGTGCGTGGGTCTAGTCGAGAGTAGGGTGGCTGGTGGGTAGAGTGTCAGTAGGCGGGATGTTTGGGGTGGGTGGTTCGTAGTGTTGGTAGTAGTAGTACGGAGTCTAGTGTAGTAGGTAGGAGTGAGTGGGTGGTGGTTCTGGTGGGTGGGTCTCTGGTGGTTTGGGGTGTCGAGAGTAGTAGAGGAGCCAGTGTGGTAGTATTATCGGGTGGGTAGTGTAGTTAGTGTAGGAGAGTATAGTAGTGGTAGTAGTGTGTGTAGTTTTAGTGTAGGTGTGGCGTGTAGTAGTGGTAGTTGTGGTAGTAGTAGTTGGTGTGGTGGGTGTAGGAGTAGTAGTAGTTGTGTAGGAGTAGTCAGTAGTTAGTAGTGTTTTGTCAGTAGGGTAGGTTAGTAGTAGTAGTAGTAGTAGTAGTGTAGTGGGGTAGTAGTTAGGTGTAGTAGTGGTGTCGGTGTAGTGGTGGTGGTAGTGTTCGTAGTAGTAGTAGTAGTGTGTAGCGTTGGTGGTGTGGGAGTAGTAGTAGTAGTAGTAGTAGTAGTAGTTAGTGATGGTGTAGTTGGTAGTGGTTAGTGCGGAGTAGTGTAGCTAGTGTTGTGGTAGGTGGTGGTGTGGTGGGGGCGCTTTGTACTGGGTAGTGATCTCGTCTGGGTAGTATGTGGAGTGTGGCGGTTGTCTGTATGGTAGTGGCGGTGGCGGTCTTGCGTCGCGTTGGTGTGGTGGTGGTGGTTGGGTCGTGTTACTGTCTCGTGGTCTGTGATAGTGTAGTAGTAGCTGGTCCGTCGGTGTCTAGTCGTGTGTGTTCACTTGGGTAGACGAGTAGCTGTCATTAGTCTGTCGTGTGTGTGTATCTGTCGTGTGTGTCGGTGTAGTGGTTGGTGATCGTGTAGTGTGTATTGTCTAGGTATGTTCGTGTGTCGGTGTTTCGGTGTCGTCAGTGTCGATGTGTGTCGTGTAGGTGCTTACGTGTGGGTTCGGGTGTGCGGTGTCTTTGTATGTCTCGTTTGTGTCCCTTCCTAGTGACTTCGTTGCGTCGTGTAGCTGATCTCGTGGTCCGGCGTGTGTCCGTCTTGCGTCTGTCTGTAGTCGTCGTAGGTCTATGTGGTCGTTGTAGTGTGTTTGTGTGGGTGGTGGTCGTGGTAGGGTTTAGTGTGTTCGTTATGTCGTGTGTGTCGGTCGTTCTCGTCGTGGTGTGTGGTTTAGGTGCGTCGGTCGGTGGTGGTCGTTGCCGTGTAGTAGTAGTAGGTAGGGTAGGTAGTAGTATTGACGTGTGTGTCGGTAGTGTAGTGTAGTAGTCTGTGGTAGTAGTGTGTGTGGTGTGTAGTGTAGTGTGTAGTAGTAGTAGTAGTGTGTGTGTAGACTGCATAGTAGTGTGGTGGTGTGATAGTTCGTAGTTAGAGTAGGTGGTGGGTAGCTCTCAGTGTATCAGATAGTTGGTTTGCTAGTTTTATGTGTTTGTTCTTGTTCTTCTTGTTTTGGTCTTAACTAGTCTAGTCGTAGTTGGTGTTGGTATTGTGTCAGTTTAGGTGGTGTGTGTTCAGTAGGTATGTGTTTGTTTAGTGTCATTTAGTCTGTATGGTAGTGTGTCGTGTGTAGTGGTTTATCAGTGTGTTGTATCCTTAGTGTTGGTTGGTCTTCTTGTTAGTGTAGTCGGTCGTGTCTAGTGTGTGTAGTAGTAGTTAGTAGCTAGTTTGTGTATGTAGTGTGTTGTCAGTTCGTGTCTCTCGCGTGGGTGGTGGTCGTGTAGCGCCGTGTGTCGTGTGGATGGTGTCTCGTCGTGTCGCTGGTCGCGTAGTGTCGTACGTCTCGTGGTCGTGGTCGTCGTCGTCGTGTCGTCGTCTGGTGTGTGGTCTCGTCCTCGTCGTTTCGTCGTGTTTGGTTTATCGGTTTGTGGTTGGGTTTTGTCTGGACACAACCCCTTCTTTCAAAATTCATGATTATCAAAATAAATTTGGTTCCTGGCAAAAGGGTTTCCCCTTTCATAATTTTAATTTACCCAGAAACATGGCCTGGCGAATAACTCCGTAAAGGTTTTTTATTTTATTTTTTAAAAAAATGTTGCCAAATAGGAGTAAAAAACCTAAATTAAAAAGGGAAATTTAGGGGGGGGGAGAAGGGGTGGGGAGGGGGGGGAGGGAAGGGGGGGGGGGGGTGGGGTGGGGGGGTGGGGGGAGGGGGGGGGTTGGGGTAGGGGGGGGGGGGTTTGAAGGGGGAGGGGGGGGGGGGGGGGGTTGGGTTTTAAAGTGGGTTTGGGGGGGGGGGGGTTTGGGATGATTTGGGGGGTGGGTAGGGGGGTAGTAGTAGTGGGGGGTGGGTAGTAGTAGTAGTAGTAGTGTGGGTAGGGGTAGGGGGGGGTTTAAGTTTGTAGTAGGGTGTTTTGTAGTTGGGTTTTTGGGATTGGGGGGTGGGGAGGGGGGGGGGGGGTTTTTGTGGAGTAGGTGGGGGGTGGTTTGGGGGTTTTTTTTTTTTTTTTTGGGGGTTTAGTGGGGGGGTAGTATTTGAGGGAGTAGTGTAGAGTATTTTGGAAAGGGGAAAGTAGTAGTAGTGGAGGGGTAATAGTTAGTGTGGGGGGGTTTTTAGTAGTTTTTAGGATTTAAAGTGTATAGTAGGTTTTGGTTTTTGGGGTAGTAGTAGAGTAGTGGAGTAGTAGTAGTAGAGGAGGGGGGGAAAGGAGTGGTAAGGGGGTTAGAAAGGGGAGATTTGGGGAAGGGACCGGGGGTAGGGGGGGGGGGAAAGAGGGGAGTTTTAGGTTTGGGGGAAGAGAGGGTAGTGGGAAAGGTTTTTGAAGGGGGGGGTTTAGAAAGGGGTAGGGGGGGGGGGAGAGAGAGTAGGAGAGAAAGGTGGGGTGGGGGTTTGGGTTTTAATTTTAAAAAGGGTAGGGGAGAGGGGGGTGGTTGGGTGGGTTGAGAGGGGGGGGGGGAAAAACAAGAGAGTGTGGGGAAAAAAGGGGGAGAGGGGGGGAGGGGGGGAGGGGGGTAAAGTGGGGGGGGGAAAAGGGGGGGGGGAAAGGGGAAATTTAAGTGGGGGGGGGTGGTGGTAGTAGTAGAGTGTAAAAGTAGGGTTTGGGGGGGGTTGGGTTAGAGTGTTAGAAATTTGGGTTTTTTAGTAGAAATTTGTAGTAGTAGTGGTGGTTTTTGGGTTTAGTGTAGAGGGTGGGGTGGTGGGGGTAAGTGGGGGTGTTAGTTGGTATTAGTAGTAGTAAGTAGAGTAGGAGTGTGGTGGTGGTAGTAGTAATAGTGGTCTAGGTAGTAGTGGGGTGGTAGTGGTATTGTAGTCGTAGTAGTGAGTTAGTGTGGTGTTAGTTGGTTAGTAGTAGTAGTGTAGTGGTGGTAGTAGTAGTCTGGTCATAGTAGTGTAGTTAGTGGGGGCGTGGTGGTGGTGGTAGGAGTAATTAGTAAGTAGTAGTAGTAGAGTAGTAGTAGTAGTGGTAGTTAGTAGTAGTTAGTAGTGTAGTAGTAGTTAGTAGAGTTAGTAGTAGTAGAGTGGTTCGGGTAGTAGTAGTTAGTAGTAGAGTAGTAGTAGTATTAGTGGTGGTTGGTTAGTAGTAGTTAGTAGTAGTAGTAGTAGTAGTGGTGGTGGTAGTAGTTAGTAGTAGTAGTAGTAGTAGTATAGTGGTATAGTAGTATAGTAGTGGTAGTGGTGGTAGTAGTAGTAGTAGTAGTAGTAGTGGTGGTGGTGGTAGTAGTAATAGTAGTAGTAGTGGTGGTGGTGTTAGTGGTATTAGTAGTAGTAGTAGTGGTGGTGGTGGTGGTTGATCATTAGGCGGCACTAAAAGTTTAAAAACGAAAGCACTGTCCATTTCATTAAATCATGCATTGTATATTGATCCAATCTGAATAACAGTTTCGTGTCATGCCATTGGTATCAATTATATAGAGGACTATTCAGGATCCCTATTATCACATACATATTTAATTTACGCTTCAGGCACAGACAATGGAAAACAGCTGGCAGAATAACGTCCGTATAAGGAATTGATTGGGGTTCTGTTAATTTATTTATTTCTTTTAAAGCGCCACCAATGACTTTGGCAACGAAACTATGAGGCATATAAGCCACCCCGAAACCTAACATTAAACAGCAACGGAATATATAATAAGTCGTATGTGGAAACCTTTGTAGATAGTTATGAAAGTGAAGTAATTTGTTTTCTTTTTCTTTCGGTTTTTTGTTTCGTTTCTCTTTCAAATGTTTGATAGATTTGAATTATTACAAAGACGTACATCGCAAAGCCATTATGAGACAACTTTTGCCATGCATAAAACATTTCTGCTACTAGTACCAATTAAAAAAATCAAATATTGAACAGTTAATTTTGCGCTCGAAAAAAGATGGGTTTGAATCGTCAGCGTTAATGAAGAACACTGATGAAGATGTGACAGCACGATTTTATCATGTCATGCTCATGAGTGAAGTATATGTTTCTTTTCACAAACTAAAACAATAAAGGATATTTGAAGTGGCAATTAAGTGTTTTGCTATAAATATAAAGTATAGCTGGTGGACCTTAACAGTCAACACCACTTAAACAGTACGCTGTATTCTGTTTGAAAACAATGAAACAAATTCTTTCATTTTTATGTATCACCCTTTCCTTTGTGTATCAATACGGATACTACATAAATACACAAGTTCCATCCCATATCTAAAAACAATGGTGGCCTGAAGTAATTTTCCATTTCAAGTATGTCTGGTGAGTGTCAAAGGTGATGTCGATTTTATTTTAAATAGTCATTAGAAGTCATGTTTTATTTAAGGTATGTCGCACGAGTGTCAGGGGTGATATAAATAGGGGTGATATGAATAATCACTCATAGCAAATGAACTGGTTGCACTACTAATTTTATATTTTTGATAATGTATATTACAGATAATTAATCAGGAATACAGAATAAGCAGTACCATATTAAAATATACTACTATATTACCAGGGCTGATTGATAAGTTTCAATTTCCGCCGGTTCCGTCTACGTAAGCACAGGGGCCTGAAATTGTGTTTACTCTAGGTGTTTTTTTCACTTAACCTAATGTGTACATGTAGCAAATTTTCAGACGTTTTCTGACTCTGAAATTAACAAACGTTCGGTCAAAATGACACCCTTCGATGTCCATATACAGAAAATTTGTTTTATTTGAAACAGAGTCTATATTTTTGAAGAGTAAACAGGAAAACTAAGTTACCCTAGCCTTCTAATATGATCGTCGTTACCGACGGACCTATCGTCGTCATTCCATCAAGAAAACCGGTTAATCACATAGAATCTCAAGTCACAGAAACGATTGAAAACTTGTATCGAGTCACTGTTTGCTGGTTCAAGCAAGAAGTTGCCAAAATCACCATGAATTTAATATTACCACCCACGAAACATCGCTGCGTCATGGCGATCGAGATCGACATCATTCCCAATAGCTTTGAACTATGAATGGAATTAAAATGAGAGTAGTGACATCATGCAGTGACGTAGTATTTTATAAAAAAAATGTGACTAAGCAAAATAGGAAGTAAACCGATCAAATATGTCGAGGTGCAAATAAAATTGGAAAATTCATTCAATTTATCGTTGATTTTTTAAGATATTAATGATAGAACTTCCTTTTTTCAGGATATTTATAATTTTATCACGGCCACGTCAAAGTCGATCAAATTACGGCAATTTTTTTTTTGGGTGAACTATTTAATCGTTCATCACTTAACCAATAAAGGAACGCCAAAATTGGGTATGATCCTCCAGAATATCATAGGTAATTTTAAGTAAAAACTCAAAGAAATTTGAAAATAAAAAAAGAAGAAAATAAGAAAATGGATGACTGAGGAACAATTTTGTAGTGATATTACATCAAAATACTCTTTCATTTTGAATGTATGTAGGATTAGGATATCTCCCCCTCTGGATAACAAAATGTGTAATCCTTTGATTATCCCTATCCTACTTACACTCATATGAAAGATTCTCATAAAATTCACCAACAAACGTGAATTAACAAATTTAACCGGAAATAATAAAACTAGACCATTTTTTAAAAAGAAAACCCGGTGAATCGCTTGCTGGGAGAGGGGTTTCCCCGACAGCAAAAGACGAAACCCTGCATCTCTCGCCTACACATTTCAACAGTTAGTGATAGATTCCTAGCTGCTACCTGAAAGCCCGACTAACAATATTTACATGTGTCTATTATATGTACGGGTGTGTACCAACATACTTAGCTTGTTTCATGTTGTTTTGTTTAAAACCTGTATTGCTCACCACCTATTGGCCCTATTGTTTGATTGTTAATGGTAAGCTAAGAATCTGAACAAAACATACAAATTTTATACCATCAGTCAACAAAAAAGGACATTTTGGCCAAAAATCATTAGAGAAATAAAACAACATGTAAAGCAGAAAATATATGTTGGTACGCCCATGCATATTTTAAAACGGAAAGAAACGGAATACATTTACTAAATGGAGTAAAACACCATTCTGTTTGATGTTTTATTTTCAACAGAATAACTTTTTATATTACCCTGTTCCATTAATGTCACATCAATTTCCTTTTTTTATTTTGATATCGTTCCTTTAATTCACAACCAATATACAAAATAAACAATCAAATCATGAATCATTTCTAACATAATTTATTTTTGATAAGTAACAAAACGGTTTATTTATAAATTATTCATTGCACAACCCACACAGTATACATCAATACCATCTATGCTTAATGGAGCAGCTTGTTAATTATAGGTTCGTAACGGCGCCCCAACACTTAAATTTCATACAGGCCTACGGTCAGTAGAAATGGGCAAAAAACGAAACTTAAAAAACATGTAAAATAAAATGATGTAAGTACAAGCACCTATGAAAAAAAAGGCTATGGTTTCTCAGATCTCGTGATGAAGACCAACAGCTTTTAGAAAGATCAAAATTGTGTATATGCTAACAGTTGTGAAAGGGTGTGTTGTAGATCAATGCAATCCAATAAAAAGTAGCGATACATTGTTCACTGTATAAGATCATCTATGTACTAAGGCTTGTCCTCACGGTTCAGTTATTGCACATGCGTTCTGTTTGATTGGCCTATACGAAGATCGGCAAGGACAGCCTCGGCTCGGCGATTGTCTTTGTAACAAGGAGATCAATTACCGGTATTTTATTAAATAGAGTGTAATTTATTGGCTGCATATTGTCACCATTAATTTTGTCACTGCAATGATAAATAGTTGTTTAAAATCGGTGAATTAAAGTTTAAAATCAGCTGAGGAAAGGGATTATGCCGTTTTTGCGGTTTGATCTGCTTTTTCATCGCTAGGCATTTCGGTGTCCCCAGGTCCCTGCAAAATAATATAATATTACAATTTGAGGCAAGATTACATCAAACTATTTAATGCTATTAAGAGTCTTTATGAAAGTAAGACTAGATTATTGCTCACGCTACATCGTTAGTTTTGATGCGTGAAGTAGATAGCGTGGATTTGTGCAGACTACATTCAGCCAAAAAACATAGTAAGGAACAAAATATCATCAAAATAGATGAATTCCAAAATAAGCCTAGGAGCATAACTTAAGTGTGTGATCATCTGTTTTGATGAAAACTGTAGGAGCTGTCCGTACAAAATCATCGCACAGACAGACGGATATACTTATCCCTGTATCCCCTAGCGTCGTTGCTACAACATGCAATAATATCCATGGGAGGGTGGCATCTCTACGGATAGCCCAGGACGGAAAATTCACAGCAGGTTACTGGACGTGTAAGAAGTAGGTCCGTCAAAAGACCGATTTAACAGGTACGTCCGATGATCTACAAGACGCACCTGGAATTAAGATTGGTATTAATATTGCCAGAGCGATAGAATTCAGACCTGTCATCTTAAACATGCTAATCAACTTTCCGTTAACGTTATCAAGCTTTCTGAAAAATACAATTGCTGTTGCCAATGAAAGTTACGTCTGGCAAAAGCAAGTTGATCCACTTTGTGATTTTGTTCACTGTCGAATAAATTCCGAAATGACTGGACGGATAACTGTGCGTTTCACCTCCATCCGCATAAGATATAACATTATCAATGACTCTTAAACATTTAAAGGGTTATACGGGCCTAGATGTCCTCATACAGGCATAACACTTGCTTTTGCTGTGCCCATGAAATCCTGCTGTTAGTCAAACATCTTCCTGTAACTCTAGCTGTTGATGTCCCAATGGACGAAACACACATAACCATATGATCCCAAAATATTTTTTAGTCGGTTTTTCAAGCAGATTTGTTTACATAACACAGTCATAATTCCTTCATAAGAAAACATCAATCTTTCCATAAAAAAAACTTCCCTACCACTTACATAAATTAAGTCTCGCAATATATTTCATTTCATACATACAAATTACTAATGAAAATTACAATGTATATAGCATGTACAAAACATACACACATTTTATCCAAACTAATTTGTATATTTACACATTAACTATATATAAATATATATTGGTATTTAGATTATAAGACTCTTTCATATGTGTATATGTAGGATAGGGGTATTCCACCCGAGGGGTCTCAAAATGTGGTAAAACCCGAGGCTTGCCGAGGGTTTTACCACATTTTGTGACCCCGAGGGTGGAATACCCCTATCCTACATATACACATCATGAAAGAGTCTTTTTCTCTCATATAACTACCAAATTTCAGGTAAAGTGTCTCTCTAGCCTCCATTTTAAGTCATTTTTTTAGTTTCTTTATTTGATTTTTTTTTCTTAAATACATATTATATTCTGAAAGATCGTACACATTATTGGCAAACAAAGTTTGCGCACAATTTTGAGCTATTTTTCTATGCATTGCTGAATTGTATGTTTAATTCGCTGATAAAACAATAACATAAGTTGACCGACTTTTGAGATGTGAGTGAACAAATCGAACGATATGTGAACATCCGAGAAAAAAAAGTTCCCTCAGCAAAACTTAAAAAAAAAAACTCAACTAGGGTAGAGTTTTCCAATATTACATGTAATTCAATTTTCAATACAAGATATTTCATAATTTTCACAAATATAACGGTAATTATTTTATTGTTCAGTCACCACACTCAAAATTTTGCGTCACTGTGTGACGTCACCACTGTCATCAGAATCCCATTCATAATGTCGGTCAAGGCTATTCGGAGTCACTCTCGATCACCATGATTCGACGACGTTTCGGTGCTGGAGCATGTGTTGTTATATTAACAGTTATTTGGCAATCACTCATGTGAGAACCAGCGAACAAGGATTCAATATGAGTGTCAGACCTTTTCTGTGAGAAAGGATTGTATGTGTTCAGCCTGGTTTCTTGTTGGGACGACAACGGCAAAGATGAGGCATCTGACATGACTGGTGGCCTGGATAAGGAGGCAGAGGGCTGTGGTTGCGTGGACGGAACCAGTTCTGTGTTTTTCGTGTTTGACAACATGCTAGAAATAGCGTACTGTCATTCAGTGTTCTGTAATTGTTCAGAGACTGTGTATTTTTATGGCCAGTGACATAAACCTGCAAACTGTCGGGAACATGATTATCGGTCATTTTTTGCACAAGGGATTTTCGGACACTTGTGTTTGTCAAACGTTCATAACAAGGTATGTTTGCTTGTTTCGCCATAACTCGCATCATGTTGTCAAGTTTACATTTCCCCCACAGGGGCGCGCAAATACCATCGATATTTAACATCAGGTGTTGTTGTATTTGTCACTGCTGCCAAATAAAAAGGATCGTTAGCATTACTGAAATCGTGTGGGCGTTTTGCTTCATAGAAACAATACAATGCCACGGGACATCTCTCAGGAGTTAGTGGGGTGGCATACATTCTTGGAGGGCAGGGACGGGTGTTACGTATATCTTCGCCTGTTCTTGTTTTTGTTATGCGTTCATGATATTCTAACAAAACCAAATTAACTTCAGGGTCATGTTTCAATTCGACATCTCCCCAACACATTGCCCGATGCTCGGTCGAACCACCCCTCATTCCAAAATGTAATGTATTTTGGAACCACAAAGTATTCAAAACAGAGTTTGGATTGTTTTTTCCAAGCAATTTCGTGGAATATAAAGTTTCGATGCTTTCATCGGAAATTGGTGCAGCTTTAAATGGTTTTGACCCCTTTCCCTGTGATTTTAAATCACGCTGCTTGGCCTTTAGAGCATACCTAGTTTTGACGAATTCAGCACTGGTCCCCATAATACAGGTCCCATAACCTTTTTTGCGTAAATGTCTGTCATAGCTAGATACCATACCTCGAACAGACGAGGGTTCATACTCCCCTCCGTCTGGTTTGCGAACAGACACTAAAAATTCTGACAAGTATACGTCAAGCTGAGACGGAGGAATACAGTGTAAAGCCCGATTTTCGTGAGGATACCGTTTAAGTAGAAATTCCTTAAATAGCTTGACATGAGAAGCAGTCTTCTTCAAAGTGTTATCATTTTCCTGGTCCTCAATGAATGTCTGAACATCCAACTTTTTAAATCTAGACTGTTTGCTGATAATAGACATTTCGATGACAGATGACAGCTGATCTATGTCAATAGAAGCAGACGACTCTATAGGAGCTACCTCCCCTTGACCACCGATTACTCCGCGCGCGTGAATTGCTATGTAAGATAGATTTATCTTACATAGCTATCTTACATGGGCAAACTCTATCCAACATGGCGAGATATGAGAGAAATTTATTTTCTAAAAACAGAAATGTCAATTTTCTACAATGTATAACGATCCAGACAGAAAGAAACAGCTCATTCATTAAATGAAAAGGAAATACAGATACTTACAGGTAAAGTCGAGCACAAAACATAAACGTGTATAGGAAGGGCACTGACAGACAAACAGACAAAATTAACAAGGAGAGACAGAAACAAGACAGACACGCCTAATAACAGGTTGAGACACACCTAGACATTAACAGACAAAAGGACACTGAGGGACCAAGGACAAACTGTACAGAGATAGGAAAAAACATGAAGAGAGGGAGGGGGCAATGGAACAATCTAGGTGGAAACCAGCTACTGTGCAAGTTACCTGTAATCGTCCTGTAGAAAACAAGACTGGAGACGATTTATCAAATTCAATATGGCTACACAGACTATGCATTCAAAGTAATTTTTACTGTTGTTAACAGAATATACATGTAAACACTATACAAACAAAGTCATAGGAGAAACACATACAGATACTTCCGGTACAGGGTACTTCCGGTGGTCAAGCAACATGGACGACGTGTAGTGACAGCGGTGAGGAAAAAAAACTATTTCGCATGGAAAAGTGGACTATGTGGGCCTGCAATCGTCTATAAGTAATGACAAGATAAGTAACTTTCACAACATATAACATGCAGGCTGATCAATAACTTGTACATACATCGTACTGTGGTATTCCTGAAGTGAAGTGGACAATGGTCGATCTTTCCCGCCAGTTCCTTTGTTACCATCATGTTTGTTGAACATTCCATGCTGACTATCTAGACCACCTTATCTTAACTATTAACATTTATATATTGCAATATGTCTTCTACGGAACTATCCGGTAAACTTAAGAAAGGTATCCAGGCCATCAGTGAACTACGCGATCCTGCTATCGTCAAACAAGTAGTGTCCCAGTTAATGGACAACTCCATGTTCAAAGATGCCTTACTCGATACGCTAGGAATTTCAATTATGCATGATAAAATTCAGGCAATGGAGAATGAAATTAACGACCTGCAGTAGTACTCAAGACGCAACTGTCTCAAATTCAGGGGTATACCTGAGTCCCAGGGTGAAGACACCGACCAACTGATTATCGACACCTGTAATAAGTATTTAGGAGGGCTCATGCTCACCAACAGTGACATTAGCCGCTCTCATCGTGTTGGACCCCAAATAAGAAACTATCCGAGAGACATCATTGTCAGCGAGATTTGTCCTATTTAAAGATAAAGGTAGGCCTGCTAGTGAACCCCAACCCAACACCTCACCAACCCCATCCACTCCAAGTCCTAATCTATACATCAATGAGGCACTGACTAAATAAAGGAGTCAGGTATATGCTAAAGCTAGATACTTAAAGTCGTAGAACCTTATATCTGGAACCTGGACCAGAGATGGTCGCATTGTTATTCGTAGTCCAAGTGGAGAAAAATCTCAAGTCACCCGCCTAGATGAACTGTCGTCTTATCCTGATCCACCTCCTAAAACGCCTGGATTACGGACAGTGAAGGACTGGGTTCCCGGTAACCGTAACACAGGTACTCGTGCCAAAGCCAGAGACTCAATCAGTTCTCCGATTCCTCCAAGTAACCGATAGTTATCTCATCATAAACAAGTTATGAGTATATATTGGACATAAAGATATGTTATATTTATGTTAACCGAAATTGAAGTCTTCTGGTCTGTCTTGTCATTTATATATATATAAATTTATTCTATGCACTTTAATCTGTTTTTCACATGTGCATTATGTAAACCTCCAGTATGCTACAAATATACATAACTAGTTTGAATAATGAATATTTATCTACATGTATTAATGAAAACTACAAAGAGTAATTCTACATTGTGTATAATATACATATACTTCTGATATAACAACAACTTGATCCCCCCCTTGCCAATAACTACAGTATTTATCACCAGTCACTACAATTGGAGTAAAAAAGTTGCATGTACGTATATGTGCGCTAGCCTTATGACATATGGATTGTCATGCTTCTATCTAATGATTTGCTTATTCTATATCTAGCACACATATATGATATGCATGTGTGTGCCCGGAAAAAAAATCATTTTACCGAGGAACATACATGTACATTTTTCTTGCATGTATATTTAATTCCCATCTATTTAGAATTAGGCATACGTACATTTCCTTCTGTAAATAACCTTGTTTGCTAATTCTATCTTTACGTTCGTACATGTGACCGGCGTCCTTACTCCTAATATTAGATCAACAATATCGGGGTCCCTTTTTTTCATACAATTCCAGGGATTATATCAACTAGTGTTCATCAGTGAAATAATGGCTACAGTTTATAATCAACTTTATGATTTACTTCTCGCTATGATAACAAGGGGTACACTGGTGCGATTATAAATATATATGTATGTAATTACTGCATCTAAGAAATTATGATAAGACCGGCTAATGGTAAGCGTACAGTGTGCGTAAGCGGTCTGGTGACCTTGATGCGTTTGTTTTGCTCATGATCACTCGGCGGCTTGCATTGCCTGGTACGCGGACCTTCTACATCAGAAACTTTGAAGTCCATCCATGTAGATAGTGGCTTTTGTACTCACCACGTCCTTCTGTATGGTAATAACTTGTATATTAATGCTTATTACTAGTATATTCTTAGTTATAACGTTAGGGCCCTCGCCCGCTCAACTGTTGTATATATGTTATACTATTTATGCTATTTACAATGTCTTCCCATGGTCAATCCCTTGCTGTATCATATGCCCTACCTACACGACAGAATATCCCATAACTATATGCTTATTTGATCATGGTTAAAACTTGTATGTCGCGTGGAAGGGCAGGTTGGAACATCGGGGTCTATGTATACTCATGGTTAACTAAATTGAATGTGTATTCCCCTAATAAGGCACATACTATTATGGCTGTGTATTTTTATACAATGTTAAGCACATTAAAAAACCTACTGTTTATTCTTAATGTAAAAAGTATCTTATTGATCGTTAGTTATGCCATAGAACTAAACCCTGGTCCTCTACATAACCTAGAAATATCGCACCTTAATATAAGATCATTGAAAAATAAAATAGATATTGTGGAAGCTGAATTAAATGAACGCGACATTATTTGTCTAACTGAAACACACCTAACTCCAGAGACACCTGATTCTGAACTGATGATACCATGTTTCTCTGAAAATATTCATAGACATGATAGGAAACTGGGCCAGGCGGTGGTGTCTTAATTTATCATAAAGAAAATATTTTTACTAAACGAAGACAAGATCTGGAACATAATGAAGTTGAAATGATATGGATGGAAGTTCAAATTGAGTCCCATAAATTTCTTTTAGCATGTTTATATAGACCGGAATCGCCAATTAGATACTAAGACACATTATATTTGATTATTGAAAAATCCACTGACACTAACTTGGATGTAGTGATTACTGGCGATATTAATGTAAACATGTTTAATCTTCAGCCTCTCTCTCATCTTGGTAGACTTATGACAAAATTTAATCTTTCAAATTATATCAACGACCCTACTCGCATTACTCCGACCTCTGCAACTACAATTGATATTGTCTTCTCGAATAATAGAAACCTAATTAAAAATGCCTCTGTGCTTCCTCCTATATCTAGTGACCAATCCTTAATCCAGTTCAGTATTTCCTACTCAGTGTTTAAAAGACAAATCTATCGCAAAAAAAACCCTTTAATTATCTAGGTGCAGATTATGATAAGATGAACAGGTGTATAGCAGAAAAAGATTGGATTAACCTTAACAATACCCATGACTCAAATGATTATAGCAGCATCTTATGTGATACCATAAATAATTTGATAAATGAATGTATACCAAGTAGATATGTTACAATTAGACCAAATGATAAGAAATGGATGACTAATGATATCAGACTACATATAAGGCAAAGGAATAGAGCACATAGGAAAGCAAAAACCACTAATTCAATTATACATTGGAAGAATTATAGAAACAAAAGAAATGAAACCATAAGTAAGATACGGGAAGCAAAGAAAACATATATTGAAAATTTACAAAAATCACTGAATGACAAAACTATACCTCCCAATAAATGGTGGAAAATTGCACGGAATGTTCTAAATATAAATAACAAATCCACCTCTATCCCCCACTAGTACACAATAACAATCTTACCCAACATCCATTTGACAAAGCTGAGTGTCTTAATAAATATTTTGTTTCTATATCAACTACCTCACCTGACACTGGACCAGTACCTGAAGTTTCCAACAATCTCCAGCATTCCATAAACAATATCATAATAACTGAGCAGGATGTAAAAGATCAGTTATTCCTTTTGAATGGAAACAAACCATCAGGACCTGATGATATGATCCCCAAAATAATCAAAAACCTTCACCCCTCTATACTCCTTCCTCTCACTCTTTTATTTAATAAAACACTTGAAACAGGTTCAATTCCACTTAACTGGAAAATGGCTAATATCCATGCCATATATAAAGGAAAAGGCTTAATCAATGAAGTGTCAAATTACAGACCCATCTTGGTTACATCATGTTTTAGTAAAATGCTAGAAAAAATTATATTCAAACACCTATACAATTACCTGACTACTTATAGAATTATTACTAAACATCAATCTGGATTTACACCAAAAGATTCTACTGTTAATCAATTATTGTCTATCTACCATACCATTGTTAACTGCCTGGATCAAAATAAAGAAATCAGATTCATTTTCTGTGACATAAGTAAGGCTTTTGACAGGGTTTGGCATGAAGGTCTACTTTAAAATTAGAATCATTTGGTATTAAAGGGAATCTCTTAAACTGGTTCAAATTTTTTTTATCCGACAGAAAGCAGAGAGTTTTAACTGAAGGTCATGCATCTACATTTGATCCAGTCCTGGCAGGAGTTCCTCAAGGTTCAGTCCTCGGACCATTAATGTTTTTAATTTATATTAATGATATTGTTGATTGTGTCACTAACAAAATTAAGCTATTTGCCGATGACACTTCTCTTTATGGTATAAGTGATAACAACCCCATGGAATTAGCTCAAAACTTATCTGATGATTTAAATAACATTAAAAAATGGGCATCTAAATGGGATATTAAATTTAATCCTGCTAAAACACAATCAGTAATTTTCTCTAGAAAAAATGATAAAAACCATCCTATTATAAATTTCTATGATGAACCAATTACTGAAAACAAAGCACATACACATCTAGGTCTAACTCTGAATGATGCCAAATGGAACCAGCATATATCTAATGTTTATGATAAAGCATTTAAAAGGCTTAACATATTAAGACTACTGAAAAATAAAATAGGAAATCTTTAAATACTATTTATACTGCCTATATAGGACCAATCATTGAGTATGCAGATGTTGTTTGGGATAACTGTTCAAAAGCCCAAAAAACTCTATTAGAATCAATCCAACTGGATGCAGGACGATTAATTACAGGCCTACGAAAAGGTACTTCACATGATAAACTTTATAATGAACTAGGATGGGAAACATTGAGTAATAGAAGAAATAAACATAAACTTATTTTAATGTACAAGATAATGAATAATGAAACCCAAGATTATTTAAGAGAAAAATATAGAACCGTATATTGATGATGAAACTCTTGATCGTTATGATCTTCGTACAAACAGATTATTTGACCCCCCCCCCTTGTGCCGAACAGTGAATTATTTTGAAAGTTTTTTTCCATCTATGTTAAACGAAATGAATAGTCTAGCCCCTCAACTCATAAATATCAACTCTACAGCACAGTTCAAAAAGACATTAAACACAAACTTGCATAACAAATCTGATACAACTGATGTATTTAAATATCTCGGTAGTCGTTACATAAATATTGTTCTATGTCAATTACGAAATAAGGCAAGTAATCTCAATTATGATCGTTATAAAGATCATCTAATCGAATCCCCAATGTGTGATTGCAACCAGTCTTTTGAAACTGTAGCTCATTATTTTACTGAATGTAATAATTATCAGAATCTCCGCCAGTCTCTTGAACAACAATTAATACATCAATATCACAATCACATGTGTGTTGAAGACCTTACAAATGGTTGTGTCAGCTGCAATGACAACCAGAATAAAGATATACTTGTACATGTATCAAACTTTATAGTACAGTCAAAGAGACTCTAATTTTTTTTTTTCTTTTACATGAAATTCACATATACTTTGAACTATTTATTCTTCAGTATGAAATAATATCTTAACCCTAAGATGACCACCATGATACAGCAGGCTATGGGCAGCCGTACTAAATCTTAATTACATCAATTCACTTACAATTATGTTATGTATGTATTATTATATTTATATATCAGATAGAGGCAACTCCTATTAGTAAAGTTCTCATCAATATTAATCTATCAGATCAAGTTGGTGTAACCCACCCTAAAAATATGTATCTATTTGGTGAATTTGGGTTTTGATCCCTATCAGTGGATGGCTATTGTGTTACACAATTGGACTTTAAGGCCTGTATCTGGTGGGGGAATAAATTCAATTTGACCAAATAGATGCACTCAGCAAACAAAAAATAACATCCAAAATCATTTTAGAGTTTCACCTTATTTTTGTATAATAAACCTTTGTCTTCACATTGAGGAGTTGCCTCCCCTTTTGTTGCACCATTGTTAATCTTAATTCATGTGTGTATATATGTTTATGTTTGTTTGCCACCTATAATATAAGGAGAGGACTAATATAGGCAATGCCTGATGTCTAATCCTATTGACAAAATTACATCTTATGTCAATAAAATATGTTGAAATTGAACACATACAGATACATAAATACCAATATGGTTTCGTCAATTGTATGCATAAACATGTAATCGACCCTTTGGAAGAAACAAAACAAACAGCTATTACCTAAGCAGAGGAATGTTACTTTCCTATTCATCAGTATTAATGAATAGAATCAACTTTAAATGATGGTAAACTCCTTGTTAGGTAAAATTCGAATTACCTATGTAAATAAGCTGATATATTTCGTTACCATTAAAACTATATCAATTTATGGGAAGCAACATCGATAATCGACAATTTGTGGCAGAGTTCTTTAAGGACATTTCATACACGTAACTAAATAGAGGGCAAGTTGTTCCGTCTCATTATCATAATCCGGCAGATAGGCCGTTAGAATTATAGCTACTACTGCCCCGCGCATGATAGTAAAAGGCTGCTTAATTTGGGATCAAACTTTTTTCTTTATCTTATGTCTCTCTTGCTACTGACCAGCCTTTGGCCGCTGAACGTTCTCCTTATGATGAAGGTTTTGGGTTCTGTCCCTCTGGCCGAGTCTATGATGATAAATACATACCACAGCATCCCGTGACTTACTCGCCCTCACCACATGCTTGCATCTTGCACACGGGGTATGCCGTCCTTAAATGACCATAGCTGTTGATAGGGCGTTAAACAATTATATAGTAAACTAAAAGTTTTAATATGACAACAATTGAAAACAGGTGCCATGTTTATAAGTCAAAGGTTTATTGATTACAGTCCCCCAATCCTCGTATTATATTGACATCATATAATTGTAGAACTCTCGGCCATATCAGCTGATACGTTTCCAGGTCCCACGACGTGGACGTGGTTCTACCCGGGACCCGAATTTGGAATACGTAAATATCTGTGCTGTGACTGGGTTGTTTTCTTTCTATTTACCCGACTGCTTATATCTCTATATAAGCACGGCTTGTTGTCACTTAAAAAAAAAAAAAAAAAAAAAAAGACCCTCCCCCCCCCCAAAAAAAAAACCCCATTATCACGTTTCTTGATTACCTATGCATCCGTATCAGTATATTTCCCATTATGTTTCACCCAATAAATACTGCTATCTGTAAGAAATCATATTACTATTCTTAGCAAGATAAATGGTTGTCATGAAATGTTATATAACGTTTTAAATTAGTAATATAAACGTACATTGACTATATGTATAGAGTTTCGTTAATTAACTTATGCATTACATCATACTATCAATGTATATGTATGAACAAAATGTAGGGAAAAGGGTCGTTAACCTGTTGCCCCTAAATCTCATTTTGGTATTTAATGTCGAGGTGTATATGCATAGCTCAAAATACATTTTTAAAGTTATAGTAACGTGAAGGAGCAGACATAAAAGACATTGTTTTTTGTCTTTCTTTAAACTTGCGTTTGGTAAGCATTATGATTATAAACCTCTACGAAGACAACGCTAACCAATGTCATAAGGAATAGTTATACTTGTACATATTTACATTTGTATTTATTTCTGATCACACGGATTTGTTTTTATTGAGTATTTCCTCTGATATTTTTATGAAAAAATAGACGTTTATTTTATATACATAGCTATCTGAGGATATGTGTTTTATTGCAGATATTTGTCCTGACGATATTTATTCATTAAAATGTTTTCTTCGATTTAAAATGTGTTGTTATTTTGTGTCATGTGAATTCCCTACTTTCTCATACAAGATACCAGTCCTTGAAAATGGGTGTTATTCTATGCGTTAAACCATAAAGCATGGAGAGAAAAATAGAAGTCATTTCTAGCATGCATTTCTGATATGAAAACAATTACACATAACTATGATACAAACAACCCACTCAAAACAGGATATTGACTTTAGTTAACAGGCCCAAAACTTGAATTTGGTGTCACTTTCAAAAAAAAAAAAAATTAAAGAAATGTATGCATGAACCGAAAAAGGTCAATGGCAGTATGACTCGCTATAAACAGTGACATGTAACACATTTTAAGTTGTGTATTGTCCAAAAGACGACAGCAGCTGTTGTAATAAAGAGTATATGTAAAGGCAATGTATATATAAATGACAAATTACTAATGGTCATCTACTTTCTCTGAAGGAAGAAAACTAGTATTTATTTATTATTTTACATAGATAAGAGAAAACTTCAAAAAGAAAGAGTAGATTGTTACTATAAAAAATTGAATAAAAAGGATTTTCATTTCAATCAATTTAGTCTGAATTTTTCTTAAACAATGCTTCTAGTTCTAATTCGTCTTTTTATTCTAGGATATTTCAGATGCATATACTATATACAATCCATGCAATAGTAAATCGTACCTGGGATCCTTGCATGCTTTCGATATAGGTCAGAGGCTTGGTCGTTACTGCACATCCGATTTTTGCTCGTGAAAAAAATCGTAATACGCACATTACTAAAAAGTCGAACTTCAATAACATCAATAACAGTGTAACTGATTCTTTTTTCTTTCTAGAAATGTTAATTGCATATTGAAATGTATATAACATTATATATATAAAGTAATTTAATACCTTCTTGTTTTGAATTTGTTCATGTAATTTTGATTTCAAATAAATTAAACAGAATACTAATATATCAGTCATTCATTATTATATATGGAAAATGTTATCGGCACGTCTGCAATAATATGATCAAGTCACATTTAAGTAATAGCTACACACATCCGCTGACCTACATACTCTCCAACACACCCTCACATCCATGTTCACACACATATGAACAATGATATAGTGGCATCAATATGATTCTGACAGCTATATACAAACCTTGCTATACCATCTAGGGACTAAAATACTGTTTCGACCGATATATTAATTAAAGTTTACCTACCGTATACATGATAGATTCATATTTATATTGCGGAGCTACATATATTGACACACATTGTTCTCATTGTAACAGGCAAGCATATATATACTATGAGTAGTTATGTAAATACATGTACATATCATGCAAACATTCCTATCAAATTGCATTATAAATGTCTAAATTTTGTTTATCATTGTAACAAACACTGATATATATACAATACTCTGTAATACAAATACATATCATACAAACATTACTATGAAACCATATTAAGTATGAATGTTTAATCACATCAGATACCATATTACGTTGTTTCTAACCGAAATGTAATTTTATAAAACAGTGAATGATTGCTACTCGTACCTCATATCAGAGTCGAAGCCATGTCGAATGTTGCTGTTGATCTAGTCTATGAGTTCTTTTTCGAATTCCTGTCACATCATATGAGACAATATGGAAACAATATACATTTTATTATAACAAATATATATATAATAAAAACAGTATTGTATAATTGATATGATAGAAACACTTATGTTTGTCTCTAGAATGAGTTTTTTTTTTTTAAACTTTTTCGTTTTCTAGATGTTATTCAGTTAGATTTAATTACATTGTTGGCTACTTCGTGCTTTACTGATTAACGCTATTTTAGTTTGGTATTTATGTTGATGAATGATGCATTGTTACCATTTAAATAACTTAATAGATTTTTCAGACAAAAAATATATACACAGTTTACAGTTTTAGAATAGTTGCGTAAAACAGTTCAATTTCACAAAGTACAAAGTATACATACCGTTCTGTTTTAGGCGACGTACCAACAGGACGCATTTACCTATACAAAGTCTTATACACAAGTACTTATAATTATGATAATTATAAGGATTAAGTTAAAATTGTTAGGAGAAATTTCAGGAACAAAATAATAATATATCAACAATATAAGATAAATAAATATACCGAAGACAAAAAAATGTTTAAATTATTTGTAAAAGCAAAACACGAGTCAAGCACAGCACAAAGTATGGACAATCACAATGACATAACAATGGACTAAACAATGTTAGTAATTTGTCACCGATTCATCATACAAAAGGAATTCATATAAACAAAATCATACCAAAAGAATGCATATAAACAAAATCATACCAAAAGAATGCATATAAACAAAATCATACCAAAAGAATGCATATAAAGATCATCATACAAAAGGAATTTATATACAATTGTAATATACACATGAAACTAAAGACATGACTCATTACGGAAAATGAATTATTGATGCAAAAGCTGTTTTCAAAAAGGATTAATCATAAAATTACTTTTTTATTATGGATGCTACAAACATCATTATATATATGCTTATTTATTGATAGAAGAAAATATTTATTTTGAACATTAATTAGGTGATGATATTCTCTTTACATCTTTAGTGTTACCTGTAAAGTTGATACACGCAACACGAGCTTGATAATAACAGTATCCAACCTGACCCCAACCGTTAAACGGACAATCTGCTAGACTGGACTCTGTACCATCACATCTTAGATTGTCCATCCATACTGGTTCATCAGGCAAACCGACAACACTCGATACAGCTTCCCCAGCACTAACAAGACAAAAAGTTACATTTTTCTTAGAATTAGACAACACGTTTTAGCGCTTTTATCGCATCTCCGCGATTCTTCAGATTGACTTATTCAAATAAGTTCACTGTGACGTCATATATAAGACGATGGAATACAAATTTTGTTACATGTATGTATGTATGTATGTATGTATGTATGTATGTATGTATGTATGTATGTAGCAATATATGCCTTAGGATGTTGATGAATATGATTTGGCTTATTTCTCTCAGGCCTCGCAAGAAATGTTACTTTATCAGCTATTTAGCTATGAATCATTAACGAACTGACAACGCTGTAAACGTCATGACAGTTCAATTTTTATGGGTTTACACAGGGTTCTTTTCTCATTTGGATCTGATGAAAAATGCGTTTTCCGCTATCATGGAAGGAGCGCATTGTGTACCACTCTTCGGTCCTCTTATAATCAATATACATGTACTTTCACGGGGAAACGTTTATACTTAAAAGCTTAGTGGCTATAGATGGCACTAACGGTGATCGTAATGTTAAAGTTAATATAACGATGTATTATATTCAGCGAACACACTGAAAAGAACAGATCTTGCGCGAATTCGGCTACATATATTAAAACAAAGAAAACAGGTGATCATTCACTAATACTCGTAAGTGCCCGATTTAGTTACCGTATCCTACAAGCCACTATTGCACCACTGTCATCAAAGTCGTTTATAATAAAAAAATGTCTGTGTTTGATTTATCATATTCTATCCGTATTGAGGAGTTGATTGCCGTGACATCTACATGTATATATTGTACTTTACCTGTATCCGAGCATCCTACAGGCGACATTGGCATCATTGTCATCAAAGGCATAATTGTATGTACAAATACCTCCCCAATGTCCACCGTAGTACACCTCCACTCGACCAGTATAATCATTTGGTCTATCTACCAGGCGAATGTCTAGAGCTAAATTCTCTGAAACGGAGGTTACAACCAAAAAATACATGAAGGAAGAAATCCCAGAAAAAACACATTAATTTCCATTAATAACATATTCCAAACATAAGCTTATTACTATTCGTTTTATGTTTCTGTTTTTGCTATAAGTTTGATTCTCTTAATTTTGAATAAATGATAAAACTAGTTTAAAACGATTGTCCTGAAAATAATAACGAATATCATTCTCATAAGATCAATAATTCCATGTACAAATACGTCTACAGTAACGCAAATTTATAGCTTTCAACAAATTATATTGAACACCTTGTCATGTCGCTTTCATGCATATTTGGTGAATTAATATAGTACAGTTTTATGATTAATTTTATTAAATGCCCTCAATTTCATTTAATTTACATTTTTTTTTTATTTTGAAATAAATGAAATCATTCTGGAAGTAATATTTCAATCTTCGGCATATCCGACGAATATATTATTTATCATGCATACCAGTGACGTTATAACAGAAAACAATAGCAGGATAGCTACTGCAATATCCAACTTGTCCCCATCCATCAAACGAACAATCAGCTAGACTGTCCTCCGTACCGATACAGTCTACACCTCCCATCCATATAGGTTCTGTTAGAATGCCATACCTCGTGCTACGATACATTTGCCGACCGTTACTGAAAGAGTAAACGTTCATGGACAATACTAGTCACTTTGCTAGAAAAACAATGTATTACTCAGTTCATAGCCATTCAATCAAATTCATAAATCTACAGGTACGTCCAGTAGGACAACAAAATTTGCAAACATGTTAGACTGGCTTCTTCATGTAAAGTTCTGCACAAGATACGCAATGCAATTGATCATTTAGAGATATGACACTTTTATTGATAAATATGCGGAAAACAATTGTTATCGATTAAAATATATATACAATTTAATTATATCAAAATGATTCATTTACCATTAAACACTTTTTATTGGTTGTATTGATCTACAAATTACAAGAGAGAGTTTAAGGTGTCTTTTCAAATGTGTTTGCATATAAAACAAGTTTGAACTATATAAAAGCTGTTGGTCTGTATCAGAAGGTATGAGTAACTATGGCCACATCTTTATTTTAAACTAAACATGAGTGTACCGATATACATTTACAGTTTTACATTTTCATTTATTTGATGTCTTTTCTACCGTTTTACTAGCCATTTATTGGCCCTAAAGATCTTTACAGTGTTGATGGGCCGTTAAAAATATAAATAACTAACTTTTAAAGAGCCGATTTTGGTCTTTATAAGGGGCGTTCCTGACACGTTAACATCTAATAGACTCATATAAGAGACCCAATATGTCTGCTTCTTAGTGATCTCTTTGATTATATGCCTTTTCGTTCACCACAATTACCTAGTTTCGTGTTTTAGCAAAGTTGACCCCCGACAATCCTTTGTTTTTACTTAATCAAAAGAAATTATGCTCTTTAATAAAATTGACCCGTGTGAACTAGAGTATGGGTCATGGACATTTCTCAAACTTTGTCGGACCTCATTCCAGGGAACCTATCGGCCTAATATAAACCTTGGGCTCCTGGGTAGTGAGTGGAAGTTTAACCGTTTTAAAAAAATTAACCCCTGTGACCTTGGATATTAATGTCTTTTTATCGACAACTCTGTCGAGCCTTATCCTAGAAACATATCAGCCAAATATTATGACTGCGGGAGTCTTTGCTTTTGTATTTGTTTTTGGCGTATAAAGGTCATCGCAACGCCAGTCATGTGAGGAGAGGATTAAAGTAGACCCATATGGAGGAAAACAAATTACGAAAAGTTACGGAAGAAAATCCACGAGTCTTCAGGAACCAACTTTTAGTCGGCTCGTACGACTGAGTTACTGCACGGTGATCCTTTAGGAAAAAGATAAACTGTGGAAATAAGAAAATCAAAAGAAAACCATAAAAAAATTATCGAAGACGCCTACATCCTCCTAGATAACATACCAAGTGTGCGTGGTAAAGATGGGTGAAAATCTTCATTCTAGTATCCTATGTACTGTTTCGTATTTTTTTTTTTTTTTTATATATATAAGCTTTCTCAATTTCAAAAAGGGCATACTGAATGAAAATCATTTTTCTTTTTATTAAGAAACAAGATATTTTTTATCTTTAATAAAGCCTTTTTCGAATGCAAACAAAGCTTACTGTCCATATACTGGAATCTTTCCTTACGTATATTTTTCACCATAACCAATGGAACATATTTAATGTATAAGTCTTCCATGTGATATTATCGTTTCCCTTGCTCTCTAGATAGGGTAAGTTATAGGAGAAATAAAAAGTTATAGTGAAATTATGTTGATGTATCAAATTTAATATTTTCCTATCTTCTATTACATAGGCGATGTCCACCATTAAAATGCATATAGCATAGGTATATTAACATGCATTACCTGTATCCCATCATCCTGCATGTGACATTAGCATCCCTATAGTCCCAGTCGTAGTAGCCACAAACGGTTCCCCAGTAGCCACCATAGTACACCTCCACACGTCCGACATGTGGACCTGAACCTCCAGTGAGACGGACGTCGATATCTGTGCCTGAAAAATTATATACTTTTCTCAATGACGGGTATCTTTTCGCTTATAATTCAAGGTAGTTTGCATATTTCATACCAAAGCACACTATAATCATCAAAATACAAAATTGTACTCAAGAAATAGCAACACAAAGAATTTCAAGGACATCAGGTTTTGATTTGCCTGTATCTTGCTTAACATCATGGTTCTTTTGGGACGGTCTCCCCTGAATCCGAGCTTCATGCGATACCCGTACGTTTGTTGTCGTCTTCGCCTCCACGTGATAACGGTACCTCACGGAAATATACTGCCAAAGCCAGCCAGCCAGCCAGCAGGACTACACAACCGATTAAAATGAGTATCGTAGGGCGAAACAATATGCGCCCTTCGAATGCTATTGTTATATACTATCTTGCATTAAAACACGATTTGCATATCTCACTTTTCACCACAAAGTAAATGTCTAACTTGCTGACGGTTTAAGGCAAACAAGTCAGAGATAGATAGCAATAACATTTGGCAAATTGTTGAATGAACCATCATATCATGATTATAAAGCCTACAATGATTCCAAAAAATTACTCGAACAATTGTAAGATAGTTGTACGTGCACAACTAAATCAATGAATGTTGATAGGAGGGAAACTAGCTTCCCAATACTTTCGATAATAGCATTCACTGATGTCTAAAGCATGTATCTGTAACAGGGTGTACTCATTGCACTAAGTCACACTTGTTTGTGCTGTTTTGGATGTACCCGTGTCACCACGGGTATATCGTGTCGTGAGCGAGTTGCACGTGATTCCACCTGCACACATCACCACCCTGTCTACCCTGTATGTCCCATTCACTCAGCACTTAGCTGCGAAGCAGGACGGAGCTCCTGCATAGATATATTCTATATTGTCACAGTATTGCCTTCCTCTCCGGTCGCTGGTAAGTACCTGTATACTAATTATATAACTGTATAACAGTAGCTCCGTCTAAATGCATTTTTAAATATACCATGCTATAAATAGAAACCGAAACTACACCTGTACATATATATTAAGTGATAGTTTCGTATCTTTTATTGCAGGTTCATATATATATAGAAAATAAACACATTGAAACCATAAACTCGTGTCGAGTTGTATCGCCGAGCTAGAAGGGTTACAAATGGCGCCCAACGAAAGTAAGAGGTGAACCAGTGGCCCATATTGACTACGACGGAAGTCGACAATGCAGGCAAGGGGGATAACGCCGGATTACGTCCGACGGCTATAATGGCCGCATAAGTGCAGAACAGTTATTGTAAATGTAGAGAGTCGGAGCTTGCGAAGCCCTGGATGATGGCCGCTACATGACAGTGCGTTGGATGATGTACGGAGGATGGTGGTGAAGAGTATTGTTATTTCGGCGAGGTCAAGGTGGACCAGAGGACGATATTTTTTGTGAATCTAGACATTATATATATGGAAGCTGACGGGGTTGACTGAACATTGCAAGTGTATCTAACGTTATACCTCGTGTTATTCATATATTATATACCATATTCACTATTTATCGTGAGAAATTCTAGTCTAGTCATTCATTTCAGCGCCGTTGTAATTTATAATTTTTCAGACTGTCATAAATTCATAACATTCATTTACACACTGTACATTGTTAAAATATCTTTGATATTAGCTACTGACATTTACGTAAATATAACTTGTTATACATATAAATATTATTATGTTGTATATTGTGTATAGATATTATCTATCGTATTGACATATATTAATGTGTATACTGATAGGATACTTGATGTTTGGGTTTACCAGGGACCTGTGAGGGAAGCCTGTGAAGCAGTTTAGCAAATTGACATCTGTTCTCATTCATCATTTTGTATCCTGTGCACACTCCCAGCCCAGTCACTAGAGAGAAAGAGGTATTGTATGCATGTTGTGTTACAGTGTATTTTGTCTATTGAAGTTCATGTTTTATGTCTGTCCACTCCTTTTTGATTTAATGCACGAGTACACCAAACTTTTGATATAAACCATAATAATTGTGTAACTATTGTAAACTCTTATATATATCTGCTGTGAAACTAGTTGTATTGTTTATATTTTGGTCATTCATGACAAATGAGTCTAAGTAAACTTAAGAAATTTCTTGAGAAGCCTTTGAATGCACCAGATTCTCTTAAATTTACCCCAGTGTTGTTAACAAGTAGTAAGGGTTTTTCACTGAGGAACCATTTAGATATAATTGAGTGTCTTGGATACAAATTTGATTTCTATTGTAAGGCGGGTGCTAAATTTGACCAAAGTTATAGCTGGCTCACTAAAAATTTGTCAGGAATTATTGATAAACATGGCAACATTACATTGTATATTTGGTTAGGTACGTGTGATATTACTACTAAGAGAGGCCCATTCATCTCCTTGAGTCACAGTACTGATAAGGAATGTTCTGATTATTGCAAATTCCATATTGATAGATTAGTGAAATTTATATCCACATTTAGTAAGGTAAAACTTGTATTTCTAGAGATTCCGCCATATTCAATTAGGGTGTGGAATGCCTACAAAGGCCACGCAAACCCAGAGTCCTATAACCAGCAGGATGTTATTTTGGAAAATCGCATAGAGATTTTAAATAGTTATATCAAGGACATAAATTGTAGGTTAGGTGTTCATTCTTTGAATTTCAGGTGCGATTTGCTTCAGTATAAACGAGCAGGTCGTAAACCAGTCATTAATTACTCGTTGTATAAAGATGGTATACATCCCAGTCCTGTCTTAGCCAGGTTTTGGATGAAACGTTTAGTGGCTAAGGCATTTGTTGATTGCTGCTAGTTGTGTATTTATGTAGTTTTCATTTATTATACACTGCTAGGTAGGGGGCTCCCCAACCACAGTAATTAAATGGAATTTTTGTAGATTGAGTATATATGTTGAATTTCAAGTGCAGTTTTACTTGACATTCATAGTCCTGTTGTACTTTGCAGGATTTTATATTTATTTACTTTGTATATTGTATATTATTCCGTTGTATTCCAATGGCGGAAGTAGTAGGAGCACCTTCCAAAAATCCTGACAATGTCAAGGAGGAGGAAGGGGAAGAACATGTAGAATCCGAGGTCACATTGACTGAGGAGCAGTTGTTAGAGGCTCTAGCAAAACTTGGGAAGTACAGGATTACTCCTGTTACTGATGGGGGACCACCTCCTATCCCTAATGCTGCTAGCACGCCTATGCATAAATTTAGTTTTGTTGGTACAAGCCAAACACATCCACCAGACCACTCTGGCCATGGTACAAGTATGTATGGCGGTAATTCTCAATATATCCCTAAGGTACCCCAGTTTTCAGGGGAAGAGCCACCTTTAAAAGGAGATGTTTCCTATGCGGAGTGGAGGTATGAGATCAGATGCCTCAATAGAGACTCTGATATAACCTCCAGCACCCTTGTGCAGGCCATTAGGAGGTCACTTCGTGGTATTGCAAGGAGGACTCTTTTAACTGTAGGTGATAAAGCCTCTCCTGTGGAAATCTTGGGGAAATTAGATTCTTTGTTCGGGGATATTTCCACACATGGAATGCTGATGCAGGAGTTTTTTTAACTCTAGTCAGAAATCCAATGAATCTGCCACTGCATTCGGTTGCCGGTTAGAGGCTTTGCTGCAGACTGCTATAGAGAGTGGTTCTCTACATAAGTCGGCTAAAAATGACCTAATGCGTCATAAGTTTTGGACTTCCCTGAGATCTGACAAACTTAAGAGTCAGACTCGTCATAAGTATGACACAATAACTAGCTTTAATGAGCTTTTAAGGGAAATTCGAATAGTGGAGAAGGAATTAAATATCTCCTCTACTGCAGGTGCAAGCCAGCCAAAAAAGGGACACCAGCATGCCATTAGTGTTGAATCTGACCCACAAATTGCTTCTGTTACTGAGATGGAAGATAAGTTTGTTATAAAGCTAGAAAGTCTAGAGCAGAAGAACTCTCAACTTGAAAGTAAGTTGGACAAAATTTTGAACAAACTTGGTTCACAGTCCACAAGTGATAAAGCAGATGCAGGTCAAAGGTCAGGTCAGAACAAAGGTCGTGGCCGTGGAGGTTACAACAAGTCTAGAGGCCGTTTTTAAGTAAGTTGACCCAAGTGAATATCTCTGTCATGCGTTTAAGTATTTATGAAAAGAGTTCAATTACGAATGGTCATTTTGGCCCTATTTTCTTTTCTAAATAGTGCGTTTAGCCTCGCTATTACAAAATTGAATTAGTAAACGTACCTACTGATATATGTGTGTGTATTTGAATAAATTGATTTTTTGTATAAATGGAAATTATTTTACATGGTCTACAGTAAGTCTTGAAACTTGAGCTTGAAATAGTTTAGTTAAATAGGCTAGCAATATCATCGTGATTTAGATTATATTATATGGACGCTATGGTTTAAATATCAGCCGTATGCCTGCTATATTTAATCTCTACACTTTATCTATCCTTCTCTTGAAAATATTGACAAGTCATGACGACTTCGATGTATTACTTCTGAATAGTCCAGCATGATAACTATGCCCCTATTTCTGGTTAGACACATTCGTAAATTGTTACGTACTGATAGTAATATGACGACCTCCTGGGTAATCCCGAACACTGTGCCAACTATCACAAACTGAGTATATTTGTGGTAATACATCATTCCTAAATATTTCAGAAACAAACCAAAGACTTCTGAAGCTGATCAGTCTTCTAAGATCAATCTCATATCACTCTTTATTCAGTCAATACTCGTATAAAATAGAGAATTATCAAAGTCTGCAAATGTTTCAATTTATATTATTGTTTTGCGCTGCGGAATGTCTGGTGTTGTGCCGAGAAGATTTAAATGTGTTACATGCTAAAAACAGACAAAGCCGAACAAAAGACGGAATGTTACAAAGATATCGATGAGTTGCAAACATTCTTTCGTATCAAGACCGCAGACAATTGTTTCATCTGTAATACATGCAGACACAGATTCAGAGATAACAGGCTTCAATTAAAGCAATTCACTGAGATTGAGAACTTTCTACCTCCAACAAAGAAAAGATTCATGTCATTCATTCTACTTTATGTAAACTTGCCTACTCGGTAAACACAAAGATAGTTGTGCCGTCAGAGTGCCGAACATCAGTATACTTATACCTGCAGGCAAGAGATGCTGCCAAAGTCATGATACAGACGGTTCACTTGAATTAGATGCGAGGGAGAAACTAAAAACTGACAACATCTAAATGATGAACTCTCTTTACTGAAAATTGATTATATATGTCGCTAATTGATTTACGTAAAGACAGCGTTAAACAAAATTGTGACGTTGTGACGGATATGATAGGGAACACGGCATCAATGAGGCAGCAAATATATGTTGCCATCTTTGTATGCATGATTAAATCAGAAATTTCGAACAAGATTTCGGCAACAATTTCCAATATTTCCAAGTCAAATATACGCCGGGTCTATCAACTGTAAGGAATGCCTTAATGACAAGGTCCGTCCTTAATTACTTTGTTCACGTCCAGCGCGAGGATGTTATTATGGATCATACACGGCTACTTGACCAGACGTTATTTGGAAATTTTGGGCAACAGGAAACTGTCCTTGTGCTTATTGGTACCTATATATCTGTTGAGAAAAGCAATAACTGCCATTTCCAACGCCGATCCACAATACCATAGACCAAGCAAGACCCTAGTGAAACCGATGGTAGTACCATAGCAAGCGGCTTTTATATTTCCAGCATAGGACCATATTTGGCGGATTCGAAGAACAATTATGAATCCATTTTGAATCATATTCTCAAGACAAACGTTGAAGGTCCTAGATTAAGGAGGGAGATAGTTTTATTGTGGACAGGAGATTTCGGGATTCTATTTTACTTTTGGAGGACTTGGGAATCAAATCGGAAATGACACGTGTTTGTGAAGGACAAAAACAGATGTCAACCGAAGACGCCAACATGAACTCACTCATAACAAAGGTAAAAAGAGTTACACAGCCTTAAGCAAGGACCTTAAATATCCGAAAACTCATTATTACCATGTCAAAACCCAAAGAAGAAACCGACCTGTTTAAATCAGTCTTTTCAAGTTTTATACCATATAGTATCATAGACTTTTATTTTATTTTGCTTTAATGCTTGTAAATGAATACAGGAGTTTCCTCGATATTACCCAACCACAATTTTTAAGAAAATGTTGCCCTATTTATGTAATTCAGATAATTCAGATACGATTTTTCCTTGTAGATGGCACGGTTTGTGGAGTCATTAAGTGTCGGGAGGATGGAAATATTTCGACACATCTCTTCCTAAGTTATATCTCTGTCATAAATTATCAGGGAAGATGCTACGGTTGTAACTAAGGAATACAAATCCCAATTGATAGAATAACTATATTTCTAACCTCGTTCATACAAATATGCGGTGTAAATATGAATAAAATAAAAGACAGGGCCAAGAATGACTATTTGTGAATCTACTCCTTTATTGATATACATACCTGTTGTATTATAACAGAAAACACTAGCAGGATAGCTGCTTGCAATAGCCAACTTGTCCCCATCCATCAAAGGAACAATCAGCTAGACTGTCCTCCGTACCGTTACAGTCTACACCTCCCATCCACACAGGTTCTGTTAGATAGCCATAATTTAGTGTACGATATATCTGACGACCGTTACTGTAAGAGAAAATGAATGCCTCTATGAAATTATACCGTTTGATATTAAACTTTATGATAAGTCGAAAGAAAAACTAGAGTACCGACAAGCCATTCGATGTGTCTCTAGATCTGAATTGAAATAATGTTCATATGTTCCAACTACATGTATATATATATTTTGGCGGTGTTTATTATTTTTTTATTATATGTTAATCGAATATAATCTTCCATGGGTCTTTCCTGTGTACAGGGATATCTCAATCCGGGTTAAACACGGACATTACTTAGGGATCTTTGGTGCAAAACAATAAATGATCTTTATTGGTTCCATGCAAGACTGGCCTCATTAGATAGTCATAATTCCTTGTGCGCTATATGTGTCGAACGTTACAAAACCATATATATATATATGCCTATTGATAACGCATGTTTAAAGATGTGCTCAAAACAACCATAATTCACTGTTGTTTAAGTATTGCTTTCTTTGTTACCTTCCTATATGAATGACCGTCCCAGCAAAAAAAAACAAAAAATAAAAACAAAATAAAAACATTTGTGGAAATTAACACAAACTCATCTATATCAAGTTCATCCACTTTATTCCCCCCTGGGAATATTCACCTTATATACACCATTACTATATAAATTGTTGCCTGTTGCATTAATCATTCGGGCTATTGCTTTTTTAATCCGGTAACACGAATTTTCATGACTTCAAAAATACACGTAATATAGTGATGTCAAAACAACGACGTCATTTAGAGACGAGGACAAGAGCATGCTTCTTCGTATCACTAAACCAATTGCAACAAAATGAAAATTATTATATGATAATTTTCTATTTTCTATTGTAACTGATATACATCTATATACATATATATACATATACAAATGCCGAGCAAAAGGAAAATGTTATCTTGACTAAAATATGAATGTGACCGCTTTAAATAAATGGAACATTTTTTTTTTAAATTTTATCAGAAAATAGTGCAATGCATTACCTGTATCCCAACATCTTGCACGTGACATTAGCATCCCTGTGGTCCCAGTCGTAGTAGCCACAAACGGTTCCCCAGTAGCCACCATAGTACACCTCCACACGGCCGACATGTGGACCTGAACCTCCAGTCAGACGTACGTCAATATCACTTCCTGCCAGAAACCATAATGATATTAAACTACGAACAACCGAAAAATTATTATCATTACCTACCACAATAGGTATGTGTTACATAACCCGAAGTATGAAATAATACAACTTTTTAATAGCAAACAGTCTACCACACATGAAATAAACTCAAAAATGCGTTTTGAATTGTTGACACGTTGACCTTTGACGGGGACTATTTCTAAATCATGTGCTTTGTCCAACACATGAAGACCTCTTCACGTAGCTCATTTTATACTTCAGGGAGGATTATTACACCTCAACTGATGCCGAGAAAGGACACATGTTAACACAAACCAGGCCAATTCATCATCTGAATAGCTTTTTTATTTTGAAACAAAAATAAAAATAATAAAATTTATCATTTAAACTTTTCACAATTTTCAATATATATATATTTGGATGGATGTCTTGAACATTATACCTGTAATATAAAACCAATTTTCTTACAATGAACACTACCGAGATAAAATGGAGATAAAGACTTTATCAAAAATCACTGCTCCTTTATTTCAGTCAGTAATTAGGACAACAACCGCATATAAATATAAAATATACCTTTAATTCTGCTTATCACACTATCTAAAATGTCGGATATATCATCAAGTTTATAACTTAGCACTTAATTCACACTGATAACGTAGGAAATAAGTTTTGTTTTTCTCATAAATTTTATTTGCCATGGTAACGTCAATAATACAAAAAAACACAAAAAACCACTATTTTTTTGTTATCTTATTTAAAACGGTTATATTCTCAAGTTTCTTACTACATAGTGATTGTTCACCAAAAATGTTGATGCAAAAAGATGAAAATCATGATAAACAAAAATGTCGGATTTTTTTCAGTTCCATTAGAAAGTCCTGGGTGTTAATGGATTAACGACAGTTGAACTTCCCCAAAACATAAAAATAGCATATTTTACCAGAGACGTTATAACAGAAAACACTGGCTGGATAGCTGCAATAATCCGAAAAAGCCCATCCACTAAAGGAGCAGTCAGCCAGATTTTCCTCCGTACCGTTACAACGTACATCATCCATCCAAACTGGGGACGTATAACTACCGTAAGTAGACGTTCGATAGATTGATCGACCGTTACTGTAAAAATAACAATGATGAAAGTATAGTTCAATCATAAATAAAGATGTATATTATTGGTCCCAGATGTTACAAATAAATGCATTTTTTTTCTTTATTCGCATGTGAATATGTTCAGTGTAATTTATTTATAAAGAGGTGAGGAATGGTCCACTTATCTTCTTTTCCTGCTGTATTATATATCATGGTATCCATATAACCATGCTTGCAAATTACTGTAAAACTTTGATATGATGTCATATAATATCATACAGTGTTGACATATGTGTGTGTATGCAAGCTTTTATCGTGGACTGCGACGCCGCCACTGCCATTGGAAGCGTGGTACTATAGTCTCGCTTTCGTGACTGTTTTGTTTTATCACAGACGGAGAAACAAATTGATTATAAAGACAATGTATCTGTTGTTTTGGATAAAAGTACTATTGCATTTGCTATCGCTCAAAACACTTCAGCTAAATGAAATAATGTATTTGTTTTGACCAATCAGGAGCCGACATTATATTTCCATTGTAACGCTTCTGGTGACACCTGATGTCTTAAGGAATAAGGTATAAACATGTTAACTACTTGACCAGGTTTTAAAAGAAGAGGGCCAGGGAGCCTGCATCGCTAACATGGATGTATTAAAGAAATCATGAGAAATGCTCTCATTCAAGCTATATTACAAATATTTTACAATTGTTTGAGCTGCTTATTCTAACAATGGAACAAACATAACGTCAAAAAAATTCTGTCATCCCTATAAAACAAAACGGAATTTGTTTTATTAAAAAATTTACAATATTTCTTGTATTTGGCCCCGCCCTTCGAGCACCAAGGTAGTTATACCATCTGTTTATACAACGGACCCCGCCCTTAAAGGGTCACAGCGGCTCAGACCTCTCATATATACAAAATTGCTCCCCCTTCACCAAATGATGCTACCGACCAAAGATGGACCAAATTAGTTCATTCCTACAGAAGAAGAATATTAAATAATGTGCTATGATTCCCACTACAGGGTTCACCCGTCAGGCCCGAAAAGGTCTAGACCCACCGTTTATAGCATGATTCAGGCTGAATAAGGACTGAATCCCTTGTTTCCTACAGAAAAAAAAAACGATTTTGATGAATATGCTATATTTTCCCTGTTGCGCCCCGTTCCTCAGGTCGCTGGGGACCTTGACCCACAATTTAAACAAATCTGTATATCTTTCTCAAATGGATGCTTCAGACCATATCATATTAGAATCTGCTCACTCGTAGCGATTTCTAGCAAAAGACGGAAGACGGACCCCGCGCCAGTGACTTGGTAACCATGTCAACCACAACCCGAAAACATAAAAAAAATCACAATTCAAATAAAGCAATCACATCTACACATGGTTTTTAATATTGTGATGTTTTATTATTCTGTTAGCTTAATTTGTCAATTAGGTTTGGAAGAGTAGCCCGGACAAAACATGTCTCACTTAATGGCCATTGTCCCGAGTAAAAAAAAAATCTGATTTATCGGTTACAACGTAATGCCACTAATATTAAGTTCCTTTGAAATCTATGCATTATCCTGAACGTGGAATCGGCAGAAAATTTTTTGTCAACAGACAGAAAGACATACACTCTTTCCAGTATTGCCCCCCCCCCCCCTAAAAAGTGTTTGTGTGTATGGGGGGTGGGGGGTGTATTATTTTACATTCATTGTGAGATGAATGGGAAAATATATATACATGGATACCATTGCATCCGTGCCTTTAATAAAATGAACGTCATTGTACCTGCATTGACATCCCTTGATTTTTGTGTGAATACAAAGCATGTTACACAGTTTCATGATTTATATAATGATGGTCGTTAAAACGAAGTTATTTCTAGATGACGTTTGCTTACCTGTATCCAAGCATCCTACAAGTAACATCTGCATTTTTGTTGTCCCAGTTGTAATCATAACATACTGTTCCCCACATACCGTCGAAGTAAATCTCTATCCGTCCGACGTTGGGTATTGCTCCTCCTACCAGTCTGACGACAATATCACTGCTCGCTAGATGTTTAAATTGAGTATTATGTCACTACTGCTATAACAGGATTATACGGAAATATGTTTTACATGTTAAAAAGAAACATTACTTATAAATATTTTAAAAGGTTTAAACGATACAAAATCTGTATGTATAAGATTGAAATTTGATTTTGATTCTTGAATTTAAACATACCTGTTACATTATAACAGAAAACACTAGCAGGATAGCTGCTGCAATAGCCAACTTGTCCCCATCCACCAAAGGAACAATCAGCTAGACTGTCCTCCGTACCGTTACAGTCTACACCTCCCATCCACACAGGTTCTGTTAGAGAACCATAATTTGTCGTACGATATATCTGATGACCGGTACTGTAAGAAGAGTACATACCTTAATGAAATCGAAACATTTATTATGAAATGGTAGCAAACTGTGAAGAGAACCTCAATGCCGACAAGTCATAAAAGTCACGCGAGTTATCTAAACCTGAACATTGTTTTTATGTTATTGTAAATTGGCAGAATGATATATTTCCATTTTCTCGTTACACAGTTGTGACTAGAGTGTCAACTGTGTTGCCCTACCCCAAGTAGTAAGGCTTTATCCCTTCCGTAGCAACAACTGGATCTCTACGTGAAATATATGAGAATAAAAGGGTCGATAGGGAAATTATTGTCATGTAAACAAACAATTTCTTACGTGTAATTGTCATTCATTTGTGGACGTTTTACTGTTGGAAATATAATTTGATAGATAGTGACTTTGAAGTCGATGTCAGTTCTGTGCTATTTCTCAAGAAAAGATACAGGAGTACAAATTCCTGAAAAAGCACCATTTAACGTGATACCATGGCTATGGTTTGACAACCATTGCCATTAAAAGGATGAAAGGTGTTTACATCAAATTTAAACATCTTCCTTCGAATAAGTATTGCACGTGGTCGGAGAATACACCGTCCGACACGACAGAGTGTATAAAAACCAAATTCGGACATGTAGTCGTGTAACCTGATTACGGTAGGGCATTGAATTTCGGAACAAAAATGTGTATTAGTTATATTAAGATATATAGTTGATTTACTGAAATAACCAAAATACGGACTTATACAAGTAAAAAACGGCTTTCAAAACACTTCCAACTACTGTCATGGTTGCTGTAAGATAACTGTAGTTTTTGAATGATTAATTTCTTTTTTTGTTCATTGAAACAAGTAGGCTGCTCATTGTATAGATACCATAATGATAATGTTTTTCTCTATTTTAAACATATCATTTAATAGATAGTTCACTACTAATGAATACATGAGAATAATACCTGTATCCCATCATCCGACACGTGACCCTAGCATCAGTGTAGTCCCAGTCGTAGTAGCCACAAATGGTTCCCCAGTAGCCACCATAGTACACCTCCACACGGCCGACATGTGAACCTGAACCTCCAGTCAGGCGTACGTCAATATCACTTCCTGCTAGAAACCATATCTAAGTAAACTGCAAGTTATACATATTAGGGCATCGATATTGCTTTCTGCTGAAAGCATCTTTAAGCTTCACAAAACTGACGAGTATGTATAAGTTTCATGGAAATCAATATATACTAGCAGAAAAAAAGTTCGGGTTTTCTAATGTAGCTTCCAGAAACGCGGTCTCAATTCAACTTATTTTACACTGAATTAACCCCTTGCACTGTCGAAATGTTTTCAGTTACAATTTAGTCGAACATTTCCCCTTCCGCGTCTTTTATCGGATGTTTCAGAAAAACCTTCATCCGGGGTTATCTTGCGCCATATGTAGTGGTAAATCATTGCTTTGTTTGTTTGTTTGTTTTTGTTTAACGTCCTATTAACAGTCAGGGTCATTTAAGGACGAGCAAGGTTTTGGAGGTGGGGGGAAGCCGGAGTACCCGGAGAAAAACCACCGGCCTACGGTCAGTACCTGGCAACTGCCCCACGTAGGTTTCGAACTCGAAACCCAGAGGTTGAGGGCTAGTGTTAAAGTGTCGGGACACCTTAACCACTCGGCCAACGCGGCCCTAGAAAATCATTGCAAATCGAACATCGGAATAGTACATATCATTTACAAAACATTACTTTTCGAAGCGACTGTACAGCGAAATGTTGCGTTGTTTAGTAAAGTCGATAAAGGTAGGGTCATAGCTCTGATCATGCAAGGGCATTCGCACCGGCATGTAGCCTAGCAATATGGTGTACCTGATACAACATTATCCCTTTATTTTGGCGTCCCTGAGCCACAGGGATATCGGGTGATCGTCGTAGGAGCGGACGCTCGCGCATTACGTCACGACGTCAAGGTAGAAGCACGCGTTTCCAGTACCTCTGTAATCCATTTCAGACGGCGACCGAGACATCATGCCAAGTTATCGGCAGTGTGTCCAAGATATGTTAGGAATCGGTCGCGGAACTTTAATGTAAGGCCACGGGTGGACACACATGCTACTAATTCGGATCAGCAAACGATGTAGGTTACATATGATTAAAAGTTATTCACGCAAATAGTGTTATACAATATATCAAAGTAGAAGTTCTTTTTAAAAGTCAACAGGAAAAACACGCAATGAAGACTGCTTCGGAAGCGAAGATGACATCTGTGTCATCGTCGACACCTACCATACAATTTTAGGTCAAATCCGAACGATGACAACAGAACCATTATATTATGGAACTGTATGCATCAAGCAGAAGGTATTTTTGGGCGTCTTAACTTCAGCACATACAGGTATAAATGCAGTATCCGCAAAATATTTAAATCACCATTCGATGTTAGTTGTGTTAAAACATACACTCCGATTCTACGTTATCGATCACGTTCAGCTGTAATTGTCTTTCTAATTAAACAAGGGCCCAATGTGCCCGAATCGCCAACCTGCTATCCAGTGACCCTTTTCATGAATAAACATAATTAAGAACAAGTGTATCAGCGATCTTTGGGCCTGGCAGTTATTTGAATAGGTGTGTCTCTTAAATATTTTGGCCAATCTAACTCAAACTTAAATTATGATCAAGGTCATTCATTTGAACAAGCTACTAGCCTTCCTCCAAGAACGCTAAAAACCAGATATAAGGTCTCTGGACCTTTCAGGTATTAAAAAAAAGTTATGGAAAGATTTCAGCCTATTTGATCCCTGTGGCCTTGTATGATGGTCAAGGTCATTCATTTAAACACAAATAGCCTATTTGATCCCTGTGACCTTGAATGAAAATCAAGGTCATTCATTTGAACAAAAGTAGTAGCACTACACCAAAGCATTCTATAGACCCAATATCAACTCCCTGGGACTCTTTGTTATTGAGAAGAAGTCTTAAAGATTTAAGCCTATTTGATACATGCGACCTTGAATGATGGCCAAGGTCATTCATTTGAACAAAGTTAGTAGCCCTTACTCCCAGCATGCTGGGCTGGTGAGCTAATAACTAGCAAAACATACAAAAGCTGTTAAATTAGAGAGAAATGAATCCAAATCAGACATCCATCATTATAAGCTCACCTGCCCGAAGGGCAAGTGAGCTTATGCCGTGGTGTGGCGTTCGTCTTCCGTCCGTCCGGCATCAACTTTTTCATTTAAACAACTTCTTCTCATTAAACAAGAGGCCCAGGGTGAAGGGCTTCCAAGTTTGTTCAAATAAATGACATTGACTTTCATTCAAGGTCGCATGGGTCAAATAGGCTATAATCTTTAAAAGGCTTCTTCTCAATAACCAAGAGGCCCAGGGACTTGATATTGGGCCTGTCTGTAGCATGCTTAGAGCCAAGAGTCACCAAGACCCGATCTTAGGCCAATAGTATGCTGGAATTATATGTCGATGTGCGTTAATTAATTTCAGGATTATCGATAGTATGCAGTCATCGACTGACAATTCAATACAAGGACTAGAACTAGAAAATAGGACTAGAAAATATATTGACATGAATAAACCTAGCTTACTCTGATATTTGAATAAAGTGGTTATCAGCATAGCATCTGTAGCAATGACCTGCAAATTTGCTGTAAAGCCAGGTGAGCCATATAGGCCCATTGGGCCTCTTGTATTGAATTGTCAGTCGATGACTGCATACTATCGATAATCCTGAAATTAATTAACGCACATCGACATATAATTTCATTCTATATTGAAAACAAACGCAGCACGTACCCGACACGTTATAACAAAAAACACTGGCTGGGTAGTAGCACGATTCCGAATAAGACCATCCACTAAAGGTACAGCCAGCCAAATTCCCCTCAGTTCCGTTACAGCGTACATCATCCATCCAAATCGGTGAGGTAGCACTACCGTAGTTAGACGTTCTGTAGATTGCTCTTCCATTACTGTTAAAACGTAAGTGTGATTTTATATAACAGATTGAAGCTTACAGCATGTGAAATCAAACAGCAAAATATCGGTATGGGATATGAAAAAAAGGGAAATAGCCTAGCATTACCACTTTAATGCACTTCGATGATATCACAGTCAATAATGGAAACCGTGCAACACCTTTTTTGCGTGGTTCAGTTCTTTTGTTTTTATTTTGTGTGTGTGTGTGACTACGGTTTTGCCTCATTTCAATATATCGCTGGTCAAACTAATCATCGTTTCCTGTTGCGTTGGTTGTGCTGGATATGGTAGAGTTATACGTGAATTATTTCACAGCCACATCGTTTTTTTAATAATTTTATAAATTATACCAGTAATTTAAATATAGTCATTTAATTAATGGAATTCAGGGTTTTTCAATAATCTCAAATACTAATAAAAGTATATTATTTTAGTTATATTGATTAAAGTATCAAGTCTAAATACAGAGATGGGATTCATAGTACAAACTTTATATCTCGGTTGTTTACAGTGTCTTCATTCGATGTCAAATGTTACATCGTTATATCATATATACATAGTATATATACAGTAGTAATTAACATATCACATTTGTATGAATCTGTACAATAAAGATTCTTTGTTCTTTTTGATATATAAAGTTAGAGTAGAAAATCAAACACCAGAATGAAAACCCTTTACAGATCCTCCAAGATTGTGTTTTTATTCTAGATTCGTAAACTATACTGAAGATCATCACCAGGTATAGGACATAACAAATAACATGAGCATTTATCGGGTTAAATCACACCTGTATCCAATCATCCTACATGTAACATCTGCGTTCTTGTAATCCCAGCTGTAGTCATCACACACCGTCCCCCATAAACCACCATAAAACACCTCCACACGTCCGACGTGGGCGTACGATCCTCCCATTAGTCTCACGGCTATTTCACTTGTAGCTAAAATGTCATATATAGTATCGCTGATGAAAACTAGTTACCAATACCTTACTAAGTGATTTGAGCTGGTAATATATCATTTGCAGATAATGAAATCCATATATGATTTTGAAATAACCATTAATATAATGACACTTTCAATCGCTTTCTACAATTTTTACTCCAAATGTGTAAGATTAATTAAATAATGAAGTAATAACATCTACATGCTGTCATATATTCGAATGCTTCAGCTTCTGATATATATATATGTAACAGGAGAGGAAAAAATGTAGCGGCCAGACCGGGGTTCGAACCCGGGAAGTCCGAACACTAGCCGGATGCTCTACCAATTGAGCTACCTGGTCACCGATGATCGACCCAGTCCAGTCCCGCTACACACCTCCCTCCTTTTTTCCAAGTCTTCACCCTCGAAGACACACGAGACCCTTATACCACCACCGTGGGTATTTTAGTTGGGCGCCAATTTTGTAACAGGAGAGGAGAAAATGTAGCGGCCAGACCGGGGTTCGAACCCGGGACCTCCGAACACTAGCCGGATGCTCTACCAATTGAGCTACCTGGTCACCGATGATCGACCCAGTCCAGTCCCGCTACATATATATATAATGTCGTAACTTTTAAGGTGACTGCTATGAATTCTTTTATACGTGTTCATGTTGAACAATATAAATGCTTTAGTTTGATATCTTATTAATTGATTTCCTAGTTTTGATGAAATTATCCTAAATATTATTGCTAGTATGCATAAAAAGACAGCTATCTATTAATAACGCCTAATTAAGCGGTTACCTGATGCATTGTAACACGCCACACGAGCTTGATAATAACAGTATCCAACCTGTCCCCAACCGTTAAACGGACAGTCTGCTAAACTGGACTCTGTACCATTACATCCTAGATTTTCCATCCATATCGGTTCGTCAGGCAAACCAAAACTTTTGTATAAGGACTGACCATCGCTAAAGATACATTACAACGTTAACGATATTATAAATCAATAGAATAGATAGTGTCACATTATTTGGAATGAGGCTCCGTTATAAAAATAACTGATCACTATAATCCGTCCTAGTCTTTATATCGACATTTAGCATATCAGGTAACACATTTTAAGTGTTGACATGTTTTACTAGTTTTCTCTAAGTTTAATTCATGTCATATTTTAACTATATTGACGAGCTGTTGCTTTGACATACGTTACCTGTATCCGAGCATCCTACAGGCGACGGTGGCATCATTGTCATCAAAGCCATAATTGTAGGTACAAACACCTCCCCAATGTCCACCGTGGTACACTTCCAATCGACCAGTATAGTTGTTTGGTCCGTCTACCATGCGAACTTCTAAGTAAGAGCTCACTGAAAATAAGGTATTGTAACATTTGAAAAAAGAACAACATTGGTCATCCTAATGTCAACGAGATATGTTTCAACTGATTACTGAAATCATCCGAGGTATCGATACTTCGGCAAAATGTTTGACGTTTGACTTCAACTTTGCTTTGTTCTTTGTATTAAGTGGATACGAAACGGACAGGAAATAATGAATAGATTTTCCAGAAAAATAAACGACATTTGCGCCACTATTTGAAAGAATAGACTAATTATCCGGATAACTCGATTTTTTTAGGAAAACACATTTAAAAAGAAAACTAGATCTAATTGATAATAATTTATGATAGATATCAGTGAGATAGCAAAAGCAAAATGTACCCGACACGTTATAACAGAAAACACTGGCTGGGTAGTTGCATGAATCAGAATTAGACCATCCACTAAAGGTGCAGTCAGCCAAATGCCCCTCAGTTCCATTACAGCGTACATCATCCATCCAAATCGGTGACGAAGCACCACCATATTTAGACGTTGTGTAGATTGCTCGTCCATTACTGTAGTAACAACATAAATGTGATTTTATATGACCTGTATATAACAGATTGAAGCTTACAAGACACTGCAGCATATGAAATCAAGCAGCCAAATATCTGTACGGGATATGAAAAAGGGAAACAGCCTCGCATATAGTGATATAGTAATCAACATTACCACTTTATTTCATTTTCAATGATATCACAATATATAATGGAAACCGAGCAACATCCTTTACGCGTGGTTCTGTGATTTTTAATTTTGTTTTGTCTGTTTTTGTTTTTGTTTCTTTGTGATTCAGGTATCGCTTCATATAAATATATCGCTGGACAAATAAATCAAAGTTTCCTGTCGCGTTGGTTGTGCTGGATATGGTAGCGTTATACGTGAATTATGTCAAAGCCACTTCGTTTATTTCCATAATCTTATAAATTATAACAGTAATCTAGAAACTGTCATTTAATCTAATTGAATTCCGGGCTTTTCAAACATCCCAAATCAAAATAAAAGACTATTAAGTTATATTGTTTGTGTATCAAGTCTAAATACAGAGGTGGGATGCATAGTACACATTTTATATCTAGCTTGTTTACAGACTTTTAATTTGAAATCAAATGTTTCATCGTTAAATCATGTATACATAGTATATATAAAGTAGCATTGTACATAATCATCACATATGTATTGAATCTGTACAATTAACATCTTTAGTTCGTTTTGATGTATAAAGTTAAAGTAGAAAATCAAACACAAGAAAGAGAACGGTTTAAAGATCTTTAAATATCTTCCATATTTCTGTTTTAATTGTAGATTTGAAAACTATTCTACAGATCATCACCAGATCAAGGAAATAAACTTTTATCTGGTTTAATTAAACGATTAAAAGATGAAGGCAACCAAACCTGTATCCAATCATCCTACAGGTAACATCTGCGTTCTTGTAATCCCAGCTGTAGTCATCACACACCGTCCCCCATAAACCACCATAAAACACCTCCACACGTCCGACGTGGGCGTCTGATCCTCCCACTAGTCTAACGGCTATTTCACTTTTAGCTAAAATGTCATATATAGTATCGCTGATGAAACTGGTATCATATACATTACCAAGTAATTTAAGTTGGCAATATATCATTTGTAGATTATGAAATTCATATCATTTCAATATCACCCTTAACATAATGAACCTTTCAATTTTCCTTCCACATTGTTTGCTCCCAATGTTTAAGATTAATTTCTAAGTAATAACATGCTGTCATATATCCAGGCTTCTGATATATATATATGTTGATATATGTATATATTTTTAATCTTTAGAAAAGGTCAACTGCTACCAAAAATAATAGGATGATAACAGGCAAGTTTTATGTTCACCGTTAAGATCACATCAGCGAATGTTTTATGTGTCGTTTCTGTTGCTGTATGAAATTGTAAATTGCTTAACCTTGAAAGTGACTCTGTTATTGATTCTTTTCTTTCACAGGTGTTCATGATGAACAATGTAAATACTCTATATTAATATCTTATACATTGGATTTTCAGATGAAATTATCATAAATATCATTGCTATTAAAAGTATTAATCTAAAGACACAGTTATCTATTAATTACGCCAAACTAAGCGGTTACCTGATGCATTGTAACACGCCACACGAGCTTGATAATAACACCGGCCAATCTGTCCCCAACCGTCAAATGGGCAGTCTGCTAGACTGGACTCTGTACCATTACATCCTAGATTTTCCATCCATATTGGTTCGTCAGGCAAACCATAACTTCTGTATAAGGACTGACCATCGCTAAATATACATTACAACGTTACCATAAATCAATAGAATAGATAGTGTCAACATTATTTGGAATGAGACTCCGTTATAAAAATGACTAATCACTATATTCCGTCCTAGTCTTTATATCGACATATGGCATATCATGTAACACATTATATGTTTTGACATGTTTTACTAGTTTTCTCTAAGTTTAATTCATGTCATATTTTAACTATATTGACGAGCTGTTGCTTTGACATACGTTACCTGTATCCAAGCATCCTACAGGCGACGGTGGCATCATTGCCATCAAAGATATAATTGTAGGTACAAACACCTCCCCAATGTCCACCGTAGTACACCTCCACTCGACCGCTGTAATTGTTTGGTCTGTCTACCAGTCGAATGCCTAAGCTAGAGTTCACTAAATATAAGGAATTGTAACATTTGTAAAAAGACCAACATTGAATACTGAAACCATCCGAGGTACCGACACTTCGGCAAAATAAACATAAATGAAACCTGCCCTCGTCAATAACAACACCAGACAGGCGATTTCTGACAAGGACGGATAATACAACAATGTCATTTACACGTTTAAATTCAATTCAGCTTTGTTCTTTGTAATTAGTGGATACTAAACGGGAAGGAAATAATTAATCGATTTTTTTTTCCTGAAAAATGATATGAATTACTTTTGCGCCACTATTTGCTTTGTTGGAAGAAAATGCAATACCTTTCCATACCGATTATTCCGATAACTCGTTTTCTTTAGGAGAACGCATTTAAAAAAAGAAACACATTCTATAAATGTTAGGTTGTTACGGGAGGGATATTATCTAAGTTTAGGAATTTTACCTATAAGAAAGATGGAAAAAGCAATACGTACCTGACACGTTATAACAGAAAACACTGGCTGGGTAGTTGCAGTTTTCGGAAGAAGACCATCCACTAAAAGTACAGTCAGCCAGATTCCCCTCAGTTCCGTTACACCGTACATCATCCATCCAAATCGGTGACGAAGCACCACCATATTTAGACGTTCTGTAGATTGCTCGTCCATTACTGTAAATAAAACGTAAATGTGATTTTATATGACCGGTATATAACAGATTGAAGCTTACAAGACACTGCAGCATATGAAATCAAGCAGCCAAATATCGGTACGGGATATGAAAAAGGGAAACAGCCTAGCATGTAGTGATATAGTAATCAACAATACCACTTTATTTCATTTTCCATGATATCACAATATATAATGGAAACCGAGCAACATCCTTTACGCGTGGTTCTGTGATTTTTATTTTTGTTTTGTTTGTTTTTATTTCTTTGTGATTCAGGTATCGCTTCAGATAAATATATCGCTGGACAAATAAATCAAAGTTTCCTGTCGCGTTGGTTGTGCTGGATATGGTAGCGTTATACGTGAATGATGTCAAAGCCACTTCGTTTATTTCCATAATCTTATAAATTATAACAGTAATCTAGAAATTGTCATTTAATTTAATGGAATTCCGGGCTTTTAAAAAATCCCAAATCAAAATAAAAGAATATTTAGTTATATTGATTGTGTATCAAGTCTAAATACAGAGGTGGGATGCATAGTACACATTTGATATCTAGCTTGTTTACAGACTTTTAATTTGAAATCAAATGTTTCATCGTTATATCATGTAAACATAGTATATATAAAATAGCATTGTACATAATCATCACATATGTATTGAATCTACAATTAACATCTTTAGTTCGTTTTGATGTATAAAGTTAAAGTAGAAAATCAAACACCAGAAAGAGAACGGTTTAAAGATCTTTAAATATCTTCCATATTTCTGTTTTAATTGTAGATTTGAAAAATATACTAAAGATCATCACCAGATCAAGGAAATAAACTTTTATCTGGTTTAATTAAACGATTAAAAGATGAAGGCAACCAAACCTGTATCCAATCATCCTACAGGTTACATCTGCGTTCTTGTAATCCCAGCTGTAGTCATCACACACCGTCCCCCATAAACCACCATAAAACACCTCCACACGTCCAACGTGGGCGTCCGATCCTCCCATTAGTCTCACGGCTATTTCACTTTTAGCTAAAATGTCATATATAGTATCGCTGATGAAAACTGGTATCAAATACCTTACTAAGTAATTTGAGTTGGGAATATACTTTCTGTAGATATATATGAACATATAAAAAAATATTAATTGACAATCTATCTAAGGCGTTGTATTTTGCACAAATATATTGATATATAGGTATATATTTGTGATTTGTTTTTTTCTTGCCGTCTCCTCAGTTCTCCTGACTTGAGATAACGTTAAGTCTATTAAATAGTAATAAATCGTAGAATAATCTTTGGAATACGACAACTGCTGACAAAAAGAATAGGCTGGTGACCGGAGAGTTTAATTATCATCATTACGATCAGATCGGCGAAATTTTCATGATGAACAATGTAAATGCTCTATATTAATACATTATACATGGCTTTTTATGTTTCAGATGAAATTATCCTTAATAGTATTGCTGCCAAAAGTATGAATCAAAAGAAACAGTTATCTATTGCATACGCCTAATTAAGTTGTTACCTGATGCATTGTAACACGCTACACGAGCTTGATAATAACAGAATCCAACCTGTCCCCAACCGTTAAACGGACAGTCTGCTAGACTGGACTCTGTACCATTACATCTTAGATTGTCCATCCATATCGGTTCATCAGGCAAACCATAAGTTCTGTATAAGGCCTGCCCATCGCTAAAGATATAAATATAAAAAAACAATGGTCAAACAAAGCATTCTTTACAATTTAAAACATATTATTTAATTTTCAACATTTTTTGTTTTTATTGTGTATGTGATTTTCAGATTACACATGTTTTACCCTTATTTATGAGTAGAAAATTAGGCATTTTACTTGTATAGATGAGTTGATAATTAAGGCATATTATACCAATATAAATGAGTTGATTGCCATCAATTTTACCTTATTGGTGTTGACTTGAATATATTAAGTGTGTAGTTGAAAAAATTTGACATTCATTTTACAGGTGTGGTTTCAATGTTGATATAATTTAATCAATACATTGAATATCGTGAAATATTGTACCTGTATTTCAGCATCCTACAAACAACTGCTGCATCTTTGTCATCAAGGTTGTTATTTTGAGAACAAACACCTCCCCAATGTCCACCGTAGTACACCTCTAACCGACCGGTATAATTGTTTGGTCCGTCTACTAGCCGGATGTCAACGGTGGAGTTAACTGAAAATAATATTCTTAATTCATCAACACTTTCGGCAACTTTGCAGACACATTCAGGCAGACATGGAAAAGAAAATGGCCAACAGAGGAACATCTTCAGTTTTTGCAATTTGTTGTCAAAACTTCTCAAAAAGTGCTAAGATCGTTCCCGGACTTCATTAGTATGTTCCAATTGTTACCAAAGGGTTTGAAAGTAGAGAGGGAATACGGAAAATGATGATCCTCTCCAATGACCTGAAAAGATTATTCACTGTTTGGCGTCAATCTCTTTATCATTTTACAATATTAGTATATTTTACTTCAACACTTACTACCTTCAATGTACGCTGTATTAAAAAAACAAGTTATATGTTAGTAAGTTGCATTTCGTTATTCCTCTTTTGCGTGTTAACCTATTTGTTTTGTTGGGTTGCTTTTTATTGATTCGCTTAGTCACATTGCGGTTTTTTTGACAGCCAATCAAGCGAAACAATAATAATAATAATAAAACGAAATAATAAGTTGGGGACACAAATCTACTTAATTCTTGAAATTCAAATAAACAGCAAAATTTTATAATTTGGCATCTTATATTATAATTCCATTTGTATATAAGTAGAACTTTAACTTTATCATATTTATACCAACCTGTTATATTATAACAGAAAACAGTAGCAGGATAGCTGTTGCAATTGCCAACTTGTCCCCATCCATCAAAGGAACAATTAGCTAGACTGTCCTCCGTACCGTTACAGTCTACACCTCCCATCCACACAGGTTCTGTTAGAGAGCCATACTTTACGGTGCGATATATTTGCCGGCCGGTACTGGCAGGTAAAATAAAGAACAAAACCTTGATAACAATACAGAACAAGATGCAGTATATCTGTACGGTATGCCAATGACTTGACTTGTCAGAATGCGGTTTACAATATTTATTAAAAATATTGATGATGGCAATAAAGAAATGTGTGACAATATTTCTTTTCAATAAGTAAATAACTTGAAGCGATATTCATCTGACTAGTCTGTAGCTATATATATATATTGCCGGGTCCATTACCTGTACCCCAACATCCTACACGTGACATTGGCGTCCCTATAATCCCAGTCGTAGTAGCCACAAATGGTTCCCCAGTAGCCACCATAGTACACTTCCACACGGCCGACATGTGGACCTGAACCTCCAGTCAGGCGTACGTCAATAACGCTTTCTGTAAAAACATAAGATTTTAATGACAGTTAGCTTTTGACTGCATTGGACGTATTTCTCATTTCAAGCATTCTTACATATTTCTAATATTTATCAATAGGTTACTGTTAGTAATGTAAGACAAGACAGGAATATACATGCTTATCATTCAGTTATTTAAAAATGTAATAAATATATCAATAGATCAGAGTTGCATTACAAGGTAAGATAGCATGGCATTACATTAATGACAAAAGAAGTATATTTCATCATCGGGTAGTTTGCTACTGTGAATATTGATAAATATTAACCTATTTGTTTTGTTGGGTTGCTTTTTATCGATTCGCTTAGTCACATTGCGTTTTTTGAGAGCCAATCAAGCGAAATAATAATAATAATAATAAAATGAAATAATAAGTTGGGGACACAAATCTAGTTAATTCTTGAAATTCAAACAAACAGCGAAATTTTATAATTTGGAATCTTATATTATAATTCCATTTGTATATAAGTTGAAATTTAACTATATCAGAATTATACCAACCTGTTATATTATAACAGAAAACACTAGCAGGATAGCTACTGCAATATCCAACTTGTCCCCATCCATCAAATGAACAATCAGCTAGACTGTCCTCCGTACCGATACAGTCTACACCTCCCATCCACACAGGTTCTGTTAGAGAGCCATACTTTACGGTGCGATATATTTGCCGGCCGGTACTGGCAGGTAAAATAAAGAAAAAAAACCTTGATAACAATACAGAACAAGATGCAGTATATCTGTACGGTATGTCAATGACTTGACTTGTCAGAATGCGGTTTACAATATTTATTAAAAATATTGATGATGGCAATAAAGAAATGTGTGACAATATTTCTTTTCAATAAGTAAATAACTTGAAGCGATATTCATCTGACTAGTCTGTAGCTATATATATATATTGCCGGGTCCATTACCTGTACCCCAACATCCTACACGTGACATTGGCGTCCCTATAATCCCAGTCGTAGTAGCCACAAATGGTTCCCCAGTAGCCACCATAGTACACTTCCACACGGCCGACATGTGGACCTGAACCTCCAGTCAGGCGTACGTCAATAACGCTTTCTGTAAAAACATAAGATTTTAATGACGGTAGCTTTTGACTGCATTGACGTATTTCTCATTTCAAGCATTCTTACATATTTCTAATATTTATCAATAGGTTACTGTTAGTAATGTAAGACAAGACAGGAATATACATGCTTATCATTCAGTTATTTAAAAATGTAATAAATATATCAATAGATCAGAGTTGCATTACAAGGTAAGATAGCATGGCATTACATTAATGACAAAAGAAGTATATTTCATCATCGGGTAGTTTGCTACTGTGAATATTGATAAATATTAACCTATTTGTTTTGTTGGGTTGCTTTTTATTCGATTCGCTTAGTCACATTGCGTTTTTTTGACAGCCAATCAAGCGAAATAATAATAATAATAATAAAATGAAATAATAAGTTGGGGACACAAATCTACTTAATTCTTGAAATTCAAATAAACAGCGAAATTTTATAATTTGGAATCTTATATTATAATTCCATTTGTATATAAGTTGAAATTTAACTATATCAGATTTATACCAACCTGTTATATTATAACAGAAAACAGTAGCAGGATAGCTACTGCAATATCCAACTTGTCCCCATCCATCAAATGAACAATCAGCTAGACTGTCCTCCGTACCGATACAGTCTACACCTCCCATCCACACAGGTTCTGTTAGAGAGCCATACTTTACGGTGCGATATATTTGCCGACCGGTACTGGCAGGTAAAATAAAGAACAAAACCTTGATAACAATACAGAACAAGATGCAGTATATCTGTACGGTATGTCAATGACTCGACTTGTCAGAATGCGGTTTACAATATTTATTAAAAATATTGATGATGGCAATAAAGAAATGTGTGACAATATCTCTTTTCAATAAGTAAATAACTTGAAGCGATATTCATCTGACTAGTCTGTAGCTATATATATATTGCCGGGTCCATTACCTGTACCCCAACATCCTACACGTGACATTGGCGTCCCTATAGTCCCAGTCGTAGTAGCCACAAATGGTTCCCCAGTAGCCACCATAGTACACTTCCACACGGCCGACATGTGAACCTGAACCTCCAGTCAGGCGTACGTCAATATCGCTTTCTGTAAAAACATAAGATTTTATGACAGTTGCTTTTGACTGCAGTGGCGTATTTCTCATTTCAAGCATTCTTACATATTTCTAATATTTATCAATAGGTTACTGTTAGTAATGTAAGACAAGACAGGAATATACATGCTTATCATTCAGTTATTTAAAAATGTAATAAATATATCAATAGATCAGAGTTGCATTACAAGGTAAGATAGCATGGCATTACATGAATGACAAAAGAAGTATACTTCATCATCGGGTAGTTTGCTACTTTGAATATTGATAAATATTAACATCAATGCTTTTATCACAACCTTCAGCACCGTATTTCTTTTGAAGTCATTTAACTACGAAAACAGGGCTATTCTATTGTGTACCTGATGTATTATAACAAAAGACGTTAGCCGGATATGGACAACTGTTAACATATCCCCATCCGTCAAATGGACATTCCTCCAGACTGGATTCCGTGCCGTTGCAATTGACATTTCCCATCCATTTAATATATGTCGTACTACCGTAATCGTAGGTGCGATATGGGGCACGACCATCGCTAAACAAAATAGTTCAGTAGTAGAGTTGTCGATAATCATTTTCAAACAATCATTACGAAATCAGTAGTTTTGATTCATAAACCCGCTTTGAATATGTAAAAGTACAAAATTAGCGGTAAGCACTATCTTCTTTGCTGATGCTTTAGACTGCTTTAATCATTAAATCATCAGGGCCCAGTTGATCAAAGTGTGACTTATTTAATCATTTTTGTGAAAATCTTACTTGTCTTGAAATTCAAAACCTGACTATATGTATTCCTTAAAATAGTCCGTTGTCAAAATAATGTGACCGGGTGATATGTCCTGCGGGATGTCTTCAGCAGTATGCTTCAGAAAGGTAACACTAAAAAGTCGACATCAGAATCGCACTATTAGAAGAAGAAAACACGAACATACTGCAGCCTTAAAACAAGAGGCCCATTGGACCTGTACCGCTCACCTGGTTGGAATAGACCAAATGTCAAAATAATGTTCATGTTAAATTCATTTTATTTGTCAATCTCAAACAATGCTATATATGGTTATAGTGCTTTTAAGAAATAACGAAGTCCAGACACTCTAAGGGTCTAAAAGACCTCAACAATTATTTTTAGAACATGCATTCATCACTTTATGACTAGTAGCAATTTAAATGAATTATGTTTATTTCCCATATGGGGCCCCGTCCATTTGGCCCCTTGGGGGTCAAAGTCATCATTTACGCAAACTCTGTTCCCCTTCCCCCAAGGATGTTTCTGACCAAATTGGGTTCAAATCCATTCATAACTTTATGACAAGTAGCGATTTAAACGAATTACCTCTATTTCCCCTATTGGGCCACACCCCCTTGGCCCCTTGAGGGTCAGAGTGACCATTTACGCAAAATCTGTTTCCCTTCCCCCAAGGATGTTTCTGACCAAATTGAGTTCATATCAATTCATAACTTTATGACTAGTAGTGATTGAAAGGAATTACACCTATTTCCCCTATTGGGCGCCACCCCTTTGGCCCCTCGGGGGTCAGAGTCACCATTTATGCAAAATCTGTTCCCCTTCCTCCAAGGATGTTTCTGACCAAATTGGGTTCAAATCCAATTATAACTATGACTAGTAGCGATTTAAAGGAATTACCTCTATTTCCCCTATTGGGCCCCACCCCTTTGACCCCTCTGGGTCAGATTCACCATTTATGCAAAATCTGTTTCCCTTCCCCCAAGGATGTTTCTGACCAAATTTGGTAAAAATCCAATAGGAGCTTTTTGACTAGTAGCGATTTGTATATGTTAATAGGGCGTTAAACTATACTAAACCAAATCTTATAATAGGAAGAGACTGACGAGTGTTATTGTCTCATAAAATTTGGTCACCTTAGATTTACTAGAAACGATTTCATCAGTTTTTTTTCTAAATAGTTTGTTAGTAGTTGTTCAGTATTGAAACAAAAATGATTCCGAGAACCTTGAATATGTGTCAAGGTCATTTCTTTTCACAAACATCGTGGGTGTCTTACTAGGATTTTGTATTGACCTATATATAATTATGGTCATTCAAGACTTCCACTGTGTGCCGTCTAACATAGTGTGTTTTGTGTAAGTTTGGAGGCTGTGATGTTTACCTAATAGTAATAACACAGAATTGATGCTGATTGTACAGTTTAGTTGAAGTGTAACGCCGAAATCCGTCACCAGGACACCTCACCCAGGCCAATAATAAATATGCATTTCAATATTGCCGATGACGCCATTTTTAAATATAGTAAGTTTTGTTCACCTTTTCAGTAGTTTATTTGTAAGTTATGTCGAAAATATTGTTACTTCCGTGTTGATAAGATTTGCCAAACTGACGTGGTCCTTAGCCAATATTTGATAACTTCACTTTATTTTCTTAACATCTTACATATCACCTAACAAGTATCTTAACTTTAAACAGGTAAACTATTACCGGTATCCGAATATCCTACATATCATCTTGCATCTGTCCTAACGTCTAACATGTAAAACATTACCAGTATCCAAACATCCTTTAGGTGATCTGACATATGTCCTAACATCTAACAGGTTAAACATTACCGGTATCCGAATATCCTACATATCATCGTACATGTGTCCTAACATCTAACATGTAAAACATTACCGGTATCCGAACATCCTACATATCATCTTACATGTGTCCTAACATCTAAAATGTAAAACATCACCGGTATCCGAACATCCTACATATAATCTTACATGTGTCCTAACATCTAACATGTAAAACATGACCGGTATCCGAACATCCTACATATCATCTTACATGTGTCCTAACATCTAACAGGTAAACATTACCGGTATCCGAACATCATTAAGGTGATATTACATATGTCCTAACATCTAACAGGTAAAACACTACCGGTATCTGAACATCCTACATATCATCGTACATGTGTCCTAGCATCTAACATGTAAACAAATTACCGGTATCCGACCACCATTTAGGTAATCTTACATGTGTCTTAACATCTAACAGGTTAAACATTACCGGTATCCGAACATCATTTAGGTAATCTTGCACGTGTCCTAACATCTAATATGTAAAACATTACCGGTATCCGAATATCCTACATATCATCGTACATGTGTCCTAGCATCTAATGTGTAAAACATTACCGGTATCTGAACATCCTACATATCATCTTACATGTGTCCTAACATCTAACAGGTTAAACATTACCGGTATCCGAACATCATTTAGGTAATCTTGCACGTGTCCTAACATCTAACATGTAAAACATTACCGGTATCCGAATATCCTACATATCATCGTACATTTGTCCTAACATCTACTGTGTAAAACATTACCGGTATCCGAACATCCTACATATCATCTTACATTTGTCCTAACATCTAACATGTTAAACATTACCGGTATCCGAACATCCTTTAGGTAATCTTAAATGAATCTATGCATGCTACACATAGTCTTACCTGAATCCTAGCATTTTACAGGTAACAGTTGCGTCTCTGTAGTCCCAGTTGTAGTAGTCACAAACTGTTCCCCAGTAACCAGCATAGAAAACCTCCACACGACCAGCATTGGGCTCTGGTGCTCCACTCAGTCGGAAGGCAACCTCATCTTCTACAGAAGGTACAGGAATATTAAAGTCAAGATAACTTCTTTCCTCTTAAGCATTATGGGAAAAGCGCATTCCTAGACTGGCCATCTGTACGATAGCGAAAGAACCCCCGTTTCTAGATCCGATTATCTCACCACCTTACATCTTGAGAAACCAAAATACCAAATCACGATTAGCTTACTAAAAAAAGTCTGTTTAGCAGACTTATGATAATTTATTTTTCAACACATCAACGTAGTTTTGTCTACAACAATGATCATTGCAGCGGAAAAATCACCTTCTACACAAAAAACGACATTTTCCATATGGATGGATACAATTATTCATATTTGTTTGATGATATGTTCAATGATAAGTAATATTTTATATTTATACAAGTCACCTTGATTTTCTGAGAAACAGATCACACCAGCATCTTCAATATGACTACAATCCTCGATTTCCCAACCATTGAAAGTACAATCCTGAAGGTTTTGTTCCGATCCATCACAAGCGACATTATCCATCCAAATTGGTCCAGACCCAGCACCAAAATAGGCAGAACCAACATAAAAAGCGTTGCTGTAAAGACATGATTATATAGGGATGTTACATTAATATGATACTGAATTTTCATGCATGTTATTAATTAATTGAATAAAAAAGAAGATTATAGAAAAAATAGATAAATGAAAATAGTTCTTTTAGATTTAGACCTATGTGGACAAAATCCTGTCATACAGGCTCTCTCTCCGGCCCCACGGGAGCAAAACCCTCCGTTTAAACAGCATAAGATTGCCTTGAACCAATAACGCTCAAGGACAAGGACTTTCATCAAAATCCTTTCATTTGGTCAGGACAAATAGGGATGTGAATGATTTACCATATTGCCCCCATCCCCAAAGCGCAAAGAATACCACACCTTCCATTTATACATTATACATCTTGCTCGATAATGATTCAGACCAAATTTCATCATAACTAATTCATTCGTTCAGGACTAGTAGGTATATCTAAAGGGTTTATCTCAATTCCCCCTCTTTGGCACCACCCCCAAGCCCCAAGGAAGCCACATCCTCCGTTTATACATCATAAGATAGCCTTTGCCCAATAATGACCGAGGCCAAATTCAATCAAATCCATTCAGGCGCTCAGGATGACGGCAGTCTGATTAAAATCTAGATGGTCATTTTCACTACGTAACAGGAACCGTAGTGAGAATGACCATCTAGATTTTAATTAGATTGAGGTTGACAGTCGCTGCGTCATGACCCTTCGGGCGTGATAAGCATTGAGCTAAAACACTTTCAAATAAAACTAGAAATTGTTGGCTAACAATTTGACAGGCTTTTCACCTACTTAGCATAAATGACCTAAAGGCTTGGTATTTCCAAACGTAAAAAAACTATTTTAGAACACTTGATAGGTCATCCACATTCTAGTTTTGAATTAATCTGGCATCTGAGATGAAACGTTTCAACAAAGGAGTTGGACGAGGGGAGATAACCCATACAGCACATTGTACGAGTTATCTACCTCCGTCCAACTTCTTTGTTTTTTTTAAATACTGTACATAAAATATAAAGGGAATTATTCAAGATAGCATATCGCATTAACGCCGAATGTTACTGAAAAACTAAGGACAGCAATATCATCAGAATGACATACTGCGTCATACTTCAAAAGAATTTTGGAAAAAGATTCAAAAATGAAGATTTTCTAAAAAGAGACAAATTTGACCCCATATCTTACTTTTTTATTTGACCTTTGACCTGAAAACTTTTTGTGGTAAATGTTAGCGCCAGGCATTATCTACAAATAACATAATTACATGACCTCTGTAGAATAAATTCTTTTTTAGTTATGGTCATTTAAAACTTTTTAATATATGACGTCACGGTGGCCATATTGGATTGTGGATCGACCCCATGGTAACAAGACTTGGTCAGTACCATTTTATAGTCATTTTGTTAAAGTTTGTGTTGAATCGCACAGGTGGAATTTGAGAAGAAACTTAAAATGTGAGTTAGGCATACATAAGATATAGAGAGAAATATTCAAAATGGCGTCTCGCGTTTACGACAAATGTTACATAAGAACTAAGGACATCAAAATCATCAGAATGACATTCTGCATCATACTCTGAAAGATTTTTTGAAAAAGATTGAAAATCGAAATTGACATTTTGAACCCCCGGGTTTTAACATCTAACAGGTTAAACATTACCGGTATCCGAACATCATTTAGGTAATCTTACATGTGTCCTAACATCTAACATGTAAAACATTACCGGTATCCGAATATCCTACATATCATCTTACATGTGTCCTAACATCTAACATGTAAAACATTACCGGTATCTGAACATCCTACATATCATCTTACATGTGTCCTAACATCTAACGTATAAAACATTACCGGTATCCGAACATCCTTTAGGTAATCTTACATGTGTCCTAACATCTAACATGTAAAACATTACCGGTATCCGAACATCCTACATATCATCGTACATTTGTCCTAACATCTACTGTGTAAAACATTACCGGTATCCGAACATCCTACATATCATCTTACATTTGTCCTAACATCTAACATGTTAAACATTACCGGTATCCGAACATCCTTTAGGTAATCTTAAATGAATCTATGCATGCTACACATAGTCTTACCTGAATCCTAGCATTTTACAGGTAACAGTTGCGTCTCTGTAGTCCCAGTTGTAGTAGTCACAAACTGTTCCCCAGTAACCAGCATAGAAAACCTCCACACGACCAGCATTGGGCTCTGGTGCTCCACTCAGTCGGAAGGCAACCTCATCTTCTACAGAAGGTACAGGAATATTAAAGTCATGATAACTTCTTTCCTCTTAAGCATTATGGGAAAAGCGCATTCCTAGACTGGCCATCTCTACGATAGCGAAAGAACCCCCGTTTCTAGATCCGATTATCTCACCACCTTACATCTTGTGAAACCAAAATACCAAATCACGATTAGCTTACTAAAAAAAAGTCTGTTTAGCAGACTTATGATAATTTATTTTTCAACACATCAACGTAGTTTTGTCTACAACAATGATCATTGCAGCGGAAAAATCACCTTCTACACAAAAAACGACATTTTCCATATGGATGGATACAATTATTCATATTTGTTTGATGATATGTTCAATGATAAGTAATATTTTATATGTATACAAGTCACCTTGATTTTCTGAGAAACAGATCACACCAGCATCTTCACTATGACTACAATCCTCGATTTCCCAACCATTGAAAGTACAATCCTGAAGGTTTTGTTCCGATCCATCACAAGCGACATTATCCATCCAAATTGGTCCAGACCCAGCACCAAAATAGGCAGAACCAAAATAAAAAGCGTTGCTGTAAAGACATGATTATATGGGAATGTTACATTAATATGATACTGAATTTTCATGCATGTTATTAATTAATTGAATAAAAAAGATTATAGAAAAAATAGATAAATAAAAATAGTTCTTTTAGATTTAGATCTTTAACCAATAACGCTCAGGGACAAGGACTTTCATCAAAATCCTTTCATTTGGTCAGGACAAGTAGGGATGTGAATGATTTACCATATTGCCCCCCTCCCCAAAGCGCAAAGAATACCACACCTTCCATTTATACATTATACATCTTGCTCGATAATGATTCAGACCAAATTTCATCACAACTAATTCATTCGTTCAGGACTAGTAGGTATATCTAAAGGGTTTATCTCAATTCCCCCTCTTTGGCACCGCCCCCAAGCCGAAAGGAAGCCACATCCTCCGTTTATACATCATAAGATAGCCTTTGCCCAATAATGACCTAGGCCAAATTTAATCAAATCCATTCAGGCACTCAGGATGACGGCAGTCTAATTAAAATCTAGATGGTCATTCTCACTACGTTACAGGAACCGTAGTGAGAATGACCATCTAGATTTTAATTAGATTGAGGATGACAGTCGCTGCGTCATGACCCTTCGGGCGTGATGAGCATTGAGCTAAAACACTTTCAAATAAAACTAGAAATTGTTGGCTAACAATTTGACAGGCTTTTCACCTACTTAGCATACATGACCTAAAGGCTTGGTTTTTCCAAACGTAAAAAAACTATTTTAGAACACTTGATAGGTCATCCACATTCTAGTTTTGAATTAATCTGGCATCTGAGATGAAACGTTTCAACAAATGAGTTGGACGAGGGGAGATAACCCATACAGCACATTGTACGAGTTATCTCCCTCCGCCAACTCCTTTGTTTTTTTAAATACATACAATATAAAGGGAATTATTCAAAATGGCATATCGCATTAACGACGAATGTTACTGAAAAACTAAGGACAGCAAAATCATCAGAATGATGTACTGCGTTATACTTCAAAAGAATTTTGGAAAAAGATTCAAAAATGAAGATTTTCTAAAAATAAACAAATTTGACCCCATATCTTCCTTTTTTATTTGACCTTTGACCTGAAAACGTTTTGTGGTAAATGTTAGGGCCAGGCGTTATCTACAAATAACATAATTATATGACCTCTGTAGAATAAATTATTTTTTTAGTTATGGCCATTTTAAACTTTTTAATACATGACGTCATGGTGGCCATATTGGATTGTGGATCGACCCCATGGTAACAAGACTTGGTCAGTACCATATCATAGTCATTTTGTTAAAGTTTGTGTTGAATCGCACAGGTGGAATTTGAGAAGAAACTTAAAATGTGAGTTGTAGGCATACATAAGATATAGAGAGAAATATTCAAAATGGCGTCTCGCGTTTATGGCAAATGTTACCAAAGAACTAAGGACATCAAAATCATCAGAATGACATTCTGCATCATACTTTGAAATATTTTTTGAAAAAGATTGAAAAATGAGGATTTCCAAAAAATAGATAAAGTTGACACCATAACTAACTTTTTTATTTGACCTCTGACCTGAAAACTTTTGGTAGTAAAAGTAAGCGCCAGGATTATCTACAAATAACATAATTACATGACCTGTGTAGAAGATTTTTTTTTTTAGTTAGGGCCATTTTAAACTTTTCAATACATGACGTCATGGTGGCCATATTGGATTTCGGACTGACCACATGATAACAAGACTTGGTCAGTACTATCTCCTTGTCATTTTGTCAAAGTTTGTGCTGAGTCGCACTGGTGGAATTTGAGAAGAAGTTAAAAAATGTAAAACTATTTTTAATATAGAATATATAGGGACATTTTATTGATCTGTAGAAGTTTTCAAAACTAGTAAAAAACAAGAGGCCCAATGGGCCTGTATCGCTCACCTGGCTCTACAGCAAACTTGCATTTGATTGAGGTCATTTCTACAGATTCTATGCTGATAACCAATTTATTCAAATATCAGAGTAAGCTAGGTTTATTCATGTCAATAAATATTCGAGTCCTTCATTCCAGCATACTATTGGCCTAATATCAGGTCTTGGTGACTCTTGGCTATGGCAAGATTTAAAAATATTTCACCCCTGTGACCTTGAATGTAGGTCAATGTCATTCAGTTGAACAAACTTGGTAGCCCTACACCCCAGCATGCTACAGACAGGCCCAACCTCAAGTACCTGAGCCTCTTGGTTATTGAGAAGTCGTTGGAAGATTATAGCCCATTTGACCCATGTGACCTTGAATGAAGGTCAAGGTCATTTATTTGAACAAACTTGGTAGCCCTTCACCCCAGCATGCTACAGGCCAAATATCAAATACATGGGCCTCTTGGTTATTGAGAAGAAGTCGTTGGAAGATTATAGCCTATTTGACCCATGTGACCTTGAATGAAGGTCAAAGTCATTTATTTGAACAAACTTGGTAACCCTTCATCTCAGCATCCTACAGGCCCAATATCAAGTCCCTGGGCCTCTTGGTTATTGAGAAGTCGTTTGAAGATTATAGCCTATTTGACCCATGTGACCTTGAATGGAGGTCAAGGTCATTTATTTGAACAAACTTTGTAGCCCTTAACCCCAGCATGCTACAGGCCCAATACAAGTCCCTGGGCCTCTTGGTTATTGAGAAGAAGTCGTTTGAAAATTATAGCCTATTTGACCCATGTGACCATGAATGAAGGTCAAGGTCATTTATTTGAACAAACTTGGCAACCCTTCACATCAGCATGCTTCAGGCCCAATATCAAGTCCCTGCGCCTCTTGGTTATTGAGAAGTTGTTTGAAGATTATAGCCTATTTGACCCATGTGACTTGAATGAAGGTCAAGGTCATTTATTTGCACAAACTTGGTAGCCCATCACCCCAGCATGCTACAGGCCAAATATCAAGTCCATGGGCCTCTTGGTTATTGAGAAGAAGTTGTTGGAAGATTATAGCCTATTTGACCCATGTGACCTTGAATGAAGGTCAAAGTCATTTATTTGAACAAACTTGGTAACCCTTCACCTCAGCATCCTACAGGCCCAATATCAAGTCCATGGGCCTCTTGGTTATTAAGAAGAAGTCGTTGGAAGATTATAGCCTATTTGACCCATGTGACCTTGAATGAAGGTCAAGGTCATTTATTTGAACAAACTTGGTAGCCCTTCACCTCAGCATGCTACAGGCCCAATATCAAGTCCCTGGGCCTCTTGGTTATTGAGAAGAAGTTGTTTGAAGATTATAGCCTTTTTGAGCCATGTGACCTTGAATGAAGGTCAAGGTCATTTATTTGAACGAACTTGGTAGCCCTTCACCCCAGCATGCTACAGGTACAATATCAAGTCCCTGGGCCTCTTGGTTATTGAGAAGAAGTTGTTTAAATGAAAAGTTGACGACGGACGGACGGACAGACGGACGGACGACGGACGCCGCACCATGGCATAAGCTCACTTGCCCTTCGGGCAGGTGAGCTAATGAAAACATTTCTAAAAATAGATAAACTTTGACCTCTGTCGCACTTTTTTACAAGACATTTTGTTATAACTTGTAGAAGAAAAAAGTTGTCCCCAGATGTATTGTACAATAATATAACTTTGTAACATCTGTACATCAAACGGTTATTGAGATATAGCTATTTTAACATTTTAAAGCATGACATCATGGCGGCCATCTTGGATTTTAGATCAACTTTAAAATTGCAAACTTTTGTCTGGACTATCTCAGGACTATGTTAGACAAGTTTGAGCTGAATCCCACTGGTGTAATTTGAGAAGAAGTTTAAAATGTAAAACGATTTTTAATATAGAATATATAGGGAAATTTTCAAATGGCGTACTACATTAACCGGAAGTGCTATTAAGACACCGAAGGTATCAATATCATCGGAATGACATACTCTATTGATTTGTAGAAGAAGTTTTCAAAAATAGTAAAAAATGAAAAATTTCTATAAATAGCATAACTTTGACCTCCAGCGAGCTTTTTTGTTTGACCTCTAACCTCAAAGCCGTTATAATTTAAAAGTTGTCCCCAGATGAATCCTACATGAATATACCTTTGAATATTTTTAACCTCATACCGTTTTTGAGTTTTGGCCATTTAAGCAAAATAAGCTTTGACGTCATGGCGGCCATTTTGGATTTTTCGACCTACTTAATTTTTATTTCCTGCACCCCTTCAAATCATTTTATAATAAAGGCTGAAAAAGAAATCTGAATAACTTTAACCAGTTTGGCGTTAGTTTCTACAAAATGAAATGCAGAAGATTAGGAAGGATAATAATAAGAAACAGAACAAAAACAATAGGTCTTTTCACCACAAAGTGAAAAGCCCTAATAAAACGTTGTAAAATCATGTAATTAACTAGTGGTTATCTTCTGTCTTTGCTTTTGCATCAGAGGTAGTTGAACACTTTGTCGTTTTGATAAGAGCATATTAATTTTTAATCGTCAGTGTTGGTCACAATTAGAAAAGAGGCCCATGGGCCTTAACGGTCACCTGAGTTTTGAAATATTTCTGTAAATTTGACCCTTTTTACCCTGCCCACCAGCCCCTGTGGGCCAATAATTGCATAGCAGCAAACTGTCTTCAAAACTGCTAATTCCAATAGAAATGACAGAAATGATAGTCACAAATGTGATGTCCTTATATAAACAAGAATTCCATGGAAGTGGATGTGTCGCCTGCACAGCAAGCTAGGATTTGAATAAAAAAAACAGATTTGATATTCATTGTATCTATTCCAAGTATAATTTGTATGATTTGCCGGATAGATTCCCATACAATGAATGAACTCACGAATGATGGTAATACCTAAATGGCTTTAAGTAAACAAAAAAACATTTTCAGGATCTGATTTTATTTCCCTTTTATTTCCAATTTGACCCTTATTGTCCCGCCTTTGAGGCCCCTGGGGGTGGGGACCATATATTTACATTTGTCTGGCATTGTCACTTTATAGTCTGTTTGAGAGCTCTTGTATCGATATACGTTTAAATGCCATCCATCACGCGCTACACTTATCAGCGTATTAATACAACACAAACCGGAACTACAATATCCAGGATAATTAAGTTTAACGACTAATTATTTTCTCTACATTATTTGTTATAGAAAAAATGCCATTCGAGCATTACGTTGATAATAGAATAATTAACAAAATTGACTTTTTTATAAAAATGTTCCATGTACTATTTTGTTCGCAAAAAGTACGCGACCGTGTTCCGTTCCGGCTGTTCCAACGACTGACAAAACATCTGCTGACTGTCGGTAAGGCGGGAATGATGAATTTTAAATATGAATTATAGCATTTAAATTTTTTTTTAAAGCAAAGGAATGTAAATATAAGTGTTGAACTGTTTTTGTATGGTATTTATGATCCATTTGAATGCCAGAGCTTTGCAAGCAAACAACATAATGTGCATGCAAGCAAACAAATCATGTGCTAACGCACATTATGTTGTTTGCATGCAAAGCTCTGACATTCAAATAGATAATAAATACCATACAAAAACAGTTTAATGCTTAAATAATTCACATTATTGTTTGACCTTTGGCCATGGAAGCTTCCTGCTAAATTCTATTCAATTTGGTTCAGCGGTTTTGGAGAAGAAGTTGAAATTGTAAATTGTTTACGGACGGACGACGCACGAGGACGGACAAAAGGCGATTTTAATAGATCACTTCAAACTTTGTCTCAGGTCTCAATAACATACTGACATGAAACTTTTCATTTGATTGTGCATCGCTCAGCTTTTGAAATTGCTGTTGTATGGACTAACCTATATCCAAGCATTCTGCACACAACTAATGCATCGTTAGATCCCCAGCCGTCATCACAAACAGTGCCCCATTGTCCATCATGGAAGACCTCGACACGTCCGGAACTGTTGGTAGCGCCGTCAACCAGACGAAGATTAAATGGCGAAGGTGTAGTAAAGCTGGTTGGAGAGGAGGAAGTTGTCACGCCTGTCAATATATCAGAGTTTAACGACTGAAGTATAATTATGAGAGTTTGGTGTCATAGTTTTCGTGTGAGTTTCAGTGGAATCCCCACAAAGGCCTCACAGCTCCTCGCGGGTACATGTATTTGCAATCTAATTAAAATCTAGATGATTTTAATTAGATTGATGTATTTGTACTTTGTTATCATACACGTTAATAAATTGTTGAACTATATTTGAGGAGCCCATTTTTATTTTTGCCAATCGATCTTATTACATTTTTGCTTGTTTGTACACGGAATCTACAAGTAAAAGCGGCTGTCGACCCTGTTCTTCCTGTCCCTATTGCATGATCGTAAGAGGCGACTAAATCCGGGATCTTATTGTTCCTGATATATCCCGCGACCCCGCCTCAATTTTGACCATTGGTCGAGCATTCGCCCTTGTAATAACGTCTCTAGGTTCTGTCCCCTAGTCGAGACATTCCATTAGTTTTTAAATGACAGTTATTACTACTTCTGGGTGTCGTCGGCAGTATGCTTCGTTTGGGTAGCACTATAAAGCCGACATCATTTTTGAGCTATCGCAACGAGACAAACAATAACATACATGTACTGCAGTCTTTTTAAATACAAACACACACTACCCACCTATTTACAAACAGGGAGAAGGGCGTCCTTTAATGACCTCAGCTGTTGATAGGACGTTAAATATAACTAAACCAAACCAAACCTGTTTACTACCAGGTGCAGCACAGACATCATTTTACATAGAAGCGAGTTGTTCAGATTGCAGAGCATTAAGTAATACCAATGGGGACCGTGTATTTAACTTATACACAGGTGTACATGTATATGGTGTATTGCCTTCATATCCTGACCTACAAAACTAAACTATGAAAAGGAATCTTGAAATTACTCAGGTATATCATCAGTAAAATTTGTAAATGAATACTTACCCGATATCTTGCTAAATCGGTTAACTTCCTTGTTCGCGACTTGATGTACGCCTAAATAATAATAGGCCTCTTATATAATGTACAATACCCGCCCTTTGTTGAGATAGGGTTGTACAAAGGCGAGCCTCCATATACGAGGAATGGCAATGGTTAACATAATTGTATTTATTAGTAGGATTATATCATTTTTATATCATTTTCACAAGACTATAAGAACAAACCGAGATTTATACACATGGGTAACATTGACGACTTTGGTCATATGCAGCACCCAAAATATGGTAGTTGCAGTACAGGAAATGGTAATGTCCAATTAATATTTAAAAGAAATCATTCACATTAGATATGTTATATATATTTTCTCGAACATTATACTTACATTCTGTGAAAGTACAGAAGCCAGTCAGTATGACCAATAGCAGGTAAGTATACGGATACATGATATCACAGCTCGCCGCTACCTGTAAGTGAGCTGGACATTCATTTAGGTACACGTCAGACTCTGGCTTTTCTGCGCATGTGCACACGCATGTTTAAAGAACCAACCTGATATCACAGTATCTGGATCGCTGCACATACCCTAATATACGTGTTTGTATATAGATATATTTATTAGTTTACACATAAGGCACATTACGTTTAAATGATCACATTACCTATGCTTATTTTTCTATCTTCTGCCAAGATGTCAGTCGTTTATATCATGCCAACAATACTGTTAGTGCTCTCCATATATAGAGGCTAAAGGGTTAAAAGAACATAGAATACATGCCGTAGGCTATATGTAAGTATGTAATCAATTAATACCAACGGTTTTTTTTTTATGTCCCCCGCCGGAAGTGCGTCCCGATGAAATCGAACTAGATAATATCGGGAACCAAAACCAAACCAAACCTGTTTATTATCAGGTGCAGCAATTGATATCCTTACAAAAATGGGTACCGAGGATTTGACTAATACAAAGGTAGATGTGGTATATTGCCTTCATAGCCTGACCTAAAAAACTAAGCGATGACAAGTAATCACGGAATTACTCGGGTATAGCATGAGTAAAATTTGTAAAGATTTAAAAAATTAGTTTTCCTTATAAGGCTCCTGAATATTTAGCCAATATGTTGTTAAATCGGTTAACTTCCCGGTCACTGATTTATGATATACGCCTTGATTATAATCATATATTTCAATGACTCAGGTAATCCGAGCACGGTAGATTAAAGCATGTGTCCACTGTGTCTTATTCGTAAGAGGCGACTAATTGCTGCCTCCCCTCCCCTTCTTCTGCTTATGGGACATTAAGACATAGAGTCATTGACAAAACCAAAAATAAGATTTCCTGCCCCCTTTTCAACACTTGAGATCTTAAATAATCCCTTTCTTTATCTCATTACTACTCCGATTGACTGTCTCTTTCTTGGTTTTACTTTTTATAAATGCCTCATATGAAAATGTCTGTTGTGAGAACTTTTAAACCCTAACAAAATCCTTAGTCTGTACGTTGAAAGCATATATACACCACATGCAAATATATACACTACATGCAAATATATACACTACATGCAAATATATACAGTATACAATATGCAATAACTAAATCATTACAATGAATAGTTTAGGGAAAAAAACTTGTATTAGCAATCACTAGTCACTACAAGTAAGGGTGTGCTTTATATGTAGTTTGAATTGAAAGAAAGTATTATACAAATAGGCATCCTTAAAAATAGGTAGCATCCCTTTTAAAATAGGTAAGCACAATTTCCAACTCTTCAATCAAGCATGGATTCCCATTTTAACGTCGGAAAATGTGTTAACACTTATTAAGAACTAGGATATTGAAATAGATCAGACCACTCCATACCAATTATTTTATTGAAATTTATAATATAACAATCAATAACCTACATAGGCTTAACACGAACATAACGCAACATCCCTTAACACACATACGCACTCGTCACATGCATGTCGCACGCACGGGAGCCGCAGCTGTTGATAGGACGTTAAACAATGATAGACCAAATATTGCCTCAGCCTGATGTAGCGCTCAGCAAATTGGGAGTGGGACGACTGGTTGGCCCGTTGTCAGTATAATGTGACCGGGTGGGGTGTGCCGCTCGGTGTCTTCGGCAGTATGCTTCAGTGAGGTAGCACTATAAATCGGCAAAGGTTCCTGCCTATCACAACGAGACTTAACACGAACATACCGCAGCCTCCCAAAACACACCTACGCACTCACCACACGCATGCATGTCACAATCACGGGAGGCTGTCCTTAAATAACCTTAGCTGTTATTAGGACGTCAAACAAAATAAACCAAACCAAACCAAACTGAAGTCCTGTCCATTTGACATGGATACGATTGTTCACATTTACACAAATGTATTGCACGTAATTACATACCTTTTCGGGGTTGATGCATTAAATTTAATGTTATTTTTACCTTAATAATTTCACTGTACACACAGGGGTATGTCTAGTTTTATATATTTTTTTAAATAGCCAGAAATACCTATATATATTGACAAGGGAAACATCCTATCGCCATTGAAATTCTGACCTATTTTTTTCGAACTTATTTATATATATGTTTCATTCATCATAGCTGCCGAAATCCAACTTTAATCAGCTCATGCTGCAAGATTTCTAGCTGAAAGTTTTGGCATACTGACCACATGACTTTCACCTCTTTCGTCATAGGACCGCAGTGAATATATCTCATTTCGGATGTTCTCGGGAGTGTACCTTTTTTATAGGTAAGTGAGGAAGAGTTCCGAAACAAAAAGTACGGGAACATAAAAACATGGATCGAGACATTTATATAAAAGTTATAGTAATGTATCTACTATTCATAAACTAACTGGCATACGAGATGGGAGGTACAGTGACAGTGAACTTATTGATTTGTTCAAGTCCTCTGCAGATTTCCATTTACAGAGAGACAGCATACTGAATGCAGATGTCGTTATTGTTGACGAGATTTCTATGTTAAGTGGAAGGAACTTTGAGCAAATCCACAATTTATTTTGTGCTGTGAAAGAATCCAGCAAACCTTTCGGAGGTGCATAGTTTATCCTTTCTGGGGGACTTTCACCAACTACCACCAGTGCCAAATTATGATTTTAAAGATGATGGGTCCTTCATATTTACACTGAGTTAGTTAACAAATTCCATGTCATCAATCCCAGTACAATTCATCGCCAGGATGAAAGAGACTTGATTAAGTCATTCAAGAATTAGCAAGGTATTGCTTTTTTTTTCTAAAAATTACAAGCGTGTATAAGGGAGATTAAATTTAAGCTGCATCCTACTTGCAAAATTCCACATTTGGTTGTTATATGCTATACACAAATCCTTGCACAATTCCTAATTTGGTTGTTATATGCTATACAAAAATCCTTGCACGATTTCAAACTTGGTTTCTACAGAATATACGCATCCTTGCACTTATCATTCTCTGTATATATCTTCCATATTTGTCGCTTTTTATCAGAGAAAGATAAGTGCTGTAATTTAATGCTCATTAATTGATGCATACATGTACATGTAAGATGTTTCCTTTTTTAGCAGAAAAAAAATCATGATGATTGCTAACTTAGACATAAATACAACCCCATCAGTATTTTGTGTCAGTCATCCGTCTTCCATCCATCTCCATTCATCCATCCATCAATCATCACTACTACCACAATCATCATCAAACTTGTTCATGGTTATAAATATTATATAGAAATAGAAATAAGAATTCCCATTTTATATATTCCAATGAACAGAGAGTGGGTCTATCCTCAGAAATACATACCGGTTTGGTTTGGCTTATTTTGTTTAACGTCCTATTAACAGCTAAGGTCATTTAAGAACGGCCTCCCGTGCGTGCGACATGTATGCGTGTGGTGAGTGCGTATGTGTTTTGGGAAGCTGCGGTATGTTTGTGTGAAGTCTCCTTGTGGTAGGCCGGAACTTTTGCCGATTTATAGTGCTATCTCACTGGAGCATACTGCCGAAGACACCCAGCAGCATACCCCACCCGGTCACATTATACTGACAACGGGCCAACCAGTCGTCCCACTCTTAATATGCTGAGCGCTAAGCAGGAGTAGCAACCACCATTTTTAAAGACTCTGGTATGTCTCGGCCAGGGGACAGACCCAAAGCCTTCCTCACAGGGGCGAACGCTCAACTAATGGCTCAACTAATGGCCAAAAGTGAGGCATTGTCAAGGGAGACATTAGGAAGAAGAAAGTTTGTCAGAAAGAAGAGAAAAGATAAGATCCCAAATTCAGTCGCCTCTTACGATCATGCAATGGGGGCAGCAGGTACAATTCTTACGCCCTACCTGCATTTTAAAAAATGAAATAAAAAAGGCAGTTATGGAAAAAAGACTTTATAACTATATATAGCTGTCTTTTTTTGGTATTGATATAATTCTGAAGAAGGAAAAATACACTCAGGTGAAATAATATCTCAAGTTAAGAGGTAATTTCCTAAAATTCACATAAATGGACAAAGCCAAGAACCAGGTAGGACTATAGTTTTGCATTGTATACTTCATTCCTTGTTCAGGCTTTACCCCCTACCCTACTGACCTGAACACACGACAAACAACCATGTTGGATTCCCGCTCAAAGACTGCTTTTAATCAAGGGTCCCATGTACAATGATTCATATGTTTACAAACATACTGGTGACTTGGTTTATACAGCTAAATGCCACCAGGGACATTATAGGATACATTACACTGTACACTGCCACTTCATTCATGGGTCATGGATTCATATAGTGTGGCGTTTCTCAAAGAGTAGGTTGCACTGACCTATATTTTGACATGTATCAACATCAAACTGTCAGGGATTTCTCCTATACTACTTGACACTAGAACTCCTCACTGGTGTCATATATCCACCATATGTGTCATGTGTCAAAAGTAAGTCATTCAATCTGTTCACAATTCACGATGACCTATATTTTGTTCATTTACCTAAATCGAACAAAAGAGGACTGTATCTCACTGAACAAGCTTGTTTGTTATAAAATACATTATCAGGATATTAACATAGCAAGTTATATTTTGTGATGCGTTATCCGTCGTTAGTTTTTTTTAGCTCACCGGTGACGAGTAACCGAGAGCTAATGCTGTCACCCCGGCGTCGGCGTCCCACCAAGAAACTTTTGGGGTAATTTTTTTGAAAGCTTGTAAGTCCCAAAGTCTACACCTCATGCCCTTCTCATTTTATGTATACATTCACTAGAGGTCTAGGAGTGATGTTATGGCAAAATCATGCAGAAAAAAATGAGATTTTTTCGCATTTTACCATTTTGTGGACTTAACCTTTTTGGCACCAAAACTCACTTTAAAATTTTGGGAGTAAGTCCAAAAGTATACACCTATCACCCTTCTAATTTGGTTTATACATTCATTAGAGATCCGGGAGTGGTGCTGTGGCAAAATCATGCAGAAAAAAATGTGATTCTTTTTTGGCATTTAACCATTTAGTGGACTTACTTTTTTGGACACAAAAACCCACTTCAAAGAGTTTGGGGGTTAGTTTCGGAAAGCTTGTAAGTCCACACCCTTCTTATTTGGTTTATACATCCATTAGAGGTCTAGGAGCGATATTATGTGACATACCATTTCAAAATGACATGCTTATACATACATAAAAAATGAATGCATAGTGTGATTGCTGCCGCCGGTGAGCTTTCGCAATCATTGATTGCACTTGTTTCATTAGAAAAACTTCTTCGTAATGACAATGATCACAGAGACATAATATTTGGCCTGTAGCATGCCGGGGTGGAGGGCTAAATAAGGTCACAGGGGTCAAATAAGCCAGGTAAGCATATGTATAATTTCATGTTCTGTGAGAGGAATGTAATTTGCCAAATATGGTCTTTTTACACCAGAACATTATCAAGTGACAGTGAAAACTTATTGATGAAGGAATCTACCTCAAGGGAAAGATCCCATAAAGCTCTTTGCGCACAACATAGATGTTGACCTTTGCAATGCACAGTCCTTGGTACAAATGCCAGGTAATATACCATATGTATATTTGGTTTGGTTTGGTTTATTTTGTTTAACGTCCTATTAACAGCTAAGGTCATTTAAGGACGGCCTCCCGTGCGTGCGACATGCATGCGTGTGGTGAGTGCGTATGTGTGTTTTGGGAGGCCGCGGTATGTTCGTGTTAAGTCTCCTTATATATAATTATACATGTGAACTTATCGTTACTGTGAATTTGTAATATCACTTCGAGATTTCCTCTTTTTCGGAGGGTTACAAGCAGCAGTCTGAAACCTATACGATCGGCAGTTGGTAATCCCGCATTGGACTTTCGTCCCCTGGAAATGGAAGTTTGGCCTAAAATTACAATATTCATCGATTTTCTATACTGGAAGTAATTGGGATTTGTAAGGTTTCCGTTACAAATCCTCCTCGCTTGGCAAAAGTTATTTCGGGAAAGGGGTTTAAACGGGAAAAATTTAATTTTGGGCCCAAAAAAAGGGGATTTAAAAACTCCCCTTCCCCCAAAGGGGGAATCATTTATGAAAATTAAAAAAAAAAAAATGCTCTGCAGATTTCCATTTACAGAGAGACAGCATACTGAATGCAGATGTCGTTATTGTTGACGAGATTTCTATGTTAAGTGCAAATCCACAATTTATTTTGTGCTGTGGAAGAATCCAGCAAACCTTTCAGAGGTGCATAGTTTATCCTTTCTGGGGACTTTCACCAACTACCACCAGTGCCAAATTATGATTTTAAAGATGATGGGTCCTTCATATTTACACTGAGTTAGTTAACAAATTCCATGTCATCAATCCCAGTACAATTCATCGCCAGGATGAAAGAGACTTGATTAAGTCATTCAAGAATTAGCAAGGTATTGCTTTTTTTTTCTAAAAATTACAAGCGTGTATAAGGGAGATTAAATTTAAGCTGCATCCTACTTGCAAAATTCCACATTTGGTTGTTATATGCTATACACAAATCCTTGCACAATTCCTAATTTGGTTGTTATATGCTATACAAAAATCCTTGCACAATTTCAAACTTGGTTTCTACAGAATATACGCATCCTTGCACTTATCATTCTCTGTATATATCTTCCATATTTGTCGCTTTTTATCAGAGAAAGATAAGTGCTGTAATTTAATGCTCATTAATTGATGCATACATGTACATGTAAGATGTTTCCTTTTTTAGCAGAAAAAAAATCATGATGATTGCTAACTTAGACACAAATACAACCCCATCAGTATTTTGTGTCAGTCATCCGTCTTCCATCCATCTCCATTCATCCATCAATCACTACTACCACAATCATCATCAGACTTGTTCATGGTTATAAATATTATATAGAAATAGAAATTAGAATTCCCATGTTATATATTCCAATGAACAGAGAGTGGGTCCATCCTCAGAAATACATACCGGTTTGGTTTGGTTTATTTTGTTTAACGTCCTATTAACAGCTAAGGTCATTTAAGAACGGCCTCCTGTGCGTGCGACATGTATGAGTGTGGTGAGTGCGTATGTGTGTTTTGGGAAGCTGCGGTATGTTTGTGTGAAGTCTCCTTGTGGTAGGCCGGAACTTTTGCCGATTTATAGTGCTATCACACTGGAGCATACTGCCGAAGACACTCAGCAGCACACCCCACCCGGTCACATTATACTGACAACGGGCCAACCAGTCGTCCCACTCTTAATATGCTGAGCGCTAAGCAGGAGTAGCAACTACCATTTTTAAAGACTCTGGTATGTCTCGGCTAGGGGACAGAACCCAAAACCTTCCTCTCAGCGGCGAACGTTCAACTAAAGGCCAAAAGTGAGGCATTGTCAAGGGAGACATTAGGAAGAAGAAAGTTATCAAGAAAGAAGAGAAAAGACAAGATCCCAAGTTTAGTCGCCTCTTACGATCATGCAATGGGGGCAGCAGGTACAATTCTTACGCCCTACCTGCAGGGCAGGACTTCTGGTAATTGAGCATAAGATGAAACATGTCGTCATTGAGCATCTCCACGGCTAGATTATTGCGCATCTTTTCAGATGAATCAGAATAGAGATGTGATGAGGAAATTTTGTGGTGTATCCTCCTGGAATTGGTATGCTCATCCCACTTGACAGCATTGATCCCTTGGTTTGGTTTATTTAGTTTAACGTCCTACTCACAGCTAAGGTCATTTAAGGACGGCCTCTCGTGCGTGCGACATGCATGCGTGTGGTGAGTGCGTATGTGTTTTGGGAAGCTGCGGTATGTTTGTGTGAAGTCTCCTTGTGGTAGGCCGGGACTTTTGCCGATTTATAGTGCTATCTCACTGGAGCATACTGCCGAAGACACCCAGCAGCACACCCCACCCGGTCACATTGTACTGACAACGGGTGAACCAGTCGTCCCACTCTTAATATGCTGAGCGCTAAGCAGGAGTAGTAACTACCATTTTTAAAGACTCTGGTATGTCTCGGCCAGGGGACAGACCCAAAGCCTTCCTCACAGGGGCGAACGCTCAACTAATGGCTCAACTAATGGCCAAAAGTGAGGCATTGTCAAGGGAGACATTAGGAAGAAGAAAGTTTGTAAGAAAGAAGAGAAAAGATAAGATCCCAAATTCAGTCGCCTCTTACGATCATGCAATGGGGGCAGCAGGTACAATTCTTACGCCCTACCTGCATTTTAAAAAATGAAATAAAAAAGGCAGTTATGGAAAAAAGACTTTATAACTATATATAGCTGTCTTTTTTTGGTATTGATATAATTCTGAAGAAGGAAAAATACACTCAGGTGAAATAATATCTCAAGTTAAGAGGTAATTTCCTAAAATTCACATAAATGGACAAAGCCAAGAACCAGGTAGGACTATAGTTTTGCATTGTATACTTCATTCCTTGTTCAGGCTTTACCCCCTACCCTACTGACCTGAACACACGACAAACAACCATGTTGGATTCCCGCTCAAAGACTGCTTTTAATCAAGGGTCCCATGTACAATGATTCATATGTTTACAAACATACTGGTGACTTGGTTTATACAGCTAAATGCCACCAGGGACATTATAGGATACATTACACTGTACACTGCCACTTCATTCATGGGTCATGGATTCATATAGTGTGGCGTTTCTCAAAGAGTAGGTTGCACTGACCTATATTTTGACATGTATCAACATCAAACTGTCAGGGATTTCTCCTATACTACTTGACACTAGAACTCCTCACTGGTGTCATATATCCACCATATGTGTCATGTGTCAAAAGTAAGTCATTCAATCTGTTCACAATTCACGATGACCTATATTTTGTTCATTTACCTAAATCGAACAAAAGAGGACTGTATCTCACTGAACAAGCTTGTTTGTTATAAAATACATTATCAGGATATTAACATAGCAAGTTATATTTTGTGATGCGTTATCCGTCGTTAGTTTTTTTTAGCTCACCGGTGACGAGTAACCGAGAGCTAATGCTGTCACCCCGGCGTCGGCGTCCCACCAAGAAACTTTTTGGGGTAATTTTTTTGAAAGCTTGTAAGTCCCAAAGTCTACACCTCATGCCCTTCTCATTTTATGTATACATTCACTAGAGGTCTAGGAGTGATGTTATGGCAAAATCATGCAGAAAAAAATGAGATTTTTTCGCATTTTACCATTTTGTGGACTTAACCTTTTTGGCACCAAAACTCACTTTAAAATTTTGGGAGTAAGTCCAAAAGTATACACCTATCACCCTTCTAATTTGGTTTATACATTCATTAGAGATCCGGGAGTGGTGCTGTGGCAAAATCATGCAGAAAAAAATGTGATTCTTTTTTGGCATTTAACCATTTAGTGGACTTACTTTTTTGGACACAAAAACCCACTTCAAAGAGTTTGGGGGTTAGTTTCGGAAAGCTTGTAAGTCCACACCCTTCTTATTTGGTTTATACATCCATTAGAGGTCTAGGAGCGATATTATGTGACATACCATTTCAAAATGACATGCTTATACATACATAAAAAATGAATGCATAGTGTGATTGCTGCCGCCGGTGAGCTTTCGCAATCATTGATTGCACTTGTTTCATTAGAAAAACTTCTTCGTAATGACAATGATCACAGAGACATAATATTTGGCCTGTAGCATGCCGGGGTGGAGGGCTAAATAAGGTCACAGGGGTCAAATAAGCCAGGTAAGCATATGTATAATTTCATGTTCTGTGAGAGGAATGTAATTTGCCAAATATGGTCTTTTTACACCAGAACATTATCAAGTGACAGTGAAAACTTATTGATGAAGGAATCTACCTCAAGGGAAAGATCCCATAAAGCTCTTTGCGCACAACATAGATGTTGACCTTTGCAATGCACAGTCCTTGGTACAAATGCCAGGTAATATACCATATGTATATTTGGTTTGGTTTGGTTTATTTTGTTTAACGTCCTATTAACAGCTAAGGTCATTTAAGGACGGCCTCCCGTGCGTGCGACATGCATGCGTGTGGTGAGTGCGTATGTGTGTTTTGGGAGGCCGCGGTATGTTCGTGTTAAGTCTCCTTATATATAATTATACATGTGAACTTATCGTTACTGTGAATTTGTAATATCACTTCGAGATTTCCTCTTTTTCGGAGGGTTACAAGCAGCAGTCTGAAACCTATACGATCGGCAGTTGGTAATCCCGCATTGGACTTTCGTCCCCTGGAAATGGAAGTTTGGCCTAAAATTACAATATTCATCGATTTTCTATACTGGAAGTAATTGGGATTTGTAAGGTTTCCGTTACAAATCCTCCTCGCTTGGCAAAAGTTATTTTCGATGATATCGGAATTGAATCTGCAAGGATAAACTCCTTCCCCAGGGAATTCATGATTATGAATTAACAAACATGGATGAATGTTGTGAGCATGCTTAGAACATCATGCGGACATTTTTTGCTTGGGACTTCCTTTTCTTTCTCAATGAGGGGTATATCACGTTCTTCCACCTGATCAATCCAACATTAAAACCATGCAATGATTTCATTGAGTGTAGTCAGCCTCTCATCACAAAGGCTGATGAGAGCTCGCTTGTTTCTGAAGACTGAAATGAGTTTCCTGGTATTTTCATGGAATTTTATAGCACCATCTAGCACACTGCCATCTATGAGGAGACTTCTGGTAATTGAGCATAAGATGAAACATGTCGTCATTGAATATCTCCACGGCTAGATTATTGCGCATCTTTTCAGATGAATCAGAATAGAGATGTGATGAGGAAATCTTGTGGTGTATCCTCCTGGAATTGGTATGATCATCCCACTTGACAGCATTGCTTCCTTGGTTCGGTTTATTTAGTTTAACGTCCTATTAACAGCTAAGGTCCTTTAAGGAGGCCTCTCGTGCGTGCGACATGCATGTGTGTGGTGAGTGCGTATGTGTGTTTTGGGAGGCTGCGGGACAGAACCCAAAGCCTTCCTCACAGGGGCGAACGCTCAACTAAAGGCCAAAAGTGAGGCATTGTCAAGGGAGACATTAGGAAGAAGGAAGAATTAAGTTGTTAAGAAAGAGAAAAGATAAGATCCCAAATTTAGTCGCCTCTTACGATCATGCAATGGGGGCAGCAGGTACAATTCTTTAATACGCCCTATTGATCCCAGAAGATAGGCTTTCCATTATATTTGATTTGTCTTGTGTTGCCTTTATGAATGCCACTACTTAGAATAGCGGTGAGTAATTTCTTCACATTATGTGAGAAATCCTGATCATGGCAAATTTTTCTTCTTGGATTACCAGATTTTCACACACGGAACCTCTCTCCACAGCATCCATGTCTGTTTCAAAGTGCATTTTGACAAACTCCCTATTTTGGTTCCCACCGTTCTGTAAATATGTAATCAACTGTAAACCCCAATGACTGGAGCTGGGAAACAATAACCCAGATGATGATATACAATTCGAATGCAGTTACTCCACCTGTTGGGTAGTGTGCAAAAGGAAATCTGAACCATGTATATCCAAGAAATGAGACTTGTAACACTGAAGTTGCAAGTGTTTCAGCCTTCTCTTTCAAAACGCGTACAGATGCAGCCTCCTCACAAGTGTCTATCCAGTCAACTAGTTTGTTTTCTTTGCCTTTTACATCTAGTACTAGATCCTCTTGGATTTTTGCATCATCATGAACGAGTCCTCCACAGTAACCAGATGATGGGAATCCAAGCTTCTCAGTTGTATTTCTCATCCATTTTAGAATTTGCACTTACATGAAATTAAACTTTGATGCTATGCTTCATCTTTTCGATACATATGTTGGAAGTATTTTAAGCTATTGCTGCAAGATATGGGCAAAATCATAATATAATATACAAAGGCAAATGAAATTGAAAAAGTTCATACTCAACTTTAATACGAATACTTTATGTAAAATACTATAGTATATTGTGAACTAGGTCGTTTTCCCACTGCAATATTACAGAAAAGTATGAATGATTATGTTTTAAGTGTTTGGTTTGGTTTGGTTTATTTTGTTTAACGTCCTATTAACAGCTAAGGTCATTCAAGGACGGCACTCCTGTGCGTGCGACATGCATGCGTGTTGCGAGTGCGTATGTGTGTTTTGGGAGGCTGCGGTATGTTCGTGTTAAGTCTCCTTGTGATAGGCCGGATTTTTTGCCAATTTAGAGTGCTACCTCAATGAAGCATACTGCCGAAGACACCCAGCAGCACACCCCACCCGTTAACAAAAGAACAAGAAGTCATACTAGTCTACCAATAGAGAAAGGAACATATAAATTAAACGTAAGGAAATATGCATTTAAAGAAAGAGTGGTCAACCATTGGAACTATCTGCCAAATGATGTCGGCACATCACTGACACTGAAAACATTTGAAGCGCGGCTGGATGAGTACAGGGGACAACCAGAATGCTTTTTCAACCATGGAATAGACAATGATGAACTTATCCACAGTTGAGAGAACATTTGATCTGGATATATAGGAATTTTGCCTGCGTCCAGTATTATATTATATTCTATAAAGTTTGAGGAGAAAGTACATCGAACGTTATTACTGGAACAATACATCTGTATTAGAATATAATTCGGCTACTCGGAGTACAAAATGTAAAGGTATACATAAGGCTTTTAAAGTAAGAAATAATTACTAAACCAATCATTGATTTTATGGTGTCTATATATATGTTATGTGCTGTTTATACACCTTACTGTACTTTATGTACAATATTTTCTCTTCTGATAGGCCGTACCGTCGAACGTAATAAAAAAAAACGTGTAATAAATAGCGTTAAGACTTTACATGGTCTGAAATTACGTCATCTACCGATTATAATTGAGTTAATGTGATACAGATTAATCCTCTACTCACAGGCTAATTACTAGCTGTGCAGATACCATCAAAGAAATTTGCTCATCTGCCGTTTACACCCCTGCGCTGCAGGTATGGCGTAAGAATTGTACCTGCTGCTCCCATTGCATGATCGTAAGAGGCGTCTAAATTTGGGATCTTCTCTTTTTCTCTTCTTTCTTAACATCTTTCTTCTTCCTAATGTCTCCCTTGACAATGCCTCACTTTTGGCCTTTAGTTGAGCGTTCACCCCTGTGAGGAAGGCTTTGGGTTCTGTCCCCTAGCCGAGACATACCAGAGTCTTTAAAAATGGTAGTTGCTGCTCCTGCTTAGCGCTCAGCATATTAAGAGTGGGACAACTGGTTGGCCCGTTGTCAGTATAATGTGACCGGGTGGAGTGTGCTGATCGGTGTCTTCGGCAGTATGCTTCAGTGAGGCAGCACTATAAATCGACAAAAGTTCCGGCCTATCACAAGGAGACTTAACACGAACATACCGCAGCCTCCCAACACACACATACACACTCACCACACGCATGCATGTCGCACGCACAGGAGGCCGTCCTTAAATGACCTTAGCTGTTAATAGGACGTTAAACAAAATAAACCAAACCAAATCACAGATCTCAATAACATTTGAGAGTATACCTGTCTCGCCGTGAGACAGTTGTTCCAGAAGGATTTTAGCCTGTGGTCGCTGTTTACTAGTCTACCTATATTTATCATCTTATATGCTGTAGGTCTTTTAGAATAAGGCACAAGCTGTTTTCCTGTAAATTCTGTTTGCGATGTAACGGATTTTATTAACAATTCTTAAATAATGTATATATTTCAGATTTTGATACGTAATTTGTATTGTGAATCCACACATGCATAATATTTAGGTACAGGTTTGATATTTGTAAATTGCCCTGTCATCCCATAACAAAAAATACACTAGATAACAACTAGAATAAAAAAAACCATTCTTTACAATATTCGACATAGAAATGCTTGATGTGTAAACTTAATATTCTAAAATGACAACCTAAAGTTTTGGGCAATGTTTTTACACGTCCTAGCGTAAGATTGTTGTACAACCAACTTATTGATACAGGTTTATTGGAGGCCTCACCTAAATGTGTTTAATATCAGCACTTGGTAAAACAACATACCTTACTATGACAAAGTTTGTTCCTTTGAAATACCGAATCTGTTTATCAATGCTTCGTCTTTCTGCAAACAATTTAGCTATTGAAACTGGTAGATACAGTAATACAACGACAGAACAAGACTGTATGAGCTGCAATTTAGATGTGGAAGACGAATATCTGTTTATTTTGAGATGCTGGAATTATCATAATCTGAGATTAAAATACATAAAACCATATCACTGGCGAAATCCACCCGTGTACAAACTTAAAGAGTTAAAGTGTTGAAAACATTTGTGATCTTCGTAAACTCGCTAGATATATATTTGAGGCTAATAATAGTGATGTGAAATATTTGCATTGTATAACGACATAATATATGTAAATTATTGATGATGATGATTATTGTTTCTTCCCATGCAATATTTTGTGACAAAATCACGTTTAAAAACATATCCGATCTTTGTTGATCATTGTTTGTGAAGGATAAGGAGTAATTTCTCTAATTAACATTTTTGTTTATACAGATAGTTGTTGGTTTGTTGTGCATACTTATTCATATTATAACATTTAAAATGAATAATGTCCCGGTAATTCATTTTATTATTTCTAATATCACCTGATAACAAAAAGACATTAATTACTTCAAGGTGTGATTAACGCACAACATACAAAATTTATAACTGAAAAAAATATATACATGTATAATGACATATACAACTGTACAGATGATAACAGTTTTTTACCATTTGACTATACGAGTTGTTTCCCTTTATAGGTATTGTCGCTTATTTGAAGTTATCATATGGCGTCAATGAAATTCGGTTTCTGATTGGATGAGGTAGTCATCCCTTAGTTTGAGGAATTGTTGCACAGGCACCATGTTGGCTATAAAAAATCAGCAACATTTACTCAAAATTAAAAGAAATTTTCAAAAATCAACCATTTAAATTTACTTCTTCCTAATGTCTTCCTTGACAATGCCTCACTTTTGGCCTTTAGTTGAGCGTTCGCCCCTGTGAGGAAGGCTTTGGGTTCTGTCCCCTGGCCGAGACATACCAGAGTCTTTAAAAATGGTAGTTGCTGCTCCTGCTTAGCGCTCAGCAAATTAGGAGTGGGACGACTGGTTCGCCCGTTGTCAGTATAATGTGACCGGGTGGGGTGTGCTGCTGGGTGTCTCCGGCAGTATGCTTCAGTGAGGTAGCACTCTAAATCGGCAAAAGATCCGGCCTATCACAAGGAGACTTAACACAAACATACCGCAGCCTCCCAAAACACACATACACACTCATCACACGCATACATGTCGCACGGACGGGAGGCCGTCCTTAAATGACCTAAGCTGTTAATAGGACGTTAAATAAAATAAGCCAAACCAAATACTCTGAGTAGCCGAATTATATTCTGATACAGATGTATTGTTCCAGTAATAACGTTCGATGTACTTTCTCCTTAGATTTCTTCATCTATTACATTCAAGAATAAAATGTATTCATCTTCTATTAGTTGTCTGGTATTGCACATATTACAAAAGCATCTTAATCTTGGAGTATTATCATATATGCCAGCTAAACAATGCGCAGATAAAGATATAGTATCTTACTAAGACAAATTCTAGTTCTTTCCGGAATAAATATAGCAAGATAAAAAGGTAGTGTAACATTGTCCACAAGATGTTTATATGTATGACATTTTGAGGATAACTCTGATTAATGATGTAGGTGTTGTTGGGCCTGGTAAAAAAATCACTGCTTTATAACTGGCAAAAAATTGTTGATATATCTTTCATACATTTACTGGTTTTCCCACAAATCAAGCGAAAAAATATCATTTTTAACTAAGGTTCCCCAGACGAAACAATTCCTTGTGTTGCAATTTCTTGAAAATCCATATTCATGATTTAAAATACAACTTCGTGTAGTTATTCACTTAAAACTTCATCATTCCTACTTTTCTGTAATAATGAAGAGGAAAACGACCAAACAAGATCAACAATGGGCCTGTACCACTCACCTGGTGCTACAGCAACATTGAAGTTGATCTAGGTCATTTCAGCAGAAACTATGCTGATGACCATTTTATTCAAATATCAGAGTAGACAAGGTATATTTATGTCAATAAGTTTTAGTCTTTCATCCCAGCATGCTTAAGACCTACAACCAGGCCTCGTGGCTATGGGGAATCATTCTTTAAGATTTAAGTATATTTGACCCCTTTGACATTGACTATAGGTCCAGGTCTTTCATTTGATAAAAACACTTGTACATTTGTATGTACATGTATAGCCATTCAAACCATTATGCTACAAGCCCAATATCAAGTTCATGGGCCTCCTGGTTATTGAGAAGTCATTTAAATTTGTAGCCTATTTGACCACTGTCAAATTGAATGTAGGTCAGGGTCTTTCCTTTGAACAAATTTGGTAGCCCTTCAGCCAAGCATGCTACAGGATCAACATCAGGTCAGATATTGAGAGGAAATTGTTTAAATGGAAAAATTGACGCCAGACTGACGCGGAACGCCGCATTAAGGCAAACGCTCATTTGCCCTTGCAGGTGAGATAAAAACATAATATTCATCGAATTAAATGTTTAGAAACTGAAACATTTTCTCAAACAGACATGTTGCTAATTAATATTGTGTAACTTAACCCACATATTTGAGCTAGACCAATTAATCGATCACTTAATTGATATTCACAGGAATATTCAACCGTGTGTTCTTTGTTAGTTCAACTAATTATAGGTCTATATGTTAGGACACTTATTTCCTTCAATTTTTTATGGATCGATATTTGTCTGCTCCTTCTGCCTAGCCTGCCCTAATATCACCCTGTCTTCCTTATTTCCACCGTTTCTATTTTGTCAATTGCTCTCGAGTTTTACGTCTTTTTGTATAACTCTGCAGTTCCCTTTGGTGGCTGTTACCTTACACGCCGAGATGAAATTGGGACTAGCAGCACCGGTTAACATTATACACACGTATCCCATTAATCATGTATGGGCGTTTACCCGTTCAAAATACACATACGTATCTCATTAATCAGGTTTGGGCTTTTCATTGTTATGTTGATAACAACTAGTGTGAACGATCGTCTCTAATGATGGCATGTCATCTTGACTTTTGTTGAATATTTACATCACAATTTCATAACGAGGTGCTAGAGAGGGTCTGATTGATGGGCCCACGTTTATATGTCCAAGATACACACACGTATCTTATTAATCATGTATGGGCGTTTATCCGTTCAAAATACAAAAGTTCCGGCCTATTACAAGGAGACGTAACACTAACATGCCGCAGCTCCCAAAACACAGATACGCACTCACCACACGCATGCATTTCGCACGCACGGGATGCCGTCCTTAAATGACCTTAGCTGTTAATAGGACGTTAAACAAAATAAACCAAACCAAACCAAATACACACACGTATCTTATAAATCATGTATGGGCGTTTATCCGTTCAAATACAATCATCTCGGCACCGGTTCACAATACGCACACGTTTTTCCTTCATTTATGTATGTACCCTACATCATCATAACATATCCCTAGAATCTATCTGCTGCCCCCATTGCATGATCATAAGAGGCGACTAAATTTGAGATCTTTTCTTTTCTCTTCCTTCTTTACATATATATTTCCTTCTTAATATCTCCCTTGACAATGCCTCACGTTTGGCCTTCAGTTGAGTGTTTTAAAAAATGGTAGTCGCTACACCTGCTTAGCGCTCAGCATTTTGGAAGTGGGTCGACTGGTTCGCCCCTTGTCAGAATAATGTGACAGTGAAGGCTGTTATGTTGGGTATGTTCACCAGTATGCTTCAATGAATAAGCATTATAATCGGCAAAAGTTCCGGACTATCACAAGGAGACTACACACGAACATTCCGCAGCCTCCCAAAACACACACGCACTCACCACACCCATGCAAGTCGCATACACTGTCCTTAAATGGCCGTAGTTGTTGGTATGACATTAATAAACAAAACAGTCATGTACGTTGATACAATTAAACTGAATATGATTCGTCTATAGGGGGTTATCTACCGTGTGTGTTTTAAAGCCATCGCTTTATTGAATTGATATCGATTGTAATTGATTGCTGTAGACTATACCTTTTGCTGTTGTTTCGTACTATTTATAGGACCCGCGGGTAGGTCAGGTTCTAATGAAATATATTCAGATGCTCGATGCAAGATAATACTAAGCCTCAATAACTTTCAAATGATCTATATTACCATGACGGCTTTGCTTTATTAAGCCCTAGCGGGGTTCGTATCCATGATGGCAATCATTAATTTTAATGACATATACCATTCTCAACCTAAAATGAACACATTGATTTCCACCCTTCAGTGTATAAGGGTGGATGCCATCGTAATACTTGTACATGGCGTTATTGACATAGATAATGAGAGTAATGTGTTTATATTGAATCTCCAACATCAATCAGGATCCACGTCACGCGACCAAAAACATTGGTATTGTTTATTCTGTATAATTGAAAGGCACATTGATCGGGAGTTATTACTTTTCAATACGTCATTGTCTAGCTATTTAACGGCGCCATCATTACGGCGTAGACAAAATGAGTTGATATTGGACTACATTCTGCTTTCAATAGGATAGGGAATCGTCTGGCTTTATTTCAGCAATTCTTTCCAGGATTCAACCTTATTAATTCGATTATACCAGCGAAAGTTTGAATGACAAGGATCTTGTTTCATCTTTATCTTTGTACGATTGTACCATTACATTACATTCTCCGGAGGAGTATTCCAACGTTTGGCAAGACTAAGTCATCTTGTATTTTGAGTTGAACGGATACTTGTACAATGGATACACTAAAATATGCTTATAAATCTTTAATTATGATGCTATGGAATTTACAAATGACTACTTTTTATGGTAAGTGTGCATTTTCATATTTCCTTATTATTTATTTGGCCACCAAATCACCAATGGTGTATCGAAAACATTGTCTTACTGACATTTTTTTTTTATTTATCTCTTCATTTTTTTTCTGACGTAATATTAATGTCCAATATTTCTTTAGTTAAACGGAAAATTCCGCCGAAGCAACCCCTCTTACATTATTTTTGATCTATATCAAGTTAAATATTTGGATTAAAACTGAGCTGTTAACGATTTTCATTTTCTATATAGCATTGCTTCCATATTTAACGTGCATATTACGATATCGTGTTACTTACTGGTTTGTTGTGTCGTTGTTAAAGACAAGGAACTGTTGATTGTGAAATAACCTTCGCCAGAGAGAATATTAGTGTCATGAGAACATAGATAAGAGCCTGCCGGTTAACTTGCGTTTCCTTATTTCGATCAACATCGTGTAACAATATTTCTAAATGCACACATGTTGCAATATTGTATAAACGGAGAATTGTATTCATGCTAAAAGCATCTTACGCAAAGTACGTAACTTATGTTGTTTTTTTTAATATATTTTTTAAGACATGCCTATGAACGTGTTTTACCGAGTCAAACAGATAACAATAATAATGCTTACACGGAGGAATTGGAGTCTCCAATCACACCTTGTTGACAATGTTGGCTTTTGTTTGGGGGGGGGGGGGGGGGGTCTTGTTTTTTCGATTTTGATGACATGGTCGTGATATACATGTGAGGTAAATCATGTGACAGGTGCGCTTTGGCCGTCACATCGCATGTACTTTCAGCACCAGACGTTATGTTCCCAAACCCTAAAGGTATCTTAAAACACATGCACACAATTTCGAAACGTGATTAAAATTCTATTTTTGTATGCAGGACAACGTCTTGTCTTGTACCGTGTTATTTCACATCAGTTACATCATTAAATAAATCTTTTTTTGTTATTATAGCAATAAATCATATTCATATGTGATTTCTTTCAAACATCTCAAAAGGCAACATATAAAAAAAAGAAGACTGGAAAAGTCGCAGTGGAATGATAAAAGTAAATATTTGTCTTGAACTAATGCGGTTTGCGAATGTTATTAAAATACATCGTGTATCAGGGCGAAAGTATTTATTTGTTTCTTCATTACCAGTTTGACAGGCAAAATCGCCAAAAATCTCCCCTTCAAAAGCCAGCAATGTCGCGGTCCCTAAGGTTTGCGTGTACCAGGTGAAACAGACAGCTACTCTTACAGAAAAAAGAGCAGTTATCGTGATACCCTCTGTAAGCTAAGTTGTGATTTATATTTCAGCTTGTCCCGTTTCCTGTTTCAACGTGTCGGACGGTAGTGCATTACACACATACGTACTGAATGGCTATAATAGATATGTCCGACCGTCAACTACTGTAGATATACGAGTGGATTTTCATCTCCTAACAATCAATCAACTGGTATGTATAGATCTGTAGATATAATGTCCTAACCAAATAGACATTTTAAATCATAAACAAGACAACCAATTACGCTTGGAGTCAGATGTTGTGGCGGTGAATATATAATGAGTGTTGGTTATATAAAACGTCCTTTATTTGTGATCCGTCCTCCGTATCAAAAAAGTTCGTGTCCTCCCTATTTTGTGTGTAGTATACAAAATTCGCACATTGAAGTTGGTGGGGTTAGGTTCTTTTGCTTCCAGTTATGAAAACAATGGATGTCAGATTCTATGACATTTATTATCGCAAAATCTGGGATTTGAAACCCATGCAATAAGAATGATATTAACACAAACTTCACAAACGAACTCGACTGTCCTCTAGGCAATGTGTATACATAGATACACACAAGACACTTTCACACGGACTTCCAACATGACTAGAACATTAACACGAATACGCCAGACGTCTATATAAGGTTGGGTTTCCAGGGATACAAATTTCCCATAGGGGTCGACCTAACGCATGTTTTACCCGTAGAGACCACCCATCGATACTTTGGTTTTTGCCATCAAAGTTATTTCCCCTGGCTATACATTCAATTAAGGGGTATCTAATAAGCAATCCAAGTGATATCTGTGATATTATTTAGTAGACCTCACATCCCTAATAATGTGTGATTTAACATAAATAACTTTATCAATTTTGATTAGGTATCATGGACCTTAGGCGACTAAATTTGGGGTCTTATCTTTTCTCTTCTTTCTGAACAACTTTCTTCTTCCTTATGTCTCCCTATGAGGAAGGTTTTAGCGCTCAGCATATTAGTAATGGGACGACTGGTTCACCCGTTGTTAGTATAATGTGACCGGGTTGGGTGTCCTGCAAGATGTCTTCGGCAGTATGTCTCAGCAAACGTTCCGGCCTATAATAAGGAGACTTCACACAAACATACTTCAGCCACCCAAAACACACATTGCACGCACAGGAGGGCGCCCCTAAATGACCTTAGCTGTTGATAGGACGTTAAACAGTGCAAACCAAACCAAACAAAGGTCATGTCATTTTGTTAAACAAGTGTCAATATCACACAATTTTAGCATGGGTTTGGCCAGATTTGACTTTATAATATGTATAAATACTGATCCCATTTTGACCTTGGAATTCAAAAGTCGGTTGTGAATAATATCACACAAATATGGCATATAGGAGGCATTTGAAACATAAAAAGTGCGCTTATTAGACAATATCAATTAAACATATGTTCTACCGCTGAGTTTGGGATAAAAGATACATATTCAAGAAAAGGCCCCAAACACTCTAGGTTAACAATTTGTCTTTAGAACGTTCTACTTAGTATGACCGCCTAAAGGTATGATATAGGAACGATTTTAATGAGTATAATGCCCCTTAAATGCCATATTTATGTAATATTATTCATAGCCACCATTTGCATCTCAAAGTTAAAACAAAATGAGTGTTTATACGTATATCAGATTAAATCCTATCTTCAGACATAGAGACTTGTAAGCATAAAAGCATGGCTGTTTTCAGGTTTGCTTAATCGGCAAAAGTTCCGGCCTATCACAAGGAGACTTAACACGAACATACCGCAGCCTCCCAAAACAAACATACGCACTCAACACACGCATGTATGTCGCACGCACGGGAGGCCGTCCTTAGATGTTAATAGGACGTTAAACAAACTAAACCAAACCAAACCGTTATTCGTGTGACTTAGACTTGTTCCCTTTTATACATCCGCGTCCACAAAGTAACTCTTTAGAAGAAACTGTTTGCATCTACAGCAAATTGGTGATGATCTTAAAGAAAATGCATACCAAAATCGTGTATATAATTCAACCGTATTGTATCTAGATGACCCTTAATCAATGATGCACTTGCCTATTTAACTACAGTAATTACGTAATTAAATTTCTTAACTAAGAACGTAGATTGCACAAAACCGCTTCAAGCATAATTTCTTTTCATTTAAACGAAAAAACGAATCAGATCATATTCTCTTTTAAGCATTTTGTTAAAAAGAGAAAAAAAAATTTCTGAGCAAATGATCTATCGTTGTCCCTTTATCCGGGGTGACCCGTTATTTTGTAACATGCAGAAAACACTTTATCTCGCGTCAGTAAGTTTTTATTCTTCTCTTCCGGAAGTCAGAGTCCCGATCTCAATTACAAAATCGACTGCTGTCCGGAATTTATAAACAAAGTACATAATTGAAGTTTAAACGGATTGGATAACTTTCCGGAATGAATAATTAATTATTTCGGTATTCCCAACCAGTGATATCATTTTATATAACACTATCAAATGTTCATATCCCACCTAATCAAAATTATTGAGCGTATAGAGAGCTTTATCACACATCCATAACCCTTCCCAAAGATCAAAACTTTACCATTTGCGCAAAAAGTGTTGTTTTTTGACTTTGATTTGTTTCGCTCCAATGACTTGTTGAACAGTATTGGCATAACACACCGTCCTGTTACACTCCAAATATAAATGTACACATGTATCTGGTGAGTCAACATAACGACTTACAGGCTAACCTTGATAGATCCGTACTTAAATCCAGATCGGTAGTGGAGTCATATCACGGACGATTCAAGTAATGGTTATTTTTCAAAATACAGGTTTCCTCGAACTGTTTCATTGATGTGATCAAGGTACTTGTTAAAATAGTATCATCCTGTCTTAAAGGAATCGGAGAACCCATATATATTAGAACAACAGAAAGCCGCAAATGATAGGGCTTTGGCCGACAAAATGAAGGCACGCTGAAGTGTTCACAACATCTTACCTCAGGGTGTGAAAGATGAGGCCGGTCATACCAGAAGGGCCAAGTCACTACTTAAGGCATTTTGAACCTATATCTAGAGTCGGCCCAGACAAAATTAACTGTTAAGACTATTTAGAAAACCTACAGTAATAATAAACAATTTAGCCGTATTTCATATAAGATACATACATGTGTGTATTCAGTATAGAATCTGATAAATGAAGAATAGCTAACATTACTCAGGAGTGCTTAACCTGTATGTGATGCCGGTGACCCGGTTCAAAATTGCAATACGAATCGGATGTTAGCAATGATGCGAACAGCTCTACGACAAGCTTTGAAGGGAGAGAGAATAAAGAAAGAAAGAACGTGGGAAAAGAAAGCCGCTTAAAGCATGTCGCACGAAGTGTCTGTGGTTAGTTAGTCCATTCAGCAAAGGAACGTGATTGACAGATATGCAAAACACATTACATCACACATATTCACAAGTAAAACGAAACAGACACACGTTTTCATAGGAAAGGGGCACCTTTCTAAAATTTGGGATTCATCCAGCGCCAATGTCAACTGTGCGACGTTTATTGGAGGGTTCGCCTTACGTCTTATCCTTCTGTCCAACTCAACCTATGAATGTTATAACGGATGGGGTCAGATAAACCAGAAATTTGACGAGGATTGAAGGCACTAAATTTGGATGAATTTTCACAGAAGACATATCTTTCCATTAAAACATTATTACAGTGTATAACATTTTTGATTTCCTGTAAATCGGGAAATTTCTAACTTTTTCATTTCAGTATATTTTCCTAAAATTCATATAGATATGTAGGTTCCCTTAGTTCCTGCTTAGCGCTGAGAATGTTTTAGCAGGGACCACTGGTTATCATGTGACCAGGTGAGGTGTCGGCCACAGCTATACAGTGGTTCGTCCTACTTCCAAAATGCTGGTATTTAAGCAAGAGAAGCAACAATCATTTGAGATATTTTTATGTCTCATGAGGAAGGTTATTAGCTCCGTCACATGGATGAAAATGTCTTCAAATTGGCCGTGTTAATGCAAATATTCTATTTTCTTATATATGAAGTCAGGTGTATCCGATATTCATTGATATGCCGGAAAATTCCATTGGAACAATCAAACTTATCTTTTTGAGAATTTGACTTGACCAGTATTGGAATAAGAGATAACATGTTCTGGTTAATTGCCGGTTGTCCGTCAGTAGCCCTATCATCAAAAGATACCATCCTTACCTAATTGTGTTGGCAATCAATACCAAACCCTATCGTATTGTTTTCTATTAAACACTTTTTTCAAAGTAATTTAAATCTATATCATATTCAAGATTTCTTTATCGCCTTTTATCAAGTTCTATGATGTAATTGAATTAATGTCATTGGTCCGAATTATAACATTTTTTTACCCGCACACATATTTTGAGCCCTTGGATCAGCCCTAAGCTCAAAGGCGTCCTCACACAGAAAGATTATCTTTTGAATTAGAACATATGTGATCATTATCACTAATTTACCGGCAAAACCAAAATAATCAATGGAAAAATTCAGACGCCATTACGATCTCCTTGTGTTCATTAATAACCGGAATGTAAATATTAATCCAGACCGATGTGTATATTATGTTTACCAGTTCTTCACTTTCCGACTTTATATAAATGGATAAGTGATGCCTGTCTGGTTTAATTAGATGACGAATATTTACCTATACTCTCGTGGTTATATTTGTGATGCATCATCCATGAAATGGAAATCATTCAGTCCCATTTCTCTGTGTGCTGTCTGTACAGTAATTAAATACCATCAAGCAGATTTTAACGCGCACCTGTGTAAAAAACGATTATGACAAAAAAGCGATATTAATTAATCATGAAGTATAAACAGATACATAGTTTGTTGCTAGCACTGTATCTATGTAATGAAATTGATAATGAGAGTAGGGAAGGGCACATTATCAAATAATTCATTACTACTTTGGTAAGAGGAGCCTATTAGTTCTGGCGTGTATTGGGAGATCGACTATATTAAACGATTATATATATAGACTGCTCCTGTAAATCTACAAAATATGATAAGCAAATATGTGATATTCATAGTAATCAACGAAAATGGACAAATTGGACTTTGAAAAATCACTAATATTCCTGTTTAAAGCAGACACTAGGGACAGTGTGATTCCCAATGCCTTAAAATGTGTAAAGCTTTATACAGAAAGCTGTAACGTGACAATATAGATTTGATAAGACACATCAAATTGCTGAAACGAAAAGAATTCGGTATAATTAATGTTTATTAACGCAAATACTTCATTCAGTTAAAACGTCAACATTCAGGCCAGAAACCTCCGATTTAAAGACCGAAATCCCATTAAATTAATCGCAAAGCTCCCTTACTGGACCCCGATAAATGAAGTATTTATATGTTAACGTGTTCCCGTCAGAGTTGTCGTAGGTACGGTGTTACATTTGGTTTTCCTTGTTTTTTTAGCATTGTTATATTACGATGATTAACTGTGTATGACATACGTTTTTAATGGTCTTTCCTTTACAGGATGTCCGCTCACAAAAGCTGTCCACATCAGGTTGGTTTACATTGGTAAGTTATTGTGTTGTTCTATTTTGTCACGCCTTTAGGTTAACCCTTTACTGCCATGTTAGTTAGTTAGTTAAAATGCTTAACGGCCCATCAGCACTATAAAGGTCATAGGGCCAAAACCTTGATTAAAAATACGAGCAAAAAGGGGAAGAGACAAAATGACAAAACAACGAAACATGTAAAAATGTAGATATATATTGGTACATTCACGATAAGTTTAAAATGTTTGATGATACAGGTCTATCTAATGGTTATTTGTTGTTTTGTTTACTCGTGACCGTTCTTGATGTAACAACATGTTTTAAACGAACTTTTTCAAGTACATAGATGGCTTAACACTGTAGCCTGATAAAACACAATGTACATCACCCAGAAGTTTATAGCCGGTTGTAAGGGAGAATACTTTGTAACCATTTTGGTTCGAAAGTGGACCAAACTCGACAGGCTATTTAAAAACATTTAAAACTAACAGAAATTCAAATTTAAAAAAGTCTTTCGTCATTTACATTTACTAAATACTAGTAGCATCATTCTGTTGAATGTTAAATTTAATTATAATATACTGAAACGAAAAAGAAACGCAACATGGAAAATTGTGATTAATTTTGTATTAAATATACATATCTGTATAAAAATCGCGGAAATAAACATGCACCCTGCCTAACACCCATACCAATCTTCAAAATCACCCAACTGTGACTAGAGACCTATGCACTTCCGGCGCGGTAAAAACATCAAAAACCGTGCCTGTACAAACATATGCGTTCTTTTTTCATTCAAACCAGTATCAATTCATCACTAACATTGAGCCACATCATCGCCAATACTTTTGCAAACAATAATTCCTTTTACAATTATGCCACGGTTATCAAAGGTTGATAGAGGACGTGCTATAGCGATGCTTCTGGCAGGGAACACGCAACTTCACGTCGCTCGACAATTCAGAGTTCACAAATCGACTATTAGTCGATTAGTTTCACGTCTTAACGCAACAGGAAGAGTCGATGACCAGCCGAGATCAGGACGTCCACGCGTAACGTCGCGACGTCAAGACCGGGTTCTTAGGTTGGCACACCTGCGTAACAGGAGATTAACGGCCGCTGAAACGGCAAGGAATACGATTGGTAATCATAACCGTCGAATTCATCCCCAAACAGTGATCAACAGACTGCGTGAGGCTAATTTGCGTGCAAGGCGACAGTACGTTGGTTTACCACTAACACCGCAACGTCGAGCACGTCGTATGCAATGGGCAACGGCACATATGCCCAGACGTTTTCCTATGAGACGTTGGAGGTCTATGCTCTTCACCGATGAATCTCGATTCACGTTATTTCGAGCAGATGGCCGTCAACGTGTGTACCGGCGTCGAGGCGAACGTTTTGCTGACGCCTGTGCTTTGGAACACGACCGATTTGGGGGTGGATCAGTTATGGTTTGGGCGGGAATCTCCCATGGTTTGAAGACGCCTTTGGTGATAGTCAATGGGAATTTAACGGCCGTACGCTATCGGGATGAGATCCTTAGGCCCCACGTTGTGCCGTTTGTTAGGCAGCATCATCTAACCTTTCAGCAAGATAACGCGAGACCACACGTTGCAAGAGTCTGTAGAGACTTTCTTGCGACACAGAATATTGTTCCTATAGATTGGCCTCCATATAGCCCCGACCTGTCCCCAATCGAGCATTTGTGGGATGAATTAGACAGAAGAATTCGAAATCGCCGTAACCCCCCAAATACCCTCCCTCAGTTAGCAAATGCACTCGTCCAAGAATGGAATAACATTCCAATACGGAAAGTCAATGAGCAAATATGAAAGCAAACAATCCACCCATTTGCGTTGGTATAACCACTTGTTATCCGTATCGATATGATTTGTATTCTATGAAAAGAATAACGGATGTGTGGTATGTTTGTGTCCGTATCCTGATTGATGTCTGCTGTTTATATACACTGTTTACGTTAAAAATCTGAAAAATAAAAGATAAAAATGAATCAGTATCTAACATTTCATACCATATTTTATAATCGATTTTGGGGAACTCCGAAGAACTAACTTGATAATATTGCAATGAGGTACATGTATATGCATTATATAGCATGAACGTAACTTAATTTATAATTTGTTAAAGTAAATTCACCAGAGTCTCCCTTGACAATGCCTCACTTTTGGCCTTTAGTTGAGCGTTCGCCCCTGTGAGGAAGGCTTTGGGTTCTGCCCCCTGGCCGAGACATACCAGAGTCTTTAAAAATGGTAGTTGCTACTCCTGCTTAGCGCTCAGCATATTGGGAGTGGGACGACTGGTTGGCCCGTTGTCAGTATAATGTGACCGGGTGAGGTGTGCTACTAGGTGTCTTCGGCAGTATGCTTCAGTGAGGTAGCACTATAAATCGGCAAAAGTTCCGGCCTATCACAAGGAGACTTAACACGAACATACCGCAGCCTCCCAAAACACACATACGCACTCACCACACGCATGCATGTCGCACGCACGGGAGGCCGTCCTTAAATGACCTTAGCTGTTAATAGGACGTCAAACAAAATAAACCAAACCAAACCGAGATGATAAAAAAATTAAACAGCAATGGCGATATTAAAGCGCTATGAAGCTTTAAACTTTATGCGATTATACAATTTTACATGTAAATGTAGTCTGGCGTAACAATGAAAGCACTCCTCAAGAGCACACTTTTGTGTTTGATGTCAGATCAGTCGACGAATCGTTGTGACCTATGTCAATGGCCTTTTGTTCGCCGTCGTGCGTTTTGCGTCGAGCGCTTACTTTCAATTTTGAACAAGATAACGTATGTACAACTGAACGGATTCTCTGGAAACTTGGTATGCAGCCTTATATTGAAAAGATCTCCGAGGAGTTCCAACAAATGTTACATACAGTTTCGTTTGGTTTATTTTGTTTAACGTCCTATTCACAGCTAATGTCATTTAAGGACGGCCTACCGTGCGTGCGACATGCATGCGTGTGGTGAGTGCGTATGTGTGTTTTGGGTCTCCTTGTGTCTCATTTTGATTGGCCGGAACTTTTGCCGATTTATAGTGCTACATCACTGAAGCATACTGCCGAAGACACCCAGCAGGACACCCCACCCGGTCACATTATACTGACAACGGTCCAACCAGTCGTCCCACTCCTAATATGCTGAGCGCTAAGGAGGAGTAGCAGCTACCATTTTTAAAGACTCTGGTATATCTCCGCCAGGGGACAGAACCCAAAGCCTTCCTCACAGCGGCGAACTAAAGGCCAAAAGTGAGGCATTGTCAAGGGAGACATTAGGAAGAAGAAAGTTGTTCTGAAAGAATAGAAAAGATAAGATTCCAAATTTAGTCGCCTCTTACGATCATGCAATGGGGACAGCAGGTACAATTAAAACGCCTTACCTGCAGGGCAGGTCACATACAGGTATACGGCCCTTTACTAGCATTGATCATTGTGAACAAGATCACTTGAGTAAATATGAAAATATCTGTTATGTAGCCGTGTGCTTAAAAAAAAGTTTCGGATCGTGACTGACAGTAAAATGGTAATTTTCAGTTTTATTACCATAGGGCTTTGTGAGCATAGCTTGCAATTTTGAATGCTGTGAGCTTCATGTCAATAAGAACGTTACAGTTAAGCCTTTTCCAGTTTGGGTCAAGGGTCATGATATTGAACCAATTTTATAAGATATTGGGATGAATTTACCTCCCCGTCTATATGTTGAATTTGTTAACGTTCTTTTTATCACTCCCTTCCTTCTGGACACGTGTCAACCCTAAAACGACTATGACAGCTTTATACTCAGCACTTGGCATTGCTATTATTCAATCATCACCTCAAGGCCTTTTGTATGTTTTAAAGTAGGTGAGTATATATGACCATTAAGAATATTGCATAAATCTAAATCAAATAAAATATTATGGTGTACATTATCATTCAGTTACATCAAATTTGAAGTTTATGATGCGTCAGCAGGTACGGTATTGCAAAAACAAGTAATTTGATATTAATTTTACCTAGTTTGAACGCAAACAAAAAACTGTTCTGAGCGTACAAACAGGTCCGTCAACAATTGTGAATACAAAAGAAAACGACGCACGCGCCATGAATATTGCTATAAGAATGTCGTACAACAAAAGCAACGCTACTGAGTGGTAACGTAACTTATGATACCTAGAGGCATAACATGTCCTGTGATACCTTTTTTATACCAGGTATTTCGGGATTTTTTTTTGGCAGGTATGTATTTCTTTTTACGTCTGTCTGAGTTTGATTTGACCTCCATTACTAACTGCCTGTTGGCAGTATTGTTCAGGGTTTTTGTTTTTGTTATTTTTATTATTTGCAAATTGGAATGAACTAAGAACAAATAGTCAGAATTGGATGATTAGAGAACTATTTTTTATTGTTACCATAGGACCATTGTTTCTCAACAAAGCTATTTATATTTCGTATCGAGGCCAAGGCTATGTAATATGAGTATAATCTGCCGACAAAAGCATGTGGAGTCTACGATCACGCTAGTGAAGTTACATAAAGGTGCAAACTATGCCGATTGTGGTCACGCACGACCGAACATCACGGTACAAGCTAACACAAACACCTCGCTTAGAGAAGTTACCTCGCCACGTCCATTAACAAACAATATGCGTTTAAATTGTATTCATTTAAGAATACCTTACAATCATATATCCACGATATAAAGTCATATTCCATTAGCCACTGCATCACTTCTCATAGGAAAAACTCAACTCTTGTATAAATAAATTTGCTTATATTTATTGGTAACTAGTGATAGGTATACGCCGACATATTTTACGAATACTCGAACTCAAACTCTCATTCACACATTACAACATCATGTATTTACTATAGACCTTAAATTCACCCACTATGAAAATCATAAAAATTATGAAATGCAATACATATATTTTACCAATTAATCCTGTATACATGTATACCATCTTATAAAAAAAATATAAAAATAAGCAATTACTTCGATCTCGGGATATTATGTACGTATACACGTGTGTCGCCTCTGATCTACCCTCGCTGAATGACACACGTTATACCTAACACTGTCAACTGCACGTGCAAATACCATGGCGCCACCTATGAGAAAACTCGCAAACTAAGGGAAACTAATTTCCGTCTAATTCGCTCCGCTCAAACCACGGAAATTGTATTTCCCTTAGCAACTGCATCACTTCTCATAGGAAAAACTCAACTCTTGTATAAATAAATTTGCTTATATTTATTGGTAACTAGCGATAGGTATACGCCGATGAATCCAAAAGAACGGGAAACGCGAAAAATATGTATAACATTATCAACCTTAACTTTTAGAAACAAGCAGTTCTCTCACAAAAGGAATCTTTAACATAACCAGTTTTAGCGTTTTCACTTGTGTCGTTTAAAAAGTATATCTCCTATTCCTCGATTGGCAGCTGCAGTAGCTCCCCCAGAACGCAAAGAATGTAGACAATATTTGGATATATCGTTTACGTGGGGCCTGAAAGCTTCTATGAACAATTCACGTAAAAGTAGTATAAGACATCACTTTTTTTTATCATTCCTTAACTTATAACCATCTTTCAAAGCACTCAAATTACACAAATGCACATCATCACTCTCATCCACACCAAGCCATTCAAAATAACGTTCAATATTTACAACTGGACACAACTTGGTCCCTGTCCGTGAAATCACAATCCAAGCACCATCTCGGTACTTATCAGTCTTACTAGATTCTATAAACACGCGCATATGGGTGGAATCCGTTACAATGTCAGACCGTTTAATTTTCAATAACTCTTCACTTCGTAGGAATCCCGCGTATCACAATAAACAAGCACATATGATACGTTGATTTTTAATGTTGCCCTCCATGTAGAGAAAATCAAACATATCACTCAACATACGAATGGTTACAGGTTCCATGTTAATCACAGGACGAGCCAATTTCCGTTTGCCAGCCTCCAAAATATTTAGTTTAAACAATATTTTATTCAATATCTACATGTCATATATATGATACATAATAATAAAAGGATTCAGAAAAAAGTATGAAAATACTTATTTAAATCTGTCTCCTTAAATAACAGATTGGCGGGTGACAACACTGTATAGCCATTTATCAGTCAAATAGTATAACTTAAAAACAAAACTATTTTTGAGAGAGGGAGAGAGAGAGAGAGAGATGTAATGGGACCTAGTGATACTATAGGTACTACAATAATCATAATGACATAATAAAACATAGTAATATAATGTAAATATACAGCACTAGTGACCTCTTGGGACTCGTTAAATGGCACTATTAATTTAAAAAACGTTTGGTTTTTAAAATATAAAGTTGGATGCAATGGAAAATATTTTCATTCTCTGTAATCGATAGATTTGGATCTCCGTATAGGAGCATATCAAAAGTGTAGTCTATTGGTAGATCTACAAAACATTCGTTTCTTACAATGGTATAGTTTGGACAAGACAATATAAAGTGTTCAGTGGTTTCATACGCTTGTCTACATGAACATACAGGGCTATCAATAAGATTACGACTAAATAGATGGGCATTTAGAGAGCTGCAATTCATCCTCAATCTAGCATGATGAACCTGATCAGAACGTTTCCCATAACTATAATAAGGTAGCACACCACAGTAAGACAGCCTGGCCATGGGCAATTTTTTTGTTAAGCAAATAACTCCTGTATTATGATATGTATAAAAAATGAAAAAATAAATGTACACTATAATTGGTATATCCAGTATGAAGTAGTACATACAGGCTTCACATTTATTAAAACAAAAATCAATAAATTGGTTCCGGATTTTAAATATCCGGATTTTCCGAACGTGTGTTTACACAGGAAATTTAGTTTCGCCTACAGCGCAAAATGGAAGCCCACAGAAAAGGTAAGATAGCGGAAAAACTTAATTTACAACATATGTCCAAACAAGATTAATTCTGTCTTTGGGATAGAGATATTTAACTTTAAATAGGTTTCAGAAAAAAAATTGTGTAGAGAATTGTGCCATTTTGGGTCAAATATCATAATATTTTGCAATTTTTGAGAATTTTTTAAGCTGTTACCATGGTATTCACAGCTCTAAAAATCACAGAAAATATCAGTTTACTTATCCTTCAGAGCTCTATTAAAATTGCAAATGTTGTACAGATTTCAAATATATATACTTTATTAGAGGTTATATGTAAGGTTAACTGGCAATGTTTACATATCTAAAGCATGTGCCATATTTTTCAGAATTTGGCATTTTTACTGTACACTGCTACCTTATAAGGGCTGAAAAATGTTATTTTTTGGAAATTGTGCTTAATTATGCTTGATTAAGCTTCATTTTAGTTCATTATTGCTCAAAAATGCATAAAAACAATTTAAAACTTGTTTATTATCTGGCTTGTCATATTAGAGGAATCAAGGGAGGTAACTCGCATATTTACCCATTTTAAGGGTGGGTTAATTAAGCATAATGTTAATGAGTCAGTGTAAATTGAAAAGATATTCTATGTTTTATAACAAACCCAAAATAACTTATTGGGTATCTAACAAACCATATAGACTGAATTCTGGTTTGTTTTACCTGATTTATTACCCCGTATCCATGGAAACTATTACAGTAAGTGTTATTTTTTGAAATATTTGGTGAAACCATTATTTTCAATTTATTTATACATTGGTAAGCATGTAATTTCAATTGATGGAGTGTACGGTTGATACAATATTGTCAATTATTGTCACTTCCTTCGGTAAAGCAGAAAAAAATAGCATTTTCCGCATAAAATGGGATCAGCGGACACTTTCATATGATCATTGGTACATATCTGAATTACCGGGGTAGAAACAGATGACTGTGATGTCATAGGCATGACATTTTGAAATCTTGGATGTCATGTCATGATTTATCAGTTAGAATATTGCATGTGTTGCTAAGCTGAGGTTTGGAAAGGAATTTGGTTATTTATTATGACACCATTGAGTATTTATGACGTCATAGATACCATCTGATGACATCATAGTTACTGATGACGTCATGGTAACTATGACGTCATATTACAAGGCAAAATTTGATAGTTGTATAGTATTTTTTGCTTGATTACATGCACAGAGACTCAAAGTACCACATTCAACTCAAAACACAACTTTATTCAAGAGATATACAGAATTATGGGAGTTTTCATCTTTAAAATTACCTCCCCTTATTACTGGATTGGGAGAAAAAGTTGTCAAAATACACCTCTCAGGGAAATCAGCAATACTCGGTGATGATTAAAGATACACAGAAACCCGATATGTCATTTTGTTCGTCGGAACATATTCTAGACATTCATGGGGTTTTTAGTAAAATTAGAATTAACAAAAGTGATGTATAAGGTAGCACACCACAGTAAGACAGCCTGGCCATGGGCAATTTTTTTGTTAAGCAAATAACTCCTGTATTATGATATGTATAAAAAATGAAAAAATAAATGTACACTATAATTGGTATATCCAGTATGAAGTAGTACATACAGGCTTCACATTTATTAAAACAAAAATCAATAAATTGGTTCCGGATTTTAAATATCCGGATTTTCCGAACGTGTGTTTACACAGGAAATTTAGTTTCGCCTACAGCGCAAAATGGAAGCCCACAGAAAAGGTAAGATAGCGGAAAAACTTAATTTACAACATATGTCCAAACAAGATTAATTCTGTCTTTGGGATAGAGATATTTAACTTTAAATAGGTTTCAGAAAAAAAATTGTGTAGAGAATTGTGCCATTTTGGGTCAAATATCATAATATTTTGCAATTTTTGAGAATTTTTTAAGCTGTTACCATGGTATTCACAGCTCTAAAAATCACAGAAAATATCAGTTTACTTATCCTTCAGAGCTCTATTAAAATTGCAAATGTTGTACAGATTTCAAATATATATACTTTATTAGAGGTTATATGTAAGGTTAACTGGCAATGTTTACATATCTAAAGCATGTGCCATATTTTTCAGAATTTGGCATTTTTACTGTACACTGCTACCTAAGGAGGGACTGTCGGTGAGTGTCTGTGTAGGTATATTTTCAGGCTACTAAGGGAGGGGCTATTTTTAATATCTGGGGGTAGTGAGTTCCACAGGTCAATAGAAGAAGGGAGAAAAGAGTTTTTATAGAAGTTCGTTTTACAGAATGCATTATTTTAAGTTATCAGCATCGCGCGTGTTATATTGATCAACGTCCATTCTGCGTTGAGGGAGTAAATTAGAAAGGTATGGGGGAGTGAGGTAAAAAATCATTTTGTGTACCTGAACAATTTTCTTCACTTTACGGCGATATTGTAGAGTGTCTACAGTTCTTCAAATAATTTAGCATGGCTTGTAAGTTTCGTCCCACCCGTTATAATTCTTGCAGCTTCCAGTTGAATATTTTCTAGAGATTGAGACTGTTGAATAGTAATATTATCCCAGACGATATCCCCATATTCTAGTATGGGCCTGATAAAGGAGAAGTATAAGGTTTGAAGTGAATTCCTATCTATTTTAAATCTGAAACGTCTCAATATGGCTAGTTTATTTGATGCTTTTTTAATCATATAATTTATATGTTCAGACCAAGTACCGTCATGGGAGAGGAATAGCCCTATATGTTTATGATGTTTGACCTCACTAACAGGAACGTTATTCATGAATAATGTGGGGTGACGGGGTTTATTAATTTTCCTTCTCACTAAAAGAGATTCGGTTTTTTCTGGGTTAAACTTAACCAACCACTGTTCAGACCATTCATGTATTTTCCTTAAACAGTCATTCAACATATCAGCACAGTGAGTGGGAGTATCTACTATAGCATACAGAGAAGTGTCGTCTGCAAATAATTTTATTGTGGTGTTGATGCCTTCAACGATATCATTAATACAAATCAAAAACAATAGAGGGCCTAATATTGACCCCTGGGGAACCCCAGCACTAATTTCCATCCATTCGGAAGTCTTACTATTAACAACAACTCTTTGCTTCCTATTATTTAAATAACTTTGAAACCATGATAAAAATCTTCCACCGATGCCTATTTTGCGTAATTTGGAAAGTAAACCCGTATGCCAAACTCGATCCAATGCCTTACTAATATCACAAAAGATCATTCGAATTTCTTTACCTTTGTCTAGTGCTGAATAAATGTCATTAGTAATTGCAATTAACTGATTTACTGTAGAGTCCCCAGCTCTGAATCCAGACTGAGACGGTGATAATAGAGAATTTTCAGTAATAAACTTATAAAGGTACTTAAAAACACATCTCTCCATTACTTTACCTACTATTGAAATTAAAGATATTGGTCGATAGTTTTGAGAAGAGAAGGATCGTCTTTTTTAAACGCAGGGGTAACATTTGCTTATTTCCATGTACTAGGAAAAGATGAAGTGCATATCTGTCAGCCTGATCGAAAGACACATATACATGAACAGGATATTTATTAACCATATCCATCAGAAGATTTTCTCGTAAGTTTGATAAGACAGACTCCCTACAGTCTAGTAGGCAATGGGCGACTGCATCTTCATACGTGCCATTGCACCGAGCACACACTAGCTCACATAAAGGCGGGGTTATCCACATTTTACCCACGGTTTTGCAAATACTATTGAATTTTTGGTGATGTTTTGGAAATGACCAGATGGCAGATGGTACTAAGTCATGATGAAGTTTCCTAAATCTATCAAACTCCGAGGAACCAACAAGCCGAGATTGCCAAGCATGCAATTCCTGACACAGCAGAGTATATTTAACAATGTATTTCCACCGGAACTTAGAAGGAAATTTACCAGAATACAGGAAATTAAATAAAAACTCTTGAATGTCATACTTGTGTAGAATATCCCAAGCATCATTAATAAAACCATAATCGGCTTTGTATACACCGAGGCGTTTTTGATGTAGTCGCAAAAAAAAACCCCAGTTGCTTAGAAGCAAAGTTTCCCTTGGTTCTACACAATGCCCCCAAAAAACGAAGCTTACTTTGATCTACATACAAACGGAGAGACGTCAAGCCTAGCATACCTAGAGCCATATCTGATCTGGTCCTCAGGGGAAAATTCTGAATGAGTTTAGCACAAAGGTGATGAACTGCTTCCAAGCGTCGCTTGCCCTGCAGGTAGGGCGTAAGAATTGTACCTGCTGCCCCCATTGCATGATCGTAAGAGGCGACTAAATTTGGGATCTTATCTTTTCTCTTCTTTCTTAACAACTTTCTTCTTCCTAATGTCTCCCTTGACAATGCCTCACTTTTGGCCTTTAGTTGAGCGTTCGCCCCTGTGAAGAAGGCTTTGGGCCCTGTCCCCTAGCCGAGACATACCAGAGTCTTTAAAAATGGTAGTTGCTGCTCCTTGCTTAGCGCTCAGCATATTAGGAGTGGGAGGACTGGTTGGCCCGTTGTCAGTATAATATGACCGGGTGAGGTGTGCTGCTGGGTGTCTCCGGCAGTATGCTTCAGTGAGGTAGCACTATAAATCGGCAAAAGTTCCGGCCTATCAAAAGGAGACTTAACACTAACATACTGCAGCCTTCCAAAACATACATACGCACTCACCACACGCATGCATGTCGCACGCACGGGAGGCCGTCATTAAATGACATGAGCTATTAATATGATGTTAAACAAAATAAACCTAAGCAAGCCTCTAGGGGCCCGACTCAGCGTTTATACAAAATTAATCTCCCTTCAGCCAAGGGCAACATAGCCAAATTACTCCCTTTTGACCTCGCCACTCGGCGGGTTTTGGTCAGTCCCTTCATTTGAACCATTTAGAATCATCACCAACTAAGGAGACCTTCATTCTGAATTATATCAACAGTGATAAAAAGAATCAATTGTTGACGTACTGCGGACGCCGCGGTAAAATAACCTTGAAAACATTTAGTTAATTATTGGTATATACTAAAACAAATGAGTTGTACTATTTCAATCTATATCTCCTACTTGTGAATATGAAAACACCGTTTGATAATTGTTTTCAGACCTGGACTGACCAACGTTTCAACTGGTCAAACACGACGTATGCCAACATTTCAGACATGTACGTCCACGAAGATAATATATGGCTTCCACAGATTGTCGTTGACAACACGTACGTATTTCTCAATGACCCAGATTTGTTCGGCGGATGTCGACGACAACGCAGAACACGTTTACTCTGCCAGAGAACATGGTCTTATTTTCCTTGTACCCTTTCAATGGTATGCTTTGTTAAAGAACGTAAATTCGTATAAAAGAATTATCTCTATCGGCAAAATCTTCGTTCATTCACTGTTGTCATCTGTTGAAAATAATTTGATTTGGCTTTATTTTGTGTAACACCTAATCAACATTAACTGCCATTTATGTTTAGGTTTGACATTTCAGTATGTTGACACTATAAATGCGTACTACATCAAAAAGTAAAATGATCTGATAGTGTTAACATCATGTTAAAGTAAAAGTCCTAACAATTGTTTGTGTGAATTGATGTATTGAACCACAGGTTACCGTTGATAGTAAGGCAAATGCTCAGCCTCTATGATAAAATGTCCATATGATAAATACTACATTTCAGATTTGACCGAATAATCTCAATGTCTGGATCAAATCTTTTGCTGCATGTGACGTCAGAAGGACTTGTGACATGGCAGCCTCCCGGTCTGTATAATACTCACTGTGCCGTCGACACAACGTGGTTCCCCTTCGATGTTCAGACATGTTCAATATCGGTATGTCATTTACTAATCTTAGCAAATCAGATATATAGGAAACGTGCCATATGACCGCTGTGGATATTTCTGATGGGATGGATCTACATACAGTTATGTCTTCATAAAAAAATATCCGAGACGTGGATTGATCAATATACTTGTATATATTTATTCGAGATATCCGAGGTATATAATTAAATAAAACATTGTTGAAAATGATTTTGGTCTGTGTACAACAAGTAATAGAATCGTTACAAAATGGATTTAGATTACCAAAATATATTACACAGGATTTTCAAAACGATGTAAATAATCCATTGAATGTTGTTTGTAACACAGGTGTCCGGCTGGCCGTACGATGTGGAGGATATTACGATAACAAACAATGTGTCAAAGTTTTTAACCAGTGACTATCGTTTGAACGGAGAATGGCAGCTTTATTGGACGTTTGTATCACCCATGGCAACTGGCGATCGCACACGTCTCAACTTTGTCCTGAAGCTGGAAAGACGATATGCATTCTACGTCATGAATGTTATCGTTCCGGTTCTGCTGACGTCACTCTTGACACCTATGGTTTTCAAGCTGCCTTCGGAGTCTGGAGAACGTGTATCCTTCATTCTGACGGTTGTTCTTGCTCTGGAGGTCCTGCTGACTGTTGTGTCTGCCCACATGCCAGCAACATCGCTCCATACGTCAGTCATGGGTAGGTTATCAGACCCTTAAGGAGGTAAAGCATACCGCTATTGTCCATATCTTCACAAAGATGCGATGAACATATATAATATAAACAAAGAGGAAAAAGCGATTTTACTAAATCATGTATTCTCTACAGTTCTGTTTGGTAGTAATTGGGAAGCTTTATAAGTCTCATTGCAAAACACACGTCTTTGTGTAATATGAAGTTATCCAACGCTGATTGATATGTCTAACTGCTCCGTTTTCACTTATCCCTATTCTGAATTTGTGAACGTGATACCGCTACGTTAGTCGTTATTATTCTTGTACTTTTTCAGGGGTATTCGTATCAATATACTCTGCCCTCATTTCGAGTACTAATTACATCTTAGTTGACACATTATTAACAAAACCTCTGTTTTTTTTATATGCTTGTTATATTTATGCATGTTGTCTATCAATTAGATTTGTTTTCCCGTCACTAGAGGTATCCCATAACTAATCAGGCAAATAGATTCTGTTTCTCTCCTGAACAAAGTTCCCGGAGAAAATGTGTTTCTTAGGTTTGTAGCTGTTTTTCTGAGAAAAGAGAATATGAATTGGAACTTTCGATATACGAGAATAAAGAATAGGATCTTGAGAGTTAAAATATAAATCCTACTAAAAATAAGATGACGTAGGATTCCAGGTGTAAAAAGGTAGAAATTCCCCAGATGTTTTTTTCCCACTCCACTTTTATTATTAGGGTTACTGTCTTTCAAGTACTTGTGTGCTCTTTATATGCTATTAAACACACCCGATAACATCAGGTTTCAGCTAGTGAAATCGTAAAACTTTTAAATTTGATACATATTTCGCATCATTTGAACTTCAAATGAGCGTTTGAGGGATGGAGTCGCTGGTAAAAACATAATTTTGCAAAATAATTAGTTGTGTGAGACCTACAGTTCTTCCAGATGCCATCTTTTCTTTATTCATAACCGATATGCACAGCTTTTAATATTCAAATCTTATCTATCTATTGTAGAAGTGTACTTAGTGATGGTACTAAGTATATCTGGATTAGCTGTAATACTGACAGCACTACTGCTCAAACTTTACCACAAAGGGGACGACGCAGCACTACCAAAAGGCACCCGGTTGGTGCTAGAATTTCACAAACTCATAACTAGACGAACAGCGACTAAAACAACTAAGAGAAAGCCTAGTCTGGCTATAGACAACGCTGACTCCAAACCGTGCAATGAAACCACAGAAGAATCCTTGCCAGGAAAACTAACGAATAATTATGTAATGGAAGAATTTGATAAGGTCGACGCCGTTAAGACTCATGAAAGGATTACATGTCGAGAATTTAGCAATATTCTTGACGATATCTTGTTCTGGGCTTTTTTCTGCCTAACGTTGTTATGTACCTTCGTTTTTATGCTGGCAATGGGGTTTGGAGGATCTTAATTGCGGTTGACAACTTCCTTTTTGTAAAATGTAATAGCAAGATAATTCTTTTGATAAATCATCAAAGACGAAAACAACAATATGAAGTAATTTGATATAACAGTTTCTGTTCCGGAATGTTTTGTAGGATATTTAAAGGATTTTTCGTATTTAAAAAGAATCACATCGGTGTTACTTGCGTCAGAAATACAAATATTACATATGAATGATATAAGATAAAAGTCAGAAATGATATTAATTTACATATATAATAATAGTATTTCTTGTATCAAGACTGTCTACCGGCTGCATGGTTATTTGCACAAAACACCAGTTATTGTGACATGTATACTCTAGATACAACACCAGTTACTGTGGCCCTATATGTACACAGTAGACACAACACGATCTACTGTAGCTTATATATGTACACAGTTGACGAAACACCAGATACCGTGGCCCTGTATGTACACAGTAGACACAACACGATCTACTGTAGCTTATATATGTACACAGTTGACGAAACACCAGATACCGTGGCCCTGTATGTACACAGTAGACACAACACGATCTACTGTAGCTTATATATGTACACAGTTGACGAAACACCAGATACCGTGGCCCTATATGTACGCAGTTGACGCTGTACACAGTAGACACATCACGATCTACTGTAGGCCTATATGTACACAGTAGACACATCACGATCTACTGTAGGCCTATATGTACACAGTAGACACATCACGATCTACTGTAGCTTATATATGTACACAGTGGACACAACACCAGTTACTGTGACCCTATATGTACACAGTAGACAGACACAAAACGATCTACTGTAGCCTATATACTGTGGCCCTATATATGTACTTAAGGATTAACATCAATTATTTTTTCTGTTATACAGTCATAACAGAACAAACTGGAGTGTACTCTAAATAAACCGCGAAGCGGTTTATTAAGAGAGTACACTCCAGTTTTTTATGTTATGACTGTATAACAGAAAAAATAATTAATGTTAATTCTTATAATTTAATTTCGTCTTATACACACCAAGATATTTCACTTTCTTTGGCGAATTCTTTTCTGTGATAAATTATTACGCAACGTCATCAGCCAATCAAAAATGACGTTACATTTCGCAACGTCAAAAATTTTGTTATGGAGGTATAACAAAATTATTTCAGCCAATGAAAATGCGTGTTTCATACAAAATTAAATTATACAGCAGACAGACACAACACGATCTACTGTAGCTTATATATGTACACAGTTGACACAACACCAGATACCGTGGCCCTATATGTACACAGTTGACGCTGTACACAGTAGACACATCACGATCTACTGTAGGCCTATATGTACACAGTAGACACATCACGATCTACTGTAGGCCTATATATGTACACAGTAGACAGACACAACACGATCTACTGTAGGCCTATATGTACACAGTAGACACATCACGATCTACTGTAGGCCTATATGTACACAGTAGACACATCACGATCTACTGTAGGCCTATATGTACACAGTAGACACATCACGATCTACTGTAGGCCTATATGTACACAGTGGACACATCACGATCTACTGTAGGCCTATATGTACACAGTAGACACATCACGATCTACTGTAGGCCTATATGTACACAGTGGACACAACACCAGTTACTGCGGCCCTACATATGTACACAGTAGACAGACACAACACGATCTACTGTAGCTTATATATGTACACTGTAGACATCACCAGCTACTGTGGCCCGATATATATATATATATAATAGACATAATACTAGCTCCTGCTAGCCTATATGTGCATAATAGACACCATGCTGTCCGAGGGCACTCTGCACTATGGGGTACCAGGCCAGCTAGCTGCCAACAAATCAAACAAGCACCGGGGCATAACGGCACGGTCACCTATATCAGAGCTGAACACATTCGAAGATGATTAAATTCGGTGCAAAATTCGCATCGACCCAGTAACAAAAGCTAGCATATGGTATACATATACAATTCAATGTGAGAATTGAAAAGTGTACATTAACATCAATGCGATAATCAAGGCACTTGCATATCAATATCATTACAATAACTGTCCATGTCTGACCAGACATTTAGCTACTTTCAAAAGAAATCAACAGAGTGCAGTTTTCAATATTTGATTGAGTTGAGTACGGTAGGATATTTATTTTTAAGTTTTAAAAACATTAGCAGTAAGACACCATCGACGTACACAATGTCGACAAACAGAAATATACATGTATATCGGAGAGGTCACACCACTCGTCGTACAAATGTATAATAATTTGACACCATCCCTATTTACATTGCCGCCCATATACATATCAGGATATTTTAGTAGTGCTGTAACGATACATCGATACGTATCGATATATGTTCGTTTTGTGCCGCGATACGATACATCGATACAATCATCCCTGTATCGTAATATCGCCGGCATGGGTGCGGGTTCATGTAACACATTTGATACAGTGAATCGAGCGCGCCAAAGCGCACCGTCAGTAAAACGCTTGTAACCGGATTGTATGAAGTCGCCAATGCAGAGCGCCTTGATGATTGCGAACAAATGTGGACAATGGCTAACGCTGACAGCCATGTGTAATTTCGTTTAACTTTATCTCTTTATCTATATCTATATATTAGTACTAAACCTCCTCCGACTTGTAAATCAAAGATATTCGTTGACTTGAAACAGGTCAAGGGTCCACGGCACATATGGAACTTACCTATCGAAGTAGAGTATTCAGTATTGCCGTATACACAGAATGGGAGGCGGAGTTAACGTATTCCGGGAACACAATAACTTGAATTCGCATTTAATCGGCATCACCCTCATTTGACAATTTTACACCACCAGCAAGACAAATATTGAAGACCGTGGACAGGTTTAACACAAATAAAGCCGAAAACCACTATGTTTAAAAGCTGATAGCAAACATGCTACATGAATCATGATGTATCGATAACTAGTTTATAATAAATGATCTGCGCCCTTTTCGGTAGTGGAAATGAATGTTTCCGTGAGTTGTAACTTGTTGCACGTTGTTGACCCAAGGTATAACATTCAGAGTCGACTCAAGAGTCCTGTTTATATTTTACATTTATTTAGATCTGTTTAATTCTACTGTTTTTGTTAAAAATGTGTTCAATGAGTGTCATTAAAACTTCAGATTGAACGTTAAATATTGTTTGATTTGTTTCAATTTATGACAATTTCACGTATACGCGATACGTATCGTATCGTGATGTCTGTATCGCAATACGTATCGTATCGTGACATTGTTGCCGATACACAGCACTAATTTTTAGCTCTCTGGACGGAGTCCAGGAGAGCTTACGCAGTCATTCTCATGTTTTTGCCGGAAGTAGAATTATTAAAATTTTGTGGACAGAGGATATCAGAAACAGTGGGACTGTCAGAATGGATTTCAAGACACATGATTGGGATCGACACGAACTAGATTTGACATGAAATTTGAGTTGTTAAATGTTTTCATTTTCGAGTAATCGTCAATTTACGGTGTCATTTTGGACATACTCGGTGTCACAGGGACATGCCGAACGTTATTCTGAGGAGTTCCTATATCAACCCACTGTAATGTGTATATAGTAATGTGCTGCAACACACGTATCCCTATGCCGCTGCAAAAAATTGCTGCTATGCGTGTTACTTTATACACATTATGTCGTCTGCTACAGTGTACAGAGTGTCTCGTGAGGTATACGTATACGTCCCTGGCAAACACTGATATGAAACATTACTATGTGAACGGATTTTGACAATATTTCGTCATGTTATGAAGAAATGTCCATAGTTTCTTCTCATAATATTTATTTATTTTTCCGTTGAGTATTTATGGAGCAATACAGAATTGTCTACACTGATAATTTCCGTGTGACGCCATTTCTCTATATGACGTTACTAAAATAACGTCAAAATGGCGTTCAAAAAATTAGGTATTGTAAAAAAAAAAAAGATTTCTCTAGTCATATACATCGAAAAACAGTGAAAATATTATGAGATGAAACAGGAAACAATTCTCTATAAGAGTACATTTCATTTAAAACGATCAATACACAATTCAGGAAAATTTATTGAAAAAGTTGAAAATACAAAGAATATATAGCAAAATTTAAAAAAAAATTGAAAGACTAAAATTGGCACGTAACTGTATCAACGTCCAGAGAGCTACGAGGCCGTTGGCCTCGAGTTTCTCTAGTATTTGATGTAGTGTGATAAATGGGGCTGTCTTGCACTGTTACGCCTGATTACAATTTTTAAACGTAATTCGATATCAAATTCTAAATCATATATGCATTGCATGTATTTCAGTGTTCTTCCCGTTTTTCTCCGCTGCGTTTTGCTCCATCATAATGATGACTCATGGATCCCGATGCCATTTGTGTTTGTCTGATATATATCAGTATTGACATATACTATCATCAACCGATAACTTCAGACCCTATTATGTGCGTTAGGACAAAGTAGATTTGTGGAATATGCATTGTTTATCTGTATAGGTATATGCACATAAATAAAAACCATTTTTTATCATTTAATACGACACGGACTTAGATTTAATTCACAATTAAGTTTAAATATGTATATATACGTCCTTGATACGACACGTATCTGCGATAAGTCCTACATCGCATGTCTGCACGATGCATGCACGATGTCTTTGGTGAGTTGTACGATTCCACAACTGTATGTATATGTATCTGCTTATAGTGTGGGTATATGTGTTGGTGTGCATGTGGTGGCGGGTGTGTATTGCAATTAATGAAATCAATGCTATATCTGTATTCCCGTAAGCTTAGTTATTTGTTATAATGAGAAAGTACAGTTAAGGCACTCTGACCCAATACCGTCGATGTGCATTGACTAGGAAAATCAACTTGACCGCTTGTTTTTAGGTACAGTCAATGTGGACGGCCATACCGCAAAGTCATATTATATATGTATCCCATTTAATTGCCAGTTGGTTAGAACTTAGAATTTAATACCTGGAATAAAGTTTATATTTAAAATATATTTGGACGAAATATTGAAGAATTAAGGTTTTTGTAGCCCCTATCAGCGGGCTCATATTCGTAGCTTTATGGACCATCAATGGTAAGTATAATATTGAGATTTCAGTTCCCGGCTCATATACACTCGGACCATCGCTCGGGGAAAAACATCCCGGTTAAGTTATACTGCTACAGAAATATCATTTATAATAATAAAAAAATAGAGGATATTGAATGGTTTAACATATATTTCACTCGTATGACAAAATATCGAAATATTCGAAAAACTTATAGTGTTAAAAGTGCGAGAATTTAATACGTCATCTCTTTGTGATGTAACTCCATTTCAACTTGACGGCGCCATTTTTAAAAGACTAATCAACGCAATGTTAGCGTTTTCTGTTGCTATCGAAGAATCTGTGCATGGATAGCTGACGTCAAGCTTGTATTTTGTCAACGACAAGCCTGAATAGTTCAGAAATACAGCAAAATAACCAATTTATCTATCTTCTCTTCGATTGGAAAAATCGGCAAGTCTCGAAAGTTCGCCCTGATTTGTCAAAAACGACTACAAAAAGTATATTTTTACTGGAAAATCTTATATTTTCACTGCAAAATCTGCGGTGAAAATATAACTTTTATTAGTTTGTTAAATTTCAATATTTCACTTCCAAAAATGTAATAAAGGTTAATGGTGGTACCAACAGCATATGACGCTACTCACATTTATATCACCATTATCCCTTACGTTATCATTTAGTTACCGATTTGCACTCAAATTGGCAGTGGATTATCCAAGTAATTAAATGTTCAATGTTAATAATAATTCAATGCGAAAAGTGTAGAGTAATTATTAACAACGAAGCAATTACAAATATATATATATAAATAACTGTCGATGGTCGAACATACATTTACCTACTTTCCTATAATACATGCATTGTACAGATTGACAGGTGTCTAGACTGAAAATTGATCGATATTGATTCAGTTCAGGAAGGTAGGTTCAAACAATAGGACAGTATCGACGTACGCAATGTTGACAGATAATCATGTGTATAAAAGAGTTCCCACCGCTCTACTTATAACAATCCTATACCTGTCCTATTTACATTGCCGCACCATATACATCCCAGGATATTCCTTTCGTACTCTCGTAATAAGAGCAGGATGATGAATGGTCATGCGCCTTTTTACCATTTTTAAACGTAATTATATATCAATTTCTTCATTATGCTTGCATTATATACGTCTAAGTATCCTTTCATTCCTATCCGCTTCGTTTCATTTCCAAAATCATTACGTGAGCCTCTGGATCGAGATGACATTTATTTTTGTTTGATATATAACAACAACAAAAAATGTCGTAAGTTGATAACTCAAGGCCAAATGATAGTGCGACATCGCAGAAAAAAAAACATTATTACACACCGACATTTAACAAGAACTAATTGAAACACTAAATGACTGTTTATAACCTGAAATGACATGTTCATACCAAAACGTATCACTAACCCTAGAACGTAAACCAAACACTGGCAGTTGTGGCCCTATATGTAATAAGTAGACATACCAACAACTACTTTGGCCCTTTAGGTAGACAGTAGACATATCATAGTTTGTTTTTGTTTAACATCCTATTAACAGCCAGGGTCATTTAAGGACGTGGCAGGTTAAGGAGGCTGAGGAAAGCCGGAGTACCCGAAGAAAACCCACCGGCCTACGGTCAGTACAAGTTACTGTGGCCCTTTATGTACAAAGTAGACACAACATCGGTTACTGTGGCCCTTTATGTACACAGTGGACACAACATCGGTTACTGTGGCCCTTTATCTACACAGTGGACAAAACACCAGCTACTGTGGCCCTTTATGTACACAGTGGACACAACATCGGTTACTGTGGCCCTTTATCTACACAGTGGACAAAACACCAGCTACTGCGGCCCTTTATGTACACAGTGGACACAACATCGGTTACTGTGGCCCTATATGTAAACATTTGACACAACTCCAGCTACTGCGGCCCTTTATGTACACAGTAGACACAACATCGGTTACTGTGGCCCTTTATGTACACAGTGGACACAACATCGGTTACTGTGGTCATATAGGTAAACATTTGACACAACTCCAGCTACTGCGGCCCTTTATGTACACAGTGGACACAACATCGGTTACTGTGGCCCTATATGTAAACATTTGACACAACATCGGTTATTGTGGCCCTAAATGTAAACATTTGACACAACTCCAGCTACTGCGGCCCTTTATGTACACAGTGGAAAAAACATCGGTTACTGTGGCCCTATATGTAAACATTTGACACAACATCGGTTACTGTGGCCCTATATGTACACAGGGGACACAACACCAGCTACTGCGGCCCTTTATGTACACAGTGGACACAACATCGGTTACTGTGGCCCTATATGTAAACATTTGACACAACATCGGTTACTGTGGCCCTATATGTAAACATTTGACACAACTCCAGCTACTGCGGCCCTTTATGTACACAGTGGACACAACATCGGTTACTGTGGCCCTATATGTAAACATTTGACACAACATCGGTTACTGTGGCCCTATATGTAAACATTTGACACAACACCAGCTACTGCGGCCCTTTATGTACACAGTGGACACAACATCGGTTACTGTGGCCCTATATGTAAACATTTGACACAACATCGGTTATTGTGGCCCTATATGTAAACATTTGACACAACTCCAGCTACTGCGGCCCTTTATGTACACAGTGGACACAACATCGGTTACTGTGGTCCTTTATGTACACAGACACAACATCGGCTACTGTGGCCCTATTGTATCTACAGTGTCCATATAGGGCCAATGTTGTGTCAAATGTTTACATATATGACCACAGTAACCGATGTTGTGTCCACTGTGTACATAAAGGGCCGCAGTAGCTGGAGTTGTGTCAAATGTTTACATATAGGGCCACAGTAACCGATGTTGTGTCCACTGTGTACATAAAGGGCCGCAGTAGCTGGAGTTGTGTCAAATGTTTACATATAGGGCCACAGTAACCGATGTTGTGTCAATAGACACATCACCTGCTACTGTGGCCCGATATATATACAATAGACACATCACCAGCTACTGTGGACCGATATATATACAATAGACACATCACCAGCTACTGTGGCCCGATATATATACAATAGACACATCACCAGTTACTGTGGCCCGATATATATACAAAAGACACATCACCAGCTACTGTGGCCCGATATATATACAATAGACACATCACCAGCTACTGTGGCCCGATGTATATACAATAGACACATCACCAGCTACTGTGGTCCGATATATATACAATAGACACATCACCAGCTACTGTGGTCCGATATATATACAATAGACACATCACCAGCTACTGTGGCCCGATATATATACAATAGACACATCACCAGCTACTGTGGCCCGATATATATACAATAGACACATCACCAGCTACTGTGGCCCGATATATATACAATAGACACATCACCAGCTACTGCTAGCCTCTATGTACATTATAGACAACATGGTTTCCGAGGGCAATCTAATTAAAATCTAGATGGTCATTCACACGACGTTATATGAAACGTAGTGAGAATGGCCATCTATGTTTTAATACGATTGGTCCGAGGGCACCCCGCGCTGTGGTACCAGGCCAGTTAACTGCCACCAAATCAAAAGAGCACAACGGCTATGGCTCTATACCGTATAGCGGGAAAGTTTAGCGGGGCTTTAATTTGGCGATTTGACGGGTCCATATATAGATCGCCAAGAGAGTAACTGCTGGTGCGTAACGTTGGTTGTTGCCTAGCAACTGTCGGCCAAAATGCCGATAGGTACGAATAGCTAGTGAACAACAACGATACATGTAAAGCAATACAAGTAAGACATATACCGCATTTTGTGAAAACAATGCCATCTACTCATACCATTTAATGATCTGATGGTAACACTTTACTTTATTAACCGATTTTGGTAATATTTTCCGGTTTCGAGACAGAGGATCGATCATACATAACACACTTAATCAACATGGATATGATGTATGGACATAACATACTTATCTATATATACCGGTATGTAATACATATGCTCAACACAGTATCTAAACAGTATCTAAACAGTAGACATAACCTAATTTACTGCGGCCCTTTATGGACACAGTAGACACAACACCAGCTACTGCGGCCCTTTATGTACACAGACACAACATCGGTTACTGTGGCCCTTTATGTACACAGTGGACACAACATCGGTTACTGTGGCCCTATATGTAAACATTTGACACAACTCCAGCTACTGCGGGCCTTTATGTACACAGTGGACAAAACATCGGTTACTGTGGCCCTATATGTACACAGGGGACACAACACCAGCTACTGCGGCCCTTTATGTACACAGTGGACACAATATCGGTTACTGTGGCCCTATATGTAAACATTTGACACAACATCGGTTACTGTGGCCCTATATGTAAACATTTGACACAACACCAGCTACTGCGGCCCTTTATGTAAACATTTGACACAACATCGGTTACTGTGGCCCTATATGTAAACATTTGACACAACATCGGTTAATGTGGCCCTATATGTAAACATTTGACACAACTCCAGCTACTGCGGCCCTTTATGTACACAGTGGACACAACATCGGTTACTGCGGCCCTTTATGTACACAGACACAACATCGGTTACTGTGGTCATATAGGTAAACATTTGACACAACATCGGTTAATGTGGCCCTATATGTAAACATTTGACACAACTCCAGCTACTGCGGCCCTTTATGTACACAGTGGACACAACATCGGTTACTGTGGCCCTATATGTAAACATTTGACACAACATCGGTTACTGTGGCCCTATATGTACACAGGGGACACAACACCAGCTACTGCGGCCCTTTATGTACACAGTGGACACAACATCGGTTACTCTGGCCCTATTTGTAAACATTTGACACAACATCGGTTACTGTGGCCCTATATGTAAACATTTGACACAACTCCAGCTACTGCGGCCCTTTATGTACACAGACACAACATCGGCTACTGTGGCCCTATTGTATCTACAGTGTCCATATAGGGCCAATGTTGTGTCAAATGTTTACATAAAGGGCCACAGTAACCGATGTTGTGTCCACTGTGTACATAAAGGGCCGCAGTAGCTGGGGTTGTGTCAAATATTTACATATAGGGCCACAGTAACCGATGTTGTGTCAAATGTTTACCTATATGATCACAGTAACCGATGTTGTGTCCACTGTGTACATAAAGGGCCGCAGTAGCTGGAGTTGTGTCAAATGTTTACATATAGGGCCACAGTAACCGATGTTGTGTCCACTGTGTACATAAAGGGCCGCAGTAGCTGGAGTTGTGTCAAATGTTTACATATAGGGCCACAGTAACCGATGTTGTGTCAAATGTTTACATATAGAGCCGCAGTAACCGATGTTGTGTCCACTGTGTACATATAGGGCCACAGTAACCGATGTTGTTTCCACTGTGTACATATAGGGCCACAGTAACCGATGTTGTTTCCACTGTGTACATAAAGCGCCACAGTAACCGATGTTGTGTCCACTGTGTACATAAAGGGCCACAGTAACCGATGTTGTGTCTACTGTGTACATAAAGGGCCACAGTAACCGATGTTGTGTCAATAGACACATCACCAGCTACTGTGGCCCGATATATATACAATAGACACATCACCAGCTACTGTGGCCCGATATATATACAATAGACACATCACCAGCTACTGTGGCCCGATATATATACAATAGACACATCACCAGCTACTGTGGCCGGATATATATACAATAGACACATCACCAGCTACTGTGGCCCGATATATATACAATAGACACCTCACCAGCTACTGTGGCCCGATATATATACAATAGACACATCACCAGCTACTGTGGCCCGATATATATACAATAGACACATCACCAGCTACTGTGGCCCGATATATATACAATAGACACATCACCAGCTACTGTGGCCGGATATATATACAATAGACACATCACCAGCAACTGTGGCCCGATATATATATACAATAGACACATCACCAGCTTCTGTGGCCCGATATATATACAATAGACACATCACCAGTTACTGTGGCCCGATATATATACAATAGACACATCACCAGCTACTGTGGCCCGATATATATACAATAGACACATCACCAGCTACTGTGGCCCGATATATATACAATAGACACATCACCAGCTACTGTGGCCGGATATATATACAATAGACACATCACCAGCTACTGTGGCCCGATATATATACAATAGACACATCACCAGCTTCTGTGGCCCGATATATATACAATAGACACATCACCAGTTACTGTGGCCCGATATATATACAATAGACACATCACCAGCTACTGTGGCCCGATATATATACAATAGACACATCACCAGCTACTGTGGCCCGATATATATACAATAGACACATCACCAGCTACTGTGGCCCGATATATATACAATAGACACATCACCAGCTACTGTGGCCCGATATATATACAATAGACACATCACCAGCTACTGTGGCCCGATATATATACAATAGACACATCACCAGCTACTGTGGCCCGATATATATACAATAGACACATCACCAGCTACTGTGGCCCGATATATATACAATAGACACATCACCAGCTACTGTGGCCCGATATATATATACAATAGACACATCACCAGCTACTGTGGCCCGATATATATACAATAGACACATCACCAGCTACTGCTAGCCTCTATGTACATTATAGACAACATGGTTTCCGAGGGCAATCTAATTAAAATCTAGATGGTCATTCACACGACGTTATATGAAACGTAGTGAGAATGGCCATCTATGTTTTAATACGATTGGTCCGAGGGCACCCCACGCTGTGGTACCAGGCCAGTTAACTGCCACCAAATCAAAAGAGCACAACGGCACAGTCAGGACTGACGAAATTCGATGTTACTTAAATTTGGTGCAAGATTCTCAACTACACAGCAACAAGAGCTAGTTGTTAGACTATGTAGCGCTAGCATACATTGAGATTAACACCAATGCGATAATCAAGACACTTGAATATCAAAATTGATACAATAACTGTCAATGGCTGAACAGACATTTAACATTTAGTGCAGTTTTCAATATCTGATTGAGTTTAGGACGGTAGGATAAATATGTTTTAAAGTTCCTAAAAAACAAGCAGTAAGAAAACATCGACGTACCCAATGTCGACAAACAGTAATATCCATGTATATCGGAGAGGTCACACCACTCGTCGTATAATAATTTGACACCTTCCCTATTCCCTGCCGCCCATATACATATCAGGATATTTTTTCTCTAGTATTTGATGTAGTGTGATAAATGGGACTGTCTTGCACTGTTACGACTGATTCCCATTTTAAACGTAATTCGATATAAAAAATCCATAATCATGAATGCTTTGCATATGTCTAAGTGTTCTTTCCGTTTTCGTCCGCCGTGTTTAGTCCACATCATTATGCTAGCTCACGGATCCCGATGCCATTTATTGTTGTTTGGTATGTGTCAATATGGAAACAATCATCATAAACCGATAACATCGGACCCAAATATGTATGTTAAGATAAATTGAATTCGTGGAATATGCATTGTTAATCTAGAGGTAATAATAGAGGTATATGCAGATAAATAAAACCATTTTTTTATTATTTAATACGAACATGGACTTAGATTTAATCCATAATTTAGTTAAAATATGTAGATATACGTTCTTGATACGATATATTTCGTATTTTAGGATTTTTTGGTCGTCCACTCTTTGGAAACGACAGAGCTGTGCAATAAATCCCACATCGCATATCTTTAGATGAATGGAAGATGTTTTTAGTGCATTGTGCAAGTCCACACCCGTATGTATAGGTGTTTACTTATACTAGTGAGGATATGTGTGTGGGTCTGCATGTGGTGGAGGGTGTGTATTCCAATTAATGAAATCAATGTTATTACTGTATATGATATATCTGTATTCCCGTAAACTTAATTATTTGTAATGATGAGAGGGTACAGTAAAAGCACCCTGACCAAATACCGTCGATGTGTATTGACTCGGTAAGCTTACATTACCACTTGTTTTTAAATACAGTAAATGTGGACGGCAACCTTAAAGTCATATTATATATGTGTCCTATTTAATTGCCATCAGAATTTAGTACCTGGAATTTCGGACCTTGTAAGATGTATGACGCAGGACAGGTCAGATGTCCAAATAAGTTGTCATTTTACCTGATACGTCAATGATTGTGTAAATTAGATGTTAACGGGCCACGTTGGGCGAGTGGTTAAGGTGTCCCGACACTTCATCAGTAGCCCTCCACCATTGCGTTCCGAGTTTGAAACCCACGTTTTGAAGTTGTCTGGTACTGGTCCTAGGTCGGTAGTCTTAGCCTTGTAAAACACGTGTAATATATCTTTGAAGGAATACCTTGTGTAAAGTAAATGTTGGGAGCTCAATATATGTCTTCAAAGGAGTATACAATAAAACTATTAGCGAAACCCTAGCAGCGGATTCATTCAGAAGGTCATTAAATTCTTTGGGAGGGAAGTGGTTGGGAAATTAGTCGCCTCTAAAAATGACGACAGGCAGTGGAATTGGCCTTACGTTTAGCGTTCGCCCCCGCGAAAAAAGCGATGGTTTCTGACCCTGTCCTAGACAAACCTTAAATGACCTTAGCGGCGACCTAAAATAACATTGCTTTTTATAGGACGTTAAGAAACACTAAACCAAACCAAAAATCACATAAATGGCTAAGTGACGTTTATAAATCGGTCAGGCACTTATTCTTTCAGATCCTGGTTTTTTTACCCACCTATAGATGCAAATAACTACACAGAAGTCTTCTTTGAGGTAGCCTTTAACCACAAGGGGAACATACAGAACTGGCAATTGTCTGGGCATTCATCCGAATTCTTGTTTTCTTTCATGTATTGCATATACGTGTCGAGAAAGGAGTTGGAAAAGGGAAAATAACTAGTACAAGTCGCATAGCCATTATGGTGATATCATGTTACAAAATTGATGCCGTGACTACAAATGTAAAAGATTTTACGAGTCCGAAAAATATAAACACTTTATCTATCCTTGCTTAGTATCCGTATCAATTTTCAACCCAATAGCGACACTGGAACTGGAGAAGAGTTTAAATAGGTTCTTGGATTTCTGACCGACCTTAAAAAAACAAGACTTTGTCAGGAATGTACCAGGATTATTTCAGTCAAGACTCGCCGGTGGAGGTTTAAGAAGTTTAAAATATGTTTTTCAAGATGGCGACCATCTTTGATGTTTGGCCGACCCGAAAATAACAGCACTTGGTAAGGACTTTCGCAGGATCATTTCAGGCAAGTCTGAGCTAAATTGTACTGGTGGTACTCGAGAAGCAGACAAAGAATATGCCTGCTGTACATGTACGACACAGTAAGAGGCTACTAATTGTTGGGCCTTCTGACGAATCGGGGATTTGATTACATGATCTTTTACATAGAATAGTCCAGAATGAATTCTCTGAATATTTCTGTTAGGCTTTCATTTCATTATTTTTGCGTGATAGAAATAAACAACAAAATGAAATGTTCTTTCTTTCTTTATTTTTGCAACCATTTGATACGTTTATTGTTGAGATTATTTTTAATTATTCACATTCTTTGTTAGAGTAAGATATGTTTCCTTTATGTGGATGTCCTTTTAATCTGGTGTTGTTTTGCAATAAATGACCCAAATGTTCAATGAACCGTAAAACAACAATGTAATTTGGAACATATCCATCAAGCAAGTGATAGATACAAAGAACATTACCTGAAGCTTATATTCCCACAGACGCTAGCGGCACCTGTGTAGATCCTACCTAACCGTGTGAGGGTCAAGGCCGGCTTCTGTATTGTCACATCAGTTATCGGATACACAGACCAGATGGTCTGAGATAGAGTTAGATCCATTTGCTATGCATTGTGCATTACAGAAGTCATTATTATAACAAACTCAGCATTACAAATTGCTGAATCTGCAATAATCTGCAATAATCTGCAATAAAACATATGTATTATGTTACGTCCTATCAACATGTTACTTCTAAGGTCATTAAAGGAGGGCTTCCCCTTTAGGGAGATGCAGGCATGTATTGAATGTTTGTCCCCTTGTGATAGCTCGAAGTTGATAACAACTCTTTAGTGTTAAGCAGCTACATCACTTAAACACACTGCCGAAGACATCCAGCAAATTACATTATACTGATAACGGTTGAGCCAGTCCTACTTCCGCAATGCTGAGTTTGGTTTGGTTTGTTTTTGTTTAACGTCCTATTAACAGCCAGGGTCATTTAAGGACGTGCCAGGTTTTGGCGGTGGAGGAAAGCCGGAGTACCCGGAGAAAAACAACCGGCCTACGGTCAGTACCTGGCAACTGTCCCACGTAGGTTTCGAACTCGCAACCCAGAGGTGGAGGGCTAGTGTTAAAGTGTCGGGACAACTTAACCGCTCGGCCACCGCGGCCCATGCAATGCTGAGCATTAGGCAGTAGATATCCCGGTATGATTAATAAGGAAGGTCTTTGGTTACGTCGCATGGATGAAAATGAAGTCTATATATATTTAAGCTTGAAATGGCGTTTAGAGGTATCTTATATAGAGACAAATATAATTTACCAGGGTCTTTTCCAAGGACAAGGATATCCCAACCTCTTACATGAGGGATCAGATTTCCTTGTTCGATATTTGTTCAGATACTTGCAAGCTGATGTAAGTTTTCATCAAAGTTTTTCATCTTGCAATCTACAATGCTCCTTGAATAGGCGTCAAAAGTGAACTGTTTTACGTTTTCAAGGAAGGGGGTAACAAATCATTCAGAAATACATTCCTATCACTTCCTCAGTCAAATAAGAAATTTAAACAGTCATGTACATGAACTGACAAACAAAACGTGAATCTGAAACTTCAAAGTCGCTACACTCTCCATCATTAATATGATTATTACTTTAGCTAGTACACTCAATGTTAGTGATAACTGGACGTTCCGGAGACGGACTGCGATGACTGCATCTGGACACTATTTTACTAGTTTACTATTTGCCTATCAAGCGACCTTGATTGCCTCTCTTGGTATACACGTTTCCCGACTGTGTCGAATGACTATCCATATACACATTAGGGGTTAGGATATAGGAGTCTGGTACCGAGGGTTGGTAGAAAGTCCATCAGCGGAAGACTGCCACTCAGTGTACTGCTTACATGTGGTAACATCGCCATCGGAGAACTATGGCCGTAATGATCACATACTTGACATTTTCCTGTTGTAGCGCGTTTGAAGTGGGCGTTTGAATTACAATTCATCCTTCTGCTAAATCTTCTAGGCCATCCTTTCTCTGAACTGCTGATGTGCTGGTTCCTTTTCTCTCCTCCCGGATGTTTCGACCAGCTGTGCTTGTGTTAGAGCTACCATAACGTCTTTTGGTTCACTAGTCCCAAGAAATACGCTTAGTTTAGTTGGTATTATGAATTTTCCCGGGTTTTCGGGATATCGTGAATGCCGCCCCTTTAAAATACAGTAGAGTGAAAATCTTCGATTGGCTGGTCTTTCAATATTGATTTCTTGTTTAAAATGGAGATTTTTTTCGTCGCAAGTATATAATCCCAATACTTTTCCAAAAGGGTACGGAACCAAGAATACCCTAAATGCTGATGTCACTTTTGGCATCGATTGTTTTCCTGCCCTGTAGGTAGGACGTAAGAATTGTACCTGCTGCCCCCATTGCATGATCGTAAAAGGCAACTAAATTTGGGATCTTATCTTTTCTCTTCTTTCTTAACAACGTTATTCTTCCTAACGTCTCCCTTGGCAATGCCTCACTTTTGGCCTTTAGTTGAGCGTTCGCTCCTGTGAGGAAGGCTTCGGGTTCTGTCCCCTAGCCGAGACATACCAGAGTCTTTAAAAATGGTAGTTGCTACTCCTGCTTACCGCTCAGCATATTTGGAGTGGGACGACTGGTTCGCCCCTTGTCAGTATAATGTGACCGGGTGGGGTGTCCTGCTGGGTGTCTTCGGCAGTATGCTTCAGTGAGGTAGCACAAAAGTTCCGGCCTATCACATGGAGACTGAACACAAACATACCGCAGCCTCCCAAAACACACATACGCACTCACCACACGCATGTATGTCGCACGCACGGGAGGCCGTCCTTAAATGACATTAGCTGTTAATAGGACGTTAAACAAAATAAACCAAACCAAACCAATCGATCGTTTTCAAGCTGCCATCTGAATCTGGAGGAGTATCCTACATTCTGACGGATGTCCCTGCTCTGGGCGTCATGTTGACTGCTGTGTCTGCACACATGCCAGCAACATTGCTTCATACGTACCCAATAGGTACAATATAGGTTATCCAAACTTTCAGGAAGCAAATGCTGTGTTAATGTAGTTTGTTTAGATACAAAGATGAAATGGTAACTTTTTGCCAAATAGCTGTTTGGCTGTAATTGGAAAGTTAAGTTATAATTGAGTATTTTTGCATTTTTATCCTATCAAAAAAATTAAAAAAAAACAAACAAACAAACAAAAAACACCATAAAAGTCAGCTTAATATGTTAAGAAAGGGGAAACATTTATACACTTTTGGCCTTTTTATGAAATTCAGCGTAGTTAGTGCTGTAATGCTTACTTCGTAAACCTGTAAATGACCCAACGTTAATTGTAACTAAGTTGCTTATTTTGGTAGGCTTTACATTTCTGTAAGTGGATCATTTTATAATTAAAGAAAACAATATCATTGAGTCGGCTTTGTGTTCTCATGATCAAGCACCTGTCTAGAGAGGTATTTGGTTATATTGGTTTGAGAACTTCTTCACTTTGATACTACTCTAGGTCGTGTGCATTCAAAATTGTACATATGATGGGTCGGGCGCATGTAGTCACCTATGGTGTATTTCAACAATCACAGACGTCATACCAAAACCATATAAGAATGCAGGTAATATTAAACCATCAAATACTAACAATGCTAAAAAATATCCACTGATATAATCTTCAAATGCACTACACTATATATGGACCTGGATGACTTTTCTCTGCCTGGTGAAAAGTATTTGAATCGCTAAATATCGAAGTGAGCGGTACAGAGGGCCCGAGCCTTTTCTTTTCTCTTACCTTTTATTCCTAGTCTGACAGATGTTGCAATTTAATCGTCGTTTTCCATAATTTTACTTGATGCGGTGAACAAGCGCCAGGATATAAGGTTAGTTTGTCAAAGAAGGCATTGTCGAATTTGACTGGATAGTTTGATCACGTGGTGATCAACTGCTGACCGGGTCTTTAATCCGTGGTGTCTATTTTTGTTAAATCATCCCAGATGTTCGCTGGGGAAGGGCTCTGAAGAAATCTTAACAGAAATCCTTTTATTTTTAAAGGTAGGTGATTTTTGTATTGCTTATAAGTGTCAACAATCTCCCACAAGTATACGTATTTCAATATCGTTGATTTAGCAGTAGTACTACCTTTGTTAGGTCACCGATTAATAACATACACAGACATCGCCTTGTAACTGGTATATGTGTGGTTTGTTATGTAATGTTATAAACACATGAAACATAGTCTACATATAACACTTGTATTCACTTAAAGTGTACATTCAAACTAACAATTTTACCCATTAATCACGGTAAATCTAAATTAAAAGTTGCATACCTCTAATGTTTCTTTCTGAATCTGTTTACTGTAAACATTCAAATACAGTATTTTACGGAGGTATAACAAAATAATCAATTTTCATTTCAGAGCCCATACTTTTTCACTTGTCTTGCTTTACCTTTCACGTCTTTGTGTTGAAACTACATTTAATCACTTTATTGCTGGAAATAAAAAAAACAATTGGTCATTGTTTATCACACCTTGTTATACTAAACGCATTTTTGTTATAATGTAATCTTATTTCTAACTTATACTGTATTTCGCTGTCAATGATGAATATGATCGAATGAATTGCATGTACCGTATTTACTTGAAATGGCAGTGAACATATTTTTATTGAGTGTGCACCAAGGCCCATCAATTTTATCTAATTGTATGCCCGTTAGCCTGGCGATATTCGAAGGTTTTTTGTATGTTTTCTTTTTGGTCTATTTTAAGTGAACTGGTCCTCACTGTCTAGATCCAATCATTGTTACCTTTAGGGGTTATTCCCAGCCGCGTCGGGTGAGCTAAGCGAGTTCGCCGGCATTCGAATTTATTTGGTTACATGTTGAGTTTCTTTTCCCATCCAACATTCCCGGTCAAAAATAGTGCACTTATTGTATTGTGTACATGTACGTAAGTGTCTCACTTTGTAGTTGTTGTTTTTTTGCTATCGCCCATTGTAGAACCTTAATTGTGTAGCAGTGGAGTAGCGACTGACGCGTTGAAATTCGTCGGAGTATGTAATACTTAAGGTATTATTCTCATCGACAAAGTAGGTTGGGCATAGTGTTATTTGATTTTGTACTAAAGTGTAGGTTGGTTGCTATATAGAGCTATCATATTGCACCGTAATGTGGTGCATTTACTATTTTTGTGTAGTAAATAGACTATGTCGGGCAATTTACTCAGATATTTTAGACAGTTTGAAATGTTATTCTAATTTGAATTCAGCTTCATTCTGGTCCAGGTGCAGCTCGGGTTTTACCAACGCCCAGCGGCAGGATAGAGGTACAGGTAGATTATCAATTGACCCTGCATTGTCGGCCAAAAACCTTCACTCATTTCACGTATAAGTTCACTTTCAATAGCTATTATTTTACATGTTTCTTTGATGATATGTTCGTGGTGTGGGTTCTCGATGATCTCATCATTACTGAATACATTTTCAGGATTTCTCCTATCACAGACGGTGTTTGTATGAATACCGAGACAAGATAATCATACGCCGTTTTCTGACCCATATTAGTAGCATGTGTCCCACTCCTTGCATCGATCGCTGCTCTTTCTCTCCGTAACATTAATCCAACCAAAGTGTTAATGCCCGTTTAGTATTCAAGTACTGAATATGGGCCTGCATGAGTCGAGCGACTTTATAAAGGACGTTGACGCGCTTCCTTACCCCCTGTCTAACTCGTCCCACAAATGCTCGATTTGAGACATATCTCGACTGTTTAGTGTCCAATAAAGAGCTTGAACGTTCTTTTGAGCCAGAAAGCCCAAAAAAACCTAGCTACAAAGGACCTCGCGTTATCCTGCTCAGGCAGGCCCATATTCAGGAGTGGAATAATACATTGATAGATAAGATGAAGACCATCACATGATCCCGATATCTTACTACTATAAGATTACCATGGATAACCGCGAAAGGTATTTTCACGTCTTGAGATATCCTTCCTTGAGCGGTCACCCAATCTCCATATAACTCTTACACGCACAACTAAAAGGGATATTGTTGTCTCATGTACACAATATTGCTTGGCTACATGACGTTGCTGATGCCCCTGCATTATCAAAGCAATAGCCCTACCAATCCAGACTTCACTCAATCACTGCATTTCGTGTACAATCGCTTTGCGAAGAAATGTGTACTGTTCCAATGTTCGATCTGTAATGATTGTCTAGCACATATAGTGCAAGAGTACCCTGAATCAAGCTTTCATGAAAAATCTGCTGAAATCATGCATCGTCGAGCAGAGTCACGGTCGACTTAATGTCATATGTGCACGGAGGTAGCTCAGTGTGATTTTTTTTAAATTTGAATTTGAATTGAGACCACCTATCTGAAAGTTTAGACCACCTATCTGAAAGTTATGTTAGAAAAACAGAATTAGGGTTCTTTTTCTGCTAGTATATAATTATGTATTAATGCGGCCTTGTTAAAATATATACGTAATTGTCATTACAAACTGCCAAAATATCTAAGCAAGACTTCCTCTTGAGGGCCCAACGATTGTAGAGTACCCGGATGAGGAAAAAGAAGATCATGATATCTAGCCAAAGGTATCAATAACTCCACTGCTACCGATATAGAAGATAAACTTAAAATTGGTATTACTTTCGAATGGGAAATAAAACTTCTTGACAATAGCCGATCAGTTTATCATCGAAACGGAAAATGAAACTGGGATGAGCTGGATTAAAGAAAAATGTTATCTACCTCATTTGTGTGAATTGAAAAAGGATGACAAAGGACGAAGGCCATTGAGATGAAGACGAACTCTGTTCAAAAGAAAAACCTTTTCAAACTGTCGGAATTGTCCAATATAATTATCTGTGACGAATGTTATAGCCATGTTAAAATTAGAATTCATGTACCCATTTTCCATTATAAAATAAAAATTGTTTCACAGATACAACTTCATTGTACCTGCAATGATATAAAAGCAGACTCTCTACAATCCGAAAACTCTCTACAAACCTGCGAAATTATATAGCCCCCATGGCGTCCGGTTTAGACAAAGTCCACTGTATATTCTAGGGTGCTTCGATTACTATAGATACTTGAATTCAGGCTATGCATATATATATACTGAGTTAGCTCTCAGTACCATAGAATTTTGTTTAAATATTGATATCGATAGACTATTATATGAATAGAATAATCGAACGGGGTTGGCTATTTTGAGCAGATTTACCATTCTAGATTTTGTTTTATGTTGATATTTGGATGTTTTCAATTGGATTTTATAACAATTGTTATTGTTACTCGTGGATTGTATTTGCCATATCTATGTGTAAACGCCTTGATATAAACCATGTACGAAAAGAGTGGAGAGGGTCAGGAAGCGTGACCAAAAAAGGGTCCGGAAAGGAGTAACAAAAGTCGGTTGCTTGAGTTCTTACATGTTTGAAACTCCAAATACAGGCAGATATTGAAACAGCTAGACAAAAGGCAGAGCAGAGAGAAGATGAATGGCAAGGCGTTACTCAGAGGAGTCAAGGTCAAAGTTATTATATAGTTTGATGACAACCGGATGACATGGGCGCTTTTAGAGCGATTTGAAAAGTCTGTTATCGCGCAAAATTGGAGTACGAACCTATAGGCTGTAAGGGACTAGAAGTTTATTCAAACATGCCATCAACACAGATTAGTGATTATGCTGAGTTGCAGAAGGCACCCATAAGAAGATTTGGGCAATACATGGAAGCTCGTGGAGGAAGTATCGCAAAGTCTGGCAAGGTCGTCGGTTATACAGTACCTCAAATAAAGCATACTAGTCATCAGTCATTACCGCAAAAGGCGAATGATAAGACAGTAGAAAAACTATTATAAGAAGACATAACTTGTTTATTTTGTGGAGGTGAAGGTCATCTATCCTGGTAGCATGCAGATGGAGGCGGGTTTTGTTCAACAACACACAAGGAAAATAAGAAGGTGACCGGCAGCACTTTGTTAGTTTCTGCAGAAGAAGAAAATGGAGGTAATGGGGGAGTGTTTTATGGGTAAGTCGAGCAGTAAAAAGGATTCAAGTACAGCGATAATGGATGTATACGGATGAAAGTTGGATACCTAATCAGCTTTGATAATTGAAATATCACCCGGTTCATGTTTTGAGCGACACAGGATGTAGCTGTTAGAGAAGCGCTTGTAAATCCTGACCAGATCATCGACATGGAACTCTCATGCACACACTGATTGATGTAGAAACACTGGAAGAAGGAATAGTTAAGAAGGAGTGTGGGGAGAATTAGGGATACACGACAGCTGAAGACGAAAAACTAAGTGTGAGCTTTTCTCGGTGTTGCCGTTTACTACCAGATGTTTGTGCAAAATTCGGCGAGATATCGCTAACCACTCACAGACTCAAAAACATGACAACCAGATCATGTAGGCTGGGGACTGATTGATGTGAATTCAGAACAGTAGAGTAGAATATGTAGAAATATGTGATTGGCTCTGTTTCTGTAAAACCACAAGTTCTGCATCAAAGCGCGGACATGATGTTGAACGACCTTTTGTAATAAGTACGGGCGCAGTTGTCGCTTTCATTTCAGCTTCTAGATAGATAACAGACAAAAGATTGCAGGCAGATTAGGGGCGTTGTTAACAGACGGTCGGAATGTCGACAATGAAAATGTGAATGTTATGAAACAAAGACATTTCAGGGACTTTAAAGCTTTCTGTCTACTAAGAATTTTAGTACTATTGCCGCTTAGCTCCTAACTGCATATGTTATAAAGAAAAAATAACGTACTATTGCCGCTTAGCTTTTAACTTCATATGTGATAGTGCTAAAATCTGTCGTGTTCGTTTTTGTCATATGAATAGAGAACTTTGACAAATATATTTCACCTATCTTTGTTGATTTATCATTATATTTACCGACCATTTTTTTGCCCTAACGACCTTTCGTTGGGTAAATGGATCGTGAATAAGATACTAGGAAAATAATGGGGCTACACGAGAATCACAAGGACGAACGGAAGATACACTGTTGTTTTTTTAGCTCACCTGGACCGAAGGTCCGGTGAGCTTATGTCATAGCGCAGCGTCCGTCGTCCGTCCGTCCGTCCGTCAACATTTGCTTCAAATCGCTACTAGTCAAAAAGTTCTTATTGGATTTGAACCAAATTTGACCAGAAACATCCTTGGCAGAAGAGGATCAGATTTTGCATAAATGGTGACTCTGCCCCCAAGGGGCCAAAGAGGCAGGGCCCAATAGGGGAAATAGAGGTAATTCGTTTAAATCGCTACTAGTCTTAAGTTATGAATGGATTTGAACCCAATTTTGTCAGGAACATCATGTGGGGAAGGGAACAGATTTTGCATAAATGGTGACTCTGACCCCCAAGGGGCCAATGGGGCGGGGCCCAATAGGGGAAATAAAGGTAATTCCTTTAAATCGCTACTAGTCATAAAGTTATGAATGGATTTGAACCCAATTTAGTCAGGAACATCCTTGGAGGAAGGGAAACAGATTTTGCATAAATGGTGACTCTGACCCCGAGGGGCCAATGGGGCGGGGCCCAATAGGAGAAATATAGGTTATGCCTTTAAATCGCTACTAGTCATAAAGTTATGAATGGATTTGATCCCAATTTGGTCAGAACCATCCTTGGGGGAAGGGGAACAGATTTTGCATCAATGGTGACTCTGACCCCAAGGGGCCAAAGAGGCGGGGCCAAATAGGGGAAATAGAGGTTATGCCTTTAAATCGCTACTAGTCATAAAGTTATGAATGGATTTGATCCCAATTTGGTCAGAACCATCCTTGGGGGAAGGGGAACAGATTTTGCATCAATGGTGACTCTGACCCCCAAGGGGCCAAAGAGGCGGGGCCAAATAGGGGAAATAGAGGTAATTCCTTTCAAATCGCTACTAGTCCTGAAGTTATGAATGAATTTCAACCCAATTTTGTCAGAAAAATCATTGGGGGAAGGGAAACTTATTTTGCATAAATGGTGACTCTGACCCTCGATGGGCCAATGGGGCTGGGCCCAATAGGGGAAATAGTGGTTATGCCTTTAAATCGCTACTAGTCATAGAGTTATGAATGGATTTGATCCCAATTTGGTCAGAAACATCCTTGGGGGAAGGGGAACAGATTTTGCATCAATGGTGACTCTGACCCCCAAGGGACTATTTGGTTTATTTTTTGTTTAACGTCCTATTAACATCTAAGGTCATTTAAGGACGGCCTCCCGTGCGTGCGACATGCATGTGTGTGGTGAGTGCGCATGTGTGTTTTGGGAGGCTGCGGTATGTTCGTGTAAAGTCTCCTTGTGATAGGCCGGAACTTTTGCCGATTTAAAGTGCTACCTCACTGAAGCATACTTCCGAAGACACCCAGCAGCACATCCCACCCGGTCACATTATACTGACAACGGGCAAACCAGTCGTCCCACTCCAAATATGCCGAGCGCTAAGCAGGAGTAGCAACTACCATTTTTAAAGACTCTGGTATGTCCCGGCTAGGGGACAGAACCCAAAACCTTCCTCACAGCGGCGAACGCTCAACTAAAGGCCAAAAGTGAGGCATTGTCAAGGGAGACATTAGGAAAAAGAAAGTTGTTAGGAAAGAAGAGAAAAGATAAGATTCCAAGTTTAGTCGCCTCTTACGATCATGCAATGGGGGCAGCAGGTACAATTCTTACGCCCTACCTGCAGGGCAACCCAAGGGACCAAACGGGCGGGGCCCAATAGGGGAAATAGAGGTAATTCCTTTCAAATTTCTACCAGTCATAAAGTTATGAATGGATTTGAACTTAATTTAGTCAGGAACATCCTTGGGGAAGAGGAACAGATATTGCATAAATGGTGACTCTGACCCAGGAGGGGCCAAAGGGGCGGGGCCAAATAGGGGAAATAGAGGTAATTGGTTTAAATCGCTACTAGTCATAAAGTTATGAATGGATTTGAACCGAATTAGGTCAGGAACATCATTGGGGGAAGGGGAACAGATTGTGCATAAATGGTGAATCTGACCCTAGGGGCCAAAGGGGCGGGGCCCAATAGGGGAAATAGAGGTAATGCCTTTAAATCACTGCAAATCATAAAGTTATGAATGGATTTGAACTTAATGTAGTCAGGAACATCCTTGGGGGAAGGGAAACAGATTTTGCATAAATGGCGACTCTGACCCCGAGGGGCCAAATGGGAAAGGCCAATAGGAGAAATAGAGGTTATTACTTTAAATTGCTACTAGTCATTAAGTTATGATTGGATTTGAACCCAATTTGGTCAGAAACAACCTTGTGGAAAGCGAAACAGGTTTTGCATTTAATGATGACTTTGAGTTGTAGGGCCCCATAGGGGAAATAAAGGTAATTCCTTTAAATCGATACTAGTCATAGAGTTAAGAATGCATGTTGTAAACGTAGGGAGTCTGGACTTTGTTATTTCTTCAAAGCAGTTGGGATCACCATACTTTAAGCATATAAAGCATTGTTTGAGGTTGAGAAATAAAACGAATTGAAAATGAATACTATTTTGACATTTGGTCAAATCCAACCAGGTAAGCGATACAGGCTCCATGGGCCTCTTGTTTTATCCACAACGACGTTTCGTATTTTGGACCAAAGTTACAGATGCCACAAAATCTTTTTTATAAGAAAATTTGACAAACAATATTGCTTGTGATCACCAGTTTACAATTACACATTTTCTGATAAAATTTATGGATTTTAAACAAATAGATATATGCGTATTACAATCCAACTAGAGATTGCTGGATTACAAGCTCATAAGAAAGACCTCAATGTTTGTCGCTACCAGAAATATACCTTATTACAATATATATACGCGCATCATTTCAACGCAAAAGCGGGTTTCAACCAAAATTGGTCTGAAATATACTTTGGGAACGTAATCATAACTTACATAAACGACGCTGGTCCAACCCCTTTCAACAGTGGTGCGAGTCCCAAGATGGTCGGGCCGCGGTGGCCGAGTGGTTAAGGTGTCCCGACACTTTAACACTAGCCCTCTACCTCTGGGTTGCGAGTTCGAAACCTACGTGGGGCAGTTGCCAGGTACTGACCGTAGGCCGGTGGTTTTTCTCCGGGTACTCCGGCTTTCCTCCACCTCCAAAACCTGGCACGTCCTTAAATGACCCTGGCTGTTAATAGGACGTTAAACAAAAAACAAACAAACCCAAGATGGTCTAATTGGCTGGAATTTTGCTTTAAAATGCAATGCTAATATTCTTTAATGTCTTCATGGATTACATCCAAATTTGGTCTACACCATCATTGCGGAAGGGCAGTCTTTTTTAATCAATGAGACTTATTCGACCGCTGGGGACAGGGGAACCCGAGCCCCGAAATCAATCCACATGATAATTAGAATATTCTATTTTTTAAAGTGAATTATGTCGGAACATCCAAAGCGTATAGCGGTTATTGGAGCAGGAGTTGCTGGACTTAGCGCACTCAGAAATCTACTCAATTCAAAGAAGGACTATGTCCCGACATGCTTTGAAAGAGGAAGTGACGTTGGTGGACTTTGGTTGTATGACAAGAACACGCATATCGATGACAACGGAATGCCTGTCTTCACAAGTATCTACCGGGATTTAATGTAATTATGTACACACAAAAAAATGAAAAATAATGTTAAGTATTAATATTTAAACATTAAACATTAGCTCAATATCGACACAACGACATTGGGTCATTTTAGACTGTATCTGATAAAGATGCAAAAGATGTAGCTGTGCTCCATCCTTTTAACTGAAACATCAAACTAACTGCGACTTAAGCTATGGTGTCGTACTTAGATCGTCATGCGTAATGTGTTTTCTAAAATAATAATGATTTTCATATTAATTTGATGTTCATATAATAATTTATCCTGATCGAGTGTTAATCAAACGTTTTATTTTCAGTGCCAATATTCCAAAACATCTGATGGCATTTCCTGATTTTCCGCATAAACCTGGACCGTCATACCTTTCTAGACCCGAAGTCTGCGACTATTTGCAAAGATATGCCGATTTATATGACCTCAGAAAATACATCAAGGTACAATTTAAATCATGCGGGTCAGTCTCATTGCGTTGCGTGTAATGATGCATATACTGGTACACACATGTTATTGATTTGTAATAATCTACAACCTGTTAGGGTATATATAACAGTATAAACCCTAAAACCTCTTTTCGAAATAGTTAACACATACATAATTTTGAAATGTTAAAAGTTCTCGGTCTGAACCACACGGTACTGTTTGGTCGTTTTATCTATTATCATTCGTCTACCAATATATTTCACAGAATATGTTTTAAATGTTTCGTCTCATTCCCTATTTTACTCAGCATTTTGTTACCAGAATTGCCTTTTCAGTTTTGGTGGGCCGTTTAAATGTGATTACTAACTAACTAGCAGGTAATATTATATATGCTATTATTAATAACATAGGGATATTGCCCTGAGAATATGGATTATATTGCAATTTACCACAGAAAAACAAATTACAAAATATATAAAAAAAAAAATCTGATGAAAAAGGGACTGTAAAATGTTTCCATTTCTTTAATTTTGCATAGATGAACACGTTTGTTAAGGATGTTCGCCAAAATAGCAAAGACTGTCATACTAAATGGACATTGAGCTATGTCGATGTGAGGAACAAAGACGACGTCCTCACTGAAGTATTTGATGCCGTGATCGTATGTAATGGGTAGGTAGTTGACTTATATTCTATTAATTTGAAGGATTTGGTTTGTTTTTGTTTAACGTCCTATTAACAGCCAGGGTCATTTAAGGACGTGCCAGGTTTTGGAGGTGGAGGAAAGCCGGAATACCCGGAGAAAAACCACCGGCCTACGGTCAGTACCTAGCAACTGCCCCACGTGATAAAGTGTCGGTACACCTTAACCACCGCGGCCCTATAATTTGAAGGAAAGACGAACATATCTCCGTACAGGTTCATGGAATATATTAAAAATTACCTACCCTATGCCATCAAGTATTAACAATAGTTACTGGGAAACTACTTGTATTACTTTAGTAGGTTACTGTTTTCATTACCGAAACGCCAATGACACTGGAAAAACGAGAAATATCTTAACACTTATTACTTATAAAAAAAAATCTAGTTTCGTAACAGTTCACTTCTAATCAGAAATAATGATATAATGTTTAAGCACATACTTTAGAAAAGGCCGGTCAGTTAAAGTCCGTGAGAATGCGTGAATGCCGATTGATAATCACACAATAACCCGACAAAACAAGTGTTTCCAGCATGAAAAATGGTTAAAGATGGATTTGAGCATGTGCATAAAATAATTTGTACGTATGGCTGAAGCATTTTCAAGAAAGGGTTAACGTTTGATAATATATTTTGAATTATTTTTACTAACATTTCCAAGGTTTAATTTTCACGCGACTGCAAATGTATTACAATGTAACATTAATAACGACCAATTTGATTTGTTTAGGTACCGTTAAATGTCATATTTACAAAAAAAGTTCATGAAAGAATTGAATCTTGTAGAACTTGAAATCAAGGGACACTGCAGACTCTTCAACATCCGTGGATTACCCCGATATAAACGTACATGTAACCAGCAGGATTAAATTTTTATTTGCCCAATCAAAAAGAATCCATTTGCAGATAACATTACCATTTTTCAACTACGATTGTTTCGAAAGAGAAAGATGCAGGTTGGTGAAAACCATGGACAAGTTTTATGGTCCATATCGTTATCGCATTTAGAAATAATCACTTCCCTCATGCGATATGTATTTAGATGTGTTCGATGCTTGTTGGAATGTCCAGTGGTTGAATAGTCACCACTGTAGTTATCATATGTAGAATGTGGCTTCACCTAGATTTGACCTTGACTTGTATTACGGATGTCGTCGACAAGCAAAATACGTTTACCCTTCCGGAACACTTGGTCTGATTCTCCTTGTAACTTCTGCAATGGTCTCAATGCAAATCTAGATTTTTTTTCATATTTTGCCCTTGAATATTTTAAAACTGAAAAAAAATGTGAAGAGGTCTACTAATGATCGGGTAAATGGCGGCCGCTTTTAATGTAATATACATAGACATAGACATATTATTGACAATGGTTGACCAAGTTCTTAAAATATTACAATAGAAAATTTAAAAGAAAATAAAATCAAACTTGAAATTAAATAGGAATAATTGATCAGTATTTTAAGGATTAGCATGATGTGTATCAACATTTTATTCGAAATTTCTTATTTATATACTATCAATTATTATAAAATATCTTACACGCTCAGGGTTATATATCAATGATAAGGTTTTGTTTTGATCTATTTACTTTGCATTTGTAACACACATTAAATGCATTTATATTTATCACAAGTCATCACGAGAAGATGAATTCTCCAGAAATCGAAGGCATTGAGGAATTCCAAGGTGAAGTATTCCATAGTCACCATTACAGGACTCCGGAGAACTTCAAGGGCAAGAATGTTGTTGTCCTAGGGGCGTCCTTTTCTGGACAGGATATAGCTGTCGGGATGTCCGCGTATGCAAAACAGGTATAAACATTTGGAAAACTCCATGAATGTTCTCGTTCATAAATGAAGTTAAATAAATACAATCAACTTGTTTCTGTAGTGCATTGTCTGTATACTAGGGAAGAGTATAAAATAAAGATTCTACTCTTAAAAAAAAGCATTATTTATGATTTTTTCGGGATTAATATGATGATAAAGTATTCATAATGAAGGTAAACGATCTATCGATTTATTTTGTAATCAGAATTGCCGCCTTTATCTACTGAAAGTAAAAGTATATATGTGTATCATATATGTTTCAGCAAAAATCTATATTTCTGGTCAATTCCCGTAATAGAATAATATATAATCGTTTTATTAAGGTTTTCCTAAGCCATCTGAAGGATACACTAAACACTGCGTTGCCAGCAAATGTCGTACAAAAAACCGGTATCAAAAGGATGACGAAAAGCAGAGTCGTGTTTCTCGATGACACGGAGGCAGAGGTCGACGTTCTTGTGTTCTGCACTGGTTTTCTAACCCACTTCCCATTTCTATCCGAGGACATCGTCAAGGTAAAGTCTGAACGTATCACCCCACTGTACAAGCACATCGTACACATTAAATTCAGCACTCTGCTCTTTGTGGGTATTCCTCGACTACTATCCTATTTTCCACAAAATTTCGAGATAGCAAAAGTAGTAGTTGCCATTTTGGACGGTACTGTCGCGTTACCTCCAGAGGATAAGATGATAGAAGATGCTGAAAATGATTTCGCTGACAGAAAACGAGAGGGACTTGATGACACCAAAGCTCATTTTATGGGAGATGGGGATCGCCAATGGCGTTTCAATAAGGATATAGCTAAAATGGCTGGACTTGATCCACTCCCTACTGCCTTTCAACGTATCTGGGACTATGTTACGATTCAAAGACAGACAAAGTTCCTCACTTTCCGTAAACAAAACTTTGAAATTACTGATACCGAGACATTTGTAACAATAAACTGATGCGGACACTGACTTCAGAGAAATGGTTGAGCTAAACTCTTGTTCCATTTAAATCGGATCTTGTTATATTCCCAAATCATATTATATAAGCTAAAGCATAGACAGAGACATAAAGGATATACTTCTATTAATGTTGCGTAATCTGGAAGTAATTGTAAATGTAATAGGTATACACTATATAGGAGCAGCAGTAGTTAATATGTCTACACTCTAGTTTCTATGTCTGTATTGTGCATATTTTGTGAAACAAGAAAAAAGTTGATGCAATGTAGCTCTTCCAGCATCCGAATGGGACTTTTAGTCTCTTTTTGCTTCGGGTTCCGGCTAAAACAAATAAATTTGAAAATATGCAATGGGACATTTATACACTATCCATACCTCTTTACTGAAAGGGATTCAGTGTATATAGAGTGTGAAGAGTCATATAATTGTTAAAACTGTTATTTCATTGAATAGAGAATTAGTCAGAAATTTGATTTAACAAGAGATATATTTCAGATATCTGATATAACTCGTTTAAACCGTTGATACATTTTAAAGCATGAAAGCTGTAAGTGTGTGTGTGTGTGTGTGTTGTGTGATCAACAAGGCACGGTAAGCCATTGCCTATTAATTGTCGGAATACCTTGACATAATTTGCCTTTTATCTTTTAATTGCTATGATGTCATTGCCTGAACAATATTGTTCCAATTGTTCACAGATCTTAATTACCTCTTTGTATGTTGGTAGGTCGTTATATATGGAAAACAAAACTGTACACGATAAAAGGTGATGCAGATATAGTTCTAACAAGACGGTATATAGCGCAATACAGAGTAACTCATATGCTGAATATACCATACGATATTTTTGAAGTATCTTTATTTTGTTGGTAAGCTCAACAGGACAAATTGTACAATGTTTCAGCAAGATATACCTTTTTTGTATGGACGAAATAAAGGGTATGAGCTTGGAGGTAGTTCTTACTTGGACATGACAGAATATTTAATTATGCACTATTTTTTGTAATAAAATTTAACACTTCAAATATGATTATTTTGTCATTAATTGAATATTGAATAACTTGATTGAAGTGATTATACAACAAACAATTACCTTTCTGGTCTACAAATTAAAAACAAATGTTCAAATGATCTGTACACGCACAAGGCATGTACGTTCCATGTTTTCTACTGGCAACATTGAACTCCGTTGCTATGGAGTTCGAATTTCCATATTAACTGTTAACAAGCTCGCTCGAGTGCAAAAGTTGTGGTCTTTGCTACTGGTAGGATATCAGTTTAATATTTTCTCTGCTTCATTTTATTGTAAAATGTTTCAATTAAATGAAAAGTGCTTTTCAACCTTGCATATAACGAGGATTTTCGCCTTAAACTATACAGAAATACACATATTTACTTGTCCACAAGAAAGCAGATATTTTCGCGTACACATACATAGACTTTCATATCATCTGATGAGGAATTCGATGTTTTATGATTGGATCGATTAAGTCCAGTAGTGTCGGTCGTATTATATGTCAGTGAGGATAGAGCTTTTGTTTCGCTTTTGGTATTATTTAACGCCCTATCAACAGCTATGATAATTGAAGGGCGGCCTCCACTACGTGCGGAACTATCTACTCTGTCAAACAGATATGTAAGATCATGTTATCATCTACATGTGAATGACTCAAAAAATATTTAATCCTTGCTTTTCTTTTTTCCCTTTGCTATACGACTTTGCCTGCATCCTATATATGTTAGCGAAAAGCATGATGCAGTGGAGATCCAAATTTTCCCATAACAAGACCCGGTGCAACTCTTGACTTTTTCTTACGAATATTAATAAAAGTAAAGATCCTAGGAATGGAAAAATAATATTTTTAGACTGTTTTCGAGTTCTTAATGCATTTATCAACCTGCCAAATCGAATTGTACACAGTCAATTATTACCAGACTAAATGGTTCATCAAACGCAGATATGAGGTATAATAGGGCACGAGGTATCTTTTGAATAGTCTTCCGCACTATTTGAGAACTATGACATGACCTCAGTATTTGCCACATCATTCCTTAGGTTTTGCCAATAAAAATGAGCTAGTATCCTGTAAAAGGTTTTGTTTATCCCTATATGGCCAGCTATTGGAGTGTCAAGTCCAAGAGACAATAACTTCCCCTGTATCCTTTTGGAACTAATATCTGATTCACAACCTTCCACTCCTCAACACGGACATACCGCAGTCTCCCAAAACACACATACGAACTCACCATACGCATGCATGTCGCACGCACGGGAGGCCGTCCTTAAATGACATTAGCTGTTAATAGGACGTTAAACAAAATAAAGCAAACCAAACCAAATCACTCCTCTGTCACACTAGCATCTAGGGTATCCACGTTCTCATTTATACTCCATTTCTATCAAAATAATATATTGGCACACAACAGTCCTACATGATACGAACCCATTTATGACATTACCTACACGATGGTGAGTATTTTTGTGCATTAACACTTTGCTTTCTAATTTGGAGTGTGCCTAATGATAATATTTTGTATTATTGACACTAAGTGTGTGTGTCAATGCAAAGTCATCAGCCATAGGAGCAGTTTGCTGTAGCGTGTCAAGCTCGTGCTCATCTTAATGTGTTTAATTACCGGGTGAATACATCTCTTAATCTCTCCAAGTTACACAATTTCCTGGAGTTTATCAAAACTAACCTTTGTCCCCTTAGACTACAGTCATATATCAAACAGTATTTCCTTCTCGAAGGCGAACTCAACATGGGTCTATTCACGTTTTTTTCTTATATTATCTGAGCCTTTGCATATAGGCCTCGGGTCCCAATTTGTAACTTTTCAATATTTTCCCTTTAACGTAGCGATATTCATTACTTTGATCTAATGACATTAGTGATAACGTTTTCGAGCAATTACTACAAGAACACTCTTCAATAACATTGTAAAGACGTAGGCCAAAATTCAAGAGTGTGGCTATTTTCACAAAGTGCATAAAGTACCTATTCACATCTCTCTCTCTCTCTCTCTCTCTCTCTCTCTCTCTCTCTCTCTCTCTCTCTATAAGGAATAGATAATCCTTTTTAAGACTATCTGATTCCTCTAGGGTGGTGTCTTTGAGGAATTCATCCGACTCAAATGCCATATTGAACGTCTTGCTTATTTACAGACTTGGCACAATAGCTTCTGAAATATGTATATAAACGAAATAAATAATTCCTACCCCCCACCCAAGTTAGACCAACAGTACAGTCAGCAAACTTAATTTACTATGAAACATCAGTTATACACTATGCAATATATATGCAATAATAAACATCACTATATACACAGAAAAATTAACGTACCCTACGGATATATATGGTGTAAACACAATACTCACAGGTTTCCCAACAGCTTGAAACAAGGGCAAATAACGATTATTCTCAAGAAAGGAGACAAGAAAACACCTGTAAACTTTAGACCAGTTGGTCTCATCAGTGTCAAATTCAATAACTAAGGGGAAAATATACGAAAACGAATAATGAATCACCTGGAGAGAAACAACTTGTTGTTAAGTAAACACCAATTCGGGTTCATCAAAGGGCGATCGAAAAAATATAACTTCTTTAGGTCATTGACAACTTGACAGAAATTCTTGACGAAAGAGAATCAATTCGAACTGTGCTAAACGTCTTGGAAATAACTTGCGGTGTGAAAAGCATGTACATTTTAGAAATAGCTTGTATTATAAAATTTGAGCAACTAAAATGCAATTTCACACATTCATTTTATTTTCTTGTATTTTAAAAATGAATAAAAGAAGTCCAGAAGAGGAACTATACGTTTGATGATCGAAAATATAGTAGTTTGAACTGCTTTGCTCCAAGATATCATGATAGTGATGTACCGTTAGTTCTTAATCTTGCCATTTGATCCAACAACTACTAAATATAGGTAAGCTTTCTTATACAGTGATAATCTATTATAACATCGTATTTTGTATGTTGTAACAAATACTTAAACCACACAAGTACAACCCGCCTACCGCCATCATATTACCAGAACGAATGGTTAGAATAACATCATCTTGACCTCATTAATATCAAAGAATTCAGTCCAGAAGGACGTGTGTTTAGAGGCTATTTCACCTTTTTGATTACCGACTGACAGGTTCATATCATGAGTGCGTATACACACATAAAATTAATGAACCATGGCTAATTGAGGGCTTAGTTTGATAAATGACGTTATGGCAATTTATAGATTTTAACAAAGATTTAGCAACAAGTAAAGTTGATTTGATGACAATAGGTAAAGCAAAGATGGCAAATGACATCGTTGTCGGATTTCTAGAACAGGAGCATTCCACAACTGAATCAGGCATTTAGAAATGTTTATCTCTTCAATAGTTTGTTTTGTCAGTTGGTCAGTCAAGGGCAAAACTAATAACAATTAAAACATTTTTTCGGGGTACTATAGAACGTGCAAACAGTTAAACGGTCAATTGGTCAGTCAAGGGCAAAACTAATAACAATTTAAAACATTTTTTTGCGCACTATAGAACGTGCAAACAGTTAAACGAGGTCACATTGAAAATCGTGTTACGATTTATGTACATCAATGTAATGAAATAACGAGGATATTCTAGGGAAATAACTTAATTTAATTTAATATCATTTGTTATCAAAGGATAACTATTTAAAATTCGATTCAATATTCTAAAATGGGTAAAAATCTTTTATATTCGATTTTCAAAACAGCAGCTATAGTCTTTGGACAGCAAACTCAGGAAAAGACAAAAACTGTGACTTATTTGTATTGTATATTAATGCCGCATTATGCAATTTGACAGTGTTTTATATGTACATGATACATAGCATTGTTGTTATAGTAATCTTCACACATTACATATTAACTGAACCAACGGTAAATATTAAAATACCTCTTACAGGTCTGAATGATATATTTTACTGTTTTATTCCTATTTAAAAATATCTGGTTTATTATGAATATTTCTTCTTTCCAATAACAATCGTACCCTATATTTCGTGTATAAAAAAAAATATATAGGATTTTGAAAATGTGTGTAATGTGCAAAGTCGATGAAACTATTATATTACTGGCGAAAATTGAAGAAAATATTCGATAAAGGAAAACATATGTAATACCCTTGTATTGGTGTCAACCTTTTCTAGATATTCGAAACCTTCTTTATTCAATTCATATATTTACATAACCTTGATTTAAAAAATTTATATCGAGAAAACGAGAAATTTCATTAAAAAGAAAAAATTGTCATGTATACGACGAAACGCCAAATTATTAGAACAGCCGGGAGATCCCGTCGTTCCGCATTTTCCGGTCTTTTTTGTTTAATTTTGTATCAAACAAAAAGAAAGAAGTATTAAAGTAAAGATAATATTAAATACAATCATTCGATTCAAATCATATTTATTTTCGTACCAACGTTATCGATCCAAGGGAAGCTACTCTTCCTGTCTTACTGTTGATGGCGTATTAATATGACCCGATTAATCAGGTGATTTGCACGATAGACAATGTTTTCATACGGTTTTCATAGTGTATTCATGGTCATATGTTTGTTGTTTTCACTTGGTATGTTCATATCAGCAAACCACATTAGGAATGTAAATATACACGTATATCAATGTCATCTTTGTCATGATACTGAATGCATACCAACCATTGCACACCCCTAGTGAAGTTTCTAAAACTAAGTGAAAACAGTATAAAATATATGTATTTAAAATTTATAGATTCAAGCTTTTATGATATATATATTTTAGAAAAAATCAGATATGACACATTAATTTTCAATTAATATGGTCATCCATCATCCTTGTAGGGAAAGTAATTCTGAATTGGAAAACCGCTCTCGGTATCCTGTTTTTTTCATAGTACACTTTTATGTTCCTTCAGATAAAAATATTATGATGCTTATTTCTAAAACATTTTAAAATGCCCATTTTTATGTTTGCATTATTATGTATTAAATTAAGTGGAATACAATATATTTGGTTAACTTAGTCAGCAAAAGGTAACTGCGTCATTTGTTTGGTTTAAATTCATTATCATTATTTTAAAAGTTTCAACACTGCACTTTAATTCTATTTGAAAATAATGATTTAGCTAGGCCTGTTTCAACAAATACCATATTGTTGGGAAGCCGTATTTACTGTAATATAGTTTAATTTTGGTTCAAATATTAATATATTATATTTTGTTCTGGGTGTTGGATTAACTAAGCATGAATAAAGACAAATGAATTTAACAATAACTGCCATTGCATTGTTTATTTTGTTGTTAATATTGCGCTAAGGACATTCCTTTCCTAAGAATCCTACGAATAAGAGAAAATAATCCCCGACATATTTTTCTTTATTATTTCAATAATATTATTGAATAATTGAATTTCCTGTGAATAAAAATGACCACGCATTTTAAAGATGACCTACGAAAAACAAGCGCACGAAAATATAGATTTTATTTCATTTTTCTGTTTGTCATAAATGCTTCTTTCAGAAAAATCATAAGAGACAAGAAAATGTTGACCGCTCACTAGAAAACATCCTTAACCCAATTAAAAATGTACAACGCATATCAACAAAACAGATACATTGATGGAATTAAGTAAGGAGAACAGATTAAGGAAACATAAGTTACCCACCCTGAAGCACATAAGGTTATGTAGGGACATGATACAGATATATATACAATGACACTCTAATATTGACGGATTCCTCAGTATCAATCAAACGTAAGGATAAACGTATTTAAAGGGAGTTGTCAACCATTGAAACTTTCTGTCAAACGATGTCATCACACCAACGAAAGCATTTAAAGCCCGGCTTGATTTAGACATTGATGAACGTGTCCCTTGTCGGAGAACAATTGACCTGAATATATAGGCTTTTGCCTTTGTACAGTATTATTATGATAATTATGATATATTTGAGATCGCACTCTTCAATCACTATAACTGACAACGCGATATTAATGAAATTTCCCGTACCGCTACACATTATGGGGCTATTTATAGAGGTTATCTTACAGGTGTTTTATATCTTGATAACCGCAAGGATTTTGACCTGGTCATCCACATTTTATAAAGAAAAGGACAGCAATATGGGTGCTATGAAAATCCATTTACTTTTTTTTCAAATCTTTCCATCTTGATCGTTTTCAGACTGTTAGTATTAATATAAGTTTGAAAGACATTCAGCAGCTGTTGATGTGCCCTGGGGATCATACTTGGCTCTCTAATTTTGTAAATTTTGTATTTTTTTTATGAAAATTTACATTTTCTTTAAAAAAAAAAAACTAACTCCAACATGTACGCTGGTGATATCACAGTTGTGTATTATGTCAAATATATTGTAAACAATTGATAAACCGGTAACTTCCGAATGGTGTAGGTCGAGCAAAATGTCTATAATTGCAATTAAAAACAAAATCGCTGTTGATTGGTATTATGACCAATTTATTAAAGATTTTTAATGGCTGTGATAATGATGGAAATGATGTAATGCATCTGATGTGACACGTCTGTGTTAAAACTCGTGGTGAATAACAGGATGTGATAATCCGGATATGGATATGGCTTCACCGGATGTTGACGATCGGAACGTGATGTAGCGGATGTGACGTCCCTAGATGGGTCAGTTTGTTTTTTATGAGGGCATAGGAGCACAACTGTGAATTGTGTGGATTCAAAATTATACAGATGTGCCTGCCACATGGTATCACTCATGATTCATTACAGATGCCATACCAAAATCCTATCAGAATACAGACACTGATAAATATTTTAACACTTAATAAGATTCACTGATGGCATATAAAATACACTACACTATACATTTGAACCCGAGTGACGTTCCTCTAGCTTAAAACAAGAGGCCCAATGGGTCTGTATCGCTCACCTGGCTCTACAGCAAATTTGCAGTTGATTGAGGTCATTTCTACAGATACTATGCTGATAACCAATTTATTCAAATATCAGAGTAAGCTTGGTTTATTCATGTCAATAAATATTCTAGTCCTTCATTCCAGCATACTATTGGCCTAATATCAGGTCTTGGTGACTCTTGGCTATGGCAAGATTTAAAAATATTTCACCCCTGTGACCTTGAATGAAGGTCAAGGTCATTTATTTGAACAAACTTTATAGCCCTTCTCCCCAGCATGCTACAGGCCCAATATCAAGTTCCTTGGCCTCTTGGTTATTGAGAAGAAGTCGTTTGAAGATTATAGCCTATTTGACCCATGTGACCTTGAATGAAGGTCAAGGTCATTTATTTGAACAAACTTTGTAGCCCTTCACCCCAGCATGCTACAGGCCCAATATCAAGTCCCTGGGCCTCTTGGTTCGTGAGAAGAAGTTGTTTGAAGATTATAGCCTATTTGACCCATGTGACCTTGAATGAATGTCAAGGTCATTTATTTGAACAAACTTTGTAGCCCTTCACCCCAGCATGCTGCAGGCCCAATATCAAGTCCCTGGGCCTCTAGGTTATTGAGAAGAAGTCGTTTGAAGATTATAGCCTATTTGACCCATGCGACCTTGAATGAAGGTCAAGGTCATTTATTTGAACAAACTTTGTAGCCCTTCTCCCCAGCATGCTACAGGCCCAATATCAAGTCCCTGGACCTCTTGATTAGTGAAAAGAAGTCGTTTGAAGATTATATCCTATTTGACCCATGTGACCTTGAATGAAGGTCAATGTCATTTATTTGAACAAACTCTGTAGCGCTTCACCCCAGCATGCTACAGGCCCAATATCAAGTCCCTGGGCCTCTTGGTTATTGAGAAGAAGTCGTTTGAAGATTATAGCCTATTTGACCTATGTGACCTTGAATGAAGGTCAAGGTCATTTATTTGAACAAACTTTGTAGCCCTTCACCCCAGCATGCTACAGGCCTAATATCAAGTCCCTGGGCCTCTTGGTTCGTGAGAAGAAGTTGTTTGAAGATTATAGCCTATTTGACCCATGTGACCTTGAATGAAGGTCAAGGTCATTTATTTGAACAAACTTTGTAGCCCTTCACCCCAGCATGCTACAGGCCCAATATCAAGTCCCTGGGCCTCTTGGTTCGTGAGAAGAAGTTGTTTGAAGATTATAGCCTATTTGACCCATGTGACCTTGAATGAAGGTCAAGGTCATTTATTTGAACAAACTTTGTAGCCCTTCACCCCAGCATGCTACAGGCCCAATATCAAGTCCCTGGGCCTCTTGGTTAGTGAGAAGAAGTCGTTTGAAGATTATAGCCTATTTGACCCATGTGACCTTGAATGAAGGTCAAGGTCATTTATTTGAACAAACTTTGTAGCCCTTCACCCCAGCATGCTACAGGCCCAATATCAAGTCCCTGGGCCTCTTGGTTAGTGAGAAGAAGTTCGTTTGAAGATTATAGCCTATTTGACCCATGTGACCTTGAATGAAGGTCAAGGTCATTTATTTGAACAAACTTTGTAGCCCTTCTACCCCAGCATGCTACAGGCCCAATATCAAGTCCCTGGGCCTCTTGGTTATTGAGAAGAAGTCGTTTGAAGATTATAGCCTATTTGACCCATGTGACCTTGAATGAAGGTCAAGGTCATTTATTTGAACAAACTTTGTAGCCCTTCTCCCCAGCATGCTACAGGCCCAATATCAAGTCCCTGGACCTCTTGATTAGTGAGAAGAAGTCGTTTGAAGATTATAGCCTATTTGACCCATGTGACCTTGAATGAAGGTCAATGTCATTTATTTGAACAAACTTTGTAGCCCTTCACCCCAGCATGCTACAGGCCCAATATCAAGTCCCTGGGCCTCTTGGTTAGTGAGAAGAAGTCGTTTGAAGATTATAGCCTATTTGACCCATGTGACCTTGAATGAAGGTCAAGGTCATTTATTTGAACAAACTTTGTAGCCCTTCACCCCAGCATGCTACAGGCCCAATATCAAGTCCCTGGGCCTCTTGGTTCGTGAGAAGAAGTTGTTTGAAGATTATAGCCTATTTGACCCATGTGACCTTGAATGAATGTCAAGGTCATTTATTTGAACAAACTTTGTAGCCCTTCACCCCAGCATGCTGCAGGCCCAATATCAAGTCCCTGGGCCTCTTGGTTATTGAGAAGAAGTCGTTTGAAGATTATAGCCTATTTGACCCATGCGACCTTGAATGAAGGTCAAGGTCATTTATTTGAACAAACTTTGTAGCCCTTCTCCCCAGCATGCTACAGGCCCAATATCAAGTCCCTGGACCTCTTGATTAGTGAAAAGAAGTCGTTTGAAGATTATAGCCTATTTGACCCATGTGACCTTGAATGAAGGTCAAGGTCATTTATTTGAACAAACTTTGTAGCCCTTCACCCCAGCATGCTACAGGCCCAATATCAAGTCCCTGGGCCTCTTGGTTCGTGAGAAGAAGTTGTTTGAAGATTATAGCCTATTTGACCCATGTGACCTTGAATGAAGGTCAAGGTCATTTATTTGAACAAACTTTGTAGCCCTTCACCCCAGCATGCTACAGGCCCAATATCAAGTCCCTGGGCCTCTTGGTTATTGAGAAGAAGTCGTTTGAAGATTATAGCCTATTTGACCCATGTGACCATCATTGAAGGTCAAGGTCATTTATTTGAGCATACTTTGTAGCCCTTCACCGCAGCATGCTACAGGCCCAATATCAAGTCCCTTGGCCTCTTGGTTCGTGAGAAGAAGTTGTTTGAAGATTATAGCCTATTTGACCCATGTGACCTTGAATGAAGGTCAAGGTCATTTATTTGAACAAACTTTGTAGCCCTTCACCCCAGCATGCTACAGGCCCAATATCAAGTCCCTGGGCCTCTTGGTTATTGAGAAGAAGTCGTTTGAAGATTATAGCCTATTTGACCCATGTGACCTTGAATGAAGGTCAAGGTCATTTATTTGAACAAACTTTGTAGCCCTTCTCCCCAGCATGCTACAGGCCCAATATCAAGTCCCTGGACCTCTTGATTAGTGAAAAGAAGTTGTTTGAAGATTATATCCTATTTGACCCATGTGACCTTGAATGAAGGTCAATGTCATTTATTTGAACAAACTCTGTAGCCCTTCACCCCAGCATGCTACAGGCCTAATATCAAGTCCCTGGGCCTCTTGGTTATTGAGAAGAAGTCGTTTGAAGATTATAGCCTATTTGACCCTATGTGACCTTGAATGAAGGTCAAGGTCATTTATTTGAACAAACTTTGTAGCCCTTCACCCCAGCATGCTACAGGCCCAATATCAAGTCCCTGGGCCTCTTGGTTCGTGAGAAGAAGTTGTTTGAAGATTATAGCCTATTTGACCCATGTGACCTTGAATGAATGTCAAGGTCATTTATTTGAACAAACTTTGTAGCCCTTCACCCCAGCATGCTACAGGCCCAATATCAAGTCCCTGGGCCTCTTGGTTATTGAGAAGAAGTCGTTTGAAGATTATAGCCTATTTGACCCATGCGACCTTGAATGAAGGTCAAGGTCATTTATTTGAACAAACTTTGTAGCCCTTCTCCCCAGCATGCTACAGGCCCAATATCAAGTCCCTGGACCTCTTGATTAGTGAAAAGAAGTTGTTTGAAGATTATATCCTATTTGACCCATGTGACCTCGAATGAAGGTCAATGTCATTTATTTCAACAAACTCTGTAGCCCTTCACCCCAGCATGCTACAGGCCCAATATCAAGTCCCTGGGCCTCTTGGTTATTGAGAAGAAGTCGTTTGAAGATTTGCCCTGCAGGTAGGGCGTAAGAATTGTACCTGCTGCCCCCATTGCATGATCGTAAGAGGCGACTAAATTTGGGATCTTATCTTTTCTCTTCTTTCTTAACAACTTTTTTCTTCCTAATGTCTCCCTTGACAATGCCTCACTTTTGGCCTTTAGTTGAACGTTCGCCCAAGTGAGGAAGGCTTTGGGTTCTGTCCCCTAGCCGAGACATACCAGAGTCTTTAAAAATGGTAGTTGCTACTCCTGCTTAGCGCTCAGCATATCTGGAGTGGGACGACTGGTTCGCCCGTTGTCAGTATAATGTGACCGGGTGGGGTGTGCTGCTGGGTGTCTTCGGCAGTATGCTTCAGTGAGGTAGCACTATAAATCGGCAAAAGTTCCGGCCTATCACAAGGAGACTTAACACGAACATACCGCAGCCTCCCAAAACACACATACGCACTCACCACACGCATACATGTCGCACGCACGGGAGGCCGTCCTTAAATGACCTTAGCTGTTAATAGGACGTTAAACAAAATAAACCAAACCAAACCAAACGTTTGAAGATTATAGCCTATTTGACCTTTAAAGAGGTGTTTTTAAATCACTAAATACCAAAGTGAGCGGCGCAGACACTCTTAGCCTTTTCTTTTTTTGAAGTGTTAGTCCAAATTTTAGTCCTAGTCCAAATGATGATGAGATTTAATCGGTGTTTCCTATGTTCTACTTCAATATTAGATGCACGACGGGGAAGCGCGACGCTTTCAGTTTTATTTGTCGGTGAACAAATTGTCGAATTTGATATTTGCGTCACGTGGTGAATAATTACTGGCCCGGTCGGTAAACTAAGGTATTTAGAGTTAGTGTATAATCCTAGGTGTTCACCAGGGAAGTGCTCTATAAGGAAACTTAACTGAAATCTTACATTTGTAATAGGTAAGTGATTTTCTTTGCTAATACCTGTAAACAATCTCCAACGATTGCACGTATTTATCGTAATATCGTTAATTTAGCAGTAGTACTACCTTTTGTTGGTAACCGTTTGATAACACACACAGACATCGCCTTGTAACTGGTATATGTTTGTTATTTCATGCTATAAACACATTAAATACTTCACAAATGCCAAATGTTTTCACATAAAATTTGTATTTAAAATTACCTTTTTTTAAGTAAATCACGTTTAATCTCGATAAATAAGTTGAAAGTAGCATATCTCTAATGTTAATTTCTAAATAATTTTACTGTAACCATACATATATAGTATTTACACGCTAGATAGTCGCATGTTCTATGTGTTCAAATATGATTTTTTTGTTTTGTTTGTTTGTGTTTTGTGTATATGTTAGATGTATTTAATGATTTGATCAGTGTGGGGCGTGGTCAATCGTGTCAATGACTCAGTTGACGTGGCTAGAGTTGATATGACCAACACAGAAACTGAGCCCTTGACAGGATTGATCGGGCTACCAGGGAACTGAATATTTGTGTGTGTGGGGGTTTGGTTTGGGTGGATGGGGGTGTCTATGTGTGTGTGTGAAGATAAATGTTTTAAAGGAATATACACATATAAGAGTAGATATAATATGTTTTGATGATAATGATGTGTCTGTAGAACAAGAGCGAAATGAGATACCAGTAGTAAGACGATGTTTCTGTTTCTTTCTGGGTATATGGTAGTTGATGTATGTTTATATGTCTATTTTTTAAATATAATATAGATATCTTCAAAAATAGAAAAACAAATTAAATATAAAAATAAATTACACGCTAACATCGGAAATCATCGTAGCCAATACCCGATATATACATTACAAACATACATCTAAATAACATATAAATAAGGATTGTTGGAATTATACATGTATATATTTATTTTTAAAACTTTATGTGGTCTAGCAGGCCATGCTGAACGACACGTAGAACGAATATTCATACCCTGCCTACACTGCTCTCCGGCAGGGTATGAAGTCCCTCCCATTACCGATAGTGTAGCAAGCCCCGGGCAGTATTAGCAGTGGTAAAAATTTTCTCGGATAAAAAAAACACATGTAAATTGATGATTCTGGTATCTATTATGAATATTCAAGCAACAAACCTGCACATTACTTCAAATGTTTGACAATAAATAGTAAAATCCAAAACGAGCAAGACACACGGAGATATCAGTTCAAACATACCGCCCTCTTTGATACAAGTGTAAAGGTCAATTTCCTTATAAGGAAATCAAAATAAATTGATGCTAATGAGGTTTCCCGCGAGATTTCAACAGAAAAACTTATTCGGAGTAATATATCTCGGTAAGGAAAGTCAATTCATTCTGAAATTATTTAATTACGCAAAGTAAGATTCGCTTTCTTCACAAGAGTTACAAAAGAGTGGTTTAATATCTCTGATTATGTATTTATTTATCGTAGTAGCGTCATCCATATATGGATCACGGGTTCCATATTTGGGTTAGAATCCTCGCGAGAGTTCTTCGAGAAGTATCATGGCGGATCACGGAGACAACTACGAGCAGTATGATATCAGAATATGCGAATTAAAGATTTCTAGATTAGACGGTAGGCTAATACATTGCAAAATTGTATTAGAAATGTTTAATTATACGAACTATTACTCCAAAGTTAAACGATATCCGCTATTTGTAGCATTTTCGAGCTTCACTGTTTTGCTAAACGACATGTGGCGCACATTTCTTTTTAGAATTTATAGTTACTAATTTGGTATTAGGTTGTATATGTTTTTAATAGACAGCATACATATGCAAAATATAACAACACTTACCTACATATATACGACAAAAATATCTTTTAACTCCATAATCGCAGAAAACACGATCGCGAGCAAAACACATTGCCATCACACTGCAGCGGAAACACATGGCCGGTGATAAACAATGAACCGACCGGACTCACCCAAGACGGATATTTGTAGTTTAAATAATAATAAAAATAGTACATGTAAAAAAAAAATTCTAAATATATATTTATATATTTCCATTTTTTCCAAATCAATATCAGTGAACAAATTGTGTTGTGCTCCATGCAATTGAATTTCTCAAATGGACTTTAGGAATAGATCTATATGTTCTTCATCAAAATGCAAAACAAAATGTACATTAAAAAGTCTCGAACACAATATCAAGTTAAATAAGAAATTAATATCAGCTATGTCAGATTGTTTTTTCTTCTTATTGCAATGTTAACAAAAAATACTGCAGCTAGCAAAACTCTAGTAAAGAAACAGTATTATGAAAAATCCATATCTAACAAAACTCAAACTATCTCATTCTTTAATTTCATGTCAAATTAGTGAATTTTATACAAACTCATTCGAAAAATGGAATCAAAAGTTGTATTTCATGGAAATATGTCGTAAGTATGCCTTAATTACTATAATAGATTTTACTCAAATTTAGGTAAAATATTTGATAATTGTTTAATAAGTTGCTATTGTATGTTCAATAACAATTAAAGTTGATTGTATTAAAAAAGGTATATTTTTTTAGAAAAACTTTGGCTAGTTATCATTTATTTGAATAGTTTGTGTTTTTGTCATGTGGTAATTTGAGTGTGAGAAAATGAGATGTGTATCATATGTCAGTTGCGTGGCGAGTGAGAGCCCCCCTGTGCGGGGACTTGTTTATATTTTGAAGGCTGACCTCAAGGCCCCAACCTTGGCAGCCTTCCAATTTTTACATGTTCTGGGAGATTAAATGTTTGTGTGAAAAAAAAACACACACACAATATATTCATTTCAGAGCCCATACTTTTCGTCACTTGTCATGTTTTACCTTTCACGTCTTTGTGTTGAATCTACGCTTGATCACTTTATTACTGGAAATGATAAAAACAATATAAATGACAAATAAATCCGCCGAGTGTCTTGTTTTAGCCAATGTTAATATGTTATATACATCAGAATGGACAGTCAATAGTTAACCATGAATGTCCTATATTTATTTTACAGGTATTCATTGATACAACATTGATTGTTCATGTTGTACTTTAATCACACCTGGTTATACAAAATGTATTTTTGTTATCATGTATTCTTATTTCTTACCAACACTGTACAATGTATTTTGCTATCAATGATAAATATGATTAAAATCATTTCATGAACAGTTTTCATTTCATATATCTTTAATATGAGGGCACTCACGCCGATCAAACCTGACGTCGGTCTATGTATAAGCTGGTAAATTATACGATTTAATAATAAAAAAAAACATTTGTAGACAAGAAAAGCTCCTTGTCATCTTCGTGACAGTCGAGACAGGTAACTCTTGAAAAGATGATTTTTTACAACACTTATTATACAATTGATACTGGTAAAATATTTATTGTACAAGAAAATCTTATTTAATGTCCGTTAGTCTGCCGCTATTTAAATGTTAGTCAAGCTCGCAGGCATTCCAATAGGTTTTTGTCACCTGTTAATTTCTTTCCGACGCACCATTCCCGGTCAAAATATAGGGCTCTTCTTGGGGTTGTTTGTATTCATGTCTTGGTGTTTAATTTGGAGTTAGTTTTGCTAACTTGCTATTTTTGTCTTGTTGATATTTGGGATATTTTAAACTTGTAATCGTCAATAAGTATAGTTGTGATATGTGTTAAGAAGCGAACATCAATATCCATAATCAAGATATCCAAATAATTAAGACCTGATTCTGTCTATTATGTTATCCGGCAATAATTTCAAGTCCCGTTCCTTTACACAAGTAAATCTACTCTGTGTAAACTGGCATCGGCTTCGTTCTGGTTCAGTGTGCTTCTGTGGTTTTGTAGACGCCCGGTTGGTGTTTACATATTGTCGATACATTGACTACATGTCTGCATTGTCAGCCAAACACCTGAACTCCTTTCATGTGCACCAACGGAAAAAGGAAACACAAGGTCATTTTCGATTTGGGTTGTTATTTTACATGATGTTTTGATGATATGGTCATTGTGGCGGTTTCTCAATTATTTCATCGTTCCTGAATACATGTTTAGGAATTTTGTTGTCTGGTCATAGACGGTGTTTGCGTGAATAGCGTTAAATCAGGGGTACACTACGCCGTTTCCTGATCCAAATCAGTAGCGTGTGTGCCCTGCTCTTGCATTGCATCAGTCGCTGATCTTACTCTCCTTAACATTAAACCCACGTAGGTTTTTATTGCCATTATTGCCATGGATACCATTACACTCCAGAATAAACTCCAGAATGGCGCGCTTCCAAACTGTATTGTCTAGCCTGTCCCACAAATGGGGACATATCTGGACAGTAAAGAGGCCAATTAAAGACATGGAATGTCGTTTTGAGCAAGAAAGTCAGAAAAAAACCCTGGAAACCTACGGCCTCGTGTTGTCCTGCAGCAACGTAATGATGGGTTGATGGGTAAAAGGAAGAATGTATGGTCTCAAGACCTGATCCTGATATCTTACTGCTGTAATATTAAAACGGATACCGACGAGAGGTGTTTTCTCGCCTTGAGATATCCCTGCCCATACCATTTTCGTTACACAAGCCGTCCGAAATCGGTTACGGATGTGCGAGAGACGTATGCCACTATATTTACGTCGCTACGTAATACTTATAAAATTGGGAGTATTTCTTTGAATGGGAATTTACACTTCTTGACAATGTGCGACCAGTTTATCATAGCACGGACACAGCTTGACTACAGCGACGTATATGCGACATTACAAAAATCACTGCTACCTACCTCATTTGGATACATTGAAAAAGGATGACAGATGACTCGTGCATTAATTCTTTCAGTACCGTTGTCGACTATAGTCGACATAAAAATGTGCTCCCTTCCCCGTTGTCGACTATAGTCGACATAAAAATGTGCTCCGTCCTCCCCGCTGTCGACTTTAGTCGACAGACTAAGTTGACGTTTTTAAAGTGTTGATTTGTTGACAGCATCAACCGATAAATACAATTACCAAATGCAATGATTTATAAAATGTGTTCAAAGCTTTTGAAACAAACACTTTGGTTGTTAAATAATTTTTATTTCGATTGTTTTACGTGTTTTTTCGGTAGAGTAATAGTTGATTTTTTCTCAATATGTTCTTAATGTAAACAATATGGCGGCTTGCTACATTTGCATTTTAGATATCAGTCTAGGACGTTTCAGAGTGATAAATCTGATCTAGATATTATTTTGTTAAATATTTCTTAATCATGTACAAAGATAACACTAACCTTTCTGTTTCTATATGAAAATAACAACACACCAAAAATGCACATGTAGTCTGTCATTTTGTTTAAACTTCCGGGGGCGAGCCTAATAACTACTTCCGGTACGAAATCCGGAAAGAACACAAAGTACGGAAAGAGTTAAGACGGAGGCGAGTTTTGTTAAAAAGAGAGACCTTTCAAACAAATGTCGTAATAAAAATGGTTAATTGTCGATATTGTCACAGTTGATAATAGAATGATGTGTGCGAAAGTTATAGCCATGTTAACATTAACATTTTGAACCTATCTTTTCCATTATAAAATTAACATTGCTGCACAGTACGAATGGATAAAACAAAGATAAAATGTGGTTTTGTGTTTTGTTTGTATACATTGATTACATGTAAACAACACAACTATATTATAATTTCATTCTACCTTCAATGATAAAGCAGACCCTCTACACTCCGAAACTCCCTACGAACCGGCGAAATTGTAATCTCCATGGTGTCCGGTTTGGACAAAGTCCACTGTATATTATAAGGTGCTTCGATTACAGTATTTACTTGAATTCAGGCTATACACACATATATATACTGAGTTATCTCAGTACCATAGAGTTTTGTTATATTTTTATATAGACTATTATGTAAATAGAATAAACACACGAGGCTGGCTATTTTTATACCATTATTATACCATTCCAGTATGTGTTTATGTTCAGATTTGAATATATTATTGTAATTCATGGATTATATCGGCCATATCGGTAAGTAACTGGATATAAACCATGTACAAAAATTGATCTCGGGTAGAGACTGGGTATTACGGATAATAAGTTACAAATGTACGTGGCAGCAAATGAATGGAAGTACTTGGACAGAGTGGAGAGGGCAAGGACATGTGACCAAGAGAAGGAGGATAGAGAGGAGGCGTAACGATAGCGTGACATAGAGGACTCTAGTCATCTGTTAGACTTAAGGTGTAGCAGGAAAAAAGACAATGTCAAGATCAAACTCCGAGGAGTCAAGGTCAACGTTACTTCGACCCAAACTACCCAAGATTGATGATCCAATGGATGACATGTGCGCTTTTAGAGCGATTTGAAAAGTTTGCTATCGCGTTCAGACATACGAGCCGTGCGCCTCAGTTCACTGGTAAAGAATTACACGTCTATTCAAACATGCCATCAACACAGAATAATGATAATGATTTATTGCAGAAAAACTACTCGTAGACATGAACAATATATGGAAGCTTGTGGAGGAAGTATCACAAAATCTGGCAAGGTCATCGGTTATACCTCAATAAGGCATATCAGTCATCATCTCTTCATATCCGCAGCAGCAACATGAGCGAATGATAAGACAACAAAATATGTGAAAGATATATCGCCTTATATTATGTAGATGGAGACTGGATCGGATCGGAAACACAGAATGGAAGGTAAAAGGAGACCGGCAGCACTTTGTTAGTCTCTGTAGAAGAAGAAAAGGGCGGTAATAGTGGAGTGTTTATGGAAAAGGCAAGCAGTAAGAAGGAATCAGATACAGCGGTAAAGGAATTATAACGAGTAGAAGACAATTGAATGCCTGCTCAGCTTGGATATATGGTATATATCCCGGTGCGTGTTTTGAAGGACACCGGATGTAGCTGTCAGGGAAGCGCTTGTAAATCCTGACCAACTTACCGACAGGGAATTTTCATGCATATATTGGTGTATTTATGTGGAAATGTTATGGTTGAAGGAATCATCACCATGATGGATGACAATTTGTGGAGAATAAGGCATGCACAACAACTAAAGAGGAAAAGCAAGTGTGGGGTTTTTTTCTGCGTTGTCGGTTATTACTGTACCGAAAGTTTGTGCAAAATTTCGCGGATGTCGATAGACTTCAAAAAACAGTACAACCAAATCAAGTAGACTGGGAACCAGTAGAGGCAGAAGCGTTTAGTGGTCTGAAGGACCTCTAGTATATATGGATCATAGTCTATTGATGTAAATTCAGAAAAGTCAATAAGAAAACAGTAGAATTAATTGATTGACTTTGTTTCTGTAGAACTACAAATTCTGCATCAAAACCAATAAATGATAAGAAAATCTACCTGCCGATTATTCCAGTAGGCTGATTCATATTTTAGAATCTGTGCCAGCAACAGGATTAATTCAATAGTTTAGAAAACGTGTTATTTGTGTATTTTCTTAAGTGGAGGATAGGCAGCATAAAAAGCAATAGGTTGTATGTAGTGCATGTAGTATATGTTGTGTATCTTATGTAAAATCCTTTTTTGAAATATATGGACATGGTGTTTAAAGACGATTTGAATAAGTACGGGCGCATTTGTCGCCCTTATTTAGGCTTCTAGATAGATAACGGACGAAAGATTCCATGAAGATTGGAGCGTAGTTAACAGACGGCGGGAATATCGACATTTAAAATGTGAATGTTATGGAAAAAAGGAACTTTTCACGGACTATGAAGACAGAATTACGTTCTAATGCCGTTTTGCTTTTAACTTCTTGTGATAGTTCTGAATCCTGTAGTAACCGGGTTTTTTTTATTTTGATAGCGTACTTTAACAGATACAGTTCACTTGTCTTTGTTGATTTTATGTTATTGATTTTAACTTTTAAAATCTTTACCTTTGTTTCCCCTTACGACCATACAATTTATATGCTGCAACACATGATCACAACGACGAACAGAAATTGTCCCTGTTGCATTTCGGTCCACACCTTTGTGTGTGGAAGATATCCTGTCGTATTTTGGACCCACGTTACAGATCCTGTACAAGCTTGTTTTTATAAAACAAATTAGGACAAACTACATATGTATATAACAAATACACATTATGTGATAGAATATACGAATTATAAATAAATAGATGACATGCGTATCACAATCCCACTAGAGATTCCTTGATTATAAGCCTTGTAGACAGACTGTTAGACCTCATTGTTTGCCGTTACCAGGCATGCCACTTTGATATCCCTGTGAATATTGGAACCCTTCTAGATTATACACACGTATATCATTAACGCAAAAGAGAATTTCAACCAAATCTGGTCGGATATATACGTGGGGGAGCGCAATCATAATTTATATAAATGAGGCTGGTCAAACCTTTCAGGACAGAGTGGCGCAGCCCCAGATCGGGAACTTTACTAGAATTTTGCTTTTAAATGCTTATCTCCTTTAATGTCTTAATGGATTACAACCAAATTTGGTCTGAATCGTCAGTGCGGGAGAACAGTCATAACTTCCATAAATTAGGCTGGTTCGACCGGAGGGGACTGAAATTTTCACTTATATGCCACTGTTTGAGATATAAAACCTGCGTCATCTTCATGTAATTCTTTTAGATAAATAGTTGTACAAATATTTATTGGTTTGTTTAAACAGCAGCTGTTCAAGAATGTACCAAAATGATGATAATAGACAATATTTATTTAGAGTAAATTATGGCGGAACCTCCAAAGCGTGTAGCGGTTATTGGAGCAGGAGTTGCAGGACTTAGCGCACTCAAAAATCTACTCAATTCAAAGAAGGATTATGTCCCGACATGCTTTGAAAGAGGAAGTGACGTTGGTGGACTTTGGTTGTATGACAAGAACACACATATCGATGACAACGGAATGCCTGTCTTCACAAGTATCTACCGGGATTTAATGTAATTATGAACAAAACAATAAAATGTAAAGTCAATGATTAATCAATAACACAACAAATTTTCACAAAATATCGAACCAACGACTTTGACGATTTTATACTGTATGTGATGAAGATGTTTAAGTTGTGCAAATCTTCAAAACTAAATGAGGATATATGATGTCGTATTCAGATCGTCATACGTATTGTATTTCCTAAAATGACATTGTTTTCCTTATCAGTTTTATGTCCATATAATAAGTAATCCTGATCAAGTGTGAATCACAAATGTTTTATTTTCAGTACCAATATTCCAAAACATTTGATGGCATTTCCTGATTTCCCCCATAAACCTGGACCGTCATTCCTTTCTAGGCCTGAAGTTTGCGATTATCTGCAAAGATATGCCGATTTATATGACCTCAGAAAGTACATCAAGGTACAGTTTAGAGTATGTGGAGCCAGTCTCATTGCATTGCATGTAATGATGCATTTACTGTTTAACACATTTTGTTGAATATATTTAATATTCTGCCTAACGAAAATCTATACTAGACTATCAACACATAAACTTATTTTCAAAATAGTTAACACGTACACAATTTTGAAATTTTTAAAGCTGTAGGTATGTCCCACATGATATGATAACCAAAAACGCATTAATCTGTTTAATGTTTGGTCTGATTCTCATTTGTCAGGCTTTTGTTACCCGAATGACCTTTCAGTGTTTGTGGGCCGTTAAGAATGCTATTACTAACTACCTAGCATGCAATATTACATAATCAACCAGTAATAACAAAAGTTGTATTGCCTTAAGTATTGCAATTTTTTACCATTTTTAAATAAAAATAGTTAAGGATTCAAATAGGGGTTGCTGCAGGTCTGTAAGTTTATCGAATATGAATAATATAGATTTATAAATCAAATAATAAACAAAGAAAGTCGGTTTATCATTATTATTATTTCCTTTTTACCGTACAAATTGAGAATGTGTAAAATGCTACTATTTCTTTAATTTTGCATAGATGAACACGTTTGTTCAGGATGTTCGCCCAAATAGCAAAGATTGTCATACTAAATGGACATTGAGCTATGTCGATGTGAGGAACAAAGACGACGTCCTCACTGAAGTATTTGATGCCGTGATCGTATGTAATGGGTAGGTTGTGAACTTGACATGAGATAAAGATAACCTTTTTTCCGTACAGGGCACAAAGAACATGACAAATTTAATCAAATTCGATTTTTTGATGCATGATCAAGTATGGGTTTATTTATGTAAGATATTAATAGTTACCAACTAAATCGATATATTTGAGGCTATTATAGATATATATGTTGGCTACATTATGTAAATGTAACATATCTATCATTTTGCAGATGAATAGTTACTTGGAATAACTTTATTTATCATTTTAGTAAATTACAGTTCTCATTACGAAAATGCCAAGCACGCCCAAAAAATGAGATATTTTAACTCTGCATATCTAAGGAAAAATAACAAAAACAAAAAAACATTTTTTTCTTGTAATAAAGCATAGGGATGTAATTCACATATATATGTTATCATGTCACAAATACTCGATACTTATGTAAATCAGTGTTATATGTCAAAGGTAATTTTTTGTTATCTATTTACTTGTGTCGCAAGTCATCACGAGAAGATGAATTCTCCAGAAATCGAAGGCATTGAGGAATTCCAAGGTGAAGTATTCCATAGTCACCATTACAGGACTCCGGAGAACTTCAAGGGCAAGAATGTTGTTGTCCTAGGGGCGTCCTTTTCTGGACAGGATATAGCTGTCGGGATGTCCGCGTATGCAAAACAGGTATAAACATTTGGAAAACTACATGGATATTCAAATAAATACAATCATTTTGCTTTTGTAATGCATTGTCTGTATACTGAGAAGAGAATATAATCAATAAACTGCTCTTAAAACATTTTTTTAGGAATTGTTTTGGATTAAAATGGTGATTAAATATTCATAATGAAGGAAAATGATCTATCGATTGATTGTATCGTCATAAATTGTCTCCTATGCCCAAAAAGTATATATGTATATCATGTATGTTTATTTTTTTTTAGTTAATTCTTGTAACAGTATCATATTTAATCGTTTTATTCAGGTTTTCCTCAGCCATCTGAAAGATACTCTCCAAACGTCGTTGCCAGCAAATGTCGTTCAAAAAACCGGTATAAAAAGGATGAAGAAAAGCAGAGTTGTGTTTCTCGATGACACAGAGGCAGAGGTCGACGTTCTTGTGTTCTGCACTGGTTTTCTAACCAACTTCCCATTTCTATCCGAGGACATCGTCCAGGTAAATTCTGAACGTGTCACCCCAGTGTACAAGCACATCGTACACATTAAATTCAACACTCTGCTGTTCGTGGGTATCCCTCGACTACTGTCCTATTTTCCACAAAATTTCGAGATAGCGAAAGTAGTAGTTGCCATTTTGGACGGTACCGTCGCGTTACCTCCAGAGGATCAGATGATAGAGGATGCTGAAAATGATTTCGCTGACAGAAAACGAGAGGGACTTGATGACACCAAAGCTCATTTTATGGGAGATGGGGATCGCCAATGGCGCTTCAACAAGGATATAGCTAAAATGGCTGGACTTGATCCACTCCCTACGGCCTTTCAACGTCTCTGGGACTATGTTACGATTCAAAGAGATACAAAGTTCCTCACTTTCCGCAAACAAAATTTTGAAATAACTGATACTGAGACATTTGTAGAAATAAACTGACACTGACCCCGGAGACATGGTTATGAGTTTAACTATTGTTCCATGTAAATAGGATCGTGTTATAATCCGAAATTATATCATATAACCTAAAGCATAGACAGAGGCATATAGGATATACTTATATTTATGTTGCTTAATCTAGAAGTAATTGTAACTGTTATAGGTAAACACCCTATGTGTACACTTTTGTTTCTGTATATGTATTGTACATATTTTGTGAAACAAAAAAGAAGGCCAGGCAAGTTAGCTCTTACAGCGTCCGAATTGGTCTGTTGATTTGATTTTGTTTCGGATTCGGGCTTAAACAAACAAAATAGAAAAAACTACAATGTGTCATTTCCCTTTTTACAATATTGTAAGTTCTCAATAAGCATTTAAAATGAACGTATGCATTGTATAACGACTGCCCTTCAGGTCTGCACATGTTGATAGGTGATTATCAAAAAAATAATTTAAATGATATACAAGGATATTTCTTATCAGATGACATAGCGTGATGCAGAGAAACTCGTATGCTTAATATATCATATCATGTTTTTGATTTTTTTGAAGTACGTACATTTTGTTGGAAAGGTCAACAGGAAACATTGTGCAAATTTTGAACAATTATCTTTGATGTGGGAACGAAATGTAAAGTATGAACTTGCAGGTAAATCTAAATTGAACAGCACAGATTATTTAACCATGTCTAATTTTTGCAATAAAATGTAACATTTCAAATATAATTAATTTTGTCATTTATTGAATAACTCGATTGTAATGATTTTACAACAAACAATGACTTTTCCGGGCTACATTGGGTTTGGTTTGGTTTATTTTGTTTAACGTCCTATTAACAGCTAAGGTCATTTAAGGACGGCCTCCCGTGCGTGCGACATGCATGCGAGTGCGGATGTATGTTTTGGGAGGCTGCAGTATGTTCGTGGTAAGTCTCCCTGTGATAGGCCGGAACTTTTGCCGATTTATAGTGCTACCTCACTGAAGCATACTGCCGAAGACACCCAGCAGGACACCCCATCCGGTCACATTATACTGACAACGGGCGAACCAGTCGTCCCACTCCTAATATGCTGAGCGCTAAGCAGGAGCAGCAACTACCATTTTTAAAGACTCTGGTATGTCTCGGCTAGGGGACAGAACCCAAAGCCTTCCTCACAGCGGCGAACGCTCAACTAAAGGCCAAAAGTGAGGCATCGTCAAGGGAGACATTAGGAAGAAGAAAGTTGTTAAGAAAGAAGAGAAAAGATAAGATCCCAAATTAAGTCGCCTCTTACGATCATGCAATGGGGGCAGCAGGTACAATTCTTACGCCCTACCTGCAGGGCAGTTCTGGGCTACAACTTGAAAACAAATATTAAAACGATCTGTACACGCATAAAGCACGTATGTTTGTAATAAAATTTAACATTTCAAATCTAATTAATTTTGTCATCTATTGAATAACTCGATGGAAACATTACATGCCTGCTTGCTTTTTTCAATTTTTTTTTCAAGTTTCATTTTATTTCAGTATCAAAGGCCTCCAGCCCACTTTACATGTAAATGCAAATATAAGTATAAGTAGTTCCAACTGTAAAGCAGTTATCATTATTTAACTAATTATAAATACACTAATTAATAAGCATAAGAGAAAGTAACATGATTTGAGTCATTTAATTCATATACATTGCACCTTACAGCATAATTTACACAATACATCAAATAATTAATCATACAAAGAAGTAAACTCACAAATAGTGCCTTTAGATATATTTAATGAGATTAGATGGATCTCTCGTAATATAATTAGAGAGTAAGTAGCATAAATATCATAAATGCATACAACACAATTGTATATAATAAATGTATTGGATTTGGGACATAGTCTTCACGAGCTTTAAATGCTCGTATCAAAAAAGTACAAAAAGATCTACAACACCGTACATCACTCACTAAGATAGCAAACTTCTCAAGTACATCCAAGTGACTCATACTTACAGGTAATTTAAAAAACAACTCATTTCTGAGCTCATCATACCAAGAACAAAAGCACACAAAATGTATATCATCTTCAAGTACCAATCTCCTGCAAACATTGAGACAGTATATACAAAGTCTGTCATATCTGGGAGTACCATTCCATCTACCTGTTTCAACCGCAAGATGATGATTACCACTTCTGAAACGCGCTAATACAGTACGTATATACCTGTTCATGTTTTGAATAAGATAATCTTCTTGACAAAACATACTTTTTAACTGCCTATATGTACATAATTTGACCATTGTTGTTCAATATATCATACTATGATTGCAAAAAGGTATCTACCAACCTCGTTTAAACAGTTTGGAGAAAAACAGAAATGTCTCCAACACCCTGATTTAGCCAAGCTTCATTAAAGCCCAGACTTTATTATACTATAGTATTTGTCTCACATAAGTGGCCCAAGTTATTCTACCTGCAAGATCTAATCTATACAACATTTCATAGCAGGCTTTTGGATACCTTATAGCTGGCATAGACATTACTTTCAGCCAGTATCTTACTAGTCTCAATGTATATATACCATGTAGGGGGTATCTCCCAAGCTCACCGTACAAAACATTTCTGCTGGTACTTGAATTGACGCCTAAAACTCGTCTACAAAACTTCAAATGTACAGATTATATTGCATCACTCCGGGCAAAACCCCATACTTCAGTACTTTGGTTTGGTTTCGTTTTTTTTTTTTTTTTAACGTCCTATTAGCAGCCAGGGTTATTTAAGGACGTGTCAGGTTTTGGAGGTGAAGGATAGCCGGGATACCCGGAGAAAAACCACCGGCCTATGGTCTGGACATTAACAAAGTATAGGAGTTATCATATGATCAAAAAGGTAAAATGCTGTATAAACTTCTGAATAACAAATGAAGCTTTTTCAGCTTGCTGTGCAAGAGTTTTACAACACAGACCCCATGACATTTTTGGAGTAAGTTCACAATTTCAATCTGTTCTCCTTTGTAAAACCATTTTTCATTACCTTTTACAATTTCACCTCTTCTAAATACAACAATCGTGGTCTTATCCAGGTTTACTTTCATACCATATTCGTCACAAAAAGTAGATACACAATCAATTTGTTTCTGTAACTATCGCACTGTATCTGCTAAACTTGCGATATCATCAGCATACAAGGATGTAATGTTGTGAACATTTTCATTAATAAACACACCTCTGCATCCATGGCTGTCCATTAATTCAAGCAGTTCATTTGGAAACAAAACAAAATGCAGTGGACTGCCCGTACAACCCGGCATTGTGCCCACTGAGCAATTGACAAATTCAGATAAAACAAGTTTGTCTACCTTCACACAGGATTTTAAGAGAGTACATAGATGATATGATACAAGAAAAAATCTACCTTTGACATTATTTTTCAAAAGAACATATCTAAGTAATGTATGCTGAATACTGTCAAAAGCTTTTGAAAATACAATATAAACTACCCTTGTGTTTAGTGATGTACATTTGTACAATAGCAATTGCTTTTATATAGATCAATTCTTTCTGAATTCCACTTAAGGTAGACCGACCCTTCGGGTTTCCTCTGATAGATCTCCTTAATTTTATTTTCATTTCAATGTTAATTATGCTCTTATCACAAAAAGCACATAAAAAACATATCTCACCACGTTCGTTTTACTACCAGGGCCACATAAAGATACGTATTAATTAATAGCTGAACCATATTTTTAAGGACTTTGATAGATTTTATCTTTCCCCGATAATATTCACCTCAAGCATAAAAAGAAGTTTATATCTTATTTATATCATCAGTATGAGCAATATCATTCATAATTATTAAAAAAAGAGAAGATTCTTTGGGTGGTTAACAAAATATGGCTATTTTTATACGAAAAACATGTTATTTTTAGTGAAAAATTGATTTGAAAAAATACACGTTTATTTTTTTCCTGAAAAAATGAACAGAAAAATGACCCCCTTTTTTTTGCTTAATTAAAAATTTCAGATGTATGCTTTAAGAAAATAAAATAAAAATAACACCTCACCATATTACTTTTCACACTATGGCCGTTTACTTTGCTGGTACCCCAAAACTTTTGCTTCAAGTATTGCTCAAATTACCAAATTAGAGCAGTTATTTTGGAATCTGAGATTGATGATTTTTTTTTGTTAAATCTTTACCATTTTCTTTCATAAATTATATTGTAATCTATGTTACTGGTGCTTTTTTTTTTGCTTTTTTTTTTAAAGAATTTTATTTGTTTGATTTCCCAAACGCAATTAACATTTTCCGGATATTTTCCTCTTTTCTTGATGAAAATTAGAACATTACACTAACGGTCCTTCAGACGCTTGCTTCTAATACGCCATGTCAAACGAAGCGTATCGGTGATACAGAATGCCAGAACATGCACAATATATGAGCTTCATTTGCAGCGCTAAACAATGTTACTCGAGTGTCGAGTGTCGAGCGTTCCAACCTATGCGATAATGCAATTTGAATGAAGGCAAAGCCTTAGAAGAGCGCAGCTATGACAGTAATCACTCACCGTAACATGTATATACTACCACATTTTCAGATTTTAGAATTTAGGGGGGGGGGGGGGGGGGGGGGGGTTAATTTAATTTAATTTAATTTAAAAGAATTTAAAAGAATGACACACAAAAAATAGGCCAAAATATAATAGGTGATTATACCACTTTTTAAAAAAAATCTAAATCTAAACATGTAAACACATTGTAACATAAACTATGTATTACATCTAAACATCTATACATGAAAGTATATATGAAAATTCCTTAGCCAGTATGTAAATCCCATAGCCCAAGTCATTTTTCCATAGACCCATTTTGTAAACATATTGTTGAAATGTAGCATTACTGTCACGCAAACGCTTGCATCATCCAGTAATAACACGCTATTATGGGTTAAAAAACCTCTATTTTAAGCTCTGATTACATATCATCATTTGTCAGAAAAAATGGAATGTTGTTTACATGGATTGTAATGTATGTCAGGACTCAAACTTTTCATAGCCATTGGGGCCAACACTAAGAAATTTTACATAGACCGACCAGGTTTTCTATAGCCTCTGGCCATCGGACCACCTTTACTTTCGAACACTGCTGTAACAGAATTGTTTATTGTTTGTCCTGATGTGAATTTCATTGTCTTTACTTTGCATTGTTGGATTCCAAATGATCGTGCACTTAATAATGGCATCAGTATTCTACTGCCATATTTCTTTGCTTCTAACAACGTAAAAGGGCAGACGATACAACAATATTTTCATGATATATATAACATGAAAGCGAATTTAGTGCCTCCGCAAGGGGTTGAACCCGCGACCCTCTGCTTACTGCTCCGTCGCTCTACCGACTGACTTAATGGAAATTCCCCCACCTGAAATCACTATGTACCCTATTTTCAATTAAAACCTGCCTCACTATTCCTCACTTTTCAAACGAGTTCGCCCCGAACACACATTAACCCAGGTTTTATCCCCAACGAAGCCTCTCATTTTCATATAGCTTGCACTTGGAATGGTCAACCGATGTAACAGAAAAGCAAGTAGTGTGCCTCCACCGTCATCGAACCGCGACCCCAGGCTTTACTCACCGGGTTCAATCGTACTGACCGGGCGCCGGTGCTTACACCTGGGCATCGATGAATTTTACACCCTTTTGAAGTTCAAAAATAGCAGGTAAATGCAAAATCCTGCATTCTAGTGTATTTCACGATAGATTCATACCTGGTGTGTTTTATAAAAACGAGATGTTTTTTAATGATTTTATATTATTATTTCGCTGATTGATACGGGAATTCGTTTTTTAAGATACCCTTACTTTGACAGTTTTAGGGGGGGGGGGGGGGGGTAATACTCATTATCCATTTAATCATTTATTCCACTTTACATCGCTCGCATATATAAAATTTAAGTTATTGATGAATTACCTGATTAATTGAGTGTGTAAGCATCAAACGCTACTCTAATAATAATCAAGCTGGCTGAAGTGCTTACAGAATTATGAAACTGAGTTAAAATGAGAACGAAAAGAGAATACTTGAGGGGGAAGTAGTGGTTATTTTGTGTCAACGCCAGACTTTTATAGTATTTTAGGGCTAACGCCAGAATACCCAGAACAACCTCATATTCTTATCGGTATTGTGTGTGGTATATACATTTTTAACTAGTCATGTAGGGGTCCATTTTTAAAAAATTGAAGATTGGCATAGCCCTAAATAGATGGCAAGTACAATAAAAAATCAAAATATCAAACAACTATCAGCTATTACCCCATCAAAATTTTAACTTCGAAAACTTCCAACTGATACTGCTTGTTCATGGTATACGTATAATGTCCCGGCCCTGTCTTGAACAAGTTATTGAGCACCATTATATGCAATCTTTTTGATTGAAAACGAAGTTCAACAACTACCGAAATGTTGCAGTTGAAGAAAAGGAAAGGACGATCTCATCACTGCATGGCATTAAAACATGCTATCTTATTAGTCCGTGATATCGCAAACGACGTCCTGTGCATGCACCTGTTAAATAAAGTATGCCGAGATGACCCCAAAAAGTGCACCTGGTGACAGTCGATTATATAATCGCATGACCTTTGAACCCCGTATGTAAATTAAGAATCTGGACAGGCTCAGGGAGCCGTTTGAGAAATGGCGTTCTGAGCGAGGAATTCGGCGATGTTTTTACGGATTATTGTGTTTTGGATGTAACAATTCGTATTGAGTGGCACGGTAGGTTAAAGATGCATGTTTTCTGATGACGGTCGCATATAGTGTGCGCCGTGTTAGTTTGAATAAATGTGTTATTTAGTCGGTTGAAGTGAGATGGGGTGCCGTTTCGCTCGTGGCGTTGTTGCCAACCTTCAGCTTAACAGATTACACAAACCACTGTTAAAAAAAAAAAATTAAAATAACATTTACTATGCAAGCGCCTGTGGCCTAGACCGATCACAAGAAATGTGTTTTATAGGCCTACAGTTAATTAAATACAATATTTATAATATATCCAGAATATGAGTGAAAAAGGCACTTAACATCTACATCAATTTCACGGGTTTAAGGTTTTTGAAAAATTGTCGAATGTCAACGTAAATTTCGTGAGAATTTATATAGATCTTTTATTGTGTTTACTACCCATGCGTTTCCTCCTTTTTCTGATCTGTATCTACCCGCGGTTGGAATATGGTTGACTACCTCGCATTCTGAATAACAATATATCAAATGTAAAGTGCGCAAGGCCGAACTACGTTCCCCTAACAATATACAATCTGACAGATGGAGTACATACTGAAGTAATTGTTGGTTGCCGCAAAGTGCACATGCTTTTAGAGCATCGGTCAAAGTCCCCAACTCCACTATGCGTCGGCCCGTGCGCCATGAAGTGTCCTCTTGTTCTACATTGCCATAAATTGGAGATGTGCTAACCTCTTCCTGACTTGATATAAATTGTCTCCGCCGAGACTGTAACTAACGTTATATGGTCGTCACACATTGGCACATTACATGTATGTGATACATCGGCGCTGTCCTTGTTTTCAATGAACCATCTTTAATTTATGTTCTCACTTCATTGAAAGCATAAGCCTTACCTAGTCTTTTAGTTTTACAAAACTGACCCCTTTACCTCTTGACCGCATCGTGCTGTAGGCCTAAACATTTATCTCCCAGCTGACTTGAAAATTAAACCAGATGTAACTACATTTTTTGTATTCGTGAATATAATCAAGGGCCCGGATCGCCGGACTCACGTCTGTGACGTCACAGAAGGGTCGGTCTACCTTAAGTCAAACCATGTTGTAGTGTGTGACTGGTCCTCATTAATGACTGTCTGCACAACACCACACGGTATATAAATAGAACACTCTAATGGAAAGTGTTCAGAACTGTCTTCACGTAATATATTAAATTGTGAAACATTGTAAAAATAAACTAGATGAGACAAGTAAATAGTCATTACCACTGCTGCCAAGATGAATGCTTGCTTTTAATTCGTTGCTATGCAGTTCGAATTGTCATATTAACAAGCTGGTTTTATTGCCGATGTTGTGCCTTTGGCTACTGCTCATATACCAGTTTCACTCTTTTCTCTGTACCTTGTCAACCGTAAAACTGTAACAACTGTATTAAGTTTTAATTGGATGAGAAACGCGTTTCGACCTTGCATACAGTAATATGCACACACGATGATTTTTGCCTTAAAATATACAAATATCACATACAAATGAAAAGTCTTTTGCATCCATTAGGTCAACCAAATAACAAAAAAAAAAACTTTTTCGCAGGTCTTGTCAAAAGTTGCAAACAGCTTAACTACATATCAACAGCACAAGACCCATGTTTATCCATCATATATTACAATAATTGAAGTGATTTTCGCAATTAAATTGTACATATTTACAGGTTTGTAAAATATAACTTACAAAAATGTTTATCACTGGGTTTGCCCTGTATATGACCCTTAATGATGGACTCCCCAGTGTGCGAGATGCCTGAGTGTGTATATGTTTCAGGACTTACATTTACATTTGACTGAAGTACTGATGCGTGTACGCTTTTGAATATGAAGACGATTTAATCATTTGCTGTACAATAAATGTTCAGTTAATGTCAAGTGTTAAATCATATACTTCAGATGAGTATGAAAAATATTTTATCGAATCATGTTCAGGTACTGTGAGAACAGCAGGCAGGGGGGCAGTCAAGACTTAATGGCAGGGAAAATACCATACACCAATACTATAAAACTCTTTCATATGTAGGTATACATAATATATATGGAGATTCAGTCCAAAAAGCCGTTAAACCTGATGCATCCAAAGAGAGCCATTTTGTTGACGTCATGGCGTCACGTTGTCATTATTCTTCATTTTGACGCCATAGTCAAATCAAGAGGTTTTATTAGATAGATTGTCAAGGACGTAATTGATACAGTCAGTCAGCCACTCTTCATCTCTACGTCAGCAATTTATTCAACCAATGATTAGAATTTAAATGGATTTGTCTTAGAGCATCCCTGTACTATACGGGTCTTATATTGTGCTAATGATAGAGCTTAACCCTTCGGTGCTCAGGGCTGATAAACCGTCTAATACTAACAAGTCTTAACATAATTCACTGTATAACAAAATATCGATCGCCATTCGTTCCAACTTTTTATAGAGCGTATACAGTGTATTGTTGAAGACGTTACGTTCTTTTGCGATGACATTTTACTTCTTTTTGTGTCGTATCTGACCAGAGATATTGATGGAATATTTAATCAAGCAATCAATCAAGCCAGCAATTTATCGCTATTCGAGGTACTGATAGGCATATCGCACGCACGAGAGGACGTCCTTTAATGACCTTAGCTTTTGATAAAACATTCAAAAAACAAAACCAAACCAAACCAACTTTTTAAAGTACACATACAAAGACAAGGTTTATGGAATGTTAATTAGGGCCCGTATCGAGGATACAGTGCCCAATGGTATTACATTTGTCTGTCTCTCTGTCCGTTCCCTATTTTAACTAATAACTGTAACTTTGACATGTATTGACTGATTCACATGAAACTTGGTCCAGATGTGAAATCATGAAAATACACATACAGCAAAACAGTCATGTTCAGTGGTCAAAACAAACCTCAGTGGTCAAAGTCATCACGTTCATAGTTCTGGTCCAATCTTTTTACTGATAAACTGATAAATTTCTCATATCTTTACTAAGAAATATTTTATTATAACATAATAAAGGTTCGGGTCAAAGATCAAGGTGACATTTTGCATGTTTTCAATGATAACATTTTTGTTAAGATATGATGAAAAAGAGTCTACTGATCAAAAGCAAAGGTCATCGGGTTCAAGGTCAAGGTAAAGAGGAAATTTTCTAGAATTTCAATGATGATGTTTTTTTGTTATGACACTTTGAAGAAATGTTTTAAACCAGGAGTCTAATGACCAAAGTTCACGGTCAAAATTCAGTGTCAAATTTTGCATCTCTCAACTGATAAACATTTTATCATGATATTAAGAATCAATGTTTGTTAGAATTAAACAAAGAGTCAAAGGACAAGGTAATAGGTTCAAAGGTGTTCGAGTCAAAGGTCAAGGTGAAATTTTGCATGTTTTCACAGATGAACATTTTCTTGTGACACTATGAAGCCATGTTGGTTGGGTTGTAAGAAGAAGTCAACTGACTTAAGATCAAGGCCAATGGTTTTAAAAAAGTACAATTTGTGATGATATTATGAAGTAAGATTAGTCGGGCTTTTAAAAATATGAAATCAACTGATTTAAAGTCGAGGTATCTGGATGAATGTCATGGATTTTTTTTTATCCTTTTAGTTATAAGAAATTTGTTTTGACAGTATGAAGCAAAACTGGTCTGAATTAAGAATAAGTGAACTGATAAAAGATAAAAAAAATCACTGAATCATAGCTTGTTAGTTAGGCTTACCACCTCGTGAACTTCTTGTGTAATGATGCGGCAAGGACTCCTTGTAGTGGGTAATGGCCAACTCCTTTCGTCGTCGTTGTATTGAGTTTCATTTTTACGGCATTGATAATCTGTTGTTTACATAAGAACCCACAGTCATGGGTGAACCATGAACTCCCTGCGTTTATCTTACGGACATGCATTGATGCAACAATTGTCCAGGGGTCCGATTTTGTAAGGTAGGCCTTTGACATCAGTAGATAACCACAAAACTAATATCCCGTTTGCATGCACAACCGGAAATAATGTCGATGCTCTCGATTTTGTACAATATTTTTTTTTATTAATACTGGACTTTTAATGTTCAATGTTGTCGTGTATTGTATTTCTGAAAAATCAGAAACGAGCCCCTGTGAGTGTGACGACATTGACAATTTCGTAAAGATCAAGAATGGCGCTTATAATAATTTAGTGTTGACTGCATTTTTTATCATAAAATATATACATGAAATATAAATCTCATAACTTGTGAAGTTGCTTTCCTGCAACGCCTGAGACTGTATTCCTACACTGACCGAATCACTGTAAATTGTAGTATACAGTCGCATGAATACATTTTGGTTTATTAATGACATATAGGCAAATGCAACACAGAATGTAAATATAATATATATCAATATATATATGAACCTTGGGTTGGGAATTTGAATCTAGCCCCTGTGGCTACAACATAACAATAAGAAATGTCCTCTGACTTATCTCTATTATTCATTTTCGGGCATGAGATACTGTCGGATAAATAAGAAATATCTTCGTAACTGATAACCGGCAAAGTTGATATTATTGTACATTTTGAAAATATAAAATCGTATCCCTTTGAAAAAATTCAAAGGTTCATATTCATGTAGATATATATAAGTATCACTTTTTAACTCACAAGAAGAAAAAGCCGAAAAAGCGTTTTAAAAATTTACTTTTACTGGTTGATAAAAGCGTATATATAACCACGGATAATAAATTGTGAACCTCTTTGAGACGACTATGTTGCTGTGATAAAGCGATATTTAAAACACCAATTAATACGATACCGTGTCAATAAAACAGAGATTGTCCCTGACCGTGAACGTTAAAGGTTTCCGTCTCCCTCAGTCTATTACCATTGACCAAACAGCGTATAGAGGATCAAACTTAACAAACTATATTATATCGTTGAATATTTCTCGTGATTGTGAGCTGTATAAGTATATACAACAAAAGCAAAACAAAACAAACAAACAAAAAATGGATGTTATTACATGGTACATTGTGTCATATATTTCATATATTTGTTTCTATTTGTTGAATGCGGACATGTAAAAAAAGCTGAAAAAAATACAATTCTGATATATGCCTAGTGAAACACAGGTAAATATCATGTGACTGTACAGGTAAAAAAGGACATCTTATGTGAAAGAGTATATAATAGCATCCCCATTGTTTCCTGAAACAACACCTATCTATTGTTAAAAAAATGTTGGCGTTCAGAGAACACCCCCTTTACACTAGGACTACCTCATAATGGGGAACGTCAAATAGTACGTGACGGGGTTTAATTGCGATAATTGAAGTGATTATCGCAATTAAATTGTACATATTTACAGGTTTGTAAAATATAACTTACAAAAATGTATATCACTGGGTTTGCCCTGTATATGACCCTTAATGATGGACTCCCCAGTGTGCGAGATGCCTGCGTGTGTATATGTTTCAGGACTTACATTTACATTTGACTGAAGTACTGATGCGTGTACGCTTTTGAATATGAAGACGATTTTAATCATTTGCTGTACAATAAATGTTCAGTTAATGTCAAGTGTTAAATCGTAAACTTCAGATGAGTACGAAAAATATTTTATCGAATCATGTTCAGGTTCTGTGAGAACAGCAGGCAGGGGGGCAGTCAAGACTTAATGGCAGGGAAAATACCATACACCAATACTATAAAACTCTTTCATATGTAGGTATACATAATATATATGGAGATTCAGTCCAAAAAGCCGTTAAACCTGATGCATCCAAAGAGAGCCATTTTGTTGACGTCATGGCGTCACGTTGTCATTATTCTTCATTTTGACGCCATAGTCAAATCAAGAGGTTTTATTAGATAGATTGTCAAGGACGTAATTGATACAGTCAGTCTGCCACTCTTCATCTCTACGTCAGCAATTTATTCAACCAATGATTGGAATTTAAATGGATTTGTCTTAGAGCATCCCTGTACTATACGGGTCTTATATTGTGCTAATGATAGAGCTTAACCCTTCGGTCCTCAGGGCTGATAAACCGTCTAATACTAACAAGTCTTAACATAATTCACTGTATAAAAAAATATCGATCGCCATTCGTTCCAACTTTTTATAGAGCGTATACAGTGTATTGTTGAAGACGTTACGTTCTTTTGCGATGACATTTTACTTCTTTTTGTGCCGTATCTGACCAGAGATATTGATGGAATATTTAATCAAGCAATCAATCAAGCCAGCAATTTATCGCTACAGTTTTATTCGAGGTACTGATAGGCATATCGCACGCACGAGAGGACGTCCTTAAATGACCTTAGCTTTTGATAAAACATTCAAAAAATAAAACCAAACCAAACCAACTTTTTAAAGTACACATACAAAGACAAGGTTTATGGAACGTTTATTAGGGCCCGTATCGAGGATACAGTGCCCAATGGTATTACATTTGTCTGTCTCTCTGTCCGTTCCCTATTTTAACTAATAACTGTAACTTTGACATGTATTGACTGATTCACATGAAACTTGGTCCAGATGTGAAATCATGAAAATACACATACAGCAAAACAGTCATGTTCAGTGGTCAAAACAAACCTCAGTGGTCAAAGTCATCACGTTCATAGTTCTGGTCCAATCTTTTTACTGATAAACTGATAAATTTCTCATATCTTTACTAAGAAATATTTTATTATAACATGATAAAGCTTCGGGTCAAAGATCAAGGTGACATTTTGCATGTTTTCAATGATAAAATTTTTGTTAAGATATGATGAAAAAGAGTCTACTGATCAAAAGCAAAGGTCATCGGGTTCAAGGTCAAGGTAAAGAGGAAATTTTCTAGAATTTCAATGATGATGTTTTTTTGTTATGACACTTTGAAGAAATGTTTTAAACCAGGAGTCTAATGACCAAAGTTCACGGTCAAAATTCAGTGTCAAATTTTGCATCTCTCAACTGATAAACATTTTATCATGATATTAAGAATCAATGTTTGTTAGAATTAAACAAGGAGTCAAAGGACAAGGTAATAGGTTCAAAGGTGTTCGGGTCAAAGGTCAAGGTGAAATTTTGCATGTTTTCACAGATGAACATTTTCTTGTGACACTATGAAGCCATGTTGGTTGGGTTGTAAGAAGAAGTCAACTGACTTAAGATCAAGGCCAATGGTTTTAAAAAAAGTACAATTTTGTGATGATATTATGAAATAAGATTAGTCGGGCTTTTTAAAAATATGAAATCAACTGATTTAAAGTCAAGGTATCTGGGTGAATGTCATGGATTTTTTTTTATCCTTTTAGTTATAAGAAATTTGTTTTGACAGTATGAAGCAAAACTGGTCTGAATTAAGAATAAGTGAACTGATAAAAGATAAAAAAAAAAATCACTGAATCATAGCTTGTTAGTTAGGCTTACCACCTCGTGAACTTCTTGTGTAATGATGCGGGAAGGACTCCTTGTAGTGGGTAATGGCCAACTCCTTTCGTCGTCGTTGTATTGAGTTTCATTTTTACGGCATTGATAATCTGTTGTTTACATAATAACCCACAGTCATGGGTGAACCATGAACTCCCTGTGTTTATCTTACGGACATGCATTGATGCAACAATTGTCCAGGGGTCCGATTTTGTAAGGTAGGCCTTTGACATCAGTAGATAACCACAAAACTAATATCCCGTTTGCATGCACAACCGGAAATAATGTCGATGCTCTCGATTTTGTACAATATCTATTTTTATTAATACTGGACTTTTAATGTTCAATGTTGTCGTGTATTGTATTTCTGAAAAATCAGAAACGAGCCCCTCTGAGTGTGACGACATTGACAATTTGATAATTTCGTAAAGATCAAGAATGGCGCTTATAATAATTTAGTGTTGACTGCATTTTTTTATCATAAAATATATACATGAAATATAAATCTCATAACTTGTGAAGTTGCTTTATTTTTAGGTGGTTAAGTAAACAAATGCTAGCATTCGAAATCTCTCCAGGCCGAAAGTAACTAGCGGCCAATGTTTTAACCTGCAACGCCTGAGACTGTATTCCTACACTGACCGAATCACTTTAAATTGTAGTATACAGTCGCATGAATACATTTTGGTTTATTAATGACATATAGGCAAATGCAACACAGAATGTAAATATATTATATATCAATATATATATGAACCTTGGGTTGGGAATTTGAATCAAGCCCCTGTGGCTACAACATAACAATAAGAAATGTCCTCTGACTTATCTCTATTATCCATTTTCGGACATAAGATACTGTCGGATAAATAAGAAATATCTTCGTAACTGATAACCGGCAAAGTTGATATTATTGTACATTTTGAAAATATAAAATCGTATCCCTTTGAAAAAATTCAAAGGTTCATATGCATGTAGATATATATAAGTATCACTTTTTAACTCACAAGAAGAAAAAGCCGAAAAAGCGTTTTAAAAATTTACTTTTACTGGTTGATAAAAGCGTATATATAACCACGGATAATAAATTGTGAACCTCTTTGAGACGACTATGTTGCTGTGATAAAGCGATATTTAAAACACCACTTCATACGATACCGTGTCAATAAAACAGAGATTGTCCCTGACCGTGAACGTTAAAGGTTTCCGTCTCCCTCAGTCTATTACCATTGACCAAACAGCGTATAGAGGATCAAACTTAACAAACTATATTATATCGTTGAATATTTCTCGTGATTGTGAGCTGTATAAGTATATACAACAAAAGCAAAACAAAACAAACAAACAAAAAATGGATGTTATTACATGGTACATTGTGTCATATATTTCATATATTTGTTTCTATTTGTTGAATGCGGACATGTAAAAAAATTCAGTGTCAAATTTTGCATCTCTCAACCGATAAACATTTTATCATGACATTAAGAATCAATGTTTGTTAGAATTAAACAAGGAGTCAAAGGACAAGGTAATAGGTTCAAAGGTGTTCGGGTCAAAGGTCAAGGTGAAATTTTGCATGTTTTCACAGATGAACATTTTCTTGTGACACTATGAAGCCATGTTGGTTGGGTTGTAAGAAGAAGTCAACTGACTTAAGATCAAGGCCAATAGTTTAAAAAAAAGTACAATTTTTTGATGATATTATGAAGTAAGATTAGTCGGGCTTTTTAAATATATGAAATCAACTGATTTAAAGTCGAGGTATCTGGGTGAATGTCATGGATTTTTTTTATCCTTTTAGTTATAAGAAATTTGTTTTGACAGTATGAAGCAAAACTGGTCTGAATTAAGAATAAGTGAACTGATGAAAGATAAAAAATCACTCAATCATAGCTTGTTAGTTAGGCTTATCACCCCGTGAACAGCTTGTGTAATGATGCGGCAAGGACTCCTTGTAGAACACCCCATTTACACAAGGAATACCTCATAACGAGGAACGTCAAATAGAACGTGACGGGGTTTCTGTCCGGTCAATCGATAGCCTGATTTCAACAGAATCACTCCACCGCTGCGCAACAGAGGAAATCTATCTTGCGAAAGGATTTAAATAAAAACAAATCTACTTTACATAACTAGAATTTCTTACAAGTGCAGATTGTATCTTTAAAGGTGTTTTTCCCATCATCAGTACAATTCAAATCAGTTTTGTTTTAGTATCATGTAATTATGTCTCATTTATCGGCTGTACTTGAGAACATATAAACCTTTTAAGTAGTGTACATTCATATCGCATGGGAAGAAGCAACTTTTAATCTTAGTATACTGATACGGCTAAATATCTTTGTATAAAACTTAATAAAGAGACATCATGGTTGAGTAAGTCAATGGATTTCGATATTTTACAATGAATGATCAGCAAAATATAAGATATAACATAAAAGACACATATGAAATTAATCACATCATGTTACATATCAAATAATACTTTCTCTTGTATCAAGGCATTCTATTGGCTGCATGACTTGTTCCTCCTCTGCCAACTCGTCTGTTTTATCTGTTGGCGGTCTGTAGAAATACTGGGCCAGAAAATAACATATGATACTACATGACTTCACTAAACACCACCAAATGAAAATCCGGATACCCATATTCGACTTTTCGTATATCCAACAACTTCCGGTTTCGCCGCATATATCTTGCCAAACTTTGCATGCGCTGTCAATTATAGATCCGAGCATAAGCGGACCTGGAGTTGTCCCTGAAAAAAAAGACAATACACAGTATACCATATGAAAGCCTAGTAGTGCCAATACGATAAGAAATACTTAATTGATACCGCGAACAACACGTTGCTACCCAATTTAAGCCATGTATTTGCATAAAAAACACAGAAAAAACACGTAATAACGTTAATCGAAACGCGTTATAAAGCCAACTAAAACACGTGATAAGGCAACTCATAATACATTCAAACGAAATTAAACATGATTTATCGCAAATCTTAAAACATTCTTACGCAAATTAAAACACGCTTTAACACAAAACGAAACACTTTATAACGCAAATCGAAACACGTTTTAACGGAAATCGAAACACGTTTTAACGCAAATCGAAACACGTTTTAACGCAAATCGAAACACTTTATAACGCAAATTAAAACAAGTAATAACGCACATTGAAACGCGTTTTAACGCAAATTGAACAAGTTTTAATGGCGTTTGATTTTGATAATCGTCAGAATTCATGGCATAAGCTAGATGAGGGAACTGACGGGAACATGCTAAAAATTATACGATTTTTTTACATTAAATAGTGTGTTAAACAAAAACGTAACAAGTTAAACTTGTTTAAATGTGGCAATGGATTATTTCAAGGGAAAGTTTGCCCTCCCCTCATTCTTTTTTGTATGCAAATGATTGTGATATGCAATTTCAAACAGATGATGTATCTCAATATGGATTCAATTTATTAATTTATTTTATAAGTTTATGCGGACGATTTAGTCATTCTAGCAAAAACACCCGAAGGGCTACAAAAATGCTCGATTCTCTGGAAAATACAAAAATAATTGGGTCTTTTCTGTTAACACCTATAAAACAAATAAGTTAATGTAAGACTGATAACTGTACCTATTTCATTTACAGGTGTGTAGAATGATAACTGTACCTATTTCATTTACAGGTGTGTATAATGATAACTGTACCTATTTCATTTACAGGTGTTTAGAATGATAATTGTACCTATTTCATTTACAGGTGTTTAGAATGATAACTGTACCTATTTAATTTACAGGTGTTTAGAATGATAACTGTACCTATTTCATTTACATGTGTGTAGAATGATAACTGTACCTATTTCATTTACAAGTGTGTAGAATGATACTTGTTCTGATTTAAAGGTATCAAGACTGGTATCTGTACGTATTTACAGGTATCTAGACTGATAAATGTACAGATTTACAGGTGTGTAGACTGAACATTGTACGGATTTACAGGTGTGTAGACTGAACATTGTACGGATTTACAGGTGTGTAGACTGAACATTGTACGGATTTACAGGTGTGTAGACTGAACATTGTACGGATTTACAGGTGTGTAGACTGAACATTATACGGATTTACTGGTGTGTAGACAGAACATTGTACGGATTTCCTGGTGTGTAGACTGAACATTGTACGGATTTACAGGTGTGTATATTGAACATTGTACAAATTTACAGGTGTGTAGATTGCACATTGTACGGATTTACAGTTGAGTAGACTGAACATTGTACGGATTTACAGGTGTGTATATTGAACATTGTACGGATTTACAGGTGTGTAGACTGAACATTGTACGGATTTACAGGTGTGTAGACTGAACATTATACGGATTTACAGGTGTGTATTGAACATTGTACGGATTTATAGGTGTGTAGACTGGACATTGTACGGATTTACAGGTGTGTATATTGAACATTGTACGGATTTACAGGTGTGTAGACTGAACATTGTACGGATTTACAGGTGTGTAGACTGAACATTATACGGATTTACAGGTGTGTATATTGAACATTGTACGGATTTACAGGTGTGTAGACTGAACATTGTACGGATTTACAAGGGTGTAGACTGAACATTGTACGGATTTACAGGTGTGTAAATTGAACAGTTTACGGATTCACAGGAATACTGAAAATTGTTTTTATTTACATTTATTTGGACTGGTAATCTGTACAGTTCATAATCTCGTCGTCACCTGTTGTACGGATTTACAGGTGACGAGATTATGAACTGTACATATTTACAAGTTATAGACTGATTATTTTACATGTTTCTAGGCCAATAATTACAGATTTACAGCTGTCTATACTGATAACTGTTGATTTTTTTTGTTTCAGTTGAATACTGCAGGATCGAATGGTTTTAAAATATGTAACATACAAATCATCGGACAATATCGATGTACATTGTACAACTAAACGAATACCTCAAACATATAAACATGTACTTGTGTGTTGATACGAAGACCGTAATGATGTAGCACATTCCGCGCATATTTTTCTCGCGTATTCTAAACAACATGATCAACTTGAATGTCGAGCACTGTAAGGGGTTAATAGTGTTAGGTGTAATTCGATATTAACGTTCAAGTCAGATATCAATGACATACGGATATTTGTTCGTTCTTTCCTCTCCACTGTGTTGTCTTCCTCACACCATAATGTTAACTCTAGGACCCTGATGTCATTTATCTTTGTTTCATATATACCACTAATGAAAACTGAGCTGATAGCAAGCTCTCATTATGACGAAAGTGTGACATCGCAATCAAAGTGACACATTTCCAATAAAACTTATCCGTGTATGGTAAACTAATTGAAGAGTTAGGTTGCTGTTTTTATCATGAAACGACGAGCCGGTAGCAAAAATATCACTTCTGTCATAAACATTCTCAGCGGACACAACACTACCAACTGTGGCCCTATATGGACAGAGTAGATATATGCTGTGCAATACCTGTTAGCGGTACCCCATATGTACACAGTAGATACAATACCGGTTACTGGTACCCTTTATGTACACAGTAGATACAATACCGGTTACTGGCACCCTATATGTACACAGTAGATACAATATCGGTTACTGGTATCCTATATGTACACAGTAGATACAATACCGGTTACTGGTACCCTATATATACACAGTAGATACAATACCGGTTACTGGTACCCTATATATACACAGTAGATACAATACCGGTTACTGGTACCCTATATATACACAGTAGATACAATACCGGTTACTGGTATCCTATATATACATAGTAGATACAATACCGGTTACTGGTACCCTATATGTACACAGTATATACAATACCGGTTACTGGTACCCTATATATACACAGTAGATACAATACCGCTTACTGGTACCCTATATATACACAGTAGATACAATACCGGTTACTTGTACGCTATATATACACAGTAGATACAATACCGGTTACTGGTACCCTATATATACACAGTAGATACAATACCGGTTACTGGTACCCTATATATACACAGTAGATACAATACCTGTTACCGGTACCCTATATATACACAGTAGATACAATACCGGTTACTGGTACCCTATATATACACAGTAGATACAATACCGGTTACTGGTACACTATATATACACAGTAGATACAATACCGGTTACTGGTACCCTTTATATACACAATAGATACAATACCGGTTACTGGTACCCTATATATACACAGCCAGTTACTGGTATCCTATATGTTCACAGTATACGTAATATAAGATAGTTTGGTCATATTCAACAGACAAAACACATACATGTATCTATATACATACCCAACAGTCTCAACAGTAGCCACTGTGTTCCAATGGCTAGCGCCTTTTGTGATTCGGAAACGCATCTAAAATAGAAGAATGTAATATAGAGCTTACGTACATTTTTAAACTCAGGCTTGAATTAAGTTCATGCAATGTGAGTGCTTGAATAACATTTGATTTAAAAACTGACAAATTAATTGTCTGGTTTGTAAAATAAGGGTTAAGCAACAGGAAGTGGTGTACAATACGAAATCAGGATATCGAAGGAAAGTCAGCTTGATCATTTACTTGATTTTTTTTTTCGTATAGAAAAATGGGTCTTATAAATATTTGTCTTGTTATACATATAGTAAGAAAGGAAGAGTTATCGCCCCTGAAATAACCAATATATAAATATTTGTAACGGCACAATATTCCGTTCTGTAATCCTTAATTGTATCAATACCATCAATAGATACATAAAAAAATGCCTCATTTTCAAACGAATCAGTGTCCTTCTGACAACGTAAATTAGTTTAATACATCGCCCCGTTGTCGAAGAGAAACATTTTCACATCAACATGCTACAACTGTAGCTATATATTGTTTTGACCTTATCAACTGAATTATGTCAGCATCGGCGATCGTTTGCTGCAAGAGACGGCCATATTCCTGATACTTAAATAAAAAGTTTTTCTTCCAAAATCACATTCCATTTAGAAACACGGGTTTCATGAGACCAACATCAACACTCGTTCCCGCCCCGTCATATTGTTGTAAAACGAGTGGTATGATATGACCAAAATGAGTTATCATATCTGTATAACGATACAGAAACGACAGGAATATACATCTGTATTACGATAATATCAGACAGAACAGCAACGACAGGAATATACATATGTTTTGCTCTGAGAATAACTAACCGGAATCTTCGGAACAATACTATGCTGTTTCATAACAACATTGGTGAATGGAAATTAAGTTTTACCTTAACGTGTCTGTCCTACCTTAACGTGTCTGTCCTACCTTAACGTGTCTGTCCTACCTTAATGTGTCTGTCCTACCTTAATGTGTCTGTGTTACCTTAATGTGTCTGTGTTACCTTAATAAAATCTATTACCTGTAAGTGATCGAGATCGGGTTATCTCAGTCGAGGGCTAAGATTCTGTAACATAATCCCAACCGAGGCGTTAGCCGAGGTTGTGATGTTACAGAATCTTAGCCCGAGACTGAGATAACCCGATCTCGATCACTTACAGGTAATAGATTTTTTTTTCTCGCACCTCTTACATACATCTAGTTGTGTATTTATATATGCGTTTAGAGTGTAAGAGTATCCCGCCTGCGGCCTCCCGGTTCAAAGCCGATTAACCACTTCATCTGCGCTTCGAATTCAGTCCTTTCGCGTAAAAATATAGTTCGGTTATATCAAAGAAGAAAAACAGTGATCAATCGGTACATATTATTTTAATAATAAACAACAACCAACCAAACAATGCATAGTAATTAAATACATGACAAAAACAGTTTGAATGCACATATCGAGAGTATTACGTCACTTGCGCGGATGAATACATGAATTGGTTAAAATTCCGCCAAAACTCACGTAAAGGTACCAGACAGATCGGACGAGATAGAGAAATCTAGCACTGGGTATCACGTGAGATTTCCCTGTCCGAGGTGCGAGAATAACGTGTCTGTGCTACCTTAACGTGTCTGTGCTACCTTAACGTGTCTGTGCTACCTTAACGTGTCTGTGTTACCTTAACGTGTCTGTGTTACCTTAACGTGTCTGTCCTACCTTAACGTGTCTGTCCTACCTTAACGTGTCTGTGTTACCTTAACGTGTCTGTGTTACCTTAACGTGTCTGTGTTACCTTAACGTGTCTGTGTTACCTTAACGTGTCTGTGTTACCTTAACGTGTCTGTGTTACCTTAACGTGTCTGTGTTACCTTAACGTGTCTGTGTTACCTTAACGTGTCTGTGTTACCTTAACGTGTCTGCCCTACCTTAACGTGTCTGTCCTACCTTAACGTGTCTGTGTTACCTTAACGTGTTTGTGTTACCGTAACGTATCTGTGTTACATTAACGTGTCTATGTTATCTTAACGTGTCTGTGTTACCTTAACGTGGTTTTCTTACCTTAACGTGTCAGTGTTACCTTAACGTGTCTGTTACCTTAACGTATCTGTGTTACCTTAACGTATCTGTGTTACCTTAACGTGTCTGTGTTACCTTAACGTGGTTTTCTTACCTTAACGTGTCTGTGTTACCTTAACGTGTCTGTGTTACCTTAACGTATCTGTGTTACCTTAATGTGTCTGTGTTACCTTAACGTGGTTTTCTTACCTTAACGTGTCTGTGTTACCTTAACGTGTCTGTGTTACCTTAACGTGTCTGTGTTACCTTAACGTGTTTGTGTTACCTTAACGTGTCTGTCCTACCTTAACGTGTCTGTGTTACCTTAACGTGTCTGTCCTACCTTAACGTGTCTGTGTTACCTTAACGTGTCTGTCCTACCTTAACGTGTCTGTGTTACCTTAACGTGCATGTGTTACCTTAACGTGTCTGTCCTACCTTAACGTGTCTGTGTTACCTTAACGTGTCTGTCCTACCTTAACGTGTCTGTGTTACCTTAACGTGTCTGTCCTACCTTAACGTGTCTGTGTTACCTTAACGTGTCTGTCCTACCTTAACGTGTCTGTGTTACCTTAACGTGTCTGTGTTACCTTAACGTGTCTGTCCTACCTTAACGTGTCTGTGTTACCTTAACGTGTCTGTCCTACCTTAACGTGTCTGTGTTACCTTAACGTGTCTGTCCTACCTTAACGTGTCTGTCCTACCTTAACGTGTCTGTCCTACCTTAACGTGTCTGTCCTACCTTAACGTGTCTGTCCTACCTTAACGTGTCTGTCCTACCTTAACGTGTCTGTGTTACCTTAACGTGTCTGTCCTACGTTAACGTGTCTGTGTTACCTTAACGTGTCTGTCCTACCTTAACGTGTCTGTCCTACCTTAACGTGTCTGTCCTACCTTAACGTGTCTGTCCTACCTTAACGTGTCTGTGTTACCTTAACGTGTCTGTGTTACCTTAACATGTCTGTGTTACCTTAACGTGTCTGTCCTACCTTAACGTGTCTGTGTTACCTTAATGTGTCTGTCTTACCTTAACGTGTCTGTCCTACCTTAACGTGTCTGTGTTACCTTAATGTGTCTGTCCTATCTTAACATGTCTGTCCTACCTTAACGTGTCTGTGTTACCTTAACGTGTCTGTGTTACCTTAACGTGTCTGTGTTACCTTAATGTGTCTGTGTTACCTTAACGTGTCTGTGTTACCTTAATGTGTCTGTCCTACCTTAGCGTGTCTGTGTTACCTTAACGTGTCTGTCCTACCTTAACGTGGCTGTCTGGTTTGGTGACACAGTCATAAACGTTAACAGCATGCCCAGGAAAAGCAAGGGAGCAACCAAGTAGAACAGTTTACAGTCAGACATGCAAATTCCCTGGAACGCACCAATGGGAGGACTCGTTACATTCATGAAATTCGCTGGAGTTGTGTTTTCAGGTGTTGTCTGCATTTGTGACGTTACCTCCGTTTGTGATAATAATGTGACGTTCATTGATGCCTGCATGGACGCAGTCACGCAAGAACAGTTACTGTAAAACTGTAAAATGTAAAATAAGATCCATATACAATTTATAAATAGAGGCGGCCCGGAATGAAGTGATAGCTTACAATTATGTTTACTGATTGGTCTAACACATGCTCATCAATACAAGTCTTGAAAATGCAGAGTGTTTGAGATATACGCATTATGGAAGGAGAAGTGGTAATAAGTGAAAAAGAAATTCGAACATGCATTTTCTATAAGTATTGTGAAGTTAACACAGATTTGCTTACCTGAATTCCTATTCTAACAATCCTGGATATCCAAATTAACTTCACTAACCTTAAACGGACCCATGGGTCCTTCTAGCCATTCAAAATCAAGGTTACATCCAGCATGGCAAGGTGTGAAATAAATCGACCCATCCGTCCCACAAACAGGTTCGTACAACATGGCGGAACATCCACATCCGGTATTACACTGGCTTCGTAGTCTTGGATGACCCGAAAGCTGCCTTCGTGTTATATGAATTATGTCAATAGCATCAATATCGACGTGTAGCAGACGAGAACATATCGGTAAATAATACAAAGTCTATCTTTTTAATGTTTCATTGAAAGATGTTTTCTAATAAATATGTAGATAATATATCTATATAGGTTAACTTTAATTACACTCTACTTCCTATGTTGAATTCATAGTCGAGCAGATGATCCCCTTCTTTTTCACGTCCGATCGACGTAATAAACCAAGCTTTTAATATCGCTAAATTGAAATAGAAAAAAACCGCTTGACAAAAAATTATGAAATTCTGTAATTATTAATTCTCTTCCAACTGGCATAATTTAAAGATGATATACTCAAGGGTTTCGCAACAAATTAGAAATACAATTTTCACTAATCAAGTGATAAAGCTAATCACTATTTGAACAACTGGGCCCTAGTAATTTTGTTACACAAACTATCTTGGCTTACCCACGAGTGGTGTACTCTGTCGTAACGCCCGCAATCTCCTGGGTAGGACACCCGATCAGAAACAGACAGCCCATAACAGCGGCGGATAGCGCAGATATCAGATTCAGCCTAATAATTCCTTTACACTTGAGTTTTAACTTTTTGACGAGGTAGCCTCCGAGAAACATTCCCCCTCCTGCGCCCGGCACCGTGATTATACCTGTATGGAGTTGACAAAATTGTTTATTGCATTTTTATTTCCAATTGGCCAATGATGACGAAATACTCCAAAAACTGCCATTGTCTCATAGCATGACATAGTTACTCTGTTTTACAGATACGAATTGTTCTATCTTGGTTAAAAAGCATTGTAAATGGAAAAAAAAGGATCAGACACGAGTTATAACATCTCACGATGCCATCACCATAAAGAATGCATAGTGTTATAAATGACAATTTCTCACGTGATAACAACATTATGACAATGATTAATGTAACAAATTGAATACAGGAAGTTCAATGTAAGATAAGTTTTGCGTTGTTGTGGCTCATGTGTAGCGAAACGTGAAGGTTAACGAGATAGACAGCTGCCGATGCCCTGGACATGTTTTATGAGGGAGGGAAACGCTGTCAAGGTATCCAGCTCCTTTCTACTTCCCTTGTCCAATAAAGAATAGACACATATATATATAAGTGTTTCGGAAAGGTTGATTTTAGAATGAAAATGGCACGGGAATGACCTTTTGAACTATTGGCTTTTGGTTTGGTTCTGTATCTATTGTATCTATGGTAATTTAAGGACGACATCATATTATCACTTACCCATGATGAAACTAGCTAAAGCTGTCGGTAGATTAAATTTTTCCTGCATAAATTTTGGACCAAATGCAGCCACACCACTAACTATGAGTCCCTCTGTGCACGTGCCAATCGAGAGGAAGAAAAATGTCGGATTCGTGATCTGTAATGTAGACATATAAAATACTTTCTTTTTAATACGGTCAGTTATTGGCTCTGTAATTTATTATTGATTACTACTTTACCTTTTTATGTCCACAGTGTTTCCCTGACTTTTTGAAACTGATTTTGTGTTTTCTATCTAATCATGATACACACTAATTGGTAATCTCCGGGAACCGGAAGGAGGCGTGTAGGATTGGGTTACCAATCGATAGGTGTGATAACTATGATGATACCATCATACAGACACCTGTAACTGTCACTATGGTGATTCCAGTCTACTAGAACCTCAGTGATACCATCATACAGACACCTGTAACGGTCACTATGGTGATTCAACTCTTCTAGAACCTCAGTGATACCATCATACAGACACCTGTAACGGTCACTATGGTGATTCATGTCTACTAGAACCTCAGTGATACCATCATACAGACACCGGTAACGGTCACTATGGTGATTCCGGTCTACTAGAACCTCAGTGATACTATCATACAGACACCTGTAACGGTCACTATGGTGATTCCGGTCTACTAGAACCTCAGTGATACCATCATACAGCCACCTGTAACGGTCACTATGGTGATTCCAGTCTACTAGAACCTCAGTGATACCATCATACAGACACCTGTAACGGTCACTATGGTGATTCCGGTCTACTAGAACCTCAGTGATACCATCATACAGACACCGGTAACGGTCACTATGGTGATTCCGGTCTACTAGAACCTCAGTGATACCATCATACAGACACCTGTAACGGTCACTATGGTGATTCCAGTCTACTAGAACCTCAGTGATACCATCATACAGACACCGGAACGGTCACTATGGTGATTCCAGTCTACTAGAACCTCAGTGATACCATCATACAGACACCGGAACGGTCACTATGGTGATTCCAGTCTACTAGAACCTCAGTGATACCATCATACAGACACCTGTAACGGTCACTATGGTGATTCTACTCTACTAGAACCTCAGTGATACCATCATACAGACACCGGAACGGTCACTATGGTGATTCCAGTCTACTAGAAACTCAGTGATACCATCATACAGACACCGGAACGGTCACTATGGTGGTTCCGGTCTACTAGAACCTCAGTGATACCATCCAAGACGCATGCTTTTACTAAGGTGAGACGATATGTCGTGTACGAAAAGTAAATCACTTTGGCCTACATCAAAGAAAACGTTTTCTTTGCACTTTCTCTGACATCACTTGTCTCTAGAACTTCACATTGGGCGTACGGTTTGACCTATGTGAGGTTCAGTGTCATGTGCCCATTGCCCTTCGACCTACGTAAAGAAATTATTTTCCCTGGCTAATTTTCCCTGTATTGCAACACTAGTCAACCTCGGTTGGATGGGTATGACATGCATCAAAAGTTGATCTCACTTACTAAAAAAAAAGATGGCCATGCTGTATCGCCTTCATTACTTATCATAGAAATTACATACTTGGAACATCGGTTCACATTGGTGAGGCAGTGTTTGATGTACTAAACGGGTAGAAATTGCATGTAAGATGAAAAGAATGATTGTCTGGACGGAATACAGCTATACAATGACATGGTGTTCGTCTGAATGATCAGCTCAAATTAATTAACTATTCCTTTCTAAATAAATAAATACCTTCTTGAAATTTGATTTCGTTTGAATTACTTTTTTTGGCGTATTCGAATTAGAATAGAAGAACATAACTATACCAAAGCTAAATGAATAAAATATTCTGAACTTCTGAAACTTGTTTCGCATACCTGGTACCTCTTCAAAAAATTGAAAAAATAAATTGATATAATATGCATAACAGTCTTCTTAATAAAAAAATAATGCTTTAAAAATTGTAATTACCCGTAAGTTCTAATTGTAAATTATAGAATGTGCCTTAGTGTGTTACATTGATTATGGTTTCGTATAATCATCTTTTGAAAAGTATATGTTCATCATATCTTTAAGTGTTGGCGCTAAAAGAATTGACATGAATGTATAGTTGCTGCACTGGTCTTGTGACGTTTTCAGGTCATATTTACATTTTGTGTTTCAATTGTCTATATGTCGTTAGTAAACCAAAATGTATTCATGAGCCTGTATACTACAATTTACAGTCCCGGGTGTTGTAGGTTAAACAATGGCCACCAGTTACTTTCGGCCGGGAGAGATTTCGAATGCTAGCATGTGTGTGTTTACTTAACCAACACAAATAATAAAGCAACTTCACAAGTTATGATAGGTAATATTTGATAATTGAAAAAAAAATGTAGTCAACACAAAATTACTAAAAGCGCCATTCTTGATCTATACGAAATTATAAAATTGTCAATGTCGTCACACTCACAGGGGCTCGTGTCCGAATTTTCAGAAATGCAAGACACGACAACAACCCGAGATAATCTTGAACAAAATCGGGATTATCGACATGGTTTCCGGTTGTGTATGTATACTGGATTTCCATCTGGTGGTTATCCACTGATGTCAAAGGCCTACATTACAAAATTGAGCCCCTGTGGAGTTAAATATCGTCTGCTAAGTTAGCGACACTGATGTGACCGGGTAGCCTGCAATCTGTTTCGAACGAAATATCCCTGGAATCGACTTTCATTTAGAATTTAAGAGCTGGTATTCTTCTGAAAATCCAGTCGATAGAAACAAAAGTGTTTCCGAGGAATCGAATCTGTCCTGTGCAATACTGTCAAGCAATACTTGTATTACAGTGTATCGTAGAGGAACAGGGATTACAAGTCTAATTTTGATTAGATTGTATTGTACATGTGGTGTATCGTAGAGGAACGGAAATTATAAGTCTAATTTTAATTAGATTGTATCGACTTAATACTACTATTTGGTAACAGTTCAATGCTTAAATAAACATCAATATGACTTCTATCGACGTTTCTGAACTGACTATCTGTTTTTAGTAGACTTGATTGCAAGTTGTCATAGTTGGAAGTTATTCATTTGCTGATATGACAATGTGATATAGCTTATTATAATCATTAAAATGTTATTGCTGTTGCCGTTTTAACCTTGTCCAACACCAAACATGGGTTTCACAGGCTCTATCTGTATTGTTTGTCACTAACACAGAAACTTCTTACCTGGGGCATGGGTTTACTCTCATTGAAATTCAGAGGTCACCAACTAAAATTAGTGATCCGTTCACGTTATGCAAACAAATGCAATTAAATAATTATTCAATACGCTGGCTCTGCCAAACATGCTTTGCAAAAAATTAATTCAAACACGAAATAATCCTCTGTGTATTCTTGGCATATAAGTTCGTATCCGGTGGGGACTGTAATTAGGACTGTCATACTAGGAAGAAATCAAAGAATATCAAATCAGTAATATCACTCTTACGCTATGAAATATAATTAACTAACCAGATTTTTCATTGCCATCGGGAAAGACTTCCAGTCTCTTCCAAATTTGTCGTCAACCGTCTTGTCATTGTTTCCTCTCTTATAGGCTTCTGACTTACGCTCAGCTTGGATCTTTGCACTGCCTGAAAAAGACAGGATAAGTAATACGACAGATACAGGCTAACCGTTTTTATGGGGGGTGGGGGTAGATGATGACTTGTATTGTCACCAAGTATTTGTATACTCAACACATTTGCGGAGGATTACACGCCTTGTGATAATATTATACCTGGTAACCGTTTTGGGTAAGCACATATCGGCAGGACAACGATACACATGACTGCGCCACTGACGAGGAAACTCAACCACCACGCACCGACCCACCGGGGGTCTACAGGGGAGAGGCCAATACTAGGAACACGAAAAGTACAGCTTTTAACATAGGCATCATACAGTAAACAGTTTCTAAAATTAATTGCGTGAATTCAAACCGGTAGGAAAATCCAAAGTGTAATTAGAAAACGTCATTAGCAGGGATATGTCTCAACAGACAAACACCTGCACTTTATTTATATAAGGCACCTTCTGACATCTTGAAGTTCTAGAATTATGTCAATTTATCTGTAATCATTCAAAACCATTAATGATGTTATTGTTAAAGTATTTATAAAGCGAAGTTAAGTCAAACCACTATTATTTCAGCTCAGTCAAAAATACAGAACAACTGACATTTCCATTGAGTTGAGTTAAACACAATGCTTTACCATAAATTCATAAAGTATGCTAAAAGTCTTGAATAGAACGAGTTGAAAAAGGATATGTTTGGCTTACTTTTTCGGATCAACAATATGGAAATCCGTAAATAGATTTAACGTCTGACCCCCAAGCATGTACCCTGCCGCTACTCCTATAGAGGCCGAGGCGTATACGATTCCTGGAAAATTTCGTCCAAATGTCCTCCAATGCCACCATGAAGATTTAATCAGATAGATGTTGAAATAGACAAAATGGTATCACCATTTATTCAATATTAAAAGACACATTATGAACACAAACAAACGAATCTAGTATATATGCATTGTATATCTAGTATTGCACTTTCATCTTATTCAGTCATGTACAAAATAGCTCTTATTTAATTTTGTTTCATACATTTATGTAAAATATTTCAATATTTAGATTATTTGAATTCAGTTTTGCTAGAAAAACAAGAATATCGAGTATTGTGTATTGATGAAGCAATACTATAAAACTATCCTCTACAGGTCACCGCCACCTATTACACTGTAATGATTTTATTTTATAGAAACTAGGATTTTCTAAAAATAGTAACGGTGACTTTGACTTGACCTGAAAGTCGAATTTGTTTAAGATATCATGGCCCTTTTTACCGTATTAAGTTTGATAATCAAACTTTAGGTAACGTGCATACATACGTTTACATATAAAACACCCGGTTTCTCCGAAATGAGACTAATAAACCCGTATTACTGTCTTAAAGACTTGTACAGAACTTACCCAAATATAATGACGTCATCTTCGCCTTAGCGTTTTCGTCAATGAACGTCGTTCCTAGGGTGAACATCGGCGTTGAGCCAGCTCCGTGAAGAGCATTCCCGAGCATAAACAACCATAAATAATTTTGAAGGTGTGAAGACTTTTCTATATTACAAGTACTGGAAGAAGTGCCATTTTGATACCGACAAACATTTTCGAAACTGTCTATATCTGAAAAAAAGATAGGTCATTATTCTTATATATATGAACAATAATACATACTAGAATTAAAATTAAAAGTATACACACTGTCATATCATGATAGTTTATAAAAGTGGTCCTACTACAATAGTAGGGTGTTCAATACAACTGATGAATAACATTAGGTTTATACCACACGTGGAATAATTTGACAACGTAAGTCACAGGAAAATAGAAGGAAACGATCTCTCAGGCAAATTGTATCGGGGATGGTTGCTGAGAATAGGCTGTATGGTTACACTGAGGTCACTGATCTCGGTACTGGTGTATTTATATATTTATAAACAGCAGTAATTATTTCACACATACCTTGTGTACCGACGTTGTACATTTCAGTCATGAAATGGGGCAACGAGAACACGAATGACCCCACTCCTAGGGTCAATATTCCAACTCCAATAATTCGTGGTTTGTGACGTTGACTACCATAATAACTTATGGCAAGCACCAAAAAGCAGGCAAAAAAGTCATTCGAGCTGACAATAAGCCCTGATTTGGAGCTTGGGAGCTCAAAACGTTTCTCCAAAGTGCTTACAATGGCATTAATCACTCCGTTCACGATAAACCCTTGGAAAAAGCTGAATACGCATACCCAGAACACAAACCAACGGATCGTGTTAAACCCCTGCAACCATCTATGGACAAGAAAAAAAAACAACAAAATAGTGATCATTATTTTTGAGTGGATAGATCTTCTTCTTTTAGATACTCACTGTCTCATCTCTTTTCTATTATACTATACTGCCAACCTATAGATCATATACTGCCAACCTATATATACTATACTGCCAACCTATTAGAACTATACTACATACCTATATATACTATACTACGACTTACATATACTATACTACATACCTATATATACTATACTACATACCTATATATACTATACTACCGACCTATATATACTATACTACATACCTATATATACTATACTACCAACCTATATCTACTATACTACATACCTATATATACTATACTACCAACCTATATATACTATACTACATACCTATATATACTATACTACCAACCTATATATACTATACTACATACCTATATATACTATACTACATACCTATATATACTATACTACCAACCTATATATACTATACTACCGACCTATATATACTATACTACATACCTATATATACTATACTACATACCTATATATACTATACTACATACCTATATATACTATACTACATACCTATATATACTATACTACCGACCTATATATACTATACTACATACCTATATATACTATACTACCGACCTATATATACTATACTACCGACCTATATATACTATACTACATACCTATATATACTATACTACATACCTATATATACTATACTACATACCTATATATACTATACTACCGACCTATATATACTATACTACATACCTATATATACTATACTACATACCTATATATACTATACTACCGACCTATATATACTATACTACCGACCTATATACTATACTACCGACCTATATATACTATACTACAGACCTATATATACTATACTACATACCTATATATACTATACTACATACCTATATATACTATACTACATACCTATATATACTATACTACATACCTATATATACTATACTAACACTCACCTATATATAACTATCTACCGACCTATATAACTATACTACATACCTATATATACTATACTAACTACCATATATATACTATACTACATACCTATATATACTATAACTACCAGTACCTATATATACTATACTACATACCTATATATACTATACTACTACCTATATATACTATACTACCGACCTATATAATCTATAACTACCGACCTATATACTATACTACCGACCTATATATACTATACTACATACCTATATATACTATACTACATACCTATATACTATCATAATACTACCTACTATATACTATACCTACCAATAACTACCCTATATATACCTATACTAATACCACTATATATACTATACTACTAACCTAATATACATACTACACCTATATACATAACAACATATCTACTATAACCTAGACCTACTACTATAACTATACTACAACTATATATAATATACTACACAACCTATATATAACTATACTACACCTATATATACTATACTACCAATATACCTACACCTATATAACTATACTACATACCTATATATATACCTATAAACTACAACGACCATATATACTATACTACTACCTATTATACTATAACACATATATATATACTATACTACTGACCTATATATACTATAACTACATACCTATATATACTAAACTATACATACTACGACCTATATATACTATAACTACATACTATATATACTATACTACCGACCTATATTACTACTACTAATACAACTACCTATATATACTATACTACCGATACCTATATATACTATACTACAACTACACCTACATATATATAACTATACTACCGACCTATATATACTATACTACATACCTATATATACTAGATACTAATCAACTACACAATATATATACAGATAACCACAACCTTATATACATAACTACATACCTATATAAAACTAATACTACCGAACCTATATCTACTATACTACATACCTATATATACTATACTACCAACCTATATCTACTATACTACATACCTATATATACTATACTACCAACCTATATATACTATACTACATACCTATATATACTATACTACCAACCTATATATACTATACTACATACCTATACATACTATACTACATACCTATATATACTATACTACCAACCTATATATACTATACTACCGACCTATATATACTATACTACATACCTATATATACTATACTACATACCTATATATACTATACTACATACCTATATATACTATACTACCGACCTATATATACTATACTACATACCTATATATACTATACTACCGACCTATATATACTATACTACCGACCTATATATACTATACTACATACCTATATATACTATACTACATACCTATATATACTATACTACATACCTATATATACTATACTACCGACCTATATATACTATACTACATACCTATATATACTATACTACATACCTATATATACAATACTACCGACCTATATATACTATACTGCCGACCTATACATACTAAACAATCCCATCTCTTTTCTATATATACTATACTACCATCATATATAAACTATACAACTACATATCTTACCTATAGATACTACACAATCATCAAACTAATCCCTTTCCACTAGATATCATACGACCACATCTCTTTCATCTAGAGACTAAACAAACTAATCTCTTTCCTGTAGAGACTTTATAACCACAACACTTTCATCTAGAGACTAAACAATAATAAAATCTTTTGCTCCATTTCCCTATTCTGCTTCCCTTCCTTCCCTAAAGCTTGACAGCCAACGGTGACCAGTAATGCATCTTCGCAATTGTCTACTAGTCGCGATGTCATGTTATCTAGATGTTGATTATTTGAAAACTGCAGACAATACATATATTTATTTGTTTATTTGCCAGGTGACACGCAAGTGTTGTTATAGTACACATTATTTCTACTTTTCCAACTTTCGAAATTCTTGCAGAAGCTTGAAAACAATGTGTCTGATGTATCTAACTGCATGTTGTAAGAGACGACATATTGTAGGATTTTATCTCCGTCGGGTATTAACTTACCTGGGTGTCCAGTTTCCAAAGCCAAATCGAAGATGTTCTCTTTCCCACTTTTCATCGGTGATATCATCGCCATCATCCTTCTCCTGTTTATAACTCGTGTCTTCTGCCATACTCGCAACTGTTCTAATTAATAAATTGTATTTACCCGAGATTTTTTTGTCATGACCAATTTGTGTCTTTTTGCTAGTTTACTAAATTGGTGAATAATGCTAGCTATTTCTGTTTAGCTAAGTATATGATGCCCATTTGGAGAGCGAAAGTCGCTTGTTCGAACCCTACTCCATCACTGTTGGGGGATCGCATGACGTGAAACGTAGGACAAGCTCTGTATACCCCTATCTTTTCAAAGACGATTTATACCACGCAGACTGTCCTTTTCCCCCAACTTGGATTTTTCATGTTATTAAATATTGTAATGATACTTCAATGTTGAACATTTTACTGCCTTCAGTTTCATAAATCCATTATTTAATTCACAGTAAGTGATAAAGGCACAGAATAAGGTTATTTACTTCTCGATGCATAAATCAGAATAGCCACCCTGTGTATACAAAAACAGACGGAATGATATTTACAATTATATATGATTGACTTTTCCCTCTCAAACCTCACATCAGAACGGGGCTAAGTGTCATATAGGAACCAAATGTAAATGGTCGGTTCCCATCATTGCGTAAACGTAGTGCAAGCCAAAGTGTGGGTTTCTTGATAACTCCTTTCCATTACAGACATGAATTATAATGTATTTTATCAAAGGGATCCGATACTCTGAGCCAGGGTCATTTAAGGACGTGCCAGGTTTTGGAGGTGGAGGAAAGCCGGAGTACCCGGAGAAAAACCACCGGCCTACGGTCAGTACCTGGCAACTGCCCCACGTAAGTTTCGAACTCTCAACCTAGAGGTGGAAGGCTAGTGTTAAAGTGTCGGGACACCTTAACCACTCGGCCACCGCGGCCCCCTACTGGGCGGGGGGGGGGGGGGGGGGGGGGGGGGGGGGGGGGGGGGGTCACTTCATGTCAAACAAGACCCCACCGTTAACCACAGGCGTCTGCTTCTGGTTAATATTTACAGGGAAAACATACTTAGACGATCTCCCTCACAATTTCCATCTGTTAACAGTGGGGTCTTGGTTGACTTTAGATGATTTCCTGGGTAGGGAGATCACATAAAGTCAACCATTACTCCCTCTGTTCACAGACGGTACTTGACGTGATCTCCCTACCCAGTACCGTCTGTTAACACTGGGAGTATTGGTTGACTTAAATTATCTCATTTCCCAGTACATATACAGTTATATACCCCCACCCATATTAACAAGATGGGGAGATCATCTAAAGTCAACCAAAACTGTGCTTGGGAGTGAGATAAATTAAAGTTAACCAATATTCCCACTGTTAAAAACGGTACTGGAGAAGGGAAATCACCTTAAGTCAACTTATACCCCAATGCTAACAGACAGAATTGGTGAGGGAAATCAATCTACGTTAACTGATACCCCTAATGTTAGCAGACGGTACTTGGGAGGGAGATCACCAAAGCCAGTCAATACTCCTCCCACCATGAGCAGCCGGTACTGCCTCAACCAATACCTCACAGTTAACAGACAGTACTGGGGAGGCAGAATACCTAAAGCCAGCCAAAATTCCCACCAGTGTTAACAGATGGTTATTGGAATGGAGAACACATAAAGTCAACCAATACCCCCACTGTTAACAGACGGTACTGGGGAGGCAGAATACCTAAAGCCAGCCAAAATTCCCACCAGTGTTAACAGATGGTTATTGGAATGGAGAACACATAAAGTCAACCAATACCCCCACTGTTAACAGACGGTACTGGGGAGGCAGAATACCTAAAGCCAGCCAAAATTCCCACCAGTGTTAACAGATGGTTATTGGAATGGAGAACACATAAAGTCAACCAATACCCCCACTGTTAACAGACGGTACTGGGGAGGCAGAATACCTAAAGCCAGCCAAAATTCCCACCAGTGTTAACAGATGGTTATTGGAATGGAGAACACATAAAGTCAACCAATACCCCCACTGTTAACAGACAGTACTGGGGAGGCAGAATACCTAAAGCCAGCCAAAATTCCCACCAGTGTTAACAGATGGTTATTGGAATGGAGAACACATAAAGTCAACCAATACCCCCACTGTTAACAGACGGTACTGGGGAGGCAGAATACCTAAAGTCAACCAATACCCCCACTGTTAACAGACGGTACTGGGGAGGCAGAATAATTAAAGTCAACCAATACCCCACTGCTAACAGACGGTACTGGGGAGGCAGAATACCTAAAGTCAACCAATACCCCCACTGTTAACAGACGGTACTGGGGAGGCAGAATACCTAAAGTCAACCAATACCCCCACTGTTAACAGACGGTACTGGGGAGGCAGAATACCTAAAGTCAACCAATACCCCCACTGTTAACAGACGGAACTGGGGAGAGTGAACACCTAAAGTCAACCAATACCCCCACTGTTAACAGACGGTACTGGGGAGGCAGAATACCTAAAGTCAACCAATACCCCACTGTTAACAGACGGAACTGGGGAGAGAGAACACCTTAAGTCAACCAATACCCCCACTGTTAACAGACGGTACTGGGGACAGAGAACACCTAAAGTCAACCAATACCCCCACTGTTAACAGACGGTACTGGGGAGGCAGAATACCTAAAGTCAACCAATACCCCCACTGTTAACAGACGGTACTGAGGAGGCAGAATACCTAAAGCCAGCCAAAATTCCCACCACTGTTAACAGACGGTAATCGGGAGGGAGATCACACGAAGCCAACCAATACCCCATTGTTTACAGACGGTACTGAGGAGGTATATCACCTAAAGGCAGCGTTAACAGACAATTCATGGGATAGATATCACATCAAGTCAACCAAGACCCCACTTTTAACAGACGGTTCTGGAAAAGGAGATCATTTAAAGTCAACAACACTCTTACTGTTACAGAAATAAACACAACACTGATTGACCTATATCTTTAGAGATAGCACATGTCAAAGAGGCCACGTAATTCATATAAGTGATAAGACAGTTTACTACACATAGACACTGTAAGTGAATGAAATTGTCAGGTAAATATTAACAAGATGTCTTAAGGAACAGTCGTAATTATTAGTATACCCTTTATAGTACACATGCACCCTCTACAATACCCACACGCACACACTCATATTAAGATATATAAGATAAGCAGTATCATGATCTCTATATACGTAAAATAACTACTATTTTGTTTAAAAACATCAACAGAAAGCACAGAAACTTAATTTTGTTGAGATGATAGGGTAACACCAAAGGTATGAAGTGGTAATCATTTGTTTGTTTTGAAGAATAAATACCGTGTATTATTATGAAAGCGAATAATATAAACTGATTACAGGTGCTTTTCGGAAAGGTTATACAAGCTTTTTTTTTTTTTTTTTATTTGAACTAAAAATGAACGCCCAGTTAAAAATTATACTTTAATACGTATTTAAACTGTTTCAAACGTATGTGTCTATTGACTCCGGCAATTAAAACCATCCCAATTTAAACGTTTACCTCAATCCCAACTTCTTATTCGAGTACTTCCGAATTGTTGCTGTGAGGAATCGAGACAATGTAGGAAAATTCTAAACAAATATGTTGTATCAAATAATAATTCGTGTTTCTCAACTGTTTAAATCGCGTGTGTCGAGGACGTGTTGGCATGATATCATCAATGAACGGTTGGTCTCCAAATACACACGTTTCGATTATTTCGAAAACGAATCATAACATACGTGATATGTTATATGCTACAACTTAAAGGATTGCTGTTTACGGCTTCTGTAATTCAAAAACTACCTATCTGCAATCCTCCAACCATAATTACGCATAAAGCTATCAAACATTGAACCACAAATATATTATCATATACACATTGTATCAAATTCACTTACGGCCTTCCACAATTAAACAGCTTGTTTATATATTCTAACACCAATCCTGTTAGAAACCAATACTCATCGTGGTTTACTTAGGAAGCTTTACGTTTACGATTCCATTAACGTTGATATTTACCAGTTAATTAAAAAGTATATAAATGTTACATATTCAGCAGTGATCATATTATAGTTATTTTAGTTAATGAAACCAATTTAAGTAAATGTGCTGAATGATACTTAATGCGCAGAATAATCAAATGACGTAACAAAATAAAATAAATGCACCGAATCATGATATGACTTAATTAAAACAGAAGCAATTTTGTATACCTTGTTGGGAAACAATGTGCTTACCTTACAGGTGACAAACCGGACACTGACACATTGCGGTCATCACGGTCAAGCCGGGGCTGACAGATAGGTGATATGGGCATGCTTCGGGTTTAGCAGGATAACTGAAGGTATAACTGACCAGTTTTATCAGACAGGTGTAGGAAAGGTTACATAATCATACACATCACGCCAGGCTGTAGCTTAACGTGAAGCTCCAGCGTATCACCATGTTCAATTGGGAACAAATAAAGTGTCGGTTTTCAGCACTATCTAAAGGGAACAACCAACCAATTGTTTACCCATGGACTTTAATATTAACCTTCTTGAGTATATCATTAAAATTCTTGAATTCAATATGGCAATTATGGTTTATAAGAAAAGTTTAGGGTCTCATATAACACTTAACCAAAAAAAAGTTTTGTCCTACAGCTCAAATTTTTCCAGAGTAGCCATTTAAAAAAAAAATCGCAGTAAAAATTCTCAAAAATCTTAAATGTTTACCTGTTAATCATTATGACCAGAACTTTTGAAAAAAAAATCAACCGTACTTTATATCAATATTTCTTATATTACGACAATATTTCAGTGGCTGCCAGATATTTTATTCCTGTCTTAACTTTCTATACACAGGTTATGTTTCAAAAGTCTATTTTTTCAATCGGTTGGTTGTTCCCTAAAAGCGTTTTCGGTGAAAATTTGGTATTTTCTTTATAATCTCGGTTTATTTCATAGATTGCATCTTCTTTTAAGTGTTTACAAGTTTATTGTAAGAATAATTTTGACAGATATCCGATTAAAATCAAAGTCCAATCAAAGGTAGAATAACGCATAGTAGTAGTATTTAGGGTATCCGACGGTCCATCTAGGTCACACTATCATGAAAGGTCCCTCTAGGTCCATATAGATCCCCCTAACATGCATGGTCCCTCTAGGTTCCACTATCATGAACGGTCCCTATATGCTCCCCCCCCCCCCCCCCCCCCCATGATAATATTATGGGAGGTTCTTATAGGTCCCTCTATCATGGAAGGTCCTTCTATATTGAAAGGTCCCTACTATGTATGTGAAGTCCGTAACAGTCCTTGCGTATTAAAAGGTCCCTAGGGATCCCCGTTTTAGATGGATATATCTAGATGGACTGAGGTTTATGTTCGTCGCATTCGATTGCTAAGTTCTCATCCTACCAGATCAAGAAAGAAGACATAAGTGTAATAGACATTTCAATAGACAGTCTTAAGACAGGAAGTCAGTTAAAGGGGAACTTAAGATCTATTTGATTAAAGAGGGAAATAAAACGAAAGACGTCTTCCATCATAATTCATATTTTGTGATCGTTTATATGTTGGTCTAAACACTATCATCATTCCCTACTTTAAGTTGCAAATAAGGTTTATTTTTCTATACTTACTTTGAGGATCGTGTAACTTGTTTCTTGTGTTGTGTGTTACCTTAAAGAGTTGAAACCATTTTGACGATATCAAAACGGATCACGCAAGGTGGTCAAAGGATTGTCTGTTTCACTTGATGTTTGTAATGTAAAAATGGGGATATTTACGTTTTAGTTTCCCGACAGCTATAGAAGTTGCAGTTGTAAGGAGTGTGAAGTGTGGGTACTCCCAAGCAGTATTGAATCATTCATAGAGAAAGCTTGGTCGTACGATAATGGAAAATAAAAGAGGATTACATAATAGAGTTATTTAAGTTATTATTAAAACTAGTGGAAGAAAACGGATATATCAACGACGAATACATTGGATTTATTTTTGTATTCAATGAACACAAGTGCTGAAGTAATGGATACGGACTTGTTCGATAAAAGACTACATGTCTATATGTTAGAAAAAAACTGAAGTGAAGGCCTATCAGAGAATATTGAAAAATCCATTGTATTTATTATATTTTGAAGAAGCACAGGTCTGTGGTATTCATTTAGAAATGAAAACGGCCAGAATACACTCGTGTTTTCGTCCTAGATTGCTACATAATGTCATATAGAATGAAATTTTACGAGACGAGGATCACGTAAAACAACATTATTGTGATAAAATAAAGAAGTATGGGAGGAAAATCGATGACACTGAAACACATCTATATATTTGACTGTTAACAGTTGTAGATAGTAGACGTATGCTGCATTATAGGCGGAGATCAGTATGTAGACAATGACATTGTTGGTGATCAGATTACCGCTATAGGGAACAACCAACCAATTGAAAAAATATATTTTTGAAACAGCCCCTGTGTATAGAACGTTGAGCCAATTGTAGAATATCAGAGATGTCGCAGGTACAGTTGTTTCAAACAATTTAAACAGAATGACGGTATCAGGTTCCCACTCGTGGTCATATATAAATTCATTCACTTCCTGTTGGTGGAACCTTCGAAAACGATAAACGACAAAACACATATTAGATGCTTTTAGAAAGATCATAGATAGGAGTAAAAAGCCAAAACGATTATTTACAGAAAAAGGTCAGGAATGTCTGTTAAATTATTGCGACGGTTCTGTAAAGACAATGACATTAAATACTTCACATGTCAAAATGATACAATGTATAGATATTTCACGAAATTAAGGAGTTATTTCAATTGTAATTTCTTAAAACATAAAGCAACGATTAAACTTTAAAAAAATATCCTTATCTATAATGAATACTTAAAAGGATTTACGTACCCTGTGTTTGGAAATAGACGAAATGTTACCAGGAGGAGGTACGTGGAAATGAAAACGCTCATGTCAACAATACCAAACGAAACGTGAAGCAATCTGGCGGAGGATTGTCACACAATTCGAACAAATTCATGATTCCCATAGAAAAAAAAACGACAGAGAAAGAGGAGATTCCTTACAATCGACGGGGAAATGGCTCAACGATGCCGGTTCTGACATAGAGAGGGACGACAATGCAAAAGGATATGCACTATATACCCTTGAATAGTAACCTGCCTTCTAAATCAATCAATATCTTACCTTAATAAAAAGAAATGACATCGTCTGATAGGAGGTCATCTTTGTGACGTCACTGACTGCAGTGGTATTCTTCATTATTTATTGTGAAGTTCCAGGTTATTTCGAAATCAACACTGCCAGATACATAGTACTACCACGAACACCTCACATTTTTTATTTGTCGTCGAGTGGACTCTGTAATGAGAAAAAAATGTCATAGGGGATTACGCTAGGGACGACGTCCTGGGTAGTCCTGGGAATTAGTGGTTATCTTTTTTCTGTGAATCTAAGCATCATAATAAAATCCTTTGAGAGTTATGGAAATTCACACTGACACTTACAACAAAAGACGATTCCATGGTACAACCCCGGGAGTGTGTGGACAATATTGGTTGCACTAATTATTGAATAGTTGTAGAGGTGGTCGAAGGAATCCACCATAAGGCCATTTGGTAACGGTTTTTAAAGAAATGATAATTATGTAAAATAATTCACCCATAACTCAATTCCTTTCTGCTATAAGAGATCCTAAACTTCAGGTGTTTGACGACTGTATTGCAGAAGGAGCAGACATTCCATACTTTGTGGAAACATATCAACAGCTCAAGTTAATGATAGGACTTATTCATAGCGTTGGACCAGATAACATTTCAATATCTGACGAGGATAAAAATATGCTACCACTTAGCACAAAGTGGCCATACATAAGGTATTAACAGAAGGGGTCAGTAGTCGTCAGAGAGGACAGAAACTACTTGCACTGAGTAAAATATTTCCCGTATTCTGTAGATATTACCTGACATGGTAGAGCAATGATTTTAGTGCCAAAGGCAAAATGTGAGGATATCATTAGACACAAGACGTTTGAGGATCCACCGACAACCCCACCCGAAAAGAAGCTCTTATAATAAGTCGAAGGATGACATTATCCACTTCAGTAAAATTAATGCAGATAAGTCTACTCTTACAAACCAAGCATTATCAATTTATACTGAAAAGCCGCTCAGAAGAAAGACGGTCCGGAGTACGGTCATCGCTGTGAATAAGGCTTTGGGTTCTGTGTCCCCTAGCCTAGAGTCTTTAAAAATTGTAGTTGCTACTCCAATCTAATTAAAATCTAGATGGTCATTATCACTACGTTACAGGAACATCTAACAACATCCCATAAGGGGTCAGCCAATCAAATGAGTACTTCCAGAATCTTGGAAGTGAATTTTATGTGTCCGAATTAGCATGACTAGAGTGCAAAGCTTGTATAATCTGTCAATTTGTTTCAAGTCATTTCGTCCTATATAGCATATAGCTATACACTGTGCCGAAATGGTTTGCTTCAGATGCATGCAGTGACGAAATGTTTTGCTTCGATGATATCGACAAAATGCCAATTCGCCCTGAAACAGAAATATACACATCTCAGAGGTCATCAGAACGTGACCCCTTATGGGATGTTGTTACGATGTTCATGTAACGTAGTGAGAATTACCATCTAGATATTAATTAGATTGTTGCTACTCCTGCTTAGCGCTCAGCATATTAGGAGTGGGACGACTGGTTCGCCCGTTGTCAGTATAATGTGACCGTGTGGGGTGTGCTGCTGGGTGTCTGCGGCCGTATACTTCAGTGAGGTAGCACTATAAATCGGCAAAAGTTCCGACCTATCACAAGGAGACTTAACACGAACATACCGCAGCCTCCCAAAACACACATACGCACTCGCCACACACATGCATGTCACACGCACGGGAGGCCGTCCTTAAATGACCTTAGCTGTTAATAGGACGTTAAACAAAATAAACCAATCCAAACCAATCTGCCCGGACCGTCCGGAGTACAGTCACCGCCACCCGTGCCGTCAAGGGTACAATCACCGCAACTGGGGTCGTCCGGTGCACATCAACATCTTCCCCATCCATCCAGAGTACAGTCTGCCTGGACCGTCCGGAGTAGGGTCACCGCTGCCCGACCGTCCGGAGTAAGGTCACCGCTGCCTGGACCGTCCGGAGTAGAGTCACCGCTGCCTGGACCGTCCGGAGTAGGGTCACCGCTGCCTGGACCGTCCGGAGTAGGGTCACCGCTGCCTGGACCGTCCGGAGTAGGGTCACCGCTGCCCGGACCGTCCGGCGTAGGGTCACTGCTGCCTGGACCGTCCGGAGTAGGGTCACCGCTGCCTGGACCGTCCGGAGTAGGGTCACCGCTGTGGAGAGCGTCCGGAGTAGGGTCACCGCTGCCTGGACCGCCCGGAGTAGGGTCACCGCTGCCTGGACCGTCCGGAGTAGGGTCACCGCTGTGGAGAGCGTCCGGAGTAGGGTCACCGCTGCCTGGACCGTCCGGAGTAGGGTCACCGCTGCCTTGACCGTCCGGAGTAGGGTCACCGCTGCCCGGACCGTCCGGCGTAGGGTCACCGCTGCCTGGACCGTCCGGAGTAGGGTCACCGCTGCCTGGACCGTCCGGAGTAGGGTCACCGCTGTGGAGAGCGTCCGGAGTAGGGTCACCGCTGCCTGGACCGTCCGGAGTAGGGTCACCGCTGCCTTGACCGTCCGGAGTAGGGTCACCGCTGCCTGGACCGTCCGGAGTAGAGTCACCGCTGTGGAGAGCGTCCGGAGTAGAATCATCGCTGATACAGATAGAAAATTTCACCGTCATTTGGAACTAAAAAATTGTATTTGAGAGAAAAACAAATAGTAAAGGGCAGAAAACGACCATCAGACGCAATCTTAAGCAAAACGTGTTATAGAGAGTGTTTATTCGAAAACAAAATAAAAACGTGTAAAATGAACTCGATTAGAAGTGACAAACATCAACTCTACGTTTACACCGTTAACAAGTCGGGTCTGCGAGCTTTCGATGACAAGCGTTAGATCTTACTCGTTTACGGTCACTACATAAGTTCCACCATGGATTGGTTTTTAAAAACTGAAGCAGAAATGTAATGTTACAAATATTCATTTTGAATATCGGACAGAAGTTGTCATGGAAAATATTGCAAAAGGATGTACTTTGGATATGCTGTATAAAGATTTACATGTTGTAAATATGTTGTATTTTTTTGTTTAAGAAAAAGTTGAATATATACATTCATTTTTATGTTTGCATTTTAATTCTAAGCAAAGTAATATAAGAAATATTTTGATGGTATCAAAACTAAAGCAAGAATAAGCTGAAGAACTAAACAAATACATATTTTCAGGTAAAACTAGAAAAGTTGAAGAACAAATCTAAAAAAAAAAAGAAATGGAATAAAAACAAAAATATACAGTGTAATGTAAATCTAGAATTCAATTCAAGTAGTACACAAAGGCTAGAAAGTTGTAAAATGAAACTCAGCTGTAATATAAATCTTTAAAAAAAATAAAAGTAGAAAATAATGTTGAATAGTAGAACCGACCTAGAAAAAATAAGATGTAAAAAATAAAAATAGAAAAAGAAGTGTTAATACAAAGCCAGAAAAAAAAATTAAGATTGAGTTGCAAAACAAATCTTTCAAGTATGAGAGACATCATTTGAAGGTTACATAGTTGATATATAGATAACATTGTATGTTTGACGTATAAGAGACTTCAATAAAATGTTACAACGTGTATTAGTTTTACTATTGTATCAATGAAACCGTTTCAGATTGTTCTTCAACAAGATGTCTTATCCGTTTTGAATTCAATAATCTATATAATAGTGTTTTATGAGATTTAAACATAATCATGTTTTATAAGAATGTATAATGTATTCACTTGTCTATAGAAATGATAATATTATTATTATGTAGCAAATAAGTCGCTTGTTCTTATTCAATTCTCTCTACATTCCATTCCAATACAATCCACCATTGACTCTTCATACGTATAAGAATTAATTCTTCTTTACAATAGTATCTTAAATTTCTTAATATCGATTTTAAATTTGCCTCTCGGGCTTTTGTCAATCAGTTGACGGAAAAAACATCCCCCCCCCCCCCCCCCCCCCCCCCCAGTATAGTACATTTATTACTATCAATTCTTCAACATATAAAACAATGGACTCAGCATTATTAGTTAAATTTCTTTTACATCAACGATTACATTGCAATAATAATTTCGGTAAGCACAAAATATGTCCATCAAAGTGAACACTTTCTGCATCAATCCCATTTAAATAACACTTCAAATCCTGATATTTCAATTCCTTTGTAGGGTTTTTTCGGTATGATCCTAATTACGCGTAAATCAAATGTATTTATTGGTGAGATGTTTTCAGACATACCTAGCTAACATATCGCTAAATACAATTTTGTGGTTACGTTCGGGATATGGTGAATACCAGTGTTCATGTGATTTAATACCCGTTGTCGGTTCGGTTCGTGCCGAGTGGATCAATTAATACCGTGATACGACCTAGTGTTGGCCTCATCGTTGCGAGTCAGCTGGTACGTGGTACCAGCTGACCGTCCAGTTAGGCAGTCTTTTCATTCGGTGACAGTTGGGTCCTGCTTAAAGGGTTTAAGACACAAAAAGGTTAAAGTTGTCTATAGGTTGGTTTTCTGAAAAGCCAGTCAAATTACCCTAACACTCCTGGGGTTGTGTATATACATTTTGTACACGCTGAGATACAGGGCACTGCATGGGCCCATCTATATGCAAAATTTCATTCTGATAACAAAGGTCGGTCAGCCTCCTACGTCACAGGTTCACTGCTGCCGAGATGATAGTATAACTAACACCCAAATGTGTGTCGCATTAAATCACTATTTACACACTACTGTATCTACCAAAGGTTTTTTGATGTGGGAATACTTTACATTAATATATTGGGTTACAACAGTGAATTGGTTACATGTACTCCAGTGATGATCCCGTTATTCATTAAACAACTGTATTAAATTCAACTTTATTCCATAAGTTTTACAGCTTATTGGATAAAATAGTATATAACATTAATGGACAAAGGCATCCACTCTTATATGATTTATAATTCAATAAGCTAATTTGTCAGATTTGTTATAGGGAAACAGAGAAATAATCAGTAAAAATGAATATATTCTAATTCAAATCTTATGAAAAATCTTTCCTTTAGTTTATTTGCTAGTGATAAATATTTTCCTGAATTGTTAAGCTCTTTTATATTTTCTACTTTGAGTAACTGAATACGTTTAAATATACTAGAGTATTTAAAATGATATGTTTTAATCAAATCAATTACGAATGTCTGCGTAACATTTTCACCATATCAAATACATTTCCTTCATAACCTTCATAAAACATTCTTTAAGGAAATTGTCAATAAAGGACGTTGTTTGAATACATTACTGTAAAATTGATCAGAACAGTAACTGATTTCTTCAAACATTTACCCAAGACTGACAGTTCAAAGTTCCTGATTTAAATAAAGAATGCAAGGATCTTTATTTTCCAACATGTCATCATAACATGCTTTGAGTACAAAATATCTGGACGCTTTAATTTCAACCAATATTTAAAAATTCTTGATTTAATATGTACAAAGGAAATCCTCAAAGTTCAATGTACAAAAAAACACATGTATCGTCTTAGATAAAAAAATCAGTTCTGTGATTACGTACTGTCTAATTAAATTACATCAGGATGAGACAACTGTATTTCAAACTACTGCATTTTTATCAAATCTTTATCTTGCAAAATTATGAAATGGATATTTTTATGTTAATATTAGGTCAGGAAAGGTAAAACATGTTCTTAAAAGTGTACAAAATCTTATCAAATTATGCAAAAAAATAAAATGGTTAACAAGGCTAGGAAAATTAATCACCGTAAAAAGACTGCACAAGTGAGATCATTTTGTCACCTCACTGTATAGTAGACCAGAGATGTATATATCACATACATTGTATGTGATATTTACATCTCTGAGTAGACCTATAGTGTATATGCCATTGTTTGAGTGTTTAAAATGGAAAAAAAGGTGACATGTGATATTAGTAAATTACCAAGGTAATGATATTGTCCGCTGGTCTACTATTTTGATTATAAATTTACAGACATGAGGTGTGGAAAGAAAATCTAGACATGTAAGATGATAAAATCAGGTCATTCACTGTCATTGCTTTCAATGTTTACAAAATAATATGGGGCTTTTTGAAGTTTCCCTCTATAAATGCATATAACAAGGCAGATTCTAGCCTAGTGATACTGGTGAGGTGAACCAAATGACGCGTTGGACCATCTGACCACCTAGCTCATTAAATTTTTTCAGCAAGCAGCAATATCCCCCTACTAAAATAAATAAACAGCTTTGTAAGGCGAGGTGAAACCTGTGTCAGCCAACATTTATGGGGTCAGGCTAACAGAAAATGGAAAAATATCCTATTTGTCCAAAACCCTTTAATGTCACGACTGGTAATTGTATACCGATGCCCGTACTACTAAACACTACTCTATTACATTTATTTTCCAGTTTCATTATGAAGATAATGATTGGTGTCGGATCGTACCATCGTGCTGTTAAGGTGGAATTACTATACCGTGGCTTCGTCTTTCCACTTCATGCCACCTTTTCCGACAACATTTAAAAAATACTGATATCGTCTTTCTTGATATTGTCGGTGTGTAGGAATCTCCCATGATAGGGGGTGGGGTGTGGGGTGGGTGTGGGGGGTGGGTGGGGCTGGTGGGTGTGTGTGGGGGGGGGGGGGGGGGGGGGAGGGGTATGTGTGTGCTAGAGAGACCTAAAGGGACCTGGAGGGATCTTCGGATACCCGAACATACTACTACTCATACTATCACAGATCATTTTGGTTTCCGTCCCGCGACAGAGACAAAAAAAGTCTATGAAATGGGTTTTGACATTTGGAACATGACAATTTACTTGTAAATATTTCATCAAAATTGATTTATATAATGTGATCGAAATTAGCGATGAAAGAATATTTAGTATTAATTAGCAATAGCTTCTGTATTCAAACTTGATGATTCGTACTATATGATTAGACATGTGATAGTCATTTTTTATATCTCACAAAGTACATAGAGGATTCCTAACATTGTCTTCAGTAATGCTAAATATATTTCACGAGTGAGGCTGTAAAAATATTAAAATATTAACAACACGTGTGAAATATATTTGATATTATAGAATATATTGTTAGATATTCTGTTGAATCGCACCCTAAATTGATTGGGGTCCCCGTCAACGACTCAGAAATTTACGTGATATTTTGTATTATTACTTGCGTTATGACGTCCTATAAAAGTGTTCGGACTGGACAAATCAGAAAAAGTGAGATTTTACGCTGGTGAATAATATCAGAAAAGGTAATATTTTTCATTAGTAAAAAAATATCACTTTTATAGAATGAATAATTTCCGATATTCACTGGAACAAATGTAATAAATATATGTTTAGAATTGAACGCCTTGTATGTCTTATGGTGATTCAAATCGTAAAGAACTTTACTAATCGAACAAAATAAACGATATTTGACTTAATTTGATAAAATTTATTATTCCCAGTTTTCAAAGTATATCAAATATTACGAAAAAAGGAGTCGTTAGTATACTTTATATTCCAGTGTCATTTTGTGTAAAGCTTTGTGTACTTGTGATTTTGTGTGAATTTGTATACACATGTACATTGTAAATTATTTTGATTTTGATTTTGAGTGCTGTTTATACTTTTACACTACAGTGCTAGTATGTGTGCAGTTTTTCATACTGTTATGCTTAGTGTTGTTTTGAGTGAAGATTTGTATAATTTCATATCAGTGTTATTTTCGTGTGAAATTTTGTATTATTTTATATTACAATATTATTTTGTATGAAGTATAATTTTATATTACAGTGCCATTTTATGTGAAGTTTTGTATAATTTTGTGTTAAAATATTAGTTTTTGTAAAGTATAATTTTATAATACATTTCTATTTCGTTTGAGGTTTAATATAATTTTGAAGTACATCATTTTTTATATGTGATGTTTTGCATAATTTTAAATTACAATATTATTTTTTTGTGAAATACAACTTTATATTACAATGTCATTTTGTTCGAGATTTTGTATAATTTTGTAATACAATGGTACTTTTCTGTGAGGTTTGTATACCTCCTCGCATTGTCATCCTTATCATTTTGTCCCATATAGTAGGTCATTCATACTTCTATCAATATAAAGTAAATATCACTCTTATCATAGCAGAGGGCGCGATACAGACGTAAAATTTATTTACTTATAACAGATAAACGATTACACCACTCTCATGTTATCATCTCTCTGAATACACTTTGACGTCTTATGTCAGGTGAACTGGACAACAATATCTCGGTCATACACACCTGTTATTTGTCATATATCAAAGGTATCGATTGATTGTAATAAGAAAATATTTATTTGAACAAAGTGGCCCAGAGATCCTGCATCACCGGATATATTACAAATAATTCCATATAATTTGATGCCACTTCTCTACACCTTAAATTTAGTCACCATTTTCTTTCAAATTATATTTATCTTTCTAGTTAAAAACAATATTAAATGCATATTCAGTAGGTGAAACATAACCATAATAACCAGCTATGACTTCCTCTTTTGAAAATTACCAAAGGAATTAAATGATGCAATAAAGCCTGTGATGCACAGTTTGTAACTTTTCACATGTTTAACGTTATGATAACAAATAAATTGAGTTCGACATGGCCGGACTTTATAGTAAACATGGAAACAACGCCTTACACTAAACACAAGCACATCGCTGGCGGCGACCGTTGGTTAGATAATTGTCAAAATTTCTATATCCGATTCCAAATCATTTTTTGAATTTCGATTAAAAGTGGTTTTATTCTCACATTTTGCCTTAGAAAGGAGACAACATTTCTTTATTCACATGACAATATAAATTATTATAAGAATTTGTGGTTTAAGTCCAAGGTCATATCAGAACGGGTATCGAGAAGACAGTAAGAAGACAAAGAACAGAAGATAGAACGGAAAGATTTAAGATCGTAGTGTGGCAATAGTGCGGTACGTGTTGCAATTTCACATATATTACTTAAATTATATTAACACATCATATCGCCAAGGTTAGTCATATAATATAAGACTTCGAAGATTCATATCGTAATTGTTTTACGTTTATTATCGGATATTCACATTTTTATTATTTTTCGAACCTCGAAGTCTTATCGATAGTTGCAAAAAAACGCGGAGCAAACCTCAATATTACTAACCGGTATCATACGATGGTTCATTCTGTTTATTTAACGTAAAAAAATTGCGTTTCGTATAAAAAATATCTTCGGATTTTAAACTGTTCCTTTTGGAACACTATGCTCTCTCGGGAATGACCTAGTAATAGACTTGTGAAGTAAGGTACATTTGAAAAATAAACAACACTCAAAATGATGTATACTTTACACTATACTCCAATTGTTGAATATTCCCTGGCGGATTTGCTCCGCGTTTTTTTACAAATATCGATCGATCGAGAGTGATGACTATGATGTCGGACATTTTTGACCCTAAATTATCATGATGATGAAACAAAATACACTCGTTATCTCCCTTCTCGATAAATGATCACTATACAAATTTATGTTTCGTTCGTGTTTAATATCCACCAATAATTTTAATGATATCACATGTACATAGTTCTTTAAAAATAACTATGATCTATGATCTACCGTCACATGACGACTGCGCATGCTTAACCTATCATATGTAATGCACTTAATGTAAAGTTCTCCATATGCATTGTATAACATAGTTCGTGTAAAGTTGTCCCTCAATATATGCTGATACAGAGCTGCTGATAGTTTCAGCAATTAAGCTGAACACAAATAGCAAACGAAAATGGAAAAGTTCACCGCAACAGATAGCTCATGATTTATGACCTCATAACTGGCTCCGTGTCGCGCTCGTAATTGGGGAACTGTTATGTTTTTTGTTTTTAAAGAACTTTTTGTACATCTTGCTGTTGAACAACATATATATGATTGGATTGGCAGCACTGTTGAGAGGGGCAAGACTTTGAATGAATGTGCTGACTGCAATCATCGTATTTGTCCTCGGTATATGGCCGTACACATCAAGTAGATCATATACAAAGTACGGACTCCAACACAACACGAACGCTGAAAGGAAAAAAGGTGTACATTCAGACAAAATATGACTAATAAACTTTTTAACTGATGGAAATCATGAAATCGCAACAAGAAATTTGGTCGGCGTTTGTATCATACTATTAAAAACAAAATAACCTCCATACAAACAGAATATTTGTGATAATTTCGCTGAACACGGGTATATACATATATATTAAAACAACACTTGTCGTATTACACTTTCGTTTTAAAATATCAAGAGCAACAACGAAAATGACAAGATAGTTGATTGCTTTGTAGGCTTGGGTCATTGATATTTAGAAATGGGACAGGTTGCGAAAAAGATGTGACAACGGAAAACGCCCTGGTCTCTGTTATGAAATAAAACATATCCATTTTAACGGCACGTGCACATCATATTTATTATAAATCACTCAGATTTGTGAATTTACCACTTCTGACATATTCGCGAAAACATGATTTCGCGAACTCTTATTTACATATGATTTCAATTTGCAAATTATGAGCTATTAGAGACTTCAATAGGATAGACTTGTGTTTGATGATTGTTATGCTTAGCAAAAAGTGTTATGCTATCAAGCCCCGCTTAAAATAGTAACGATTAACATGACCTAAAACCCTGATACTAAAACAACTGAGTGGATGAATTGACAGACGGACAGACATACCGACGGATGGAGATGAAACATATAGTCCCCCTTTTTCTCCGATAGGGGACTAATAACTTCATGTGCACAGTAGCCGTCTCTGCGGAAACGAAGGGTTTCTTACAGCTTAATTATAATTCAAATTATTATACAACGTGCTAAATATTATCCAAACACATATCATTATCAGGTTTTCCCAACGCTTTTGTGGCACAGGTGGTTGTCTAGACCTTATATGCGTTCTTTGTAAAGACGTTTCCATATTGCTGATGGTAGAGATAAAAGGTAATGTGTTGTATGTAGCATGTCCCTGTATTATTTTCGTACAAATCACCGTGAGGGATAAAAAGCAGGATAGACTCTTCTTCCGTTTTAACGCAAAAAATGAAACCCAAATACGTGATTCACAGTAGTGTTTAACACACAGATATGCTGTATATTCTAAATTGGACTCACCTAAGACAATAACAAAGGTCATTTTGATAGTTTTGATTTTAGCTTTCGGAATAAGACCCCGAGAGCTGACGTTACACTCCGTCCAATGTACTCGCTTCCTCTGGTCAGACGGTGAGCTTGAAGCAGCATCTATAATTGAATATGATTTATAATGAACATGAACCACGGCGGTAAAATACTGATGCTTTAAAACATATTAATCCATAACTCAAAATTCAATTAACATCTGAATGGATTTTTCCAGAAATGGAAGGAATTATTTTGAACAAGCACAATATATTAACATTTATATATAGAGATTAGGAATTATATCAGAGCCAAACTTAATTAAGCTTCACCATACAGCTGTTGTGTGCTTCTGGGAATCGGTAGTAATACTAAGGGTTTAATAGACTTCTAGCAATATACAGCGATTAAATTTATTCGATATATAATCATACTATGGCAAGAGATTAGAAATAATGCCTGCAACATATCTATATTTTACATGAATATGTGTAATTCACTAAAAGATGGTCCTTTTTATGTAAACTAATATGCATCATTAATCTAACATTGTAGCAAGTTTAAACTGCTTCAACCAATTTGGATTGTTTTGGCTTAACAACCTATTAACAGCCAGGGTCATTTAAGGACGTGCCTGGTTTTGAGCATTCTGTGATCAATTATAACCTATATATAGGCTGTATAAGCTATAACAGCGGTGGAGTGGGATATATGGCTATATCGCAGTTACAACTAATTGATGTTGTCTATAGATAGTCATGCTGTACAAATGTATTGTACAGTACGAAGGGAGACAACTGCTGTTTATTACGCGGAGAAGCCGCAAAGGGAACATCATTTTGGTTATATCCGATCAGCTTTTGCAAATGTAGCTAATGCACTTTACATGTTCATATCCTTGGTTTATTTTTTCGTTAATTTTATCTTAACATTATCCAATACCCTAGTTAACCAAGTTGACAAATTAAGGGTACATATTTTCCTCTATATTTTAACATTTGTTTTAGTCTTTGACAATTTTTCAAACCTCTTTAATGTATTTCATTTATCTCCCGTAACTTTTTCCCCATCGAATATTTGTACTTCACCTTATCATGTGATATTGTCCAAAGTGAATCATTTATACACCAATCCTAACTTACTCTGTAATTAATCTAATAACGATAACATACCCTATTGACGGTATACAATGTACCTGATTAACCAAAGTATAGAATCAGTAAAAATTATAACAGGTTGTTATCACATTATAAGCATGTTATTGTATTTAATATATTTTACCGTATATAGCCCACGTGATAACTGCAAAATAGAATCATGTAAAGAAAATAGTAAATTTTATAAATTTTTTAGGAAATGTAGAATTGATTTCCTTGTGAATTTGAGTACAGTGATCATTATAATATCACAGTCGTGTACATGTGCTTACCTTTTGACACAATACGCGTGTGTTCTCCGCCATTGACGGCGTTTAGTGAGAGACTTGACCTCCTCCAGATGACGATGACGATGAAGATGTAGCAGAAGGCGATGATAAGAGCAGGTATAATGAGGAGGAGAATTGCAATCAGCGTAATATATACCTGGTAATAGAAAGCAAAGTGTCTAATAATAATATATAACCTTTAGAATAAAAAGGAATTAGAACTTGTCAGCGTGACTAATTTATATGAAATGTTGAAAATTAAAAATGAATTCATAAAATTATGATTATACAAACACCTGGCACTATCCATTAACAAATGTCTTCAAGAAAACGAATGTGATGAATCAGTTTGAGTGGAGTGCATTAGTATACAGTTTAAAATTTCAAAACCAACGCTTTGTATGAATTCCACGTTTAGCATATAGAATATTGATTATTGATATGTTCGTCACCTTGAACTTATTTAAATGACAAAGAAAACTATTAGGGTTTGATAAGATTATGAAACATGATTTAAATCTAGCCGATTAATCTAAGGAGTTCCCTGTGAGGTCTGTCAATTTTAAGTTTACCCCACGCCCCCTTAAAAGGAGAAAAAGGGCGTTAAAACATATTCGGTATTGTGATTTAAACGGAAACCTATACTTTTTTGTCCCCTCTGTTATTCTACTTCTATCTTTTTCGCACACCAGGACAAATCTTAAGTGTGGGGTTGCTTTAAGATACAACCATACGAATAATCACGATGTTTCTGTGATTGTTTTTACATCGGATTGTTTGAGAGCGATAGTCCAAATGGAATCAAACCACTCATGTATCTAATACAGCGCGTTTAGTTCTGACGACTCTTTCTAGTACATATCCATCAGGAAGCCATTCGTTTCCCCAGGTACACACAACATTAGACTGCGGGGGTCTTGATGTTGTGGCCGAGTGCAATAGAACATCGGTCGATCACCAATACCGATGATCACATATTCTGGACTATTGCACAGACACCCATGATACATTTGTTTTATTATACAATCACTAAAACACACCTATAATCACTGAAATCTGGACTTTCATGTAGGACTAGAAGTCCTGACTTTCGTCTGCCAGTGTTGACATCTGAGTGACTAAGACGCTTGAAAGGGTATAACTAAATTCCGAAAGGTTCAGGTGTTCAATAGTTCGCACGTGACCGTGCAATAGTGATTTTTTCCATGCAATAGTTCAAGCTATAGCTTATGCATATAGTTAAGGCAAATCACACGTATTGTGTAATAATGACACTTGCATGTCGTTACAGGAGTATGACGAAAGAAAATGATTGTAAGATCAGTTGGTACATTGTTTGCATCCTTATACGAAACGTTCGTTCGAGGTTGTGAGGAGTAAATACACTACAGCTAATAATGCCATTAACCAAGCGTACCACAAAAAGTAAACGTCATATACAGACATAAAACCGCCAATTGAATCAGCCATACAGGATTATGTGAAACAATAGTCTCTTGAAACAAACAATAAACTATTCCAAATCAAGTCAGATATTGGGGTACGCCCTCCAAAGCGAAAACATCAGAGGAAGGAGGTTGTCTTTACTCATTTATACCCTTTAAAGCGGGAAGACCCACCTGTACGCTAAGCATGCGTCACCCAATTCACTGTTGAACATTTAATGATAAAATGCTCAGATTTCAAATATATTCGTGACAAATACTTCCTGGATACAAATATAAGAAGTTTGTTATCTAATTTTTTTGATCGATCTTGTTATGGAAACATAACTCCGTGTCTTATTTTTCGCACACCATTGTCATCATTCGACAATTTTCAATTAACAATTGTTCTTTTTGTAACGGTATTTGATCTGCAATATTTAAACCTCCTTTGTATATGCTCATAGTGGGCTTGACCACGTGGTTTTAAATGTTTTAAAACTCCATATAGACCAGCTTAATAATTTTGACCCAACATGACCATAACTGCCGACCGACCGTTAGACATAATCAATCAATCTGTAAGGAGCAAAAGATGGAGAAACAAGATAAATTTAAAAACAATAACAGATAAAAGAATGAATATTGAAGAATCCGAACGGCTAATGCATGTTTAATATACCAAGGCCCATTTGTGGAAATGGTGATTAGTTAACTCACAAGATTACATAAAATCTCATTTCTACTTTACATCAATGTGTATATAACAGACATGTATTAATAGATAAAGAGTTTCATAATGTCGTGTCAGGTTAGTTTTTCGAGATGTTTTTAAGATTTTAAAACTATTGCTAAATTTTGATGAGGTAAATCATTGCTTGAACACCTCAACTCGGGTTTCTGATAGAGATACAACATTTAGATATAATATATTGCTTTGCGTAGGTGAACATTGTTAACCCTACTGGGAGACAATTTGAGCTTTAACCTCACAAACAATTGTTATAAACACAAATGTCAACGTAGGTTAATTGATTACCGTAATTCATTTGGGGAAAAAAAACAAAATAAGCTAAAATCAATACGCTCGACACTTCTGAGTTAGTCATTTATATTTTTTCTGCTATTGTCAAAAATCTAAGTAATTAATGAATTGTACCAACGTGTCTCAAACATGTTGCATCCTTTATGTCTTTAAATTAAGTTTTTGCCGTAAATAGCAATTACAGTAATTGCAATCGTATATTTCGAGTGATGACATTTAAAAACCCTGTCTCATATTGCTTGATTACTATATAAACAATTTGCATTAGTCATCCTCAAACATTAAACTAATTAGGCACATGTATGCCGTTATAGCATTTCCGGACTGTGAAAGGCATGTTATTGCTATATATTTTTCTCAATGCACGTCATTCTACGCCATCAACGAACACTCCATTTCAAATAACATTGCCATGAACCGAAATGCGTTTGGTTTTGATTAGTATTGTCAAACGTCTCGTCGACAGCTAAGGTCATTGAAGAATAGCCTCCTCTGATTGCGTGTAGTGAATATTTGTGTGTTTTCGGAGACTACGGTATATTCGTGTTTGTCTCCCTGTGATTGCTCGGAACTGATGCCGCCTTTATAGTTTGACCTCACTGAAATACAGCAGGACACCCCATCCGGTCAAATTATTTAAACAACGGGCAAACCAGTCGTCTCAAATTGCTGAGCGCTAAGTAGGAGCAGCATCTACCATATTATAAAAATACGGTTTTTGCTCGGCCAGGGGACAGAACTAAGAGCCTTCTTGGCAGGGATGAACGTTTACCTAAAGTCCAGAAGTGAGTCAGAGTCAAGGGAGACATTAGGAAAAAGAAAATTATGCAGGAAAAAGATAGGTTCCCAAATTTTACTCGCAATTTACAATCATGCATAGGGGGCAGCAGGTGCAATTATTGCACCCTAGGTGCAGGACAGATTATTAAAAGATTATTAGTTGAACAAAACTGTACCTCTTGTTCGGACAGGAAGCTTTAAAGATGACGATACTGCAGTCATAAACGAGTATCAACATTTTCAAAATTAAATTGAATGATTAAAAGCTATATGATGACTTATCATGCTTTTCGTGATAACAGGTTTTCTCAAATGGAATTTTAAAGTCTCATTTCCAGTAGAAAGCGTGTTAATGTTTTCGTCACTAAAAGAGCGCACTATTGGCTATCAACCCATATCAGCATTTCTGAAGCTCTTGTCGATTTAATTAATATTCTTTATTAGAGTTGATTGGTTCGTAACGGTTATGGTTAATTGTCAATGTTAGTATTGAACTGTTTGATGCAATCTATTGGCAAAATGAACGTAAACTGCGTTACAATTGTATTCCCCTGTTATATTGTTTACGTCATTAATTTGAAGAATGACAATTTTTATTTTAACAATAGGAAGCCCATCACGGATGATATTTTATTATATCATTGTTTATTCTTACAAATGCAATCGGTGTAAAATCTTTCAAATACGATTCGATAGTTAAATATTCAGGCAAGCGATTTTTACCATTTTAATCATTTACAAGTTATCACGCTTTGGTTCAAATTTATGGTCTAAAATAGAAATTTGTAAAAACAACACCCCTTGAGTGCTATACGAGAATACAATCTGAAGAAAACATTTTTGACAAACATCATTATTAAGAGTCAGTGCATAGCTTAATTCATTAACTTTGATACTGATTGATAGAGTATGATACTTTTGATTTTTGTTTGTTAAATACCGACACGGGAAAGTAATATTAACACCGCGCGGTAAATCATGGTCTCTTCGTTTTATCGCAAAGCGTTTCAGGTGAATGGGTTCCTCGCTAGTGTGTCGTTCACTTTATTAACTGTTCCTGTGAATCCAAGTTTAACGATCGCGCCCCAACAACATCATTCCTCACTCACGTAGTTGTCAATAATGTTGATAAAAACACCGACCAAAATAAAGCTTCAGTGCGAGAAAGATAACAATGTTGAAATGAACAAATCCAAATTGGATGCTCCCTAATAGCCAGTGCCTTCTAATGACAGACGTCGTAGAGATCAAATATTTTGATGGCTTGTCATGCACTGCCAAGACGCTTCGGGGAAATGCCAAAGCTCTTATGTCTCTTCATAAAAAACTTTCAATTACCTAGAATATTGTACAGCCGAAATCGGGCCAGGATGTCAACACGGCCGTAGCATATTGCGATTGTCCACATTTAATTGAATTTAGAACTTCTTTTGGCTAATGTACTGCTAGAACAATCGTACTGTTCAATAAAACATTTTCACAAAAAAATGCTTTTAGTGTTATTTTATGCTTCAATGAGTATACACTGTAACAAAGATAAATGCTCACCACTCGCAATAAACAGCTTGCGACCCTATTCTAAGACATTATAACATAATTAAAGCAAACGCACAAATTTACCAGTATGATTATATATCTTAAAATACCTGTACATATAACATACATACAATGCTGTCTTGATGAATAATTAAATAAACATCGGACGTGTATGTATGCAACATTGTTACGTATTGTTATTTAGCTAGAGTGGTCGAATAATCAATTTCACGCGATTAAATTTTGTCGTAGTAAGCGTAAAATGCAAGAATTGCACCTGCTGCCCCTTTTGCATGTCTTTCTCCGTCTTCATGTCGCCATAGATTCTGCATTAGACTTGGCCGCTTTGAAGAAAACCGCAGATAAGGCCAAGCCGTACCATAATCTAGTTGATTTCTAATACTGCTAAAAGCCCAATATTGTTTTTATATTGAGAAGAATGGTTTGGCCCTTAAATACATTCCGTGTGTGTCCAGCAGGGTTGTCCTGCTGGGTGTCTCCAGTACTTTCTTTCACAGAGCGAACATGCCGCAGCCTTCCAAAAATGCAAATATGTATCTTTCACTCACTGGACGACATCATCAAAGGAATACAGCTATTGATAAGACTTAAGAACAAACACTATTGTTCTTTCCGCATTGACCAATAATGTAAGTGAGTGTATATCCCGGTAATGTCAGATATCAAGTTATCACAGGGAAGCCATTACCAACATCTATCATATCTAAAATCTACATCTGTTATATGCTGATAACTGTGGTATTCTAAAACATGCGACTCGAGCATCAGCTTGATATTTCTAAGCATACCTTTCTATAGGATTGACAGTTAAACACTGGTTGGATATATGTAATAAGTCAATGTGAGACACAGTTGTTAATCAGTTTAGAGCATTGAAGACTTAAAACAAGGTTTTAAACAAAATTAAACTTTGTCATGTCATTTTAACCGCATGTTCTTACAGAATAGCGTGTTGAACTTAATTAATTTTGTCACGTGAATATCCGATAGAAGGAACGGGATGTATATACTTACTACCGATGACGGTACAATGAGAAAGAGGGGGTATCAGCTGTGTTGATTAAGGTAGAATTATTTATTTAATTGTATTTATGCTTACCCAAAAGCTCCCTAAATACTTCCTAACATAACCTTTTCCTGTCCTCGGGGCCGTCGGGCCTGTTTTTGAACGAATAACCACAAGGGGATATATTTTTGCTGGGTTGACATTTCTCAACGCCACACTGTGTCAAGCTTCGTACAACGTCCATTCAACACCTCAACACCTTTGTGTTAGCTAATTCATAAAGAACGACGGCAAAATGAGGATATGTAAACAAACAAAAGATATATTTCTACTTTGAAACGTGTTTACCTTCCACATCCACGGCTCAGGAAGTTGCATCCAGCACTGAGGCATATGTCCATCCACGAGTTGGAGGTTGTAAGACAGTAACATCGGAATGGAGAAAATTATCGCACAGGACCAATTCAACCCGATCAGTATACGACATCGCCGGGCTATAGTGAATAAAATGATAAAAGAATATTTCAATTGTACAAAGATGCTACCTTTCAACTTTCGCAGGTAACCTGAATGATACGCTCTCTACGATACGAAAACAGGAACATTGTTAAATAATAAAAACAAAGGGCAGATTACCGTGTGAAAATCAATATACATATATTGTTTAATATTATTTCATGGATGTTTGGTTAAGTCTTGGTTAAATCATCGGTTTTGCCACACATGAGACCAATCAGTATTCAATGTTCGCTACTACAAGCATCCTGACTTAATACTAGCGGTCCCTGATTATCTGCATATAGATTCGACATCTGTGTTTGAAACAAAAAAATAGACAATCTGAAAGCTGTCGATCTCTTCAATTAGCAAGTTTTACAATAGCCACTCAAGATTTAAATCTGCATACCATCCATTTGGGTGGGCTTGTTTATTATCATTCATACTAATTTTTAATGTACATACATGTATAACTATGTTTAAACTTAATGAATAGTACCAGGGCCCATAAAATATCGCACGTTTGGAACAAATTGATTGAATAATCATGAGAATACAAACGGCACGTGTTCCTTAACGGTTATCGGACTCCAACAACCTCAGTTCTATTGCGTTACACTCATTAGCCAGAATAGTGGTACTGTTGACCATGACGGCCATCTTGGATTTCCGATTAACCCGGAAAGTAACAACATTTGATCTATATCATCAATGGAACATTTATAAAAAATTTGACCTGAATCCCACAAGTTGAACTAGAAAAGTTCAAAATGTGAAAAGTTTACGCACGAAAGACGACGGCAGATGACGGACGAAGCATGATGGTTATATGTCATCCCGACCCTTCGGTTCTGATGACCTAATAGCTATGTTAGATATGTTGTTTTTATTATATAATTGTGTCACCCAGACATTGACCTACACACTTGATATAATAATTGTGTCACCCTGACATTGACCTACATACTTGATATAATAATTGTGTCACCCAGACATTGACCTACACACTTGATATAATAATTGTGTCACCCAGACATTGACCTACATACTTGATATCTAATTGTGTCACTTATACATTGACCTATACACTTCACATAATAATTGTGTCACCCAGACATTGGCCTACACACTTGATATAATATTTGTGTCATCCAGACATTGACCTACATACTTGATGTCTAATTGTGTCACCCAGACATTGACCTACATTTGTACATACTTGATATAATAATTGTCAACCGGATATTGACCTACACACTTGATATATAATTGTGTCACCCAGACATTGACCTACATACTTTTGCCTCTCATGCTCATTGGTCTTGCTATTGCATCTAGACGGTCAATACTGAGGGCGACCAGCGCATATGTAGAACCGTAGGTACCAACTGCCTGGATAAACTTGATAAGTTTACATCCAATGTTCCCAGCATACCACTGAATAGTTAACTTCCAGATAATGTCAGTCAGCACAAAGAAGAACGCCACCAGTAAATCTGCAAAAGAATGAAAACACTCTGATTATGCGCGTTTTTATAGTTCAATAAAATAAAGAATATAAACAAGATAATCATCCAGTTTAATTAACCATACACAATCCCTGACGAAATCAAGTTGTATTTGACGAACTCTTCTCTAGGTTTGGTTTGGTTTGGTTTATTTTGTTTAACGTCCTATTAACAGCTAAGGTCATTTAAGGACGGCCTCCCGTGCGTGCGACATGCATGCGTGTGGTGAGTGCGTATGTGTGTTTTGGGAGGCTGCGGTATGTTCGTGTTAAGTCTCCTTGTGATAGGCCGGAACTTGCTTCTCTAGGAAATCATTTCGCCTCAGTATTAGACAATCAGAAGCTTATACAATATTTTAAAGGCAATGGAAATGTTTGTTAGAACCAATATAATTTGGAAGGGTAGTCGGCCTTTGCTTCATCGACGACACCACCAAAGTAACTCTGTGATTTCTCACTTATGATTGAGGTTTAATTTGCCTTAAAAAATGTTGGATAATATAACAACATCGGCGAGATAAATAAGGACGAAACAGCTGTATACTCTGATTTGATATCATATCCACATGTCATCTTTACGTCATTCGAATACATTAATACATGCTCCACTGGAAATGACATCGTTATGCCCACATACCATCCCTGAGGTATTAATTGCACCAGCAGCAAGCGTGTGCAATATCTGAATAGAACAACACACAGATAAATAGTTAATTCATATGTTTATTGGAAGTTTATGCTCACTTGCAATTTTGACTTTATCATTTCATAGTAATAAAAGTGACGAATTGATTATAAAATGTTAAAACATTAATTCAGTTTGAAAGATCGAGAAGTGGCGTCTCAAGAGGAAGAATGTAGGCGACTATCTAAGCTGATTTGTTGAAATGGATTTATATTTGTCAAAAGTCGCACTGAGGAAATGTTAGTTTTTACGTGGGATTTCGAGTGATTGGAGTGTTGGCGACAATCATATATTGGAAGGCATATAGCAAATGCGTGGAGTTGATGTAAATGTTCTGCCCGCTGATTGATCAAATTTTAGTTTCCGGTAGAGGACGACTAGGCTACATCCAGATGTGAGGCGTAGTCTTGTGGGAGATCAAACGTAGGATGTATAAAACAGCGAGATGATAATTAGACAAGTCGTTCGTGGTAAGAATTCGAAGACGAAAAGCAAACATTCTTAGATATTAATCATTTCTTTATCAAAATAATCGTGAATAGGCAAAACATACAATTAAATTGAATCGCTTATCTAATTATAAGCAAACCACTTATCTTACTATGACCATAGTTAGAATGCAATATGAATCATCACTACAGCATGGCCATGACAGGTCACTTGTTTCCTGCTGGTCACGTTTCAATCAATTTGAATAACGTCAGGTTTCAGAACATACACATGTAGGTACAGAAATTCTCATTTTGAATGCAATATTTAAAATAATGAAATTCATTGAAAGTATTATATTTGATTAATTGTATTTTGCCATTTCTTTGATATATACTTTGTTTCAAGTTTCGGTTTTGGTCGTCTCATATCATCACTTCAGGCCTTGGACCCTTTGCATCGACTACTAGAATACCGTGTAGGTATGGCGTAAGAACTTTACCTGCTGCCCCTATTGCATGATCATAAGGGGTGACTTTTGGATCTTATTTTGTCGCTTCTTCCTACACCATTTTCTTCTTCCCAATGACATTGCATCATTTTTTGCCTTTAGTTGAGCGTTTGCACCAGTGAGGAAGGCGTTGTGTTCTGTTCCCTAACCGAGACATACCAAATTCTATAAGAATGGTAGTCACTACTAATACTCAGCTCCTAGGCTTATCGTAGACGGACGACTGGATTGCCGTTGTCGGTATGATGTGACAGGGTCCTACTTGGTGTCTTCAGCAGTACGTTTCAGTGAGGTAGTACCATAAAGTCGGCATCAGTTCTCAAACATGCAGCAGCCTCAAAAAATACACCTCACGCATGAATCTTGCACAAAGGGGATACTGTCCTCCGGTGACCTTAGCTGTTGATAGGACGTTAAATAATACTAAAATAAGCCAAACCAAACGTCCAAGAATGACGCAATAGTTGTATAGTACAGTATGATTTATTTTGCTACATTTTTTCTTAACTGTCAATTTGTTTATAAAGGTGATCATATTCTGTGTGTCTTCTGAACAATCGAGTACGTCAGCATCGCAGATACTTTTCTTGTGTTTTTCCGTTTGCAAAACTTCATAAATTCGTCTGTAAAAGTAATGTGTATACAGGAGATGCGGTACCATTTGAAACCATGTTGTTGGAAGCAGTCGTCATGCCAACAAATACACATCATAGAATGAGGAAAATGTGCCCATATTGATTTCGTGGCCATAAATGCTGAGGGGAGTCTTGACTTTGTTGAGCTTCCACTCCCCCTTAAGTGTATTAAAGGTAAATAGAGAGGTTTAGTTAAAAATGAAGTAAGTATTAATTAATCACACGTCCCAATCTGGAGATACTATACCAAAAATGACACATAGTCCTATTAGTTTCCACAACAATGCACATATCAAAATAATGAGATTGCGTTGGGATGCGGTAGGGAACCGGTGATTCCTTGCCTATTGATGTTTAATACATAGATTAATTTATTATATAACTTGAGTATAGCGTAATTCAGCAAACATAAAGTCAATCATTCAAAGCTTTTTACAAGGTACTTAAAGTAACGTGCATTACGAAGACAAAGTAGCACAAAGTTTACTTTTAGGCAACAGCAAAGGTTATATGAGAACAGATGAAAGGGAGACACATAAAGAGGAAAACCAATCATAGAAGGAAAGAGCAGTAAAGAAAGAAAGAACATATCTCTTATCAAAAGTATGGAGAAGATCAGTTTGGTCTGGTTAAGGTTCCCTAAATAAAAGCCACGGGAAAACAATTCAATTATTCAGTGGGCACACTTTAAGTAACTTGCTATGGTAAGCATGCGGTGGGATACAGCAGGCCTTATTCTATGGCTCTTCCCTATACAGAAGACAATGGCGGATTGGCTGTTTACCAAATGTAGTCTTGAAACTTTAGATCGTCAAACGATCAAGTAAATATACAATGTCTGGTTGACCTGCGGAAGTCCGACGTCTTCAATCGTTTACTACAAAGAATATCCGGGCTCAGTATTCAGAAAGCTTAGACTTATTTTAGGTAAACGAAATTGACGTGAAACCATGTGTAACATCCCAAAATAGTGGTAACTAGTGGCGATAACTCTACCAATATTGATAGCAACGAGACGGCTGGAATCTATTATTGATCAAGTCATTCCTTACTGAGGAGTTAATGGTTACAAATTGTTTCCTGGTAGCTCCCCAGTGACCCTCTGGCGACACTAGATCTGTTATCATGCCTTTAAATGCTGACTATTGTGAAATAAATAAAGATTAATTTTATAATCTTTTTTTTTTCAAATGCGTACAGCGATTTAATACTCTCTTATCATGATGTGGGTAGCGGTTAACAGAAGATGTTCTCACTTACTGTGATATATAATTGTGTTTCGTGTTTGGTTAAGGAAATAATGTTATTTTTTTATACTGGGGTGTAAACGGCATTTTACAAGTATGTTAACCTGACACGAGTTAAAAACCAGAAACCAACAAAAAGTACATCTTTTTTTCTTTCTTTTTATGCTACTTTACAAAACCAGTAATCTTCACTCATTAGACGCTATACAAATTGACGAAACAGTCCACAACTAAAATGATTTCATTTCGGCGGGAATGTTGTCATTAAGGGCCTAAAAGAAGTAAACAGAAAATTTTTCCACAAAACATCATCTTTTATTCCATGTTCTTGACACGTTTTCAAGATTTGCATCTTCAAAACACCCATTGCTTTGACTGATATCATGGTTTAGAAAAACCACACAGAATATAAAAAATAGAACAACACGCAATCACGTCTGTGCCGAACATTGTGCATTGCAGATTTACGTAACAGACCGACGCTTACCGAGATTTAAATGTCAATTTCGTTGGCAAGCTAAATAGAGAATACATAACGGAGATATCAATATATATAATCGACAGACAATATAACTCATGAAATTAAATTATTACCTAACATGTTGATTCAAACTATTCAGCCTTGTATCTAAATGAATAAGAAACAACATATCTGCTTTTAGGCTATATAAATATAATATCGATGCATTTACATATCAAAACAATCTAATTAAAATCTAGATGGTCATTATCACTACGTTACAGGAACATCTAACAACATCCCATAAGGGGTCACATCAGGGTGACCTTTTGGATTAGCCAATCAAATGACTACTTCCAGAATCTTGGAAGTGAATTTTATATGTCCGAAGTAGCATGACTAGAATGCATAGCTTGTATAATCTGTCAATTTGTTTTGAGTCATTTCGTCCCATAAAGCATATAACTATATACTGTGTCGAAATGGTTTGCTTCAGATGCATGCTGTGACAAAATATTTTGCTTCGATAATATCGACAAAATGCCAATTCGCCCTGAAAAAGAAATCTCGGAGGTCATCAGAACGTGACCCCTTGTGGGATGTTGTTAGATGTTCATGTAACGTAGTGAGAATTACCATCTAGATTTTAATTAGATTGATATCAAAATAAAGATGTGTTCATTTGTGTCTACTTTGTATATTGAATAAACCATAAGCTATGTCAACACTCACTTTGTATTGTCTAGTGTCAAACGTTATGTCAGTTTCAATCTAAGACCATTTAAATTGGACAGTATATTATCTTAATGATTAGGGTATTATTCGGTGCTCTCAATATTTTACTATATTTTTCATTATTTTGTTTAACCCTATTTATAAGAAAAATATAAGCCTTTTACTGGTCTGAACGCGCAATCTTGGTCCTCCCTATGACGGGTTTATCTTACATGGTCATAAGAAATTGTATCTTACCTCGGTCTTTGAAAAACATAAACTTACAGTTCGTTTCATATAAAAAAAGGAACAGAAAAACATCGACACGAGAAAATCTTCAAAAGGTATATTAAAACTTTAATAATCATATAGTATAATGACGTTTTCCTACAAGTTTATGAATCCGAAAAGACAATCGTATTCTTTTCTTTTTATTGACATCCCTTTATTCAGCATTCTGTAAAACTGATAAATCCCTGCTCACTTGTTTTATTTATGAATATCGTGCGATCTTTGACTATTCCATTATCCCCGTGATGATGACGTTTGAACTATTCCGCTCGGAAACGACTGATTTATGATAGAATGTAAACATTAATCGTTATTTCTGTTGTTTATCGGGCGTTATTAAAACCTGTGTGAGTTACGTGGAATGATTTGCCTGCCTTTTGCAGTGCTCTAGGAAATCAAAATGTATTCATCCGAGAGAAATATGGCGCAGCCAGTGACGTTGATCTAAAACCTTTTGATTTTTGCTATTGAATTCTATACAATCATTAACACCAAAAATGTCTAAGGGAGATTGTTCATTACAATTTAAACCCAAGTGTTTATTCAAAATAAACAGGAAAGTATGGCCTTTCATCGAAGGCTAAGATTTATAACAATACGTGCAATTTAAAGATGTCCTTATGCAGAAAGTAATGCTCTCTATGTAATTGAGTATGGATACGAGTAGTCTATAAAATGAAGCGTTCGTTTGGTGGTTGCAAATAAACCACGAATAGAAAAAATAAACAAAAGAATATTTGTATATGTGTTACATATTGTTGCATGGGCTAACAAGGATGGTTTGTATCCATCGACGGTGTAAACATGTATGATTTATACAGTCTGAACATTGTGTTAATCAGACGTTTCTTTTCTGAAATTAAATTACATTTTTTACTTTTGAGAAAGTCAATATTTTATGTTGTCGTCTGCAGAACGAATTTTTTAACGCCGACGGTTGAGTTTCAGAGTCGGATTTATTTCAAAATTCTACAATATTCATCCTTTGACCAAGCAAGACGTGTTAAAAGCCAATACTCTGTAGTGCCAGTTTAATCTCCGATGATCATTAAGAACCATGAGTCTCTTGTGTAATGGTGATTACAGTCCTGAAAGGCCTGATATGCCGAACATGTTTATGGTAAAATCCTTACAATTTTATTTTATTATTATTTTTTAAGATAATTTTTGTTCGACCGTGACTGAATTTCCCTAACATAATTTGATTGGTTTGGTTAACTACATATTGACAAGGGGCAACTTAATCTTTACCGGTAACTTAAACACTGAACGTCAAGCAGAGAGATGATATCTCGGTGAGGGTACAGACAACAGAAGCTTCCTCAAAAAGGGCAAATGTTCCACTTAACATCATTAGTAAGGCATTGCCAGGGGGAGGGAAATGACAACATCTACAATTCAGTAAAATACTTTTATTAACCCCCTTAAGGAATGGTTTAAACTCGCCCGTAAGTGAAATATGTATAAGACATTGCATTAAACAAAAAAGACCATCGCATATCTAGATGAGCGACATATTTTTGTCAGAGAGCCTGAGAAAATACGGTTGCCATATATAAAAATATCGCATCCTATTAGAGCTATTGTTTAAAGCGAATTATCAAATCAGAAAATTCGAGAACGTTTATGGTTCGGGTTGTGGTTTGGTGATTGGAACAAAATACTCCTTTCCCTAATCTATCGCAGCCTCAAAAAAAAGACACATTCACCACGAACACGAATATCGCACACCACGGAGGTCGCCCTTAAACGTAATTTATTTATGTTCGATTATGTCATTTCAGAGATTATCAGAGTAGATGATACAAAAGTCAATGATCATTCATCGATAACTGGGCTCACGAAAACTACAAAGGATTCAATCAAGACTGCGATCAGACACAGAATCCTGCTCTTCACTCTTAATTAAACGCTTAATGACAGTTCATGTCGGTAGTTGTCTAAGAAGCGTCCGGATGACTCGGAATTGGGATGGAGGTCGTCAGACGCGAAGTACTGTGTAGACAACGAGGAAACTTGTTATGAAGTGATTATGATAGGAGATCGAACTTAAGGTTCAATGACCGACATTTCTCTTAACAAGGATTATATTTAAACAATAACTCGCATATGCATATAACGGAGGTGTTGGTATGTATATCTTGCTAGGTGATTAGGTGCCGTATATTGTGAGTTTGAGGCCCAGTCTGGGCACGAGTCATACAATTATCTTTCTTCTCCATGTGTTACTATGTTATATAATAACAAGAACTGTCGCCAGGATGGCTGACTAACACCCCCGCAATCCGCACGAGTCAATGGTGAATTAGAACTGTTAATTAGAGGCTAACTAAGATAACCCAGTAATATAGTGACCAGTTGCCATAACGACCATAATTTTGAGAAATCGGCCCTTCGGTTTAGGAGGAGTTGTCCGGACAAACTTAAAGTTATGGTTCTTATCGAAAAACCTGTTTATAGCGACCAGTTGTCATAGCAACCATAATTTTGAAAAAAAGTGGCATGCACATCTACACATGGTCCTCTATATTTGTGTTAAGTTTCATTGAAATCGGCCCTTCGGTTTCAGAGGAGTTGTCCGGACAAACTTAAATGTATGTTTTTGATCAAAAAACCTGTTTATAGTAACCAGTTGCCATAGCAACCATAATTTTGAGAAAAAAAGCGGCATGCACATCTACACATGATCATTAATATGTGTGTGAAGTTTCATTGGAATTGGCCCATCGGTTTAGGAGGAGTTGTCCGGAACAAATGCGTCTACAGACAGACGGACGGCCGGACGGACAGACAACCTGATTCCAGTATACCCCCCTAACTTCGTTGCGGGGGATATAATTATTTATACACTGCATCGTCTATGACATGCTGATCTGAAGGTTAAATGTTTTACTTACCTGTACTGTGCTTAATAAATATGTATATATAATATACAAGTATGTGCAATTCGCATCGACGTGTGTATATACATTGCGATCCCGGTATAAATTAATACAATAGTCGATAAGGAACTCTGATGATATCAGGGTATCAGTCCGAACCCCACCCCCCTCTGTGCCAATAATAGAACATGCGATACATTCATATAATTGATGACATATTATGTTGATAAATAAACAAATTAATTGATAAATGATAATGCTATAAACAGTAATAAAATGGCAGTCTATTTCAAATGAATTTACCTGTATGTAAGGAATTGACTATAACTATTTTGTCATGTATATCAAACGCAATTCTTTGTGTTCCGGAAACGGGGAAGCACAACCCCGCCGCTATCCGTATTGTATACAGTATGTGTAAGACCATACAGACATTAAATGAAGACTGATTATAACTGTTTTATTATGTACTTTAAAAAGTAGATTTGTGGATGAAGGTATTATCTATTTGTATAAGGGTCTATTCAGATAATTAAATTATCTTTTTCATTTGAGCACGGGTTTAAACTAGTTATATTGTGATTGTGATCTATAGGAACGTCCTTGATTAACACATTTCATATTTTTGTTATTTTGAAATATGTATTGCCCAATCATACTATATCGCGAATTTGTGTGCACGATGTTTTTATTTTTATTTATTTATTTTATTTTTTACATTGTACGATAAAACAACTGTAATTCAGAACAATACAAATCGAAGATTTATGGTTATCAAGAATCGCTGTCATTTTCTGTTCTTCCATATAAATATCTAAATCCTATTTTGTTGATATCGAAAATTGTGCGTGAACTGTAAAAAGCATGTCATGTACCACATGCCGCGCTCCAATTTCCGGTATGAAAGCCTGTTGTACTTTGTATTTTATATAGTGTCAAATAGAAACACATTCTAGCCAACATAAATATATCGTGGGGTGTTAGATAGCAGTGGTGTGTATAATTAAATCTTGTCAGTAATACAACTGTGTTCAGGAATCGTAACGATAATGGGACGCCAGCAAGAGACGTTTTCAAGAACGGTTCACAACATGTTTGTCCAGCTATACCGGAAGTTTAATTAACTAGGCATTGAACTTTAGATTATCATTGAATCATACATAGTACATCTTAAAGACTTTTGTTTAAGGTTTCGAGCCACGACTGTTGTATAAATCTGAATATTTACATTTGTCTGGCATTGTCACTATATAGTCTGTTTGAGAGCTCTGGCACGCGGTGCACTTATCAGGTATTAATACAACACAAACCGGAACTATAATATCAAGGATAATTAAGTTTAACAACTAATTATTTTGTCTACATTATTTGTTATAAAAATATGCCATAAAAATATGTCATTTCCGCATTTCGTTGATAATAAAATGATTAACAAAATTGAGTTTAAAAAAAAAAAAATTGTCCATGTACTATTTTGTTTGGCAAAAAGCACGCGACCATGATCTGGCTGTTCCAATGACGGACAAAAATCTGCTGACTGTCGGTAAGGCGGGAATTATGAAGTTAACATAACATTTAAAAAATAAAAAAAAGTAAAAGGAATGTAAATATAAGCGTTTTACTGTTTTTGTATGGTATTTATGATCTATTTGAATGCCAGAGCTTTGCAAGCAAACAAATCATAATGTGCGTCAATAATGTGCTAACTGTGTTGTTTGCTTTCAAAGCTCTGGCATTCAAATATATCATAAATACCATACAAAAACAGTTCAATGCTTAATTAAAGAATTGTTTAAAATAAAAACGGGTACAGCATAATTGTGTAAAAAAAACCCATTTAAAACACCCAACTAAACGTAACAGTGGAAATAATAGTCAATAATTTGATATAATACAGTGAGGACGGTCACACTTTTTACTCTTTATTGTATGATAATTAATTTCAAATAGAAGAAAAGAAATCAACAAGTCCCATTTTAGACATGTTTGTTTCTGTATCATTTCAATAGTGATTTGCCTCGAATAATCCCTATTCTATCGGCACAATACTTTATCTTCTAGTGCAGTCTCACTGAAATGCAATAATTTTTTTATATCGACATATGCAGGAGCTGATTTCTATAGACGTCAGTGTGTATCCTGTCAGAGAACAGAGCCAATGGCATCCTTCACACTGTTGCTGTCATATCTAAAGAGTAAGACCGTTCAGCGCAGTTAATTTTACTTCCTTTGGTTGTATGAATGGCGGTATATTCGAGTAACTACATGGAAAGTAACATTTTCTCTATCAAGCAGGTTATATTCTATTTGGGATGTGATCAAGCCAGTATCAAATTCATTTTGATCGTGCTATCGATCTATTTATCATTACACAATAACAGCCTTTCATTTATTTAGATAAAATGATTTGTTGTATCTAGTCACTTTTAGATGGAAGCCATATTTTTGTTATGTAATCCAAACATTGTTCTGAAAGATTTTTAAAACGTATGAACCTGCGGGATATTCAGTTGGACTATTCATTCTATAGTTTACACTATCTCGACGTGGCCTTCACAAAAATGTAATTCGGAAAACAAAACTGATATAAGTTAATTTGCCAAATGAAAAACATGGACTTTGCACATTGCTGAGGTCTCCTTTGGAAAGGGCTTTCGTCAAAACGTGTAATTTGGTTTGGTTTATTTTGTTTAACGTCCTATTAACAGCTAAGGTCATTTAAGGACGGCCTCCCGTGCGTGCGACATGCATGCACGTGGTGAGTGCGTATGTGTGTTTTCGGAGGCTGCGGTATGTTCGTGGTAAGTCTCCTTGTGATAGGCCGGAACTTTTGCCGATTTATAGTGCTACCTCACTGAAGCATACTGCCGAAGACACCCAGCAGTACAACCCACCCGGTCACATTATACTGACAACGGGCGAACCAGTCGTCCCACTCCAAATATGCTGAGCGCTAAGCAGGAGTAGCAACTACCATTTTTAAAGACTATGGTATGTCTCGGCTAGGGGACAGAACCCCAAGCCTTCCTCACAGGGGCGAACGCTCAACTAAAGGCCAAAAGTGAGGCATTGTCAAGGGAGACATTAGGAAGAAGAAAGTTGTTCAGAAAGAAGAGAAAAGATAAGATCCCAAATTTAGTCGCCTCTTACGATCATGCAATGGGGGCAGCAGGTACAATTCTTACGCCCTACCTGCAGGGCAGTCAAAACGTGTAAATACGGCACAATGATTGGTCGGCATGACATACAGGTATTCGAGGTAATTTGCCAAAATTCATTTCGAACTTCGTTTTAGATAGAACATTTCAACGGAACGGAACGAAACTTTCCGGTGTCTATGAACAGGAAATGGTTATACTTGCGGAAAATATTCTCTCTGCTACACTTTTTGGGCTGAAATAAAACTTCAAAAAGGGGGGAAACATGAATGTTATTGAAAACAAAAATTACAGAAATGTTTGAATAGACACTTTAGGCAGGTGAAAACGGCTTCAAGTTTTCAAAATCTAAATCAATGTGTACTCATTTTTGTCAGCTATGCAATACAAACGACGATCAAATTTTCTTTCTCGATAGCAAAAACATTCTTGTAGCTGAAAAAAAAACTGAGCGTGATATTTGACAGAAAAATCCCACTTCTTCCGCATGTAAGACACCCTAAAGCTAAATGCCTTAAAGCAATTAATATTCTAAAGGTATGGTGCTGATAGGAAAAGTATGCTTGCTAAGGCTTAGCAGAGCACTTATTAGATCAAAATTGGACTACGGGTCCATTGTCTCTTGTTGCCCCTAAAACACATATCTAAAATATTAGATACTGTAATGATTAGGCTCCGAGTCTCGCTTTCCCAGCCCCTAAACCCACACCACCTGCGATTCTCTACGCAGAAGCAAACTAACCATCGCTATATAATCGTCGCAACAAACTGTCATTGCAATAGGCACATCAAATAAAATCGAATTATTTAAACCTTGCCTATTCACTTGTATTCGATCCAAATCAAATATTTTTCTTCAAAATAGACCAAAATGTATTCCAATCTCTTGAATACTCGAATGTCTTCACTTTTTAGAACTGCCCAAATTAATATCGACACAATCACATTCTTAGGACCATTGTTTTTTTTTTTAAATAATCAAAACTACATGGATTTTTCTCTTCATCACACAGTTAAATCTGCCATTGCCCTTATATCTTTAGTTCATCTTTCTTCGACCTACAATCAAAATACAGTGGTTTTCAATTATTCTAAACTACTGGTTCTTAGAAGGTTATTAGGAAGCGGCATCTATGGTTACGACAAATAGCCTTGGATGTCAGCCTCCAAATGAGGTGTTAATATATTATGCAGAAATCCATGCTATCTACCTCACCCTTGACCACAGCAAACCTAACAACGTAAAGAGAGCCAGAATCTATCTGTCCTACAGAGTTTTAGCAAAGAAAATCTGAATACTATCTTAACTTTTCAGTTTCCTGGTCATATCAGAGTACCAGGCAATGCAAAAACAGATCGCCCTGCAAAAGCGGCATTATCACTTCCACTACCTGATTTTAAACCTCATTTTACCTATTGTAAACCATTTGTAACTATTTTTTATCATCATGCTTGAAAAATAAACGAATTCAATATGTAGACAATAAATTGCCCTCGATTAAAGAAAATATCCATACATTGCATTTATATCAAACTTACAAGAGATAGCTTTTACGACGGCATAGCAAGTCTTGTGGTTCTTTTTCAAAACTTATTATGTATACTCAATTGAAATATCTGAGTCATTTGTCTGTATGACAAGATTTGAGTAAACATAGCCAATTTTTCCATTTTAAAATAAAAGGGAGTGTACCGATATATATTAACATGTTCGATGTCGTTTTGTATTTTACCCATTTTACTCATGACTTTTACTCACCACTTCTGACCATAATAGTGTTGATTGGCAGTAAATAATATGAAGTTAATCATTACTGAAAACACCACCAGTTACTCGTAGAAAATCAACATTAAAATACGGAGTGTACTATTACACATTTTAACAATAATGTTTCATCCAAACAGAGTAAAGGGTAACACTATTAACTACATACATAAACTGTCGGCCTGTCTCCCTGTAGGTGTGTACGGATTAAGGTTACTATAAACCTTCAGTTAGAGCAATGGAAAAACCTGTCGGGATTGGTAGATCTTACCCAGTAATCTGGATGTCTGTGACAATGACAGACCTATTTACTTTGCAGTCTGATGAATTACTCCGCGTAAACTACACAATCCTTTGATGCCAGTTTATGTGTGCTTGCTAATAATAGGGTATCGAAAGGCTGAGCGTTAAAATATAGCAATGATTCATCCGGTGCCTTTTAAATGCTCTCCTTAGATTTAAAAATAACTAACCGCATGATTGCCATGTAGAATGTTATTCTAAATTAAAGTGTAGAGTAAATCAATAACAATAGGTTATATTATTATACTTATCTGACTGAATGAGATAGAACACATTTTTTGTCAGGAGAAATTGGGAATCATTTGACGTACAAGCATGCATGATGTCTACGCCAGGTACGTCCTTATCAAGAAAAGATATTGACCAGGGTTCTCCCTCAAGGACCTTTTTAAAATACATATTAAATTACAAGTGTCCTGGATTTTGTCTAGAATAAATGTAACGGGTCCTGAATATGAGCAAGAATTATGTAAGTATCGCAACATTAGTTTCTTATCACAAAACATGGGAATACGATTTGTCTGCTGAATGTATTCTCTTGTCCCACGAGACGTCTGGCCCATATATCATTGGTCATCTGTCAATGTTTCAAGGTCATGCTTTTTTCGGGAAATAGTGTCAGGTTCACCGATTAGGGGATATTTATAAGCTTATCTTACTGAAATGTCACAATCAATCTATCCAATCCGTGCTTGGACCTTCAGCAACAGTTATTATCTTCTTACAACACTATTTTTGTTTATTATTGTTTTGTTATGTTTAATATTCGATTCGATTCGATTCGAGCTTTTAGATCTTAACATGCAAATGCAAAAGCTGATGTTAATACTGATGAGAGTCAATTACAAGTAGAATTCAACTGATATGTATGTTTTATTTAAAAAAAACAATATTTGGTTGCCCATTAAGATTCTCTGTTACAATTATACTGTAACAAAATTTATTCAAAATCCGTTGACGGTATACAATAATATGAACTTGTATTATTATATATCTGATGCCTAAAATGACGTGATTTAATGTGTAATTTCACATAACATCGTCAACGACTGGGTATTTATTATTTTCATTTGATGTTGCGTTACCTAAAACCGTATGGACAATAATATCATGTTTAGCAAAACATAAGCAGAAGCATTAAACATATCTAAATTACAAGAATAAAATTGTTAATTCTCACAAACCTCACAGGGTGATCCCGTGGTTACTAGGGATGGGATAATCGATCCGACACGGGGTAGGGAAATACATCTGTAGCATATACGTATTCCGTGAATCCGCGATCCGATCCGTAAACCAATCCGTGATCCGTTTCGGTGTATTTATGATCACCTGATGTACCTTCGTTTTTACCTTTGTATACGTGTGTGTGACGTGGTGTATTGTGTTTGTCCATCATGTGTTGACTGTACTTGACTTATCATGACTGACCACGGACAGCTCGTGGGACTCGCTTTGTTTTCCCGCGCTCTTTCCTTCTTTCTTTCCTTTCTGCTCTCTCCCGGCACTTCCCAGCTGGCCGTGGAGCGAACCACATCTGACGGGTCCATGATACATAATTACTATATATTTTATACTGGGTCCCCCAGCACCACATGCAGGGTGAGTAAATAGTTTTAGCTTTATGATTATTGCTTATATCCTATAAATTATTGGAGTATCATGTCTAATTTATATTATCCAGTCTAATCATCTTTATTTCCGTCCGGGTCAGAACGTTTTGTTGTTAGTTCTTGCTGCTAAGATGTGTGGTGCATTCGTTTGTATAATGTTTTATTAGTTTTATCCATGTCTTATTACAGGGGATTTATTCTACCCCAGAAACTTCGCAATACCAAATAAAGTATTGAAACTCTGACAATGTGTTGGGTCTTGGCAATTTGGATGACGGAAGGAACCCGATAAAACCCTCATACCTTCACATTGGCGCCCATGTTTGCTTCTGTCATCGAACGCACCCGTTGTGATATTCACCCGGAAAGTCTTGGGAATCTTCCTAATGTATGATGGTACAGACGGGATTGTGTGTACGTAAACAAGAAACACGTGTGATTTATATCTTTTCATGGACCGGATTATTCCCAGGACTGTGCCCCCAGGACTGGCATGGATTCTCGTAATGGTGAGCGATACTAGTACTAGAGACATTGACAATTTATTTGCGTGTTGCCGTTCCCAGGCGAAGATCTATGTGCTGTGATAATTGACATTTTATATTTGTTTATTGTGTGGAATTGATATAACTTTACTACCTTAGTCTACCTTGTGATTGGTTATACCATTTTTGCTGAATTTTTAGGTTTTTGTTTGCATGATTGACCTTGACCTTGCTCGTTTTTTTCGATTTCCGGTTTTGTACTTCCGGGAAATATTTCAATTTTTTTGATTGATCAATTTTTTTTTGCGTAAACGTTGTTGTATTTTGATATTTTCAACCCTAGGATTATTTTTTTGTATTATTTATTAGTGTTAAATACGTTTGTCTAGGCCCGATTAAGTTGTGGTACTATTTACATGGTATTTTTGTTTATTTATTTATTATTATTATTTTTTTTTTGCTGTTTCGCTGTAATTCTTATTAGGTTTTGGGCAGGGAATATTACTTAGTTGTTTTTCCCCACACAAAGGCCACCTTGTTTCTTTTTCATTGCTCATCTGTTTTCTCTAGTAGTAATCATCAGTACCTATCATTTCAATTCTATTTTCTTAGACATTGATATACTGACATTTGACTTGTGACTTTATTACTTTATTATTTGTTTGGATTGACTAAATGTTCTTGTGTGATTTGTGTTCACCGTTTTTTTACTTGATTCGTGATTGATTATAGTTTGCGCAAATTGATTCGTGTGCGTTTATCAACATATATTGGCCAATCTCGCGTTATTTTGGGTTGCTGAGACTACACATACCGCTACTCCGTTCATAAGAATATGATATAACAAATTGTGTTGTCTTGTTTCTTAAAACTTGTACTTATTTATAATCTTCAACCTAGCATATTTCAGGGTTTTTGTTTTTTGTTTTTTTCATATTTCAGGATTGTACAGTGTCATTATAGAGGTACGGTACAATACATGGTGGTGGTAAGTAACCTGTGTGTACTCTTTGTTTATTTTTATTACTTCACCTTGAACATTATGGAACTCAGCCCCGAGGAAACTGCAGAGGCTACTGCTTTGTTTAGGGCATTTCAGAACCTAGCTGCTAGGCCTAGTGATCCAGACTCTATTAGGGATTGGATACTTGAGTACGCCTCCCAGCAGAAGGAACCTGAGACAGAGGAAAAGGTTGACACTAAGGCCTTAGATATGGCGGTGATGGCCGCATCATTATCCTCGTCCAGGCCTAGGCTCTCTACATTTTCTGGCGACCCACCACTGTCCAAAAGTGATGTTACCTATGAACAGTGGAGATACGAAGTTAAATGCCACATGACAGAGTCACGTCATTCCATGCAGAGCATTTGTGAAGCAATGCAGATTTCCCTTAAAGGTGAGCCTAAAAATATTTTGATGAGACTGAAGCCAGATGCCAGTTTGTATACTATTCTGGAGAAGATGGAGTCAGTGTATGACAGGAATGAGACGACAGAGACGCTACTCGGAACCTTTTACAGCTCTAAGCAGAAGGAAGGCGAGTCTGTCAGCGCTTGGGGACTCCGGTTGGAAGACATGTTATGCAAGGCTGCAGAGAAAACTGGGTATACAGACGCGAAGATAAACTCTATGCTCCGTTCTGTATTTTACGAGGGATTATTACCTTCCCTGAAGGATGTCAGTGGTCATAAGTTTGATTCTATTTCCGATTTTGATCAACTCCGACAAGCCATTAGACGGATTGAATTCAGTAGAGGTTTTGAAGCTAAGGAACAGGTTGACAAGCCGAAAGACCCTAAGCAGGCCCAGGTTAGGATGATGTCAGGGAACTCTGATATTGAAGAGTTGAAGGAGATGGTAGCACAACTCACCACAAGGTTTGAGAAGTCGGAGCAGGACCGTAAGGGTAAAAATGGAAATGGTAAACATGGACGTGGACGAGGACGAGGGAGGGGCAATGGCAAGACTCACTTCTACGGTAATGGACCACCTAACGGAAATGGGAGACCAGCTCATAGTGATGGACAGCAACGACCATTTGTACCTGAACCACCTGTCCAGTATCAGGAATACCAACAGCGGGATGAGCCCCAGTGTTTTAGATGTGGGCAGTATGGCCATCTACAGCTTGGATGCCGTGTTCGTGTGGATCATCAGCGTGGACATTTAAACTAGACAGGACCTGTAGGAGGAGGTTGTCTGCAGGTCTGGATATACAACCTCAAAATATGGAATCCAGGGGGATTCCAGATGAGGGACCACCTGGTCTTACAGGGAGGTGCAACATAGCAGATCTTTTTATTGAAGGAAAACCTGCCAAGGCACTCTTGGACACAGGGGTTACGGTATCGAGTGTCGCTGAGGAATTCTACAAAACCCATCTTGGTCATCTACCTCTTCATGAACTGAAGGATGACGCACTCAAGATTGAGGTGGCTGGGGGAGAACTTTTACCATATCTAGGCTATATAGAGGTAGACATCCAGGTCGATCGGTTGAAGAGAGAGGATGGGACCAAATGCTTGCTGTTGGTTATACCTGATTACGACTTCAATCGTAAAGTACCTGTATTACTTGGAACCAACATACTCACGCATTTTATGGAGCGGTGTGAAGAATGGATCGGACCAAGGTATCTGCAGGAGGCACCTCTCACCACGCCTTGGTACCTGTCATTTAGATGCATATCATTGCAGGAGAAGCAACTTAGGCATAACAGCTACTGCTTAGCTGTTTTGAAAAGCTCGGAGAGGGGGAACGTAGTGATACCACCAAACCGACAGGTTGATATTAGCTGCCGTGTTGATAAGGAGATGCCTTATCCAGAGGTGTGTGCAGTGATACACGCCGCACCCAACTCAGTCCTTACAGATGATTTGGATATCTCTCCAGGAGTATTCACATACAAGTACAGGAGAAATGGAGTCGTTAACGTCAACATATCCAATATCACGACCCGGACAGTTGTTGTGCCACCACGCGCATTAGTTTGCCAGCTGCAACCCGTTACCGTGTGCAGTTTGTTGACCCCAAAGGACGCGGATAGAGAAGGGAGCCAAACACCAGATGTACTGGAGCAAGTTACTTTCTCTCCGATCCTGGATGACGCTTACCTACGCCAAGGCAAGGAGGTAATCGGGGAATACCTAGATGTTTTCTCTCAAGGAGAATTGGACTTGGGGCACACCAAGGCGTTTAAACACCGTATAGAGTTAGACGATGACCGCCCTTTCAAACAGCGCCATCGAAGGATACCACCTGGGATGGTACAGGAGGTTAGGGACCACCTCCAACAGCTTTTAGCTTGCGGGGTTATCAGAAAGTCGTACTCCCCTTGGGCGTCCGGAGTGGTGTTGGCACGCAAGAAGGATGGGAAGCTGCGGATGTGCATTGATTACCGGCAATTGAACAATAGGACTATTAAGGACTCGTACGCCCTACCAAGGATTGAGGAAATCCTGGACTCCTTGTCCGGTGCCAAGTACTTCTCCGTGCTAGATATGAAGAGCGGGTACCATCAAGTTGAAGTCGAGGAAGAACACAAAGAGAGAACCGCCTTTACCGTTGGACCCCTAGGGTTCTACGAGTACAATAGGTTGCCGTTTGGATTAGCCAACGCACCCGCAACGTACCAACGGTTGATGGAACAGTGTCTGGGGGAACTTCATATGGTTGACTGCTTCATATATTTAGATGACGTAATAATTTTCGCAAAGACTTTTGAAGAACACTTGGAGAAGCTGACCAGAGTGTTGGATAGGCTACGTCTTCACGGGATTAAGCTATCACCGAAGAAATGCAACTTCTTTCAGCAGCGGGTGAAATATCTCGGTTTTATTGTGAGCGAGAAGGGGATAGAGGCTGACCCCGAGAAAATTTCTAGGGTGATGTCGTGGAAAACACCAACCTGCCCGGAGGATGTACGCCGCTTTTTAGGGTTCGCAGGGTATTATCGAAAATTCATCAAGGATTTCGCGAAGATCGCCAGACCTCTTACTGACCTTATGCCCGCCCCAAAGAAAGCTAAAAAGGGGGCCGATAAGAAGACTTGGGACTGGGGAGAGAAACAGGAGATTGCTTTTACCCTGCTTAAAGACGCCCTTTCTTCACCACCAGTACTGGCTTATCCTGATTATAGGAAACCTTTTGAGCTTCATACCGACGCAAGTCAACAGGGGCTTGGTGCCGTTTTGTATCAACAGCATGAAGATGGACACAAGGTCCTTGCCTATGCCAGCAGGGGTTTGTCTCACTCAGAGAGGAATTACCCAGCCCATAAACTGGAGTTCCTGGCGCTGAAGTGGGCGGTAACGGAGAAATTTCGGGATTACTTGTATCAACATAAGTTCACGGTACTTACGGACAACAATCCCTTGACCTACGTGCTAACCAGTGCTAAATTGGATGCCACCGGACATAGGTGGTTGGCAGCCCTGTCGGCGTACGATTTCACTATCAGGTACAGGCCTGGGAAGTCCAACATCGATGCCGATATCCTGTCAAGGCTACCCACAAAGGAGGATTTTGAGCGGTTATCTGTACCGAGGGAGTCCGTTGTAGCTGTATGCCAGATGACGCAGGCACAGCCCCACGCCAACAGTTTGCAGCTGAACGCTACTCCGGCGCCCGTCACGCCCGATCTGGATGACATAATTCAACAAGATCTGAAGACTGCCCAGGAAAGGGATCCAGTATTGGGACCATGTCTGGAGGCCATATCCAGTGGCCGTAAGCCCACGAAGGAGACCATGCCTTTTGCAGCTTGGGACCCGCAACTATACCGTCAGTATAGTTCGTTGAAAGTCGAGCAGGGAATCTTGTACAGAGAGGTTAAAAGTGACGAGGGACAGAAGAAACAACTGGTTCTACCACGTGAGTTAGTCAACTTCGTCCTCCACAGCTTGCACAACCAGATGGGACATCTTGGGATTAGCCGTACCACCTCGCTATGCAGAGATAGATTCTACTGGCCGTCCATGAGGGCGGATATCGAGCAATGGGTCGCCGGTTGTCCAAGATGTCTTCGAAGGAAAACTCCTACCAACGAGCGAGCCCCTATGGTATCCATATCAACTACCCAACCTTTGGAACTAGTCAGTATGGATTTCCTGACATTGGAACCATCAAAAGGGAATTACCAGCACATCTTAGTGATGACAGACCACTTCACCAGGTATGCTGTAGCGGTGCCGACTAAGAATCAAACATCCAAAACCACAGCCGATGCCTTCTTCAATCACTTTATTGTCCATTATGGGATGCCGCAAAGGATACACTCCGATCAGGGTGCTAACTTCCAAAGTAACCTCATGAAGGACTTGTACAAGCTTGCTGGGATCGACCAATCGAGGACCACCCCGTATCACCCTCAAGGGAATGGCCAATGCGAGCGATTTAATAGAACTCTGTTGAGCATGCTCGGTACCCTGGAGAAGGATCAGAAGAAAGACTGGAAGGCGTACGTCGCATCACTAGTGCATGCCTACAATGCCACCAGGAACGACGTTACAGGGTTTTCACCCTTCTACCTGATGTTCGGGAGGGAGCCCCGCCTACCCATAGATCTGGCCTTTAACATCGGGAGGGATATCGGAGAATCGGTCTCCTCCACCAAGTATGTTGAAGATCTGAGGAAGAGGCTCCATTCATCGTACGATATAGCCATATCCAACATCACTCCAGCGCAACAACGTCAGAAGGGTGGTTATGACCGCCGGGTGCGTGGAGCGTGTCTCAGCATTGGAGATCGCGTCCTCGTGAAAATTGTAGCTTTTGAGGGCAAGCACAAGCTAGCCGATAAATGGGAGGAGGAGGTGTATACTGTGCTCGAACAGCCGAATGCGGATATGCCAGTCTATGTGGTGAGGAAGGAGAATGGGGAATTCAAGGGAATGGCCAATGCGAGCGATTTAATAGAACTCTGTTGAGCATGCTCGGTACCCTGGAGAAGGATCAGAAGAAAGACTGGAAGGCGTACGTCGCATCACTAGTGCATGCCTACAATGCCACCAGGAACGACGTTACAGGGTTTTCACCCTTCTACCTGATGTTCGGGAGGGAGCCCCGCCTACCCATAGATCTGGCCTTTAACATCGGGAGGGATATCGGAGAATCGGTCTCCTCCACCAAGTATGTTGAAGATCTGAGGAAGAGGCTCCATTCATCGTACGATATAGCCATATCCAACATCACTCCAGCGCAACAACGTCAGAAGGGTGGTTATGACCGCCGGGTGCGTGGAGCGTGTCTCAGCATTGGAGATCGCGTCCTCGTGAAAATTGTAGCTTTTGAGGGCAAGCACAAGCTAGCCGATAAATGGGAGGAGGAGGTGTATACTGTGCTCGAACAGCCGAATGCGGATATGCCAGTCTATGTGGTGAGGAAGGAGAATGGGGAAGGCAGGAAAAGGACACTTCACCGGAACCTCCTTTTACCCGTGGGATTCCTTGACAGCTCTTCTAACCCCGACAACGTGACACAACCGAAACCGAAGCCAAGACCGGTACCCAAACCCCGTCTCAGGCGCCAGCTTCCACCGCCACAGAGCCCATCTGTGGATGACCGGACTGAGAGCGAGGCCAGTGATAGCGATGGAGAAGGTGGTTACTGGGTGACGGTACCTCCAATGATACAGGATCCACCCGACACTCCTGAGAGTGTTGATGAAGGGGATGCTGAGGATACCGACCGCGAGTCGACAACGGTCGGAGCCACTGTAGGATCTGAAGCCGACGAAATTGGAGTCGAGGCTGAAGAATCTGAAGCCAGTGGAGGGGAGGTGGACGACCATCGGACCGCAGTTCAAGATGACCAGTCAGCAGACGAGCCCTCTGTTAGAAGGTCAAATCGAGAGCGACGTAAACCAGAGCGGTTCCGGGATTTCGTTATGGCAACGGAGGGAAATTGGAAACTAAAGGCTGACTACCTAAGATCCCTCGCCCCAGAGGGGTTGTTTGTCCCTGGTGCGGAAACGCTCCTGGCTGCCGTTATCAAATTAGTAGTAGAGTAATTTTCTTTTATGTACCCAATAGGTTTGTTAAGTTAGTTTTTTGGGTTCAATCTTCATTTTTAGGTTTACATTTAGCCTGTTATACTTAACATGTTGAGGGCAACATATCTCTCAACAGGGGGGTGTGTGTAGCATATACGTATTCCGTGAATCCGCGATCCGATCCGTAAACCAATCCGTGATCCGTTTCGGTGTATTTATGATCACCTGATGTACCTTCGTTTTTACCTTTGTATACGTGTGTGTGACGTGGTGTATTGTGTTTGTCCATCATGTGTTGACTGTACTTGACTAATCATGACTGACCACGGACAGCTCGTGGGACTCGCTTTGTTTTCCCGCGCTCTTTCCTTCTTTCTTTCCTTTCTGCTCTCTCCCGGCACTTCCCAGCTGGCCGTGGAGCGAACCACATCTGACGGGTCCATGATACATAATTACTATATATTTTATACTGGGTCCCCCAGCACCACATGCAGGGTGAGTAAATAGTTTTAGCTTTATGATTATTGCTTATATCCTATAAATTATTGGAGTATCATGTCTAATTTATATTATCCAGTCTAATTATCTTTATTTCCGTCCGGGTCAGAACGTTTTGTTGTTAGTTCTTGCTGCTAAGATGTGTGGTGCATTCGTTTGTATAATGTTTTATTAGTTTTATCCATGTCTTATTACAGGGGATTTATTCTACCCCAGAAACTTCGCAATACCAAATAAAGTATTGAAACTCTGACAATGTGTTGGGTCTTGGCAATTTGGATGACGGAAGGAACCCGATAAAACCCTCATACCTTCACACATCTGGCAAACGCTAAGATGCTAGTCACAATAGTGTAGCGTCATCTTTAACCACCTTACAAATTGATAACGTCATCAATTTCGACGCACATTTTATGGGACTTTGATGATGGCACATGAACAATTTTCATAAAAAACCTTACCTTTGTTGTTTTGTTTAAGTATGTAATAAATATATTCTCATACGCCAGAAGGGAAAATCCAGGAGGTAGCTGGTGTGAGATCGATTTTTCTCTTACCCTGGAAAAGGATATCATCATTTTTTTTTACCGGGGTGAACTTTTCGTATCTCATTCTAGGGAAAAAAACAAGCTACACCAACTCTTAGAGTGACGTCACGTCAACATTACCTTCCACCAATGTAACGTCAATATTAGATACACGAGAATGTGTTTTGCACTGCTTGCTTCATGCGTTGTACAGCAATAATATTAGCAATCAATCTTCTGTGTATCAACTACATCAAAAGATCTGTATCCGGCAGATCACTCCGACGGCAACTCACATCGTAAAATAAACTTGTGGGAAGGACATGTATGTTGATAATACATCGATTTACTTATATGGCAAGCTACACATAATATGTCCATTAAGGTCTGAATAACTGCCCGTGAAAGATAACCAATCGACTTCTGTAGATCATCTGTAGCCAGATTTCTGTTTCGGATACTTTGGCCGTGTTGATTTGGCGTTGGAGTAAATGGACAGTGCTGTGTTTTTCTGATAATTGGATGGTATCTCCCTAGACGTATACTAATCTATGAAGTGTCATGATTTGTACATAATCAACACGCATAAAAGCTGTTATCCATCTTAAATCGAGATTCTCACGAGCTTAGACCACATGCGCATGCGCAAAACACATTGAATGAATTGGACGTGTTTCTGGTTTATATTTCCTCTGGTTCCACTGGGAGTTTATATCATTTATACGGAATCTTACTGATTCTGAAATGGCTTTCGGATTGTCTCGATGAATTACTATCTGAGTCAGAAGAATGCTTGAGAAATCACTATAGCTATTAAAAGTCAAGAATAACAAAATAGTCAATAATCGGCCATATCCGTCATTGGAAAGAATAACGAGAAATTGAGCGTCTTTCAATAGACACATTGCATGCTGTACACAACGGAGTAGATCATGAGTCCACTCCGTATTCCACTTCCTTCCTACACTCTCATTACCATGAGTTTTATTTGCATATTCAACAATCCAAGTGAACATTCCTATTCTTTCTGACGGTTAGGCGATTTGTAAACCGCTGACGGAAGGAAGTAATATCCAATAAAAAGTGTCACGAACTGTATTATTTACGTCTGGTGTAGCCTAGATGTGTCGACCTTGAGTAAACTCTTATATCATTTTTGCAAACTATATATTCAATATCTTCTGTTGTCCTGATTTCACAACTGTACGTCAACTCATATTATTTCAAATGAACTGTCACATCTATATCTTATATTGTCCTCATTAGTCGACCAATATTTTTTTTTTCATTTTCTTCTGTCTTGATTTAACAACTGTATATAAACTCTAATATCATTTCCAGTAACTGTATCATTGATATCTCATGTTTTATTGACATATCGAACCTGGTTGGAAATAACGAATATCGCCAATTTTCTGTGGGTCATCTAATCACAGTAAATAAATATTGAGGAGACCACATTAATAGCAATTCAATGGTATTAAATAAAACAAATCGTCATATCTACGTATTCCCCTAGACTGTCGGGACGAGAAATCCTTTGTCATGTATGTCTTAGTAAAGTCGAAACACTATAACACAGACAAGAAATATCTAAATCGACCACTTCCATTCCCTTGTTTGTCTTTATACCGGCAAAGCAATTTAGACGCAATATAGATAACAGAGAGTTATTTAGTTTTGCAGACAATCAATGTCAGTCACCCCTTGTTAACGTTTTGGTATTGCCGTATTTCTTTCGAACTGGATAGATTATTAATGATTATATTTCCAAAATCACGGAGCTTGAAAATTTCCACTCTCTTCTCATTTTTGTTCGTTGAAACAAGCAAAGCAGTAGCTATATGTGTCTATTGTTTTGACGGATAAAAGCTACAAACAATCTTATTTTCATATTATTTTGCACTATATAACATAAATCGGACACAGAATTAATCTTTATTAACTGTAGCATACTCTTGCCATCATAGTAAATATAGGCAAAAACTATCTCCTCAATATAAGAACTGGAGTAGTAGCATTGACAACATGATGCATTTCATCTTTCCGTCACGGAGAGTCGGTATATAAGGATAATGTGCAATCAACGTTAGTATCTATATATATATCTTGAACTGAAATTGAAAGAACTAATCATACCTAATTTGTTGGTTGCCGTTCTGCTGTCATCACCGTATAGTTCTACCTTTGCGTATGTGACGTTTGACCTAGATTTGTATAGCGGGTGTCGTCGATGAAGTCGGAGACGCCTACTAAAGGGTCTTATGGCAAATGTAGATTTTTTGCTATCATTTTGCCCTTTTTGCTATCATGTCGGTATTCTCTGTTGTTGTCGTCGTCGTGTATTGAGATATCCCAACAAATTCAACAATCACTTGTATCAGTCCTTTAAAACCCGAATACGTAAATATTAAAGTATTCTTTCTCGGTATAATGTGTTTTTGGCAGGGTACCCGTGAAAAGTGAGCATTAGTTACGCATTAACGCGATGACAAGATGACAACATGATCCCAACATATCCTCCCATAGATCACACGCAGGGAAGACGGTCTTGTGAGTGACTCGTTACAACGCAGTTTCCCGGCTGACTACTTAACATCTATATTCGTATCTGTAGGAACGTAATATGCAGAAGTTCTTCATTCATTAAGTTCTATCATGCAACGGTATCGAAGAAATAAATATATTTGCCGTTTCGTTCTTGTGATATAGTTGAGCTATCGTTTTACCGACTTGGCGTAACTATCGGAAGATTATTAGAATATGTCAACCCCGTGTCAATGAGTCAGAAGATTACCAAATGGGGGGTAGGCGTCTTAAGCTGACATAAACACAAATATCATCGTGATGTATAACTCACAAGAAAAAGTGTTTTAAACAGCAAAGCAAGTCTAAAGATTCTTTTGAAAACCGTAAGCATTTAAAAAATTGTTAACTGGTCTAAACACTGTTGGTCTGTATCACAAGCTTTGAGTAACCATGGACACTTTTCAGTTTAAACTGTAAATGAGTGAACCAATACCTATATTATTATTATTTTTTTTTTTACATATTTCGTTTGTTTGATGCACATTTTATTCGCCATTCTCTTTGGCCTTGATGGATATTACACTGTTGACGGGCCGCTAAGAATATATAAATAACTAACTATCTAACAAAGATTTTTCCCTTCTTTGGCCATTTCAGAAATCTTAACCCGATGGTTGAGGTTCCTCCGATTCACTCCCGGCAGGGGGAATGATCATTGTTCTCTCACCTTGTTTACCTTCTTATGCATGTATAGGCCAATTACATCAATACAAGACGTTGATGTGATGTGATTCAATTTTCGACGTGACACTATTGTGTTGTTACCGTGACATTCAGGTTTTGTTTCCATGACGTTGTACAATTGTTGAGAACTTATAGCTTGTCTCAACCCTAGGGTTATGCTAATCTTTAATCCTCTTGGGAGTGAGACAGGGATATCTCAATCCGAGGTTTGCCGAGTGTTTGGCAGCTTATTCCGATGGGCGAGACCCCCTGTCCCACTCTCGATTTGGTTGATGATAACCCTGTTAACCGTCCTATGTGTCTAATATCGACGCAACATCAATGCAAGACAATGTTGACGTGAAGTGATTTACTTCTCGACTTGGTACCATTGTGTGGTTGACGTGGTGTCCTTGACGTGACATTGTTCTATTGGTGAGAATGCGCAAAGAGCTTGTGTATTTTGGTTCAACACTGAGATTAATTGAGAAATCAAAACGTTTGCGGAAATCTCACACCGGTTACGTCAAAAAAGGAAGGGAAAAAACTCGTATAATTCCGGTTTTTTCACCATCCAATTCATATTTAAAACCAGACCAGCAACCGTTCCGTAAACAGGGGAGATACTGATCGAACTATTCCTCATCCAATGCAAATTTAAACAAAGCATAGCCATGGAGTTCATAGATTCAATGATTGATCATGCAAGCAGTTTAAAACCCAATAGCATTGTAAATAACCAGTGATAACCAGTTGGTAATTTTGTTTTTTACTCGCGTCAACCTTCGTGATTCTTTAAATGTTAAATTGAAATTTGTTGCTGGAAGTTTATCGACACAGACACTGCCAATTTTATGATTCAGGTTTACGGAATAAGACAGCCACAAAGTGGTCGATTATCTGGTCAGTTTCTTCGTTCCTTTTTAAGCAGTAAATAGTTTTCAGTCGCATATTTAGTTTCCATTGTATTGGAAACGTGCCAAGGTTTAATCCTGCTTCAGCAGTTTTGTACACAATGTATAATGTATATACACACACAGCAGTTTCTATTTCTTGTTGGTTCTTTCAGCGTCTCAATTAATGTATTCATACATTTTGCAAAATATGATGTTTTAAAGTATAGATCAAACGTTACTCAAGAGGATTAGTTATGCAACACAGATAATAAATCAAATACAATATTAATTCCCTCGCCCAATTACAACACCTTTGAATAATGAATGGGCTGTCACCTGACTACTTACAGAATGTCCTAATTCCTTTTATTAACAATCAAAATAACAATCCTCACAATCTCAGACAAACAAGACTCTTTAATCCACCAATCTGCAGGACTAACAACTATTTTGACAGTTTCTTTCCTCTAATGTGTCGCACTGCAAACACTGAAAATGATCTATTTAACTCCCCCTCTATTACAACCTTCAAACACAAACTAAACAACAATACTGTTACTGATAGTGAATCAGCTTTAATTTTTAAGTCTGATGGTGATAGAAGAGCAAATATTATCTTATGCCAACTTAGAAATTTTTGCAGTTATTTAAATTTTGATCTGTTTAAAGACCACTTAACTAACAACCCTTATTGTACTTGTTCCTTTGAATATGAATCAGTTCATCATTATTTTCTTGAGTGTCCAAAATATATCGATCTTAGACGTACACTTTTAAATTCTGTCAATACTTATGGAAATCATAATCATACTGATGTAAATATCTTTCTCAGAGGTTGTCCTGGTTGTGATGGAGTTACAAACAAGCAGATACTAAAGGATGTATATTTATTTATTGGTAAATCCAGGCGTTTTAATCTTTACATAATCTAACTACATAAATATAGTCTTGACTTATATTGCATTTTGCATTTTGCACCTGTTCTCCCTGTTTCTTATATGACTAAGACATTGCATGTCTCTGGCTGAGCATGTTTGGTTTTGTCTAGATGTCTTTTGTCTGTCTTTGTTTTCTGTGTTTGTTTTGTTTACCAGTCTGTCTTGTCTTGTTCTCACAGTGTAAATACATATATGCAAACTATCATATTTATATATTGGTACCAGCTATTGGTAACACTACCCTGTGCATAAAAGCACATGGACTTTTGGGTCAGTGTTTACTTTATGGCTTATAGTACATAATAAACTTCCTTGTATATTTATGTATATATGAAATATGAATATCATTATCTTAATGTGTCCTGAATGTGTGTGAAGTGTGGATGAATATTTATGTTATTCCTTTTAATTAAACACTGAGTTGCCTCCCTTTATTCATATAATAATGTATATATGTTATGTTCTTTCTTTTTCTTTCCTTGTAATTTTTCATTTCAAATATACCGGTAAATATAAAATAATTAACATATATAATTGATATCTTTAAATTTCACATAATTACATTGTCCATTTATCCTGCCATCTACATTATGGAGAGAATTTACATAGGCATAGCCTGTTATTCAATCCAATTGACTATATTCCATCATTTTTGTCAATAAAATTTGTTGAAATGGAAATTACAACACCTTTGGTATATTCAATTATTCTTGTGTATTAAGAACAAAAACATTTCATTTCGAAAATTATATTCTGAAATAATCAAATTAGACAAATATTTAAATTAACGTACAACAGATAAAAATCTGTATAATGTTATATACAAGAAAGGGACAGAATATGGTTGCTGTATTACATAGCATGTGGTAAAAGAAGACTAATTGTGGGGCCGTATGCAGGATCGCAAACCCCAGAATAAGGCCCGCACTATCTCGCTACATGTAAATCGTAGAAAGCGATATCTAACTAAATATTCTGTCCCCGATCCGAAATATTTTCTTTCTTTTCTCACTATATTGTACTTTGTTTTTCTGTTCTAAGTTGGCTTATGTTATGCCTCTTCTTGAAACCCGCACTGATATGATCCCGGCTGTTACATTCGAAATATGTACACAAACACTGTTTCTAGGTTTTATGCGTCTTTGTCGGTTGTTATTGTTTAACGTCCTATCAAAAGCTATACTCCTTTAAAGTTGTCATCACCTGTGTAAGAGATGCAAGCGTGTAGTGTGCGTGTTATAGGATGCTATGACTTTTTGTGTATGTTTGTCTCCTTGTGATAGCGCTGAACTAATGCCGACTTTATAGTGTTACATCGCTGAAGTATACTTCAACCAAGCAGGATACCACACTCATTCACACTATACTGATAACCGGTGAACCAATCATCCCCCATTCCGAAATAATAAGAGCTATTCGGGGTAGTTACTTCCATTTTATATACTCTGATATGTCTCGGCCGGGCAACGGAAACCAAAGAATTCCTGACGGGTCAACATTAAGTTAAAGTCCAATTGTAAACGGGGATTCTTGTAGGCAAATCATATTGCTATAACATCATTGTAAACAGGGACTCTTGTAGGCAAATCATATTGCTATAACATCATTGTAAACAGGGACTCTTGTAGGCAAATCATATTGCTATAACATCATTGTAAACAGGGATTCTTGTAGGCAAATCATATTGCTATAACATCATTGTAAACAGGGATTCTTGTAGGCAAATCATATTGCTATAACATCATTGTAAACAGGGATTCTTGTAGACAAATCATATTGCTATAACATCATTGTAAACCAAAGATAAATATATAGTTTGCAAACAAATTCAAATCAAAATGGAAATTAAAACGAATAGAAAAATATCACTGCCTTTAATATAGTAACTTAAGATAGATTTTATCTAGAATGACGGGAATCGTCGGGTGGAAATAGTACAAATGAAAACATTGTATATGAAATGAAAATCAATATTAAAATATCGTATGTACAATTTATGAAAATATTCAGCAATCAAAACCGTCATTAAACAACACATTCTTTGCGTGTAGTTCGACATTTTGATTTACCTAAATTATTGTATATGATACTAAGGCCTTATAATGTGATATCAACACACACTACAAGGCTGTAGTAATAAAATGTTGCGACTTTCACATTTTCCTTAAAACGCATATTTTAACATGGTAAGTTGCCTTTTGTACATCTATACATTAATTATCAGCTGTCAGAAGATAACTGCCTACGTATTGAAAAATAGCATTTCATGAAAATGCCTTTCACAGATGATCAATGCATATGTATAATCCACGGAGCCTTCCAATTCTGTATCTCACAAAACCAATATTAGCCCGTTATCAAACAGGCCGTATAAACATATATATCAACAGAATTCAGCGTCAATCGTGTTCTTACTGACATGTTTTCTGTCAAGTGATTGTAAAAGCACTCCAACTCAATTATTGTTTCGATATTGTATTGATCGACGATATGGTGGGCATTCTAATAACTTGCTGTATTATTGTAGCAAACACAATTGTTTACAAATATTAAGCTTTTTGAAGTGTGAAATTTGCATCAGGGGAAATCCAAATAAAAAATATTTTATTGATAAGTGCATAATGACTGTAGCCGACGATTAATGTACGTATACTACGAAAATACGCCATGCTTACAAAATAAGGTTGTAGTTATATATGTTCATATTTCATGATTCTAAAAGTGAATCGTTGTTCTTATTGAATTTTGAAGCGATGGGCAGTGAAAATATAAGATTTTGCAGTGAAAATATAAGTTTTTCGTTTTTGATCAATCAGAGCGGACCTTTGTATTCACCTCGGAGATAGATAAATTGATTATTTTGCTGTATTTCTGAAATGTTCAGACTATTGTTTGACAAAATACTCACTTAAAGTTAGCTATTCATACACAGATTCTCCTATAACAGCAGAAAACGCTTAAATTGCGTTGATCAGTCCTTTATAAATGGCGCCGTCAAGTTGACGTGGACTAACGTCACAAAGAGATGACGTCATTACTGATTCCCACACTTTTTGACGCAATTAATTTTTCGATGTTTTTAATTTTGTTTTTAAGTTGATGAAATGCAATAAAAAGAAGATTAAATGCTTTCCCGTTAAATATAATATATATTTCACTCGTATGACAGAATATATCTATATTCTATCATACTCGTGAAATATATGTTATATTAAACGGGAAACCATTCAATATCCTCTATTTATCATAAAGCTCTACATTTCTATGAATATATACCATAACAAATACACAAAATGGTATATTTAACTCGTCAACGAAACATGGAAAAAGGTCAGAAATACATGTGGCAATTAAAGGGTAAAAAAGAACAAGCTGTCTATAGGTGACACAGGGCGCATGCTTTATAAAACTAAGTAGTTCATGCAGTAAAGCATTTCATTATTTGTTTAACCTACATCTTCCGAGAGCTATGTAGTAGATATTTTTCAACCTTAGCAATAGTCAGATATTACAGAAATAATGATTTTGAATGGGAACAATTCCTTGAATGACATCATGATATTGGAAGGAGACCTTGAATACTTAATCAATTGCGACTAGACAACATAATATTGGACACGATCACTTGAATACCTAATCAATTGCAATATGACATCGTGATATTGGACATGAGGCCTTAAATACCTAGTCAATCGCAATATGCAAACACTTTAGCGGGCAAGCAGGGATGCTGCGAAGCATGTTCTTAAGCCGGTTAAATCTAATTATATTTAGCAATTATTTGGTCTCAAGTCGGTTAAGAAGGACAACATTTTGAAGTTCTCCTTATTCTTGCTGCTGAACAGAATCGGTGTTATAAAAATGGTTCCTGGTACAGAAGCGGGGAAAACTCCGTTGTTATAATCAATCGTTTTGTGAAGTGTCTTAGTCAATGGACTTACATCGTTTTGTGGATTGTGTTAGTCAATGGTCTTGCAACATATTATGAAGAACTAATTCATTCTTGGAAATGAGTAGAAAACTGTACTTGAATTATCATAACTTTAATCATATAAAATGCAAGACTTCCTAAATGGAGAGTAATACGATTTTCGCATGTCAGATGTTCACGCTTTAATTTTTGTCAATGCTCAATGTTTCTGAATTTTCCATTGGTACTGAATCCGACACACAACCTATTACAGTCTATATCGTATTGGCTTTTCGCAGAATATAAAAGATTATTGATCAAAAGACGTAACAGAAAAAAAACATTTGATTAACGTAGGTATTTACTACATTATCTTATTGGAATAAATATTCTTTGGCTTAGTTAAGTATTGTTAAACGTCCAATAAACAGTTAATTTAAGGACGATTACCCTCTGGGTGCAAGATCCATGCGTGTGTATTTTGGGAGACTGTGGTATGTTTGCGTTTATCTCCTTGTGATAGTGCATAACAGATGCCGACTTTGTAGTGTTAGCTCACCGGAACGTTCTGTCGAAGACATCAAGCAGGTCCCTTCATCCAGTCACGTTATACTGACAACGGGCAAACCAGTCTTCCCACTACCATAAGGCTTGGCAGCAACTTCCATTTTTACAGACTCTGGTACGTCTCACAGGGCGATAGATTTCAAAGCGAAAGGCCAAAAAAAATGAGGCGGTGCCAAGAGAGAAATTATGAAGAAAAAAAATTGTTAAGAAAAAAGACAAAACATAACATCCTATATTTGATCGCCTCTCACGATCATATGATTCATAGAGGCAGCAGGTATAATTCTACCGCCCTACCTGCATTGAATATCGGAATAGAGACATCGTTGTAATATCGAATAAATCGATTATACAATGTAAGAACTACGGTACTTTTTATTGTCTAAATGTATATTGAATTTCCTGTCTCAGTCACACATTTGACACTTTTCCTTAGGTATTGGTTCAAAACTTGATGGGATATATATTGTGATCCCACATGTCAGTGTGCTTTCAATATTATGTGGATATGTTATCATACAGCATGTGTCGTCTACTGACTTGAGAAATAGACAACACAAGCTTTTTAGATTTGGTTTGGTTTGGTTTATTTTGTTTAACGTCCTATTAACAGCTAAGGTAATTTCAGGACGGCCTCCCGTGCGCGCGACATGCATGCGTGTAGTGAGTGCGTATGTGTGTTTTGGGAGGCTGCGGTATGTTCGTGTTAAGTCTCCTTGTGATAGGCCGATTCGTAGTGCTAACTCACTGAAGCATACTGCCGAAGACACCCAGCAGCACACCCCACCCGGTCACATTATACTGACAACGGGCGAACCAGTCGTCCCACTCTCAATATGGATCACGTTGATGAAGACTATGAGGAAGATTGTATGGTGGCCATTATGCGATATGAAGTCAGGCGTGTTCGATGCTTGTTGATCAACCTGTTTTGTTGTTGTTTTTTTTATTAACTTTCGTTTATTGTTTAGCGTCCTATCAACAGGCTATTTATAAGGTTTGCCCATGGCCAATCCCCAGCTGTATCATATGCTCTATCTACACGATAGATTATCCCATAACTATATGCTTACTTGATCACGGTTTTAACAGTGACCTGTATGTCGTGTGGAAGGGCATGTGGGAACATTGGGGACTACGTAAATTCATACTTAATCAATTAGAATGTGTTTTGACTTTGTAAGGCACATATTGGTAATATTATGGGCATGTATTATTATAAATTACATGTTCAATCACATTAAAAAAGTCCTACCGTTTATTAATTATTATTAAAGTTATAAGTATGCTATTAATCGTTAGTGATGATATAGAACTAAACCCTTGTCTTCTGCATAACCTAGAAATATCGTATCTTAATATAAGATAATTAAGAATTAAAATAGATAATTAAAAAATAAAATAGAATTGTGGAAACAGAATTAAATGAAAGTGACATTATTTGTCTAACTGAAACACACCTCACATACCTGATTCGGAACTGATAAATCCATGCTACTCTGAAACTGATCATATGCTTGATAGGAAAACTGGACCTAGTGGTGGTGCTTTGATATATCACAAAGAAAATATTTTTTACGAAAAGACGACAATATCTGAAACATAATGATGATGTGATGGTATGGGTGGAAGTTCAAATTGAGTCCCATAAGTTTCTATAAGCTTGTTTATATAGACCAGAATCACCAGTTAGATACTGGGAAACATAAGATTCGATTATTGAAAGAGCCATTAACACTCATTTGGATGTAGCGATTACTGGTGATATTAATTTCAACATGCTTAATCTTCAACCTCTCTCTCATCTTGATAGACTGATGACAAAATTCATCACTGACCCTACTCGCATTACTCTAACCACAACAACTTCCATTGATATTGTCTTCTCAAATAAAAGAAATCTAATTAAAAATGCCTCTGTGCTTCCTCCTATATGCAGTGACCATTCCTTAATCCAGTTCAGTTTATTATACTCAGTATTTAAAAAAACAAAACTATCGTAAAAAAAACTTTAGTTATCAAGATGCGGCTTATGATAAGATGATCAGATGTATAGCAGTAAAATATTCTGTTAATCTTAGCAATACTCATGATACTAATGAGTTCAGCAGTATTTTATGTGATACAATAAATAACTTAATAAATGCATGTATACCAAGTAGATATGTTACAATTAGACCAAATGATAAGAAATGGATGACTAACAATATCAGACTGTATATAAGACAAAGGAATAGAGCAGATAAAAATATGCACTGAATGTCCTAAATATAAATATTAAATCTATCCCCCAATAGCACACAGTAAAAGTCTTGCCCAACATCCATTTGACAAAGCTGAGTGTCTCAATAAATATTTTGTTTCCATATCAACTACATCACCTGACACTGAACAAGTACCTGGAGTTTTTAACAATTTCCCTCATTCCATTAACAATACCATAATAACACAACAAGATGTAAAAGATCAACTATTCCTCTTGAATGGAAACAAACCTGCTGGATCAGATATGATCCCTAAAATAATAATAAAAAAAAACTTCATCTCTGTATATTCTTCCCTCTCACTCTTTTATCTAATAAAACACTGGAAACTGGTACAATTCCACATAACTGGAAAACGGCTAACATCAATGTCATATATAAAGGAAAAGATTACATTAATGAGGTCGCAAGTTACAGACCCATCTCGGTCACATCATGTTTTAGTAAAATTTTAGAAAAAATCATATTCAAATACCTATTTAATTACCTCACAACTTATAGAATTACTACTGAACACCAATCTGGATTCACACCCAAAGACTCTACTGTTAACCAATTATTGTTTATCTATCATATCATTGGTAACTGCTTGGATCAAAATAAAGAAATTAGATTCTTTTTCTGCAACATTAGTTAGGCTTTTGACAGTGTTTGGCATGACGGCCTGCTTTACAAATTAGAAACATATGGTGTTAAAGGAAATCTTCTAAACTGGTTTAAAAACGTTCTATGAGACAGAAATCAGAGGGTACTAACAGAAGCTTATGCTTCTACATTTGATCCTGTTAAAGCAGGAGTCCACAAGGTGCAGGCCTCAGATCATTAATGTTTTTAATATATATGTTAATGATATTGTTGATTGTGTCACTAACAAAATTAAGCTATTTGCAGATGATACTTCTCTTTATGGTATAAGTGATAATAACCCCATTGAACTAGCTCCAAATTTATCTGACGATTTCAATAATATCAAAACTATTTATACTGCCTATATAATACCAATCATTGAGTACGCAGATGTTGTTTGGGATAATTGTCTAAAAGACCAAAAACCTTTATCAGAATCAATTCAAATAGAGACAGCTCGACTAATTACAGGATAACGTAAAGCTACATCCCATGCTAAACTTCAGGAAGAATTAGGACGGGAAACATTGAGTGATAGAAGATATAAACATAAACTTACTCTAATGTACAAGATAGTGAATAGTGAAACCCTAGATTACCTAAGAGAAGTTATTGAACCATATATTCACGATGAAACTCTTGATCGTTATCCTCTTCGTACAAACAGATTATTTGACACCCCCCCCCCCCCCCCCCCCCCCCCCCTTATGCCGTACATTAAGCTATTTCGATCAATCTATGATAAATGAAATGAATAAACTTGCCCCTCAACCATAAATATTAACTCTTACAGCACAGTTCAAAAAAATATAAAACACAAACCAGCATAATAAAGCTGAAACAACTTATGTATTTAAATATTTTGGTACTCGTTATATAAACATTATTCTTTGTCAATTACGAAATAAGGCATGCAATCTTAATTATGATCGTTATAAGGATCATCTTATTGAATCCCCAAACGGCTTTGGATCTTAAACAATACGAAAATCTGCAATTTTGAATAATTTGTCGATATCTTCTAACGTATATGAAAGAGAAAATAAAGCCAAATTTTTGCAAAACCATTTTTTGTGTTTGCTATTAATAACGACACGAGGGACTATATTATTCCTTCTGGAAATGTCGGCTGTTCCGGTATTTGAACTTGATGACGTCAGTGGTAGTGTCAGCGGCAAATTTAAACGCGTCATAACATACAGTAAATAAAAAAAATCTTTATGAATGTAAATATAAGCATTGAACTGTTACCAAATGGTAGTATACAGTTGATATGAATACAATTCGGGTGACAGATAAATATTTCATGTTGCCTATTTGGTAACAGTTCAATGCTTAAATGAATAAAATGTATATGCATAAAATTCTTGTTGTGTGTTCAATGTATTGTTTGATTTCTGATGAAAAAAATGAACATTTTATAGCAAAAAATATTTCTGATAAAGGATCATGAACATTTTCCATTAATCATATATACAAAATGTATATAAATCGTATTTTGAGTATAAGATAATTGCCCGAATTTGTGCTTGTCAATATAATCCGTCGTCCGTTTTTGTTCGAACCTGGTAGAGAGCTCCCCATGGAGTGAGATCTCCAGCCTAGATTTAGTTAACCGATCACATGAAACTTGTTTTATAGGCCTACAGTTAAATACAATATTTATAATGTATCCAGAATATGAATAAATAGGCATTTAACATCTACATCAATTTCACGGGTTTTAGTTTTTGAAAAATTGTCGAATGTCAACGTAAATTTCGTGAGAGTTTATATCTATTATACCATCCATGCATGTTGCAAGTTTTGTGTTTACATCCCATGCGTTTCCTCGTTTTTCTGATCTGTGTCTACCCGCGGTTGGTATGTGGTTGACTACCTCGCATTCTGAATAACAACATCTCACATGTAAAGTGCGCAAGGCCGAACTTACGTTCCTCTATACAATCTGACAGATGGAGTACATACTTGTTAGTTGCCGCAAAGTGCACATGCTTTTCCAAAGCATCGGCCAAAGTCCCCAACTCCACTCCATGAAGTGTCGTCTTGTTCTACATTGCCATAAATTGAAGATGTACTAACCTCTTCCTCACTTGATATAAATTGTCTCCGCCGAGGCTGTAACTATATGCTCGTCACACATTGGCACATTATGTGATACATCGGCGCTGTCCTTGTTTTCAATGGACCATTTTTTATGTTCTCACTTAATTGAAAGCATAAGCCTTACCTAGTCTTTTAGTTTTACAAAACTGACCCCTTTACCTCTTGACCGCATCCTGTTGTAGGCCTAAACATTTATCTCCCAGCTGACTTGAAAATTAAACCAGATGTAACTATTCGTGAATATAATCAAGGGCCCGGATCGCCGGACGCCGGATCGCCGGACTCCTGTCTGTGACGTCACAGAAGGGTCGGTCTACTTTAAGACCTGAATCTGTTGGGGGAATAAACTCAATTTGACCAAATAGATACACAATTCAAAAAATCAAAACCAAATTTAAGAGAGTTACTTTATCTTTGAATAATGAAACAATTTCTTCCTATTGAGGAGTTATCCCCCTTTTTTGTTGCATCATCTTCACCTTCATGTATGTATATATGTTCATGTTTGTTTACCATCTGTTATATAAGGAGTGGACTAATATAGGCAATGCTGAAAAATCAACAGGCTACGGTTATTTAAAAATGGCATTCCCTCTGTGCGAGGTCATGCGTATGGTGAATATGTGTGTGTGTTTGGATGCTGCAGCATATTGATGTTTGTCTCCTTCTGAGAGTGCTACCTCACTGAAGTATAGAGATCAATCAGGATCTACTATTAAAAAAATCCCTCCTCACAAAGGCTTGGTTGAGCTAAATCCCCCATAAAAGAGGCAGTGTAAGGGAGACATCAGACCTAAAAGATCCTGAATTTAGTCGCCTCTTATATTATAAATGATACAAAAAGTGTTTACATTATATTGGTTATTCTGGCTAAATAACACCGCTCTGTGGACTATGTTTTCGATCGAATGTTAAAATAATAACAGAGGGGGAAATTATGGTATGTGTGATTTAAAGGTCATAATCATACTCGCAATTTATGTATGTAACTTCAATTATGTAAAAATGTCTTTAAATAGGAACATAAATTATATATTACTACAATGTGGATTAAATGGGTTTTTTTTACATCACATTCGTGAATGGGTCGTTAAATAAGACATTCCCAAGGGCAAATGCGTTCCTTAACAAATATGTATGGCCAGAACATGTCTATTATTTCAGCACATTAAAGACATCCAAATGGTCTTTAGTAGAACAAATGACCTTTTTAATGAGGACTTAAAATCAGCTTTTCATGATAAAATTGTACTACGCTACTTCACAAGACATCGCAATTACGACAAAAGCGTCCAATGAAGTCGCACAACAGCGAAGCATTGCCTTCAAAGCACGTACCAATTTGGGAATTACTGAAAGACACGCCGTGTTTCTCTGATAGTTATGGAAACTGAGCGAAAAGGCTGAAGTTCAGTTCAAATCCCAACTGTCCTTTTACTTGCTTGTAGAAAAGAAAGTGAGATGAATTAATTTAGCTGTAGGAGATGATACTGGGTAACGATTCGACAAAATGTGTTAAATTATACTTTCTTTATATCATCTGTAATTACAGGGTAAAATTCATAAACACATGTCCTCGAGTCTCGAACGTGTTGAAACGTCAGAGTGAATACGTGTACCCATCTCGACAATAAGACAGTTTGGAAATAGTTTGAGTGAAATTCGGCAAAGACAATTACAGAATGGATTTTCTCAATTATCTCAAAACGTGGAATGTATATTAAATTTTAGGGACAGATAAATATTTCGCAGCTGAATTGTAGGCTATATATACACACATGATAGGTGTCAGCACAGAGGTTTTAAAAAAAAATGGAGTTGATTACAGTAGAGCCAGAAAAAATAAATATGCAGTATTCGGTAAGTTTGTGCTTTTAAGACTCGTCAATGGTGTAATATGGCCTTAAGTGATCACAGGAAGCAAGCAAAATTGAAAATAGATCAGAATATTGATAAGAATGTGCAAAAGATTAAAAAATAAGTAAATTTGAATTATTATCATAATTTTCGAAATTGAATTTCTTAAGAACGTTAAGTGCATATGTATATCATAAACCGTTTGTGTATATTCTGAATCGTTTCACTAAGAGTGTGGTAATCTGTATAAACCTTGAGGACTAACAAAATCTAACAACAATGGCTACCACCTGCAATCTTTATAATTGTACAACGGACAAACAAGTTATTAGCGATATTCAAATCAAATCAAAGGTAAGCCATTTTAGAGATACGTTCAGTAGTGTTAATGTTAATGTCAGTATAAAGATATAACGGATTTGAAATAAAAATGTTTCTTACTTCAACAATTTATCTATGGATAACACTGTATATCAGGTCATAGTATCCCTTACTGATGGTGAGAGAATGCTTACTAAATAAAAGTAATGATATATTTACGTCAAGACAATACACGGGAACATATGACACTGGCCTAATGAAAGTGAACGTAAAAAGAGGAATACAGGTAAGTCTCTAATACTAACGTTAGAAAGTATAGTTGCAGCATAACCTTGAGACTGCAAGTGGACAAGTACCATAAATATGTTACTGATAGTCTAGACCTACTGCGGAGGAGTAAAATATAGCACGCCGAGGAGTGTCAATAAATCCGTGGGGTGTAATATATATCTCCAGAGTGTGATACAGACTCCAATTAGAGGTGAATGGTAACCAAGGGCAAATGAGAATGGAGAGGATGCCCACGGATTCTGCCCAGGTCGTTAAGACCTAGACACACAAAGCCATGGTAGGACAGGGATATTAATCATCACCATTTATTAGCGATCGCTGTCTATAAAATAAAGGCATCATTTACATAACGGATATCGGAACTGATATCAATTAAAAGATCAATCGAGAAGCTTCTCCCTAAAGTAGTAGTTATAAAAAATTATTACCGAACTAATTATGTCGTCACTTATGATCGTTATATACGTTATCACGATGTTACGTTATTCATTTCCATTAGTAATTGTCTTGTGTCATACTGTGCTTTCTAGCCGTATTATCAATCGAGGATTTACATTGGTTAGGACACTATTATCCGCTCCTTATATATATCACATATATCCTAGATTAATGGGCACTTTTCCATTTAACTGTCGGGCTCCATCATTTCATTCGCCCACCAAATTCCATTGATTCTAGTTATGTTATTTTCCAATAGGGTCTCAATACATGTTTTTTAAAGACAGGTGGTCGACTCATTGCTTGGATTATTTCAGTTTTCTTCGAGAGTACATTTGACCAAAATAAATTATGCGTGTTTGTGACAGTCTGAATGTCTGAACGCCATTGCAACACCTGCTTTTGAGAGCAGTAGACTGATGAAGAATCAAGGAAATGGTGTTGAGGCCCTCAAATCTTATTTGATATTATTTCGTTAAATCGTTTGTGTTTCCTCAAAAAAAAAAAAAAATATCAACGTCATTGAGAAGTTCAAATGACATTAAGACAGGCTGCTAAATTTAATGACCAAAACAGTTCTGAGTTGAGATATAAGCAAGGGTGTCTGTTCATGTCCGTATTAAGGCATTGATGCTTTTCAAATGGAACATTTGTACTAGTTTAACTTTTCATATAGACTATTAAAGACAGAACTATAGTTACCACTCTTCTCTTTAATCACGCAATATACTTATCCTACTTGTAGAAAAAGTAAGAGTGTAAACTATGTACCTTATGACAAGAATCCACCCGAGCGTAATCGAATGTATACAAAGATCGACATGATATAACTTGGTGTGCTATCTATGTGATGGGATTCCAGTAATGGCCAATGATATGACTCCTGCGTGGCCACAATACGTACCTGCACATGCAAGATTTGCGATGAACATATTCATACGCGACTTCAACTTCCTGGAGAGATATATTAGAGTAAGGACGATGCAGTTAGCGGTCACTGTCAGTGTGAATAGAACGCACAGGAAACGCCACCTGTTGAGTCTGAAACAAAGCCATATCAGTATTATAGAAGTATCATAGACAAGATAAAAAAAGTCATAGACAAATAAAACAATACTATAGACAAGATCAAACAAAGTGTCATAGACAAATAAAACAATACTATAGACAAAATAAAACAAAGTGTCATAGACAAATAAAACAATACTATAGGCAATATAAAACAATACTATAGCCAAGATAAAACAATACTATAGACAAGATAAAACAAAGTGTCATAGACAAATAAAACAATACTATAGACAAGATAAAACAAAGCTATAGACAAGATAAAACAATACTATAGACAAGATAAAAAAATACTATAGCCAAGATAAAACAATACTATTGACTAGATAAAACAATACTATAGACTAGATAAAACAATACTAGACAAGATAAAACAATATTATAGACAAGATAAAACAATACTATAGACAAGATAAAACAAAGTGTCATATACAAATAAAACAATACTATAGACAAGATAAAACAATACTATAGACTAGATAAAACAATGCTATAGCCAATATAAAACAATACTATAGACTAGATAAAACAATACTATAGACAAGATAAAACAAAGTGTCATATACAAATAAAACAATACTATAGACAAGATAAAACAATACTATAGACTAGATAAAACAATGCTATAGCCAATATAAAACAATACTATAGACTAGATAAAACAATACAATAGCCAAGATAAAACAATACTATAGACAAGATACAACAATACTTTAGACAAGATAAAACAATACTATAGACAAGATAAAACAATACTATAGCCAAGATAAAACAATACTATAGACAAGATAAAACAATACTATAGCCAAGATAAAACAATACTACAGACAAGATAAAACAATACTATAGACAAGATAAAACAATACTATAGACAAGATAAAACAATACTATAGACAATATAAAACAATACTATAGACAATATTAAACAATACTAGACAAGATAAAACATACTATAGACAAGATAAAACAATACTATAGCCAAGATAAAACAATACTATAGACAAGATAAAACAATACTATAGACAAGATAAAACAATAATATAGACCAGATAAAACAATACTATAGACAAGATAAAACAATACTATAGACAAGATACAACAATACTTTAGACAAGATAAAACAATACTATAGACAAGATAAAACAATACTATAGCCAAGATAAAACAATACTACAGACAAGATAAAACAATGCTATAGACAAGATAAAACAATGCATTATATACAAGATAAAACAATGTATTATAGATAATTTAGAACAATACAGGGACAATTTATATCAATATCGATATTACAGGCGAGATAAAACAATTAAAAGAAACATTTAATACCAACGCTGATATTTTGGCAATTGTGTCATTATGTGTGTGAGCGTGCGTGTGTGTAATCTAATCATTTAAGGATTTATGAAATGTATTTGAAGAAACTGATTATTAATTTTGAGTGATAATACAGAAACATTGGATTGAAAAACGCTCAAAAATTTTAACATATTGCTTTCTGAATCTGAACGTCTTTGTAATTAAACGAAATGAATATTTCCGAAAATAATTCACTTTGACAAAACGTAAATACCGTCAAATACACGCCCTACAGGGAGACTTCGTTACGCTCATTGGAAAGGCATTTATCATTGTTACAAGTAAAATACTCTCAACTAGTCAGAAGAACTGATGGTACTTCAAGAACAGCGGTAAAAATAGACAAGGAAGACACTTCTAAACATTGCTGATGTCTCACTGTTAAATTACAATTTTTGCCCGAATACAAAGTAGATTTTTCGTGAACGTGAGTGAAATTTTAGTGAAAGGATGTTCTTTTAATGTTATGTCAACGAATAGAGCAATTCCAACGAATGACACGTTGAAATATTTCTGTCATTTATGTTATCGTATAAGATAACTCGCCACTTTGCAACAGCTGAAACGCCTGACCATCCATCGATCCCAATGTTTAACTTTATGTAAATCGGCCAAACCAGACAGGACGTGTGGCATTTAAGTACGATTTGACATGATTTACGTGACGGGCGGTTATTCATAGGGTGACAGACACTCTCTTCGTGATTCCTATACGTAACCATACTACTATGCGAGGACTTATGGTTTAATAAAGTTACCCTAGGCTAGACCCTGTGTCAGAGAAACCTAGAAAAGAGACGTATAAACCTTACAAAAGCCTGTCGAGATAATCAGGCGAGACTATCGGTGCGTCTGTCTGTGATATTGGCAGGGTTCTTGCAAAGCTCACAAGCATGTACCTGCAAAATTCCTGTCAGATGGATAAAAACGCAGAAAATTCGTTAAACTAAAAAAACATATTAAAAATCCTGATATAGATAATTGGATTATATGTTAATGATAAATAGAAATACCATTTTTTCTTAACATATGTTCCCTGTGTATATACGTTATACGTTGACAGTCTAGCAGTAATTAATGTTTTTGTTCGGTCTAGAACTCAACAAAGTCACTTATTAGTGCTTAGAGAATAAAGATTTCATGTCAAAACATTAAAGATTCTTCCATGAAGAGATTCGGATTGGAGGTGGTCAAGTAAAGTAGTAGCTAGGAGATAATCCATCTGTTGTACTTTTTACCGCAGAATTGTTTGTTTTCTATTGATAATATACCATGACGGAAAGACGAAAGAACGCATACCTAAATACAACGTTTTAGATATAGCTTTTAGATACTAAGTATGCCGGGTAATGAATTTGTAGCTGCATCACACATCTGTATACTATATTAAGATTAAAATTTGCTTCCATAATTGAATGTGTAATTTGAGCATTTTGTAATAAATGTGTTAAATGATTTATTGCGAAATATTTTATTGTATTGTGTTGCATTGTTTTACGAGCCACAGAAAGAAAACACATCAAACTCTTACTAACATGTTAAAAGGTAAACTTCATGAACAAAAAATACTCGAAATCAATTGGTTGCAAAATTCGTTTTAATTTATGGTATACATAAATGGTATCAAATAAACATTTCATGGTCGTAACGATAAAAAAGTCTTTTTGAAATCGGAGTTTCCGATTAGAAAATGCTTTATAGTGAACCGTCGATCGCAGGCAAGAATATTCAGTTTTTCAGCAAGGTTCTTAACACGTTTTATGATTAATTACACATGCACGTTTGTTTGCTTATTATGTTTTTGTTACACAAAATATCTATCGTATAGCGGAATAACAAGACAACCTAGCCGTCTGTAAACTGTAGGAAATGGTTTGGTTTGGTTTAGTTTAACGTCCTATTAACAGCTAAGGTCATTTAAGGACGGCCTCCCATGCTTGCGACATGCATGCGTAGGAAATGCCAAATACCGTATGAATCTGCTAAAATTCTAAGTAACAAATCGAATATGCAATCGAAGAAACAAGAGATTCTTCTATGGGTAATATCCTGTAGGCTACCCATAAGATTAAGTGAAATTGGTAACAAGTTGACTGATGACCACGAAGAATTACCATGAAATGAATTGATATCAGCGGCGCGGAAAAATGTCTCGTCCCGTTATTGAAAAGTACACAGCTCATTTGCAACCACACTAGTATTTTAAGGATTTAGTCTTTGAAGCTAACGTACATCAAGTGAAAAATATATGGCGTCCCGTTATATATATCTGTCAAATTAGATCAGAAGGGGTGGGATAAATATCGGTGTGTAATGAGGAGGATGATTACATGACAAGACGATGAATATGAGACGAGTCTAGCAAATTAGACCGGGTTTGTTACAATGTACGGAACACCGTTATAGAAGTCATTTTGTCAATAGTTATTTTCCATTGGAGAAATGTGTTCGGTAACGATTATTTGCCCATTTTAACCCAGAGTTCCGGCGAGGATTCAATTAAGAGTACCGTATCAGTTAAATCTGATGGTTTTGGAGGTATATCATCATAAAACATGCTTTTACGACTTTCTTATTTAATTATAACATTGGCTTGAAAAAGAATATTACACACGATATATTGGTTTGATATTGGTACACAACTGTTCGTGAATATTCGCGATTTTATGAAGCGACAAACAATTTTAACAAAAATATTTTCACATATTTGCAGTGTTGAATGTATTTAAACTCTGTTAAATGATTTGATATATTACTCGCCTAAATGCTTGTGACAATTTGAATTATTAAACTCGTTAAAGCGCATTTGACGCTGGCACTTTTTTTTGCACCACACATATTAGGTATTAACTTTTGTTTCATCTCGGTGATTCATTATCAATATCAGCATGTCCATTTTGCCAAAATATGTTTGAATCTAAAGGAATGACTTTTGCCATAAAACAAGGCAGATTGATATTTACATCTGTATTGAATGATTAAAGATGTATTCCAGAAAACTAATAAATGCTTCATTTCTAAACTTTCACATAACTAGCCAAAATAAATTGAACGCTCGTGGAGGAAAAATGGATTCGTGTGGGAATTACAGTCGGGTTGTCGGTGGGCCAAGGTGTTATGTAAACGGACTGGCGCCCTTCACAACAAGAACGTTATTTAAGCGTGTTTGACCATCTTTAGGAGTGTGAAATATGTAGATACGTATATCGATGTCTGTTGTTATGTTTGGCTTTATCATTCCGACTTATCAGTGGCAGAACCGGCTTATCATTAGGGTCAGTCCAGAATTCTTATCATGCTGCATTTTGTGAACATTCCTCTGTCGTTAATGAGGAATATCAGACGCCATGAAGACTTGTGTTTGACCTATTTTCTATAATGATTTCAAGGAGTGACCTATGATAATATATTTGTATTACTGTCCTGCAATCGATTGCTCACGCATGTGGGTTTATGTTGCATTTATAATTAGAACAAACATAGCTATGTTTAAAATAAAATCATTATTTGATAATTTCCCCGTCAGTTCTGTTTGTTTTCTCGACCGGATTTTAATGTTAGGTGTCCAACGTCCTTATCGGGATGTTTTCGTCGGTCCTCGTGTTTTCGTGTGGTCACGTGACTTGCACGAAGGACTATATAAACACTTGGTCAATAAATATGGCCAGAGCACCCGACTTTTGCAGTACAAATAAATGAGATACACGTGGTCATCGTCCTTAGAAACCGAGGAAAAGTGTTGTACATTATTCTATTTATTCACGCACAGTTACATAACGGCGTTATAAACTGGTATTAATTGACGAAGGGTCGATTAATTGATTACTTTTTTCAATAATTTTGACGTTGTTTTCGTTTTCGTAAAAATGTACAGCACTTTTCGTTGTTTTCTTACAATTACCTTCACGCACTCTGTTTCATTAGTATTAATTTTGGGTAGTCGGGTGCTCTATGACGATTTATAGAGCAAGTGTTAATGTTCATGCTTCATTTTTGAAACTCTTCAGTGTTTTAAGTATCGAAATCGGCATATAGAAACGAACAAACGTTGATAGATGAATGCAAAGGATCGTAATTGATTAAATTAATTATTTACAGATTATTTCGAAAGACATAATTTAATGTATAGTTAGACATTTCCGGTTGTACATACAAGTTTGTAGATTCAACACTGTGGTAAAACCACCGTCTTCGTCGTTTCCACGACAGCCGATCCAAACTGCGATCACGAATGCAATGACAAAGTGAAAGTTGAAGTATTTGGCGCAACATGCCTTTTTTTCTCAAAACTACATTCACACCTCATATTGATTGAGGTTGTTTTACCATACCTGATTAATTGAAAGATAAGAAAACTAACAAAAACACTAAAAACACAGAATGAAGCCTTCGAGTCAGGCAGTGCAGACAACGCGGGATCTGTAAACAATGTGACGCCATCGAAATGTACAAGTTGCAACAATGTACAACAATGTATATTTCACATGAATACAATAATTAACAACAAAATAGGACGCAGCATCAACCCTCATGCGCATTGCGTGATTAGTAAATGCGACTAGATCTAATTTTGACACTCATTTCTGACTTTTTTTCCCTTCATCTTGATTATGTCTCCTTTGACACTACCTCATTTTGTCTGCTTAAGTTAAGAAGGCTGTGGGTCTGTCCCCTTGGGTAGCAGTGTACAGTAAAAATGCCAAATTCTGAAAAATATGGCACATGCTTTAGATATGTAAACATTGCCAGTTAACCTTACATATAACCTCTAATAAAGTATATATATTTGAAATCTGTACAACATTTGCAATTTTAATAGAGCTCTGAAGGATAAGTAAACTGATATTTTCTGTGATTTTTAGAGCTGTGAATACCATGGAAACAGCTTAAAAAATTCTCAAAAATTGCAAAATATTATGATATTTGACCCAAAATGGCACAATTCTCTACACAATTTTTTTTCTGAAACCTATTTAAAATTAAATATCTCTATCCCAAAGACAGAATTAATCTTGTTTGGACATATGTTGTAAATTAAGTTTTTCCGCTATCTTACCTTTTCTGTGGGCTTCCATTTTGCGCTGTAGGCGAAACTAAATTTCCTGTGTAAACACACGTTCGGAAAATCCGGATATTTAAAATCCGGAACCAATTTATTGATTTTTGTTTTAATAAATGTGAAGCCTGTATGTACTACTTCATACTGGATATACCAATTATAGTGTACATTTATTTTTTCATTTTTTATACATATCATAATACAGGAGTTATTTGCTTAACAAAAAAATTGCCCATGGCCAGGCTGTCTTACTGCGGTGTGCTACCTTATACATCACTTTCGTTAATTCTAATTTTACTAAAAACCCCATGAATGTCTAGAATATGTTCCGACGAACAAAATGACATATCGGGTTACTGTGTATCTTTAATAGTCACCGAGTATTGCTGATTTCCCTGAGAGGTGTATTTTGACAACTTTTTCTCCCAATCCAGTAATAAGGGGAGGTAATTTTAAAGATGAAAACTCCCATAATTCTGTATATCTCTCGAATAAAGTTGTGTTTTGAGTTGAATGTGGTACTTTGAGTCTCTGTGCATGTAATCAAGCAAAAAATACTATACAACTATCAAATTTAGCCTTGTAATATGACGTCATAGTTACCATGACGTCATCATTAACTATGACGTCATCAGATGGTATCTATGACGTCATAAATACTCAATGGTGTCATAATAAATAACAAAATTCCTTTCCAAACCTCAGCTTAGCAACACATGCAATATTCTAACTGATAAATCATGACATGACATCCAAGATTTCAAAATGTCATGCCTATGACATCACAGTCATCTGTTTCCACCCCGGTAATTCAGATATGTACCAATGATCATATGAAAGTGTCCGCTGATCCCATTTTATGCGGAAAATGCTATTTTTTCTGCTTTACCGAAGGAAGTGACAATAATTGACAATATTGTATCAACCGTACACTCCATCAATTGAAATTACATGCTTACCAATGTATAAATAAATTGAAAATAATGGTTTCACCAAATATTTCAAAAAATAACACTTACTGTAATAGTTTCCATGGATACGGGGTAATAAATCAGGTAAAACAAACCAGAATTCGGTCTATATGGTTTGTTAGATACCCAATAAGTTATTTTGGGTTTGTTATAAAACATAGAATATCTTTTCAATTTACACTGACTCATTAACATTATGCTTAATTAACCCACCCTTAAAATGGGTAAATATGCGAGTTACCTCCCTTGATTCCTCTAATATGACAAGCCTGATAATAAACAAGTTTTAAATTGTTTTTATGCATTTTTGAGCAATAATGAACTAAAATGAAGCTTAATCAAGCATAATTAAGCACAATTTCCAAAAAATAACATTTTTCAGCCCTTATAAGGTAGCAGTGTACAGTAAAAATGCCAAATTCTGAAAAATATGGCACATGCTTTAGATATGTAAACATTGCCAGTTAACCTTACATATAACCTCTAATAAAGTATATATATTTGAAATCTGTACAACATTTGCAATTTTAATAGAGCTCTGAAGGATAAGTAAACTGATATTTTCTGTGATTTTTAGAGCTGTGAATACCATGGAAACAGCTTAAAAAATTCTCAAAAATTGCAAAATATTATGATATTTGACCCAAAATGGCACAATTCTCTACACAATTTTTTTTCTGAAACCTATTTAAAATTAAATATCTCTATCCCAAAGACAGAATTAATCTTGTTTGGACATATGTTGTAAATTAAGTTTTTCCGCTATCTTACCTTTTCTGTGGGCTTCCATTTTGCGCTGTAGGCGAAACTAAATTTCCTGTGTAAACACACGTTCGGAAAATCCGGATATTTAAAATCCGGAACCAATTTATTGATTTTTGTTTTAATAAATGTGAAGCCTGTATGTACTACTTCATACTGGATATACCAATTATAGTGTACATTTATTTTTTCATTTTTTATACATATCATAATACAGGAGTTATTTGCTTAACAAAAAAATTGCCCATGGCCAGGCTGTCTTACTGTGGTGTGCTACCTTGGTCGGAATTTATAAGAGTCTGTAAAAATGTTTTTTCATGAGGAAAACGACTGGTTAGCCAGTTTTCTGCATTATGAGACCTGGTGTTGTGTTCTGTTGGGTGTCAAATGCAGTATTGTTTTTTATTCAGGTTGCTCTATACACTCGTTATAATCGGTTCCGCGCTAACACAAGAGACAAGCAAAAACATATCGCCGTCACCCAAAATATACACACTAAACACATGAATGCATATCCCACACTATGGAGACAATCCTAAAATGAACATAGTTGCTGATATTACGTTAAACAATGCAAACATGGAAATAATAAACATTACTTAGGCCTTTAACTTAATGAATGTTCGCCACCTGTGAAAAACATGCTTTGGGCTCTATCCCCTTGGCTACGACATAACAAAGCTTCGATGTAAAAGTGATATATTCTCCTTGAAAAATGTCTGAAAAATAACCTTTTACATTCAACATTCAAAATTGCCACTTTCGGGTCATATTGTTTTCTTGAAATTTCCATATTCACATTCAAAATTCAAAATTGCTACGTTTCGGTCATGTGCACATCGGTCATTTTGTATGCTTGTATGAAGTTTGCTAATTATGATTCTAGTATATGTCACTGTAACAACGATAACAGTCTTCAACTGTTAAGGATGACCACCAGTCGGTCATGTTGTTTTCTAGATCAGACTCAAAATGTAATGGCACAACTAGGGGTAAAGGGGAACATATATCTGGTGATGTTTGGGGTAAAAATGGTAGTTTTTACTCAAATATAATACTCGTCATTTCAGAAGCGGAGCGACTGGTTCGTTCATCGGTAGCATCGCGTCAGTGTGAGGTGTCCTGCTGGACTGCCCTGCAGGTAGGGCGCAAGAAATCCTAAGAGGCGACTGAATTTGGGATCTTATTTTTTCTTTCTTACCATCTTTCTTCTTCCTAATGTCTCCCTTGACAATGTCTCACTTTTTGCCTTTAAGTGAGCGTTCGCCCCTGTGAGGAAGGCTTTGGGTTCTGTCCCTTGGCCGAGACATACCAGAGTCTTTAAAAATGGTAGTTGCTACTCGAGCTTAGCGCTCAGCATATTTGGAGTGGGACCACTCGTTCGCCCGTTGTCAGTATAATGTGACCGGGTGGGGTGTCCTGCTGGGTGTCTTCGGCAGTATGTTTCAGTGAGGTAGCACTATAAATCGGCAAAAGTTCCGGCCTATCACAAGGAGACTTAACAAGAACATATGTATTCTTCAGTGAGATAGCACTATAAAATTGCCATCGGTTTCGCTATATCACAAGGAGACAAAAAATTACCACAGCCTCCGAAAGCATACTCTTCAAACGTTTATGCTGATTTTCAATTAAATGTAAAAACTTTGATGTGTTGTTCATTTTATTTATGTAGCTTCTCACTTAGATTGCTGCAACTTCTGTCCCTTTCATCGAGGAAGGCGGAAACAACTGTAGGGAACAGTTTTATATTAATTATTCGACATTTACATTTTAAATAAATGTGCTCTTTTTCTGAACATTCCTTAACCTAAACATTTGATGACAGGCGCGAAGACCATTTTTATGCAATAGAAAAAAGTTAAAATTGTAAAATATATATCTGTTTCAAAAAGACGTATATATAGTCCTGGCCGTATCATGACGGGGGGGGTGGGGGGGGGGGGGGAAGAAATACGGTGTAACTAAAGCTGTCGGGAATAATAATATCAGTAAAACACAGAAAGGGTCACATATACTCACCATTATAAGCTGACAATATATACTCACGGCATGAATTTCTTAATGGAAAAAGGACACTTTTACAGATATCGAATATGAAATAATTATATTCAAATATATCCTCCTGCTATCATGTGTTTTCATGTATCAATTGCTTTACGGATGTAGTGCATATTTTCATTAAATGTTCCATATTTTGCTTGCATATATGACTTATTTCGTCAGTTTTTTTGCAAAGAAAACAAGGATGATTACATTTGTATACCACAATATCGGGAAATATAACAGATATGTGATCGATATATAATTAGTATTATTATTGGATCCGAAACGGTCCCTAAACACTGAACAGGTCATAAGGGCCAACAAATGGCGAGCAAAAAGTATTAAACTAAAAAAAAGGAAATAAATTCAAATAAAAGAAATATACATACTTTAAAAAGATAAATGTGGCTTTTGAACCGGTATATTAATATCTTGTGGAATAGACCACAGCTTTCAGATAGTTCATATTTTGTTCATGTTAACAGTTTTGAACCGCTGTTTTAGACATGTTATACTGTTGTATCATCGTAGTTTATATGGCGATACAAATACATAACCCACACAAAAACTCTGCTTTGTGCTTTGGTAATAGAACAACCAACAGATTGTTTGTCTAAAAATGAGCATTTATTAGTTCACACTACAAAAAAGATAGGGTTTGCTTACTAACAAAACGCCGCCATTTTTTATTCGCAAAACTATTGATTTTCAGTAACCTTGCGAAAACCCGGGCTTTATATATGATATCTACAGGAATATCAATTCCACGTCAAAAATCTAATTGCATGCAGTATATATGGTAATCACTTATCAATGGATTCTTCCCAGTAGCTGGATGATAAAAGTACTGTCAGTTGAATGACTTGATGTCTGTAATTAAAGAAAGTAAACGTTCTTCTTAAATGCGTTTTTACAGAAGATATTACGAATAGATGGACATTTTGGTTTTTATATAAATGATATAGTGTACCCTCCACTAATAAAAACAAAACTCGTCAACATGTTTGTTTTGTGAAGTTGACTAGGCATTTAATAACCTGAAACATTGAACAATTTCCGATTGAGTTTATATTATCACTATTCCGTATATCGCTACTCACACAGCATGATACACAAAGGATTATCTGTCTAATAAATTCATCACCACTTCCTGCGTAGAAAGGTGATCCATTGCATACGCAGATATAATTTAGTTAAAGAAGATAGAGAACCTTTGATAAACAACATATCGTAATTTGTTCCTTCAGACTTCTGCGTCCTTATGAAACATTGTGCTGGAAATACTTCCAGTTTCCACATATGCCAACATTTCCCAAAAAATAACACAAAAGGTTTCCTTGTGCCTAGCTAGATTCTTAAACTCGGTTGACATATTCCGGTCCAGGAATCCCTGCAGGTAGAGCGTAAGGACTGTACCTGCTGTCCCCATTACGTGATCGTAAGATGCGACTAAATTTGGGATATTATCTTTTCTCTTCTCTCTTAACAAATTCCTTCTTCCTAATGTCTCCCTTAACATTGCCTCACTTTTGGCCTTTGGTTGAGCGTTCTCCCGTGTGAGGAAGGCTCTGGGTTCTGTTCCCATGCCGGGACATACCAGAGTCTTTGAAAATTATAGTCGCTACTCCTGCTTAGCGCTCCGCATTTTGGGAGTGGTACGACTGGTTTGCCCGATGTCAGTATAACGTGACCGGGTGGAGTGTCCCTCTGGTTTTTTTTGGCAGTATTCTTCTGTGATGTAGCACTATACATCGGCAAAAATTCCAAAATATAACAAGGAGACATAACACTGCAGCTGCCCAAAACACACATACGCACTCACCACACGCATGCATGTCGCACACACAGGAGACCGTCCTTAAATGACCTTAGCTGTTGATAGGACGTTAAACAAATAAAACAAAACCTGTTCAGAAACGGGTGTGTTCGATTATCTTTCTCACATACTTGGAAAAACAGTTACGCATTGAAAGTTTTTGTCCAATGATTTTTTGTGTCAAAATTAATGACGCTATTAATTTGTGCCAGGAAATGATGTCATGTGGGATAGAATTAGCTGTGAGCCACATATTGGTAAACGTGTGGGAGAAAGTTATGTCTTCTAGAACAAGTTGAAGACCTCAGATACCCACGAACTATGCATATGTTTATGATTTTAAAATAATAGAGGTTAAGATTGGCAATGCTATCATATGTTTTACTGAAGAGGATAAGACTTGTTAGGGTATATATGATCCGTGGAATATAGCTTGAGGCTAGCTCCTTTGCTTTTCTTGTACCAAGATTGTGCTGAACTATATACAATAAAATGCCGGCAATTTCAACAGTAAGCAATGGTAAACTGTTAAGCAAACCTAGGTACACTTGCAAATACATATAAGCAACGAGCACGTCTGGCTTTATCCCCGAGAGAGAACTCGTTTTCTCTTATAGCTATTCGTCAACTATCGTCAGATACCCACGGTTGATTGATCATACTTAGACGTTTATAACATATGAAAGTTCATATTCTATAAACTTTGTAAAACACATACAAATACAACTCTATCGGAAATGCATTCTCAAATAATATCTATCAATATCAATCTATCTTGACCTTTTTAGATTTTGTTACTTTTTGTCTCTTTTGAGATATTGCATTCATCGCGATCTATCAAGCCTATATTCAATTTGCTTAAGGTTGTTTTACACAAACACTTATGTAATAATGATGGATTATAAAACAACATTAGCAGTTGCAGTTACTGGCCATACATGCATTTCTGATTTGACGTTTTCAAAATGGGTTTGATTGTTGATCAGTTTAACATCCCAACTGTCATTCTTATTAGATCTAACTAATCTAATCCTGAATATAACCTTATGTTGCATTGCGTTAGTCTATTCCCAGGCGTGTACAGTTTATGTTTGATAAGCCGCTGGTTTCTTGCTTTCTCACTGATGCAGCTAGAACTCTTCATGTTGTAAGTTCTACAAATGCTACATTTTCTGTTTGAAGAAGGGGAATAGTATCAATCACCTACAGAAAGATACCCGTCCAGAGTGTCAGATTCGTCAACAGAATCATCATTGTCTACGTAAACTTTTTTCCGTTCCGGTTCTTGGCATTCTCCGATGCAGGACGTTTCTTGAGGTATCTGAGAAAGCATTTTGGACACATCTTTGCTTCTGTTGATTCAGAAAGTATGACCCCTCAGAAAGGAGAACATCTTTCATCCAGTCCTGAATTTTTCGCGGATTTTTACCATCGCCAACCTGGTTGTACTTGAACTTAACTTTACATCCCAACCCAACGCAGCGCTCCATTTTCCTATTTGTGACAAAGACATATTTACTACAGAATAACTGAACTAAATAGAATTGTAAAACGTAACAGCAATTATAACCACACGCCGAGCACCATTCGCGGTGAGTAGTCAAAAGACCACGTGGCAAAGGGAACTTTTGTGTGGCACACCCCAACGGAGGAGAAGCTATGAAGAAGTACTGAAGACGAAGATGGTCAAGTGAGAAAAATGATGAATCATACGTAATACGGAACTACCGTAAGTATGTTAAACATAGTAGAACATAATACATTGCCATGGACATTGTATCAAATCATTTTCATAATAAATCAATACGTTGTATTATTGTGTACGACAAGGACCACTTGTATCGCCCGTGCATTTTTTCCCACATACATTTTTCAACATTGAATTACTGCCCTTATCCAGTGATTCGGCACGACTTTCTTTTGCTGGTATACAGAGGGATAGTCAAATATGTTTTTAAAACACTAACATCGATAGTACTCGCATATTATCGTGCCGAATTTGCCGCTTGATTTTAAAAATGGTATTTTGAATTTGATGAAAATTTTCGAATTTTGGTTTTCTACGTCATCTTGTACTAAACTCGTTTGTTTTTTCATGGTCAACTGTTTAGCATTTTAAACTACAATGTATGTACAATACCTAGTCGTGAGAAAACCTCTCAGTGACAAACAGAAATACCACTTATGGGTCTGTGAAAAACACAGGTATGCTTGTAAACGAAAAAGTGAAGTAGATGGCGCTATGGGCGCGCTTATGGGTCAAGTGGAAAATAACATCTTGTTCCATATGTATTTTTCATAGCTTTACTGGAAAATATAGTCGATTTCAAGAAATCGCTGTGTGCAGGGCAACAGCACCTAAGCGGTACAAAACTATGTATACATATTAAATAGCGCCCTAGTATGTCTCAGTTAAAGCATTGGCAGTCAATCCAATGAATTTCTCGGTTACAACATTTGTAGTCAGGAATACAAAAATTCTTTTTGCAAGCAGTTTTGTATCCCTCCCTTCCAATGGTGTAACCGAGACATTCACTAATTTAAATACTGAATTTCTCTTTGGAAACCGTTCATATCAGACTATTGGTCAGTATTATATGTTTAAGGTCATTATAGTGATAGAGATACTCAGTTTCTCGAAAGTTACATCTTATTTTGACCGCTTTATGATGGCGTTATACTAGTGCATCATCAAAATATGGATGGAAAACAATTCAAATTCAAATGTAAATAACTCCTCATAGAGTAATGAATCAGATGTTGTGATATATATCTTTGCAGTACAGTTTACAAGTTATCTTTTTTTTTACGAAATTTCTTACGACATTCATTTTTTGTTTATTTCAGATGTTTAGGGGTTGCTTTTTTTTTTAAGAATATCACACCAAAATGGTATCGGATTAATGATGGCGCCACTTTATAGCATCATTTTAACGAGATGCCAAATCAAAGACATCCTAATCCGAAAGTTTAAGTTTTTGGTGATACATTGTAGGTAGGTTTATCCAGATTTTAACTGCGAGTCTTCCTCTCAGAACTCACATCCGAACTTGAATAAAAAAACAAAAGCCTTTAAGCTCCCTACTGGAACGAAGATAAACACAATTAGCTATATCCCAGTTTTGATAGTATGAATTAATATCGTTATTAGATACGTAGATAGTACTTACATTTTTTCTCATTAAGGACATGCTATACATTTCGGTCGTTAATATTCTGAATGGGTTATTCTGGTCTCGGAAAAACATCATCAGACCAGTATACATCAATGATTTGTGTTGAGAATTATCAGGATACATGATACGGTATTGTGATACGGTCTTGTAAGCGTTCGTTGAAATGAATATCTCATTCTGATCGGAGCGGATCCAATTTGGAGTATAATGTACTACAGAGTGCGTTTGTCTCTTTGAAACAAATCCTATATCGGGCGAAGTAATCACTACGTATAGTAACTTCATTGAGAAGAAGAATAATAGTTCCTCTAAATCGAAGCGTAAGTCCACAGGAAATCTAAAACCGTCGCTATCTTAGTTAATGAACTTCTTTTGAAACTAGAAAACACAACGGGTAATAATTATCAATAATTATCAACAGTATCTCTTTTCTCCTTTCTACGGTGGCTGGGAACGGATATCATATAAAAAATATTATTGCGTGGGAACGAAATAGCATTGCGATCGAAAGAAATATTGTTAGTTCGAACTAGATATTATTGAATATCGTTTTGTTTCATGGTTGTAATAACTTTCAAATCTAATATATATATATATTTAAGTTTTAGGTATGAACACTGTTACCGTACTGTGTCTTTCTGACATCATAAATCCCATACCCTTTAATAACAACACCAATTCCCTTTGTTTGAAGTCCATTTCAAATTATAGCAAAAGTTGTATTACCAAAATAATATGGATCAGCTTTGCGGTACCATGTATAAAAGCAGCGTTTGTCGTTACCCAACACTTTGCTTTCTGCTTCCATAGTCGATTGAAATAAAATGAAATTGATTAGCACTCAAATTTTGACTTCTTATACTATACAACGACCATCTACATGTACTTCATGTTTGGCTAGGCCATATTCATTTTCTTTGCCTTTAAATATTGCAGACCAATATTTATCGAAATATATTCAGCCGTTTATTAGAGGTGACGATTTAAGCCGACGGATGCTGCCGCATGGACCAGATAAGATTATCATATGGCGGTCATCTTATATCATTATATCTCCTTTATCTTAATGAATTATTGATCTTTCGAAAATCATTACCTAACTACATGGGAGTGTTAAATGCACTATCTCGGGAATTATAAGTACTTATCGGTTATAAATCTAAAACATCTTTTTTAAGTTTTAATTAAAGTATCATTGTAAAATTTTGCATTAATGGCAACAAGGATATTTATAAATATTATGAAAATTACCATTATATTGTCTGACATTTTATATTCAATTTAATTTAAATTTTATTCAGATTTTGTCTAATATATTATTCAATATTGGGTATACGTATACAGGTATGTTTAAAATATCAATACGCCACTATTAACATACAGTACGCGTCAGGTGGTATGGTCCCCAATCACCGCCACAGTGGCGAGGTCTAATCCCTTCCACTCACTCGGTCGGTTGCATGTCGGTTGAAACACCGGTTGACACAGGCTCAAAACCTGAGTGGTCACCTGTTTACTGACACCGCGCGACACGGTGTGGAAGAGTGTTGGGGATTAGTGGAACAAAGGTCCTGATTCATGATTGACAGGTACACTGCCTGATACCGTGATGTGTTTGTTGGAACATACCTTGTCGTACAGTACAGGTACTCTGTAGCTGGACTCACATTTTGTACTTACAGTATCCAGAAACGTGATATATCTGATATAAGTTTTACAAGTTTTTATTTCATCCAAATGCAAAACAAGCATATAGGGAACAGTACAAACATTTTCATAATTATCATGACATAGACAAGCATAAGATGGCGGAGGACCATATTACCATCAATACTACTGTAATGAGATGTACAAGACATGTTGTAACTACATTGTGTTATCAATATACACTGTAAACTCACCAGTTTCAACTTATTGAATTAATATGACAAAACCGTGACGTCATACATAGTAACGACACGTCATAACGGATGACGTCATACTATATAAAAAGCTACAGAAGCAACAGTGACACTGATGAAAAATGATGAATCAATAATAGCAACAAACTAAGATCAATTTAATTACTTGCAAGCAGGGCTTTTCTTTTCGCTGTAGCACGAAACAAATACTTACCCAACATATTCAAAATTTTAACACTTTTACTCGATAATAATTCAATATACACGTCTCTGCAGTATCCCAGCCCGGTGTTGAGAAAACGGAGATATTTTTTTATGTAATGAAATCACGATCGATACTAGCGATACTACAGATGTTTGTGTTGTAAATGTACGGTACATATACACTCCAAATTATGTACGTTTTTAGTTTTTAAATCCTAGCTAGATGAGTACCACAAATGTTTACCGGGAAATCGAGAAAACAAAACACTGTAACATTTAACGATATTTTGCCGCCTTGGTGTTTGTGTTATTTATAGCAATATTGTGATTGGAGCGCGAGCTCGGCTTTCGATTGACTTTGAAGTAAGTCTTGAATGATTAATATAATAATAACTTAACTAAAAAAAAAAAAAAAAAGCATCTGACACTTCTGTCTGTTTATGTCCCCATTGAACACTATACACCTGGCCTATCGTAACACTACCATCACAAAGAATCCTGGATCTCGTAACAACTAAACTAGTATCATGAAATCTGATACGTATATATCCTGATATACACAAGTCTCTGATGAAATGCAACTAAACAGTTTGAACATCCTTTCGTAATATTCCGAGGTGGCATATTGAACAGAAAATATGTTATCGGTACTAGTGTATCGAGTGTGCTGACTTCACGTACATGTACACTTATAATATGTATAAGAGCCACGATATAATTATTACAATTTGACAGTTTGAGTATGAGTAGAGTTTTAAAGTAATATTTTTCCGAATGTTAAATAAACAAAGAGTTGTCATGGTATCATTATGAAAACTTGATGAAGCCATATATGCTCATGACCGCATTTTTACTACCGGACGCTAATTATATAATTAGTATATTAACCCATGAATCCAGACACGACCGCGGCTCTATCACACGCCTCGGTTACTTCAATGTACAGGCAGATACAATGTACGTATATTGTATATTTACATAGATTCATATTAATTTCTGGTAAACTAAAAAAAAATATTTGGACGCATTACCAGAAACGCGTATTAGGGATAAATAAAATCGCTATTTACCCGTACAACTGGTGCATGGCTACTTTTATTCGTGACCAGTCAAGCATATCCCTTATCGAGAAGGCCTTGTCCCCTATCACACACGCGAGCACAGGTAAATCGGTCTTTGCTCATGAGGGTATCACTTCGGGGCAAATAGAGAGCTACTTATCTCTGTTATATATGTTTCTGGTATTACAAATTGTAGCACCTTTTCATTAAAATTTTTGATTTGTTCACAAGTTAAGGGAAATGTGTGCAATTAAAAAAAATTAAGAACACAAACGATACATTTTTGTTAGCGCGGCATGCATCAATAACTAGTTAAATATCGTCAGCGATCAAATGTTTAAAACATAATTATGGTTACACAATTCAAATCAATACCATTTGCTCATCCTTGAATCGATATACAAATTCTTTATTACATTTACATGTACATGTGTATAAAGGATTAGAGTTTGTACTGCAAGACGAGGTTCGGGCGCTTTGTGTGGCGTGATGCGATGGAGACGGGTACGAAAACTCTATGAGTTAGTGCTTGTTTGGAAAACACAAGAAATATTTTGTCTAAATTGATAATCATCCCACGTACTGATGCCTTACCAGGTATACTTGTGATAATTGACGTCCGTGAGAGTAATAGCAGCTAGGACACGAGTTCGTTGCCAATTAAGAAAAATTACGTATGACTTCATGATCATTCAGCCAATCTACGGCTATACTGTATTTTACGTTTTCTCAAAATCCGAAGGAGCATGTAAATGAATTGTTACATGGTAAAACAATCAGTACAGGTAAAGGTGAAAGGTCGCAAAACTCTGACCACGACCACGTCTCCAGCTGTGAGTCTTCACACCTTTCCTACGATCTTAATCCCCAACACTCGCCAGGCCCCGGCCGGTGGTGGCCGGTGGAAACACCCGAGTTGAAACACGGGGCGTACTTAATCCCCTACACTCGAGTGACACTCGTAACCCTGAGGGTGGAAGAGAACCATAACACCTGACGCGTACTGTACATGCTCTGTTTTATATCTAGCTGTGTTTTGATGTGGGTTCGAATGTGTATGTAAATGAAGGGTGACTGGGGGGGGGGTGTTCATACCAAACCATGTAAACTCATTGCACCTTTTGGTTTGGTTTATTTTGTTTAACGTCCTATTAACAGCTAACGCCATTTAAGGACGGCCTCCCGTGCGTGCAACATGCATGTATGTGGTGAGTGCGTAAGTGTTTTGGGAGGCTGCGGTATGTTCGTGTTGAATCATCTTGTGATAGGCAGTTAGCCTAGTAAACGCATCTATACTCACACTAGGCCTATATTCTTAACTTACAGCCACGTGGAATCTGCCATTCAGGGCGATACTCAACCATTTTCCAAACCTGGTCAATGCTAGTCCTCTCGTTACAATAAGCTAGCTCAGTTTGAAATTGCCTTCATCTACAGCTTTGATGCTTTTATAATATTTATGTATGCAGTCAATTATACCACCAAAGGGAGGGGGCTTACATAGGCTTTTGCCTGTTGCCCAATACCCATTCAATTTAATTCAAAAATCTCTGTGAAAATCTCGAGAAACCTTGAAAAACTTTGAGAATACTTGTAAATTAGACTGTTAAACTGAAATTAACAAAGAGGTTAAAATTTTCAACTCATGCTTACCCATCTTTGGTTATAAAATCAACGTACCATGCAAACAAATACTATGCTTAGCTGTTTCAGCTAAATGATCTTTACATAACTGAGCAATTGAATATTACAGTATTGCTTACTTGCGAACGGCTAGTGATTCATTTGGATATCACTGTCGCTCCCGGGAGAACGTTTTTGAAAAAAAAAATCCGTAAGTTACAGAGAGTGCTACTAATGGGGCCGCGGTGGCCGAGTGTTTAAGGTGTCCCGACACTTTACCACTAGCCCTCCACCTCTGGGTTGCGAGTTCGAAACTTACGTGGGACAGGTGGCAGGTACTGACCGTAGGCCGGTGGCTTTTCTACGGGTACTCCGGCTTTCCTCCACCTCCAAAACCTGGCACGTCCTTAAATGACCCTGGATGTTAATAAGACGTTAAACAAAAACAAACCAAAGTGCTACTGATGGTGATTGATTCAATCATCGACACATATATTCTGGTCTTCATCAGTGTCTAAGTCACCGCCACATGTCTTGTATACTTATTATGTGTCGTTATAAACGACCTCAACTCAGTAGACTTCGTAAGTGTATCAGTCGCCGACACCTGTTTTATATACTTGCTAAGTGTCATTATAAACGATCTCATTGTAGTTGACTTCGTAAGTGTCATTATAAACGATCCCAATGCAGTTGACCTCGTAAGTGTATCAGTCGCCGACACCTGTTTTAAATACTTTCTAAGTGTCATTATAAACGATCTCATTGTAGTTGACTCCGTCAGTGTCTCAGTCGACGACACCTGCCCTTAATACTTCTAATGTGTCGTTATAAACGATCCCACTTTAGTAGACTTTGTGTCTCGACCATCGACACCTGCCCTTTATACGTCTAAAGTGTCGTTCTAAACGTTTGGTTTGGTTTATTTTGTTTAACGTCCTATTAACAGCTAAGGTCATTTAAGGACGGCCTCCCGTGCGTGCGACATGGTTGCGTGTGGTGAGTGCGTATGAGTGTTTTGGGAGGCTGCGGTATGTTCGTGTTAAGTCTCCTTGTGATAGGCCGGAACTTTTGCCGATTTATAGTGCTACCTCACTGAAGCATACTGCCGAAGACACCCAGCAGCACACCCCACCCGGTCACATTATACTGACAACGGGCGAACCAGTCGTCCCACTCCAAATATGCTGAGCGCTAAGCAGGAGTAGCAACTACCATTTTTAAAGACTCTGGTATGTCTCGGCTAGGGGACAGAACCCAAAGCCTTCCTCCCAGGGGCGAACGCTCAACTAAAGGCCAAAAGTGAGGCATTATCAAGGGAGACATTAGGAAGAAGAAAGTTGTTCAGAAAGAAGAGAAAAGATAAGATCCCAAATTAAGTCGCCTCTTACGATCATGCAATTGGGGCAGCAGGTACAATTCTTACGCCCTACCTGCAGGGCAGGCGTTCTAAACGATACCAATCTAATAGGCTTCGTAAATATCTCACTAACCCACACCTGTCTATTAGACTTTATAAAGGTCACATTCACCGACACCTGTCTAATAAACTGCATAGTGTCTCAATCATTGACAGTAGGCTACATGTGCGTCATATTCATCGAGTGTAGGACAAAAGCCCCCCCGGACATTAGCCCCCCCGGACATTAGCCCCTAGGACAAAAGCCCCTCCGGACGAAAGCCCCCCCGGACATTAGCCCCCCCGGACAAAAGCCCCTTCTTTATAAATTTAGCTGGTATACTTTATATAAATCTGTACTTTTGAAAAACAGAAACTATATATATATATATTGTTGTTTTTATCTCTGAAATTTGGAGAATAATTGTGTGGAAAATGAAGGTCCTTGGTTCAATGTCAGTGTAGCATTATATGTCTGTGGTTAAACATCATAATTTATTTTTTCAAACTTTATATTATTAAGTAAGCTAAAAATTTCAGGAGAGTTCTCCATGATGAACAAATTGTTACTGATTACATATAATTTTTGACGTCCTAATATACTGCAAATATTGATAATCAAAGAAATGTCTACAAAAGCAATAAACATTTGATCCCTATTTGCAGTGTCTCAAATTATAATATAATAAGTACATAATGTACCTAACCAAACATGTTGCTCTGTGTTGTAATAGTCTACGTTTAATTTTAGGAATACAATGTAATTAAAATCAAAGAAACAATGAAGCCATTAATGGTATATTTCTTTCCAGGAGAATACAATATCGATGAAAAACCTACCAAACACCTGTGAAACAGCTTATTGTTTATGTAACAGTTCAAGTAGTTGTTTTTCGAACTGGTT